>NC_140589.1:1343220174-1343820174 GCF_964204655.1 Triturus cristatus
GAATGTGATCTGACCTCTCTCGATGGGAAGTCCATGCCTCTCAACCTTGATAGGGAGGCCTTAACTGCGTAAGACATAGCTGAGTCCCGAGGCATCTCCCTCGCAGGTCTTTGAGGTATAGCATTATCCTCTTCCTGTGAATTATGTTCTATTGCAGGCACTGGAGATTGATTTAAAATTTCCGATGATTCGGATCTCGATCTCGAGCCCTCTGATCCTGAAGGCGAGATAGAGATGGGACGTGGTGAATCATGCTCAGAAGTAGTATACACCAGTCTATGAGGGGATTTGCGCCTTGAGACTGGCTTGATAGTTAGGCGAACATGCGACACCTCTTGATACCCCACTGCAGAGGTCTGCCTCGACGGTGATAGGCCTATCACCGGAGACCTGGGACTTGACTCCGCGTGGATCATTGGAGATTTTTCTTGCATCGACTTCGAGAGCCTCGTCGTCGACGGAGGGCTTAGTCTGAACGGAGGTCTAGACCCCAACGGGGAATCTCGCCTCGACGTTAATGACTTCTCCACAGCCTTGGAGACCTGTGAGGACGGAGGCACCTGCCTCGACGTCGACTCCGACGGAGGCTCCTGCCTCGACGTCAGTCTTGACGGAGGCGCCTGCCTCGACGTCGAATGCTCCGACGACGAATGTCTCGACGTCATAAGTCTCTTCGTCGAAGATTGTTCTTTTCTCGACGGCGATCTTGGTCTCGACGTTGTCGTAGACTTTGGAGTCGAACGCCTACGGACCTCTTGCGACGTCGACTGTTCTCTTGCAGTTCTCGACGTCGAACGATGTCTCTCTTCCGACGTCGGACGGTGTCTCTGCCTCGACGTCGAACGATCCTCTCTTGATGTCGAAAGATGTCTTCTTGACATCGAACTATGACGGCGATCCCTTGACGCTGTGTCTAGAGTCGACGACGATTTTCTTTTTGCAGCATGACTACCCCTGGACTCCTCACCTCTCAGCGACGATCCCACCGCTGGAGTCTTCGACGCCGAGCCCGACGCCGATGGGGAGCAAACAGGGACCAGCTGCCTCGACGTCGACCGTTCTGATAAGCCGTAGAGTCTAATTTTTTCTCTCTCCTTTAAAGTCCTTTTGGAAAGGTCTTTACAGTGACGACATGTAGCTGGAGAGTGAGAAACCGACAGGCAGACAATACACACCTCATGTGTGTCTGAAGTGGCCTTCTTTTTGCCACAAGATGGACATGGCATAAATAAAGAAGGCATATTTCTGACAGAAAAAATTGTAGAAATCAGTCAGAAAAATACAGGATACTAACTTCCTCACAGATATTAATAAGAGGAAGTCTAAAATTACTAGAAAGCAATAATTCTTGACTGAAAAGTCAAAAAAGAAGAAAGCTGAATTCCAGGGTCCTGACTGAAGGAGCCGGAAAGAACAACTGACCCAACTGTCACCCCTGAGGCATGAAGGGATATGGAAGTCAGGGCCGCCTTAAAGGCACGGTGCCAGTTTTTACCTGTACAGGGCTTTTCAGTCTCTATGGTATTGTATTGCAATGCAGCCTGCAGCCTAACAATGTTTGGTGGATCTGTGTTTTGCACAGTGTTCTTTTTTCCTTTATCATGAGTGTGTTACTTCAATAAAAAAAAAAAAAAAAAAGAGATTTAGGTGCATTTTTATACCTATGGTGCATTATTGGATAATTGTATCTGCAGGCTAGCAATGTTTTGTAGATCTGTGTTTCCCACAGTTTTTCTCTTTTTTGCTTTCTCATGAGTGTTTACCTCATTAAAAAAAAAAAGAGAGAGATTTAGGAGTATTATTATACCTATATGTGTTATTGGATGTGTATATATACATTGCCTAGCCTTTTTATAGGGGCTGCATTTGCTTGGAAAAAATGATATATGTTTATACATATACAGAGCTGTATATATGTATGTTTTTTACATATATAATTTTATTATTTCCGGGGTCCCCGCACATGGGCGGGAATATTCAGTGCTTATGACTATTGATGAGGATCCCCTGGAAGAGAACTAAAAGCTTGCGTAGTAACGGTTATTGCTAAGTAATAACCGCGTAGTAATGGCATGCAAAGTAATGGCATGCGAAATAGCATGTCATATTCTTAATAGAATGGTGTGTCTGTACTTTCATGTACCTCAAAACCATTACATTGTGGTGAATACCATATTCAATTTGACCTGGATTAGCTGTCGGTATACTTTTTAATATGATCTAGTGAATGTGTATACTTTCCTTCCAAATATTTGAATTTTGCATAGCACTGAGACTCCAATGTATGTTAAAATAGCCAAGTGAAAATGCTTCCGAATGTACTGCATAATGCTGCATAACTTGTCCATTCTTTTGCGCATATTTTAGCCAATGCTGTTGCCCTTCCTGCTGCTTGATAATTCCAGTGACACTTATTATAATGTAACAAAAAATATCCAACTCTCTTTCATCGCAATTTACAGACCAAGCACCTTTTCGTTTAGAAAGTAAATCTGTATTATTGGTTCATTTCTTTCAATGTCTGCTCTACTGGCACTATAATTCAGGAGGCCCATTCATTTCACCGTTGATGACAGGCACTAATATATTTCATTAGGCAAACGAATTAAATGCTGCAGTACATTAGCCTCCAAGAACACACCGATCACTTCTTCAAGTGAGAAAAGTTTGGTTCTGGAAAAGGCCAGTGGGAATTTAAGTAAACTCCGTGGTTTATCTTGTGATAAGAAAATTGTGTTTGTATACTAAAACCACTACGGTTTATTGGTTCATTCAGATGTTAAATATATGAAAGACACACAGATAAACACAGTCATCAGAAAGAAAGTAAGTGCAAGTATGAAGAAACGAAACATATAAAAATAATGTTGTATGTAGGCTTTATCATGTTTATGGGAAAGGGGACAGTGAATGGATGGGTTCCGCTCATCTGTCATACAGTGCGGTGCTTGTACCTGGAGAAAGTTGAAAGGGAGCGATTGCATCTACTATTCCACAGGTTTGCAGTTCCTTAGCAATGTTGTCAGCTATTGCAGTTGTCCAATTGAGGGTATTCACGTTAGTGAACATGGTGGATGATAGGCACAGTGGATCCTCTGTGATTCAAACCTGGGGCATTCAGAGATGGGCACCTCCTTCTGCTGGTCATATCCTAACATATTTTTTCATAATATGGGCATAACTGACCCTGTTCCCGTAGGTCTGCTTCTAATATCGAGAAATATTAGAAGCATTCCAACAGGAGAAGGCCCACTTCCAAACTCAGCTGTAAAACATAGAAGAAAGACTGCCTTCTTTTTTTCTATTTTGCTTTAAAAGAAACGTCTGTCTGCCCAATACTTTTTGTACTGGAGGCAATGGTGTTTAAAAACACACAGATCTGTCCTGCACAAACTGGCCCTTAACAGAAAATGCATAGTAACAATATAAAAAAGCTAATCTGCCATAAAGGAACTGTCCACCCTGTTTGTTTATAATATCAAGACAAGTACCTCCCACCTTAGCGGGTTCTCAACTCCCCTTACTAGTAGGACACTGTACTGCTCTATATTGGAGAATTTCATTCAAGCAGCTTTACATGTAGTTTTGAAATGCTATATCACACTGCATAGGTTTGAACTGCCTAGCAGGACTTTTAAAGTTTTCAAATACACTGTAGACTGCTATCCGCACCACAATGCCAAATCTTCCAAATATGTGACCGATGCCTCTGAATTTGAATCACCTAAAAAATGAGGTGACTTGTGAATTTCATTTTTGACCCTGTCCCGAAACAGGCATTCATTGTTTCATGCAGATGTGGGATCCCAAGTCAATTTTTTGAGAATTTGAGGTGAAATGCTTCACTTGCTGTAGCAAGTTAGAAATTGTCTGCATTATGTGTAAATGATCTGCTAAATTTTTCATTATGAATTTATTTTTAGACGCATCCTTCTTTCACGAGACTGTAACAGTAGAATAAAGTGCTGGGCTGTTTCCTAGAAAGTTTTTCTCTTGCTTCTTTCTATCTTTTGTGCTTTTCTCTCGCTTGCTCTAGATCAAAGTTTGTTCAGGAAAAATAAGTGTTGATTTCCAAAAATGAGTGTAGTGAGCTCCACCTGCAACACTGGCTCAAATTAAGCACTGACCCCAAATTGGACCCTAAGTACAATGGGGCATATTTATGACATTGTCACACACTGTAGCGCAGCAAGTTACCTTGGTGTGCTGCACTGAGTGACGGGGAAATGGGTAGGATTTCAGTATATTTAAAAGAATATGGCGTATTCCTGCCTTTTCCCCTGCGCTGGCACCGTTTTAGCTGCCTAGTGCCAATGCAGGCACCCTTGCACCATGGTACAAGGGTGCCTGCGTTGTAAAGTGGATTGTTTTTGTGGAGGAAGGGGTAACTTCCTCCACAAAAACAATCCCATGAGGCATCTTCCCCTTTCTATGTGTGCTGCACATAGAAAGAGGAAAAAATGAGGAGAAATAAATATATTTCTCCCTGCTACGCCTCACCTGGGCTGGTGCAGGTTTTTGAAGCATTCCCAGGTCTCATGCACACAAAGGGGGGACAGGGGAGCTAATGGAAAAAAAACAGGTCTACCACTCCTGACAAAGCTGGGAATGTATTAACCCCTTCAGTGCCCATGACGAGATGGTCTCGTCATGGGCCGCGGTTGCGCTGTGCCCATGACGAGACCATCTCGTCATGAACCCCGCCCGCTAATAGAAAGCCCGGCACAGGGCGGGGAAAGGGCGGGGCACACAAGAGGTTAAAATCCATGGATGTTGCACGGGAACACCCATGAAACACACATGGAACACCTCCCTGGCACAGAGTAAGGTCACACAGCGATTTGCGCTGCGTTGCTTTACTTGAAATTTAAGAAGCCTCTCAGGGCCATGCAAGGTGGGCTTGCATGGCTTCATAAATCTCCCTTTTGAGTTGTGTCGTCTTGCACCACATAGCTCGTAAAATATGCCGCTATTTTCTATTCAACACATAGCTCTACCGCATACCTATAAACCTCTTTCAAAAGACACCAATCCCAAACTCTAGCATCACCCAACTACTAGTGAGACCCAGAAACAACAGCTCTGCCTAACCCACCTTAATCCAGCTATACAGCACCCACTGGTATTAAAATATTCTTCACAACCTACAGCTGTTCTAAAGCATCTCAGTCCTCACCGGCAGCTCCCCTGCCATTTTAACACTGGAAACACACACGTCTATTAATGCACCTCAACAGCTGCTAAACTGCAGGTACTCGTACTTATAAGTAGCTCTGCCAAAGGACCTCAGTATATAACTGCAACACCCCCTAATATTCCAGCAGGGTAACCTAGACTTTCTGCACTGCGACCCAAATCTGCCTCTACAGAGCCATTATTTTTAGACCTGTTAAATTACAGAAGGGAAACGGCCATGTGCAAATCAGTCTTGACACCTCCCTAAAATGAGCCGTGTAGCCTATCGTGCTAGGCCAGAAAATATGGACAGAATAAATGTAAAGTGCAGACGTGGTAATGATGTCGTAATGGCTTAGGCCTGTGCTTCCAGGATACTTTTAAACCGAAGAACCCCAAATTACGAAATAGTTCAAGTGTCGCTGGGACAGGATAGACGACCCATTTAGGTATACTTAGGTCTGAGGGGGCCTGGAGGTAGATTTTGCGTTGCTTAGTGCCTAGAATGTTTTTGTACATCGAACAAAAGAGACTACTTTTGTATTCTTGGCTGCTATCCCCAGAAGAGCCTCAGGGAAAAATGTTAAACAAAAAAGCTATTATTCTGTATTTGATTTTATTATAGATCTTTTGGCAAGTTATCATTTGTATTTCAAGCTGCATCAGAATGTACCTGTTTTCAAGTTGCTACAGTTCCTATGGGCAGTGCTAAACTATTTCTTCACTTACTTTTTAGGGAGCTTGATTTTTTTCAGTTTTTCTTCGGCATGTTCATCAGCGATGCCCACGTGACAGCCGAGTGCGAGAAGTGTCCTAGTAACGCAAAAGAAGAAGTTAGGCAAATATTTCAAGATTATTATATGCAGTTATAAGGGTGACAAAATAGAAGAGGGATAGATAAAGGTGAGGCAATGGAAAGTCAGTGGCAAAACTTGTAGACTCAAATGAACCCTATATCATTGACCTTCTAATTCACACATGGTAGATAGAGTTTTCTGCAGATGTAATTTACTATAGTTACAAATAAAGGTTCATCTTTTTTTTCTAACAGTTTGTATATATACCTCAACTTTTCTGTGATGAGATGTTATTTCTTTATCAGGAGAAAACATTGTCAAGAAAACTTACAGCAAAACACTCCAAGGACTACTACTTGTGATATTTTCAGCAAACGCAAGCAGTATGGAAGAATCAAGATATTCTTGCCATTATGGCTAGTGGCATGGAAGCTGAGGGCCGTATCAAACACATGCTTTTATTTCTACCTTCTTACAAATGATAAAGCCGGATCAATCAGATCAAAAATTATTCTCACTCTCATTTGCACTGGAAGGAAGAGTCCCTCAAAGTGAAACATGGTCAACAAAGTATTCAACCTCTATGTTCACTATAATCAGAGAAATTACTAATCAGTGTACCAATATGTCAACAGCAATGAATTCTATTTTAGTGTCACTTCTAAAACTAAAAATCTTCCTCTCTGAACTTGAACATTGGATGTCGAACATTTCACAAAATCTAAACCAAATTAAAACAAAAATTCTTGTTCACACAGGCTAGACCTAACCAGAAATCCAACACTGGCTTAAACAATGCAAACTCTAGGTATCATGGTATCATTAGCAACTTCAATGAAATCCCTAGAAATCGCAGTAGAAGCTAATCTCCACATAAAAATACCACATAGCTAAAATAATGAAAATCAAAAAGTACCAACTCTAGCTTCTCAACAAACATGAAACGTACAGCCAGGACAGGACTTTCATCAAGCTTTGCAAAAATGAACGTAACACTCTTCTTGCTGTCCTCCCGAAAAAGTGCTTAACACTAGTACACTAAACTGCAGCTTTGCTAGAAGTGAGAACAAAGGAATTAGACCATGCCTCCCTTATTGTTATACAAGTGCCCTGTTTACCACTGAAACACAGGATTATTTTGAAGATTCTTTGTATGCGTGATAAAGCTGCATACCTACACCCAGCAAGCTTACTTACCCAAGACCCACATTATTGCCAGAAAAAACCCACAATGGGAAGTAAAGCCGGTATAATTCTGATCCTGGAAAGAATTCATCTTGGTCCACCACTTATGTCATTTGGAAATAACCTGAAAGCTCACCTTTTCAAAGTACATCTATTTGCACAATAACTCTATTTTTGTTTAATTACTGTCTCATTCTTCTCATGAAATGCATTGATGCTCCTTCATTATGGTCATGCTATAATAATAAATAAGAAATATAAAACCTGCCACACTGTGCTGTTGTATGGCTTGAACTTTCTCAAGTAAAACTGTGCATTTGTTGGACAATATAAGCACTGGACTGGTGAGAGGTTGATTCTGAGCACCCCTCAGGATATGTTGGGCTATAGTCCTGCTAGCTCACAGTGCACCATCTGAACCCTTAACCTGACAGGGTAACAAATGTGTGTGCAACCTCAGAACATGACAACCCTGCCTCCCCATAGAAAATCTTGATAACAGATCTCAAACCCTTTCACTTAGCCACCTATGCGTACCCAAAGAGATACACAAGAAATACACAGCATGAGGTTTCAACATTTTTTGAACCATTGTGAGAAAAATACGTGCGGTATTTGGAAATAACATCAGTTCATAAATATCAAAGTATGGAAATATTGAGTATTTAATATTGTCACACATTAATATTGTGATGCAGAAATATCGTCGACAGAAATATCAAATTTATTTAAGTAATATCATTTGCAAGAATATCAGTGTTTTTTTATATAGTTTACAATAATATTGTTGTAAAAAATCTTGTTTCCTAAATATTTTAATGTATTTAAGTTCCTAGTTTAATTGTATATGTTATATATGTTTGTAGAATTGTTGTAAATATTTTTAAATAAAGTTTTTAATTGTAAGTTATTTATAAGACTTAAATGTAATTGTTAATAGTAAATTATAGTGTTGTAGCAAGTTGTGAGGTTTTCAGGGGTACAGGGGGGAAGTTAATTAAGTATAATTAATTAATAATACATTTTTAATTAATATTAACTATTTAATTGATAATTCATTATGTAAATAGTGTAATTATTATAATTTTAAAGTGATATTTTAGGTGTGGGTTGTTTTGTTTCTAGGGTATAGGGTAAGAAATTAATTAAGTAATAATGTGTTAATTAATTATTTATTATTAATTCGTGAATTGATAATTAATTATGTAAACTGTGTAATTATTATATATTTTGGTGATACTTTGGCTGTATGTTGTTGGGTTTGTAAAAGTACAGGGTGTGAAGGTCATGAAGTATTAATTAACTATTGATGCAATATTAATATTTTAATTGATAATTAATCAGGTAAATTATGAATTTTTGTTTTGTATGATATTTTTTAGGTGGGGTTGTTGGGTTAATATGGGCTTAGGGTGGGAAGTTAATGAAGCAATAATCAAATATCAATTAATTATTCATTACCTATTTAAATATTAATAATTATGTAAATTGGTTAATAATTATATTTTGTGTTGCTGTGTTTGTAGCGGGATAGGACAGAAAGTTATCCTGTTAAAATTAAATAACAAATAATTAATCATTTATTAATAATTATTTTATATATTACTTAATATATTCATTGTGCTATCTTTTTTTATTTTAATTACATTTTAATTGTATTTTGCTATGCTTTGGGAGTATAATGTGTGTTTTTAATTAAATGATCAATTAATAACCACATTTAAACTTTGAAATGAATGATTAAAATGTTTTACAATCATAAAATATAGTTAATTATATTTTTGGTTTATAAATAAAGTTATTACAATATGTTATGTGCTGGAAGTGAACTACTCTTTCTACTGTTGCACAGACTGGAGTTAGAATATTAATCTTACCCCTCTGGCGTCCAACGCTTTCTCTACTGTTGCACAGACTGGTGTGGGAATGGTAAATTTTACCCATTTATTGTCCAATGCTTTCTCTACTGTTGCACAGATTGGAGTGGGAATAGTCAATTATAACCCTCCAGTGGCCAACGCTTTCCCTCCTGTTGCACAGACTTGATTAGGAATAGTAAATTTTACCCCTCCAAAGTCCAACGTTTTCCATACTGTTGCACAGACTGGATTGGAAATAGTAAATTTTACCCCCCTGGTGTCCAACACTTTCCTTACTATTGCACAGACTGGAGTGGAAATAATAAGTGTTAACCCTCCAGCGTCCAACGCTTTCTCTACTGTTGCATAGACTAGAGTAGGAATAGTAAGAAAACAAGTTACTTACCTGTAACTACAGTTATCCAGTATTGGTATCTTTCATAGATTCACATGCCTGAATCATTCCCCGTAGCCGAGATGGAGCCCCACGGTAAAATACAAAAGTAGTGCCATAAGTAATATATAGGCTAAAAGAGGCCAAAGGCTATACCTTAGTAGCCTATCTACGTCCTTGTAGGCAAAAGGACCAAAAGTCAGCTCCAACCAATCGGCTCCCAGCACCCTCTAGAACACTCCCAACAGAAGCCAGTTCTCCTCAGATTTTCCAAGCACAATTGGGAAGTACGTATCCCCAAAGCCACTGAGAACTGACTCTACGAGTAGGAGGGTGGGTGCATGTGAATCTATGAAAGATACCAATACTGGATGACTGTAGTTACAGGTAAGTAACTTGCTTTATTATCCAGTATTGAGTATCTTTCATAGATTCACATGCCTGAATCAGAATAGCAAGCAGTACCCTAATTGTACTGTCGTTAGCGGATGGTGGGAGACATTTATTCGCAAACTCCCTATGGACATCCATAACCTTGAAATATTGTAATGACAAAGCATTAAAAGCAATAATCATATTAAAAGAGACAGCAGATATAAGCATGAGAATATATAAATATAACTTAAAGCATAGTAACGTACAAATTGTGAAACATAGGAGCATGAACACTGTAAGCAATATAACAGTAAAGAAAGGTAATAGTAGACAAGCCTTTAAGAAATCGAAAGAATCTGACCTTAGTGAAAGTGATGGCATAACACAGCTTGTCCAACCGTTGCATCCTCCCTTTGTGCAGATTGGAGGCAGTAGTGTCTTGTGAACATGTGGACATTCTTCCATGTCACAGCACAGCATATTTTGTCCAGTGTAACCCCAGCAAACGAAGCTGTAGATGCAGCAACAGTTCTGGTGGAGAGTGCTTTAGCCATCACTGTGAGAGGTTTATTGGCTTTTTCGTGGCAGAATTGAATGGCAGATGCGACCCATCTGGCTATTGTTGCTTTTGCTACTGCCGTTCCCTGTTTTCCTTGACCGTAGGCCACTAACAGTTGATCCGTCATTCTGATATCTTTTGAAGATAACATTTCAAGCACCTTTCTACATCCAATGAATGTAAAGCCCTTTCAGCTGGGCTGGATGGATTCAGAAAGAAAGTTTGCAGCATTACTGGTTCATTCAAGCGAAATTGCATCGGTACCTTCGGAATAAATTTAGGATTTGTCCAAAGGATCACGTAATCCTGTGTAAAACGTAAGAAGGGTTCTGTGATCGTAAAAGCCTGAATCTCACTAACTAAGCCAGCAAGAGGGCTACTTTCCATGTGAGGAATTTAAGTTCTGCTTTATGGATCGGTTCAAATGGTTGTCTCATCAGTTGTGCTAAAACCACATTGAGTTCCCACTCTGGAGGAGGTGCACGCACAGGAGGAAAAGTGCGAAAAAGCACTCTCATTAATTGTTTTTTAAGAGAAGATAAACATAAAGGAGGAGATTTCCTGTACCTGGAAAGAGCAGCCAGGTGAACCTCGACTGACGAAAAAGTGAGGCCAGACTTATCCAGTGAAAGCAAGTAAGGTAAAATCTGTTCAGCAGGGGCTTGAACTGGATGAACTTCATTTGTTTCACAGCAACAACAGAATCTTTTCCATTTCAGAAAATATGTTTTGACAGTGCTTTCAGCACGGGATTTCGACAGTATGTCTCGACGGTCCTGTGAAAGATTGAGGTCTTTGAACTCTAGGAATTCAGGAGCCATGCGTGCAAGTGCAGGGACTGTTGATCCGGATGGACCACCTGGCCCTTGTTTCGTGATAACATCGTTGTTGTTGGATGAAGGCAAATAGGTCTGTCTTGTGACAACAGAAGAAGCTCCTGGAACCAATACTGTCTGGGCCAACGGGGTGCAATCAGAATTAGGCGTCAGCCCTCCAGTTTCATCTTGCTGAGCACCCTGGGGATTATTGGAATGGGGGGGAAAGCATAGGCATAGATCCCGGACCATCTCATTGAAAGGGCATTGAGGGAACCTGCTGGCATAATATTGGCATTTCTTGTTCTCGTACGATGCAAACAGATCCAGAGCTGGTTTGCCCCATGTCAGAAAGATTTTGTTCACCTGAGTTTGTTCCAACTCCCACTCGTGACAGCCGGATTGAGACCTGCTTAGTGTATTTGCCAGGGTATTGTGCAGACCCTTGACATGCTCGGCCTTCAAGGATATTCCGTGGAACGTTGTCCATTCCCACAATTCCTGCGCTTCTTGGGAAAGCGTCACAAATTTTGTTCCTCCTTGTTTGGTTATGGAGTACATGCTGGTCATATTGTTGATACGGACCAGCACTGAGGAACCTGCTATGCTTGGAAGGAAAGCCTGAAGAGACAAAAATATGGCTCGGAGTTCCAAACTGTTGATGTGGTGTTGTTTCTGTATCTGAGACCACTTTCCCTGGATTTGCAAATTGTGTAGATGACCTCCCCAGCCTTGCATGGACGAAATCCGGGATGTTTTGCAGAAAGGTGGAACCTTGGGCAAGATTTGCTGTTTGGGACCACCAATGGAGTGCGTCCACCATTTGTGCAGTTATTCAGATAACATCCTCGAAAAACCCCAATGCTTGTTGCCATTGTTTCTGTAGTTCCTCTTGAAGGGGTCTCATCTTGAGCCGTGCCAAAGAAACCAAGTTGATTGCTGAAGAGCACATCTCTAGGAGCGATCTGAATATTCGAACAGAAACTGACTTTCTTTTTTAAATGGTTGTCGCTAATTTTTGAAGGCGCACTTGACATTCTTGAGACAAGAATGCTTTGCACTGGACGGTGTCCAGGGACGCTCCTAGGAACAAAATTACCTGAGTTGGAAGCAAATTCGATTTGTCCTTGTTCAAAGTGAGTCCCAGCATAGTGAACAGATGGAGCCAAGCTGTTGTGGCAAGATTGTCTTCCTGCTCTGACGGAGATGTGAGCAGCCAATCGTCGAGGTATGGGAGAACTTGGATCCCTCGGGATCGCAAGGTTGCTGCTACTGGTGCCAAGCACTTGGTGAAAATCCGTGGCGCTGATTTTAGGCAAACAGGAGCACCTTGAATGGATAGTGGGTGCCAGCCACTGTGAACCGTAGATATTTTTGGTGTTTTGGATGGATAGGGATATGAAAGTATGCGTCTTTCATGTCCAGAGAATTCATGAAATCTCCTTTGTTTAAGCATCCCAGAATATCGGAAAGCGTTACCATCCGGAATGTTTGTTTTTTGAGAAACTTGTTTAGTTTGCAGAGGTCCAGAATCAGTCGCCATTCTCCTGACTTCTTTCTGGTTAGGAAGAAACGAGAATAGAAAACTGTTCCTTTCTGTGTGGATGGTATTTCTTCTATCGCTTCCTTGAGGAGCATGATCAAGACTACTTTGCGCAATAAGTGAAGATGAAGGGGAGGGGGATCCCTGGGCAGAGTAGTAGATGGTTTCTGGACAAATTCCAGTGTGTGACCCTTGGTGACTAGGTCCAGCACCCAGCGATCTGAAGTGATCTCGAGCCACCGCTGTGCATAAGCAGAAACTTTCGCACCCACGGGTAGGGAGGGAATTTTGACTGGTACCCTGAGAAGCTCATTGCTTTCTGGGAGAGTCACGGCCTTGTTGCTGTGTTCGCTTATGGCCACCCTGGTGAGAGAAACCAGCCGTCGATGACTGATGGTATGACGATTGGTTGTAAGACTGGCGATATTGAGGCTGGTATTGTCGATTCTGTTGATTTGACTGATAGCCGCCTCGGTATGTTGTGAATCCTCGCCCTTTGGCTCCCCTGAAAGGTACACATCTATATTGCAGAGCGCCCAGAGATTTTGCAGTGTCCGTGTCATTCTTTATTGCTAAAAGAGCCTCATCGATATGTTATCCGAACAGCGAGTCCCCATCGTACGCCATGTGCAAGATCTTAGTCTGAACCTCAGGTCTGAAGGTAGTAGCTTTAAGCCACCCCTGGCGTCGAAGAACTGCTGCTCCAGCTAATTGCCGAAAGCTCATGTTGGCGATGTCTAACGCACAATCAATTGTTTCGGAGGCAGCTCGTTCACCCTCTAATAAGATCTTCCGGGCCTCCTGTCTTTGTTCCTCCGGGATGAGATCTATCGATCCCGCCATATCGGACCACATTTGACAGTCATAGCGGCCAATGATTGCTAAAGCATTTGCAGCTCTAATTGTTGCTGCTGCAATACAAGAGAATTTCTTTCCCATAAGGTCCATACGATGTCCCTCTCTGTCTGGGGGAGTGGTAATAGGTGTTGCGGCGTTCTTCGAACGCCTCTGTGCGGCCTGAGATATGACGGAATCTGGTCTCGGGTGTCCTACAAGGCAAGATGGACTGTCCTCTGGAGCGCGATATTTTTTCTCTACACGAGGTAGAACCACCGGTATGGATGCTAGTGTCTTCATGATTTTTATGCCTTCCTGCTAGATGTAACTGATAATAGGAATAGAGCGTATGACCTTTCTAGTATCCTCTTTAAAATCATGTAAAAAGCAGTCGGTTTGCTTGACAGTGATAGGTAGTTGGAACCGAATTTATGATGTTACAACACATACATTTACAATGCATGCCTTTACAACACAGTTTTTACATCGCAATATCCTTTACAATGCATTCTTTTACATCGTATGCCATTACATCGCATTTTCAGAAACTACCTTTACAACGCATTCCATTACATTGCATTATACCTTTACATCGCATACCATTTCAATGCATACCATTACATCGCATTTAAGGTAAGTGTTGGATAGTATAGGGGTAATAATTACTATTCTAACTCGGGTGAGTGAAACAGTAGGGTAAGTGTTGGATAGTGTAGGGGTAGAAATTACTATTCTAACTCCAGTGAGTGCAACAGTAGTGTAGGAGAGTAGGGTCTGCTATCCTATGGTCACCCCACATTTTTGCTTTTTGCTTCACTGGTTTTTGACATATTGAGGCTGTGGGCCTGCCAATCAGACCCCCAGCCTGCTGTTCTCTCTACTAAATTAAAACTATGCACCCTAGGTGCATAACCAATTGGAAGTGGATCACCCTGTCAGCCCCTGTACCAGTGTACACTAGGTACCCAGGGCATTGGTGTACCCAAGGCCTGCCAAGGGCTGAAGCATGTATTATGCCACCCCAGGCTTGGCCTAACAATTTGACACAACTGGCTGATCACTCAGCTGGGGTAAGTTGGTGTAATCACCTCTTACTTAGGTGTAGTATACCTATACCTAACCTTAAATGGGACACCTGGTAACCTATACGTCACTCCTATGGCAGGCCTTAACAATCCTGAAGGCAGAGTGCTTGGTTCCATGTGAGATGGTGCTCTGGCATGAGCTGAGCCTGTCTGCAGTGGTCGGAACAACTTCCTTCTACTGTTCCCAGATATCGTCATACCATATACTCTTAAGTGCATTATGAACCTCGCGGTTAAATGCTATCCTTGGTTTGGCTTTATCAAAACATGTCGAGTAAGGTGTCATACGAATTGGAATACTAACCCCTCGCCAATTCTGGCGACGGGGTTAGCATTCCACCCTTCTAGAGGGACACGACATGTACAGTACCTGAAACCCGGGTAAAATCAGACATAGCCTCAGCTCCACAAAATGGATGCTGCCACCACAGACACAAGTCTGCCCTCCTGCTGCTGGGAGTCCTTCCAGCTTGGGAGGTGTGGACAAAGGGTTTCCTGCCAGGGGAGGTGCATGCACCACCCCAGACAGGATTTTGTGTATTGGTCAGGTAGGGCTTGAAAGAAACCAGACATGCCTGTGGCTCACAAGGAGCCTCGGTGCATATGCCAGTTCAAACCGGTCCTGGGGCACACCAGTCCCGGGCCTGGGGCGAGCTGGACAAAGGATTGGGGGTGTAACCACCCCCCTTCCTGGTCCCACCCTTAGGGAGGGACCTAGCAGGTAGTCCGGCCCCTAGAATCCGCTTAAAGGTAGGAGCTGTGTCCTAAGACTTCAGACATCCTGGAATCAACTTAACACTAAGAAGAAGACGGGAACTTCGACGCTCTGCTGCACAGAGGACTGAAGCCAATCTCCCCTGTGGTCAGGGAGTGACCACCTTGCTAACGCAAGCACCATCCAGCGAATCAACGTCTGCTTTGCCGCCGCCTCCCGCCGGAGCCCGAGCCCAGAGACTGACAAGACCTGGACCTCCAGACCTCTCACCGCCCGATCCACAGTCCCTGAAAAGAGGAGACCCGTGGAGGCACCGAGACACGTGGAGCCAGCCATCTTGGAACGACTACGACAAGCTGACAAGTGCAACAACCGAGGCTCCCTCCAAGTTGTGCTTTGGAATCTGAGAAGCCCAACACCCGAGCAGCATCTGCACCAAAGGTGAGCCCTCCAGCATCTCCACGATCTGCGTGGGGCCCTTCTGCATTTTGCCACTCGACGCGCCTAACCGGTTGCTGGCCCGCTGGCTAGTAGCCATCTTGGCGACGAACTTCAAGAAATACACCGCTGGTCTGGTTGCTCCAGACTGGCCCTTGCTCCCCTTCAAAGGAGCAGTCCTTCTGACCTTGCTGGTCAGAACCATCAGCTTATTTCATCTCCTACAACAATTGCTTTTGCCAAGGATTGTTTGCTTCGATCAAGTCGCCGACACCGCCGACAGCGAGAGCCTGCGTGGGACAACTCGTGAACCGACTCCTGGACGTCGTCGACCTCCAGGGACCACGTGGCTGCAGAGACAAGCTACACCTTCCTTCCTGTTTGCACCCGACATTGCCTGGTACCCACCTGGTGCCATGCTGGTCACTGGCTAGTGACTGTGAACACTGTCCCCTCTGCTTACAGGTCTTCAACATCTCCGATCCACTCTTGGATCCACTGCATCTCTCCCGGACCGACCGCCTGCAGCATCTTTGTCTTCAGGCTCCACGGAACAGATAGAAGAAACCCGACGCACTTCGAGGCCTATGCACCCGCTTCCTGTGGGTGAGGTAAAGCTGGCACACCTGTGCCCAAGTGTAGTATTACAGCTCTAGTGCCTGTGTTCCAAATCTTGAGTTCCTAGTCCATCCGGAAGATCCTCTTTGCAGTAACTTTGTACTTTTTACGCACCCATTGAAACCTATGGGAGCACGCGTGTGACTATTTGCTCTGCACACGCCACCCGTGGACCTCCTGGTCACTAACTGACGTTAGCTCCTTGTAGGCCCAGCGATTCTAGAGGCCCTAGGCCTTTTCCCTTTTCTGTTCGTGGTACTTATACCACTATTTTAGTATATGGTTTGAGTGGCCACCAGGGCCTATCCATATAAAGTGCAACTTCTGTGTATTCTACTGTAATCTTGTTTGACGATTTGTGCTCCTGTGCTCATAAAGAGACTAGGGGTTACTTTGAGAAATAAATACATATATATTTTGAATACATATCTGTGTGGTGTCCTTTCATTGGTATAAAAGGGGGTTACATTTGGTAAAACAGCTGGCTTAACACGCTTCACGAGTTTAGCCTCAAAGACTGCTTAGCCTACGCTACCACTAGGGCAGCTAGTCCGAAAAGGTTGACTTACAACCACACCATAAGGGTTGCGTGGCATGGTACAAGGTGATCACTTTAACTAGTGAGCATCATATACCAGGCCAACTTCTCACAAGTAGGGTAAGTGTTGGATAGTGTAGGGGTAACATTTACTATTTTAACTCCAGTGAGTGCAACACTAGGGTAAGTGTTGGATAGTATAAGGGTACTATACGTTGTAATGGTATGCATTGTAATGACTTGCGATGTAATGCCTGCGTTGTAGTGACATTCGTTGTAATGACATGCGTTGTAGTGACATGCGATGTAATGGCTGCATTGTAATGACATGCGATGTAAAGGATGTTGCGATGTAATGACTGCTATGTAAAGGTAGTGCGATGTAATGACTGTGTTGTAAAGGTTGTTACCCGTTGGAACCTAGAGGCTGCCCTCTGCATCAAATTATGAAATCCTCCGATGTCTTCAGGATGAGAATCAAAGGGTAAGTGCAGAGATGGTGTTTGGATTATTAAATCATCCCTGGGATCCGGAGCATTTGCCTGATCAGGCAATTCGCCTTCCTCCACCTCTTCATCAGAGGAGGAAGTGTCCTAGTGTCCAGTGTAAGGTGGATCCTGTGCAGGAGCCGGTGTACTAGGTATAGTACGCTCTGGTACTGGAGCAGGAACCTCTACTTGAGGAAGTGGGTTCTCTGTCGGAATTTGCTGAGGAGGAAATCTTTGACGGTAATCCACCAACATAGCATGCAGATCCTGAATAAGTGCTGCAGGAAGATGAGCCATCTCTATATGGCGTGGTTCCTGTCTGTGATGTAACTGATAGGCATGACGTGGAGCCGTATATTGTTTGTGAAAATAATGTCCCTCCTTGTAATCATCGTCATCATCAATGTCTTGGCATTTAACATTGAGCTCAGATGGACTATGAGCTACCCCGTATGGACCATCATCATCATAATTCTCCTCCTCCATGAAACCCTCTAAAAGGTGTGATGGCAATAGAGGAGACACTTTACTATAGTCCTGAAAAGGCTGTTGTTGAAAAGGCCTTTGAAACATCTTGAGCTGGAAAACTCTCGTTGACGGGGGCGTCGACGGTGCAGAAACAAGTACTGAAGGAAGGTCCCTCATCGACAGTCCTGTTGTCGACGGTGGATAGGTAACAGGCGCACTTATCGACGATGTTTGTCTGCGGGCTCGTCGTCGTACGGCTCGTCGGCGGCGGTGATGTCGTCGATGGCTCGGTCGCCGATGGCGCTGTCATCGACGGTGGCTTCACTGATGGATTCTTCGTCGTCGACGGACTACAGCGATGGCCTCTTCTTAATAGTGATTCTTGTAGACAAGATAGGAGAGGAAATAGCCATCATTGTAACAGTTGCCATCGACGATGGTGTCGATAACGTAACACATATCGTCGACGATGAAGGAACAGTTGTCGTCGACACAGATTTTTTTAAGTGTTTTTTACTTACAGAGCCAGTAGAAGATGATCTTGGACGCTCTGTAAGCGGTGTAGAGGACGGCGACAACGTTGGCTCAGAGGAATGTTTAGAAATCTCTTTATGGACAGACTTATCCTGAGAAGTTTTAAGATGTTTCCTTCCCTTACCTGTGGAGCTTTCTTGAGATCTAGCCCTCTTACTAGATGTGGAAGCTCAGTCTTCTTCCTCAGCTGAAGAAGGAGGTCGCTCTTTAGAAGACTTGAGCCATAAAAGTAATATTGCCACTTTATCCCTGAGAGTCTTGCTGGGAAAGGTACGGCAGATTTTACAGTCTTTGGCCTCATGTTTAGGGTAGAAGCAATAAAGACAATCTTTATGTAGATCATCTACATGGACCCTCTTCTTCCCACAGGTCCTGCAGGAGCGGAAGAGGCCTTTTTTGTCAGACATATTTGCTTGAAGAGCTGAAGAGAAGAAAACTGAGTAGCACTCAGGGAGACTACCTTACACACAACGTGGGGTGAAAATCTAAGGAGAACTGGCTTCTTTTGGGAGTGTTCTAGAGGGTGCTGGTAGCTGATTGGTTGGAGCTGACTTTTGGTCCTTTTTCCTATAAGGACGTAGATAGGCTACTAAGGTACAGCCTTTGGACATCACATTTTGTCAAGAACAGCTTACTGCTTTTTGGGACCTAATGCCAACAGCGTCTCGACCAAAAGACATTTGAGGCCCGTTTGTGAATTGGATTACTGCCCTAAATAAAACGGAACTAGACGATGTAAATACTGTACAGAATAACTAAATTGCTCGGGTATATCCTTTGCATATGTAAAGTATCTAGCTGTTTTTTCAAGTTGTCTCAGATCTTGAACTGTATTTCAAAAATTGTTTGCACTGCAGTACACGTGCCATGTTCACATTGTACGATTCTAGGTACCCTACAAGGCCTCTCTCATGCTATTCATTGAGAATGTTTATTATGAATGTTGCATATCATATGACTTTGCCGCTTTTTTTGTAAGTATCTGCCAATAAAAAATAAAAAAAAATAAAAAGGTATAGCCTTTGGCCTCTTTTAGACTATTTATTACTTATGGCACTACTTTTGTATTTTACCGTGGGGCTCCATCTCGGCGACGGCGAATGATTCAGGCATGTAAATCTATGAAAGATACCCGAATACTGGATAAATTGCACCCTCCGCTTTCCAATGCTTTCTCTACTGTTGCACTGATTGGAGTGGGAATACAAAATTTTACTCTTTCTCAGTCCAAAACTTAACCTATTTTTGAACAGACTTGAAGTGGGAATAGTAAATTTTACCCATCCGGTGTCCAACGCTTTCCCTACTGTTGCACGCAGTGGAGTGGGAGTCGTAAATTGTACCCCTCCAGAGACCAACGCTTTCCTTAGTATTGCACAGACTGAAGTGGATATAGCATGTCTAGTTTTTTACAGAGTTGACTATATTTTTATTATAGTTTAAATATATTTAATATTGTTGTTTTGTTTTATGTGCTTATATATAAATATATATATGTTTTTATATGCTTTTTATATTAGTAAATTAAAAAAACACAAACAAATAATATAATGAAAAATATATATATTTGATATTAGTGATATGTATATATAAACATACACACACATTTTTATGTGTTTGTTTACATAACTATATATGTGCGCTCCAGTGATTAATAAAAGGAAACAGAATAATGTGATTAGCATTACGAGAATGGTGAAAAAGATAAACAATTCAACCATTTTGCTGATTACAGAAAACTATGGGCATGATTACGATGTCAGGCGGACCATCTTGGGATCGACTGACCTCCAGTCGGCAGTCTTGACACCGCAATTACAATGCGACCGCACATGGTGCAGTCACATACTCCCATTTCTCTATGGGAGCTTGTGCTGCGGCCGTAGACCAGCTGTAGCACGAGCTTGCATACAGAAATTGGAGCATGTGTAAATTCCTCCACCATGTGGCAGGCACCTCACAGTAATATGGCAGTAGGAAGTCAAACCAGGGATATCGGTCAGAAAGCCTCCGACATCCTAATTAGCCCTTATATGTTTGCATACAAGTGTGCATGTAAAATGCTGATTTCTTAACCAGGACTAATACCTCCACATGACAATGCATTGCAGATAATGTAGTCACTAGACCATCTCGTCACCCTGCTGTCCACCTTTCGAAAAGATATTAGAAATTTGACTCAAAAGTAGAAAGTAATAAGCTTTGTGATTAAAGTCTGATTGCATAAACGGAACTCTCCATTAAATAAGAAATTCAAATACTAATGGCTAATAAAGTTTACATCCTATAGGGATAACTCTATTATGGTCCAGTGAAAGCTCATTTCAGAATTCTGTTGAGCAAGTGAAATCTACAGAAATAAATGGTTAAAGAAGTATCGCTTAATGAAAGGTCAATAGACTGGTGAAATACATTTGTTTTTAGTTTTACCAATTGTCTTCTTTGTGCTTCTTTACTATCTGTACTTAGTTCAGCACAATTATGTGTACATTTACACTTTATATCGTAGCACTTAGGGCACAAGTTGTCTGACCAAGACGGGAGGTAGGTGGAGCAGTGTAAATTAGGCTCCACCCTTTATACGTCACAAATACACAGTTATTTATTTTTTTACAGCATTTAACTTCACTTTTTTAACGTATGTGATGCATTTTAACCAAATAATAAAATGCGATCATCGCAGTCATTAGGAATCCATACACAAGTGTTTTAGAACAATTAATTGTTCAATTGTAACTATGCTCTTTTCATATTCCTGTCTAACATTTATAATTAATAAATACTTGTATACATAATCGTGTAACCAAAGCTCATATTGATTGTCGAGTTAACTAAGGGCCTCATTACAAGTCTGGCGGTACACAGAGTGCCAGACTCGCAGGGGCACAGTGATGGCGGTCTTTCGAAATTCCTGGCGGTGGCACGGTCTTGAGGCTGCCGAGCTCTTGTCAAGCATATTCTAAGTTTCCTCTCCACCACTGTTTTCTTGGCTGCCTAATCTGGTAGGTGGTTCAACCACAGGTTTGGCGGTGTGGGAGTGGGGCAGACCTGCTACCGCACTTCCAAAATTGTAATGAGACCTTTAGCCTGACTTTAGGTCTTAATTCAAATGTGTGTTTTAACCTTGCCAGCAGGCTATTTTCTTCCTATTGCAGGTGCGTTAATATGTTTCTCGTTAGCTAGAGAAAAACTTGTGTTAGATGATTAACAGTAAGGCTTATGATGAGAACGCTGGCAGCGAACTCGGAGAAATAATGGTCAAAGGGGAGGCCTTCTGTTTACCATGTACCAGGATGATGAGGTGCCCAAGGTTGCCACCTGCGAGCGTGGTTTTGCAGAAGATGGGAACTTAAGGAAGCATATCAAATCCTTTCACATTCAGAACTTTTGTTGGTTCTTAGTAGAGAAAAGAGTTATATTAATGTGTTTGAAGCTACTGTGGTATTTAATTGGTGTTTCCATAGCTAGTTAGGCACACTTAGGCATACTTTCCCCGACTCTGAGAGGGGTCAGAGCTCTCTTTCTGGGCTTTCTCCTAAGTGTGAGGCTTCATGCTGAACACTTTCTTTCTTTCCCAGAACGTCTACAGATGTTCTATTCTATGCTGACACCTTCTATGCTTCCTGGATAGAAATCCCCCTCAGTTAACCCTGTGCTAAATCCATGTTTAGAAGAGAAAAGGGAAGTTTCTTTATGGAACACCTTTTTGCAGCAATTTATTTTATTCTCGTTGTGGCTGTTACCATTATGTATCTTATATTATTACGAACCAATTAATTGGCACATTTCAGATTCCAGACTAGTGTGTTCCCTTGGGAATATACTTAATTTTGTTTATTTACTGGACGGATTCTTATCCTAAAATAAGCCAATTTAATCAAATGTATTGATTTCTGGTCTTCATTGTAGAGTCACATTGGCTTCAAAAGTTAGAAATGTATTTCTGATGTTTTTTCCCTTACAGCACTTCAAGTCAACTAGCAAAGGTCCATACAACCAATAGGTAAATATATTTGATGATTTTAAGAAAAGATTTAAGGTGCAAGTGCCGGCACAACAACATAAGTGTAGAAGCAAGGTGAAAGGGAATACAAAAAAGTATGAGATTAGAATTAGTTGAAGGCTTTCATAAAAACAAGCATTCAGGAGTCTACTGAAAGTAAAGAAGATTACGTATTTTCTAGGTACTGTAGGATTTTGCTTGAGACCTAGTGACTATTCATTAAAAACTGTCTGAACTTATTGTGGGGGATGTGAACAAGGTGGTTTCAACACGTCATGTTCAAGAAGTGAGGTGGTTTTGACATGCAACATACAGAGGTGTATTAAGGAGACTTGTGTATTATTTTGTGGGCCAGTGCTATAATTCTGAATGGGCACCTTCTTTATCAGCCATATGGTTTTTGGGCAGTTTGGTCGTATGGCATTTTGGTGCCCTGCTATATTAATGATATGAGTAGAGGAGCAGCAGATACTACAATGCCGAAGGTTTTTTGAGAAGGAGAAGTTTGATGTCACCCAGGGGGATGTTTATGTAATAAGGCTTAGAAGCAAAAAAAGACTCAGTGTCAGTTCTGATATCAGAGTTGTAGAGAAGGCATCTTATGTTCCACAAAGAACCACAGATAAAATTACTGAAGAAGGTCACACAGTTTGTACATACTTCAAAAGAGAGATTAGGGTCTGGTAGAAACCCACAAGCCTACATGAAATTCAGACACATCAAAATGAAAAGTATCTGACTGAGCTGGGGAATAAACAATATTAAAATGATGCAGCCAATAAAATGACGCTAGTCTTTGAATACACATTGCACCTCTATAGACTGTAGGCATTGACATTGCTGCACATTTATTTCACCTTTTCTTACCCTACCTTCTGATGTTGCCAGATGCAGTGAAACGAAAACCAGCAACCTTATGTATATCGCAGCTCAGGCAGATAAAGCTGTGATGTAAGACTTTCCCCGCCAGAGGATTTAACTATTCCTGTATTGCTTATCTACGAGGCTGCCATCAAATCTGTGTCAGCCAAGCAGCACAGGCAGTAATTAGGAGTAGGAAGCTGTTCCCGCATGTTAAAAACAGCTGTTCCGTGTTATAATCACAAAATAAGTCAAATGTGAAGATATTTACAGTGTGCTAGCAAGGGCTTTAGGGTATAATTTAAAAAGTGAAGAGCATTTGTACATGTGCTCCTGTATGATTCATTCTCCAGTCAATGTACCGTATCATTTTATGGTTTTATCAAAGTAAGTCTCTCTGTCTCTCTCTCAAACACACACATAAAGATACTGCCTGTGTGCAGGTATTTTTATATACTGTACATGCATCTTCCTACGGTGTTCGAAGAAAAATGCAAAATGTATGCCTGAAAAGGAGTAATAATAACTTTTCTACCAAAATATCGAGATTTAAACATCGAAGAATAGAAATATTGTGAAAATTACACTGAATATCAAAATATTGTAAAGGTAAATGTATTTAAGTATGTGTATGTTTATTATACTTAAAGCCACCTCGATGATATACATGTTCAAGGTATGTAGATATGTAGTTAAGAATAGTAAATCTATCCTTAGGTTTAAGTACTTATATTCACAATCTTTTGGAAGTCGATATTTGTGTCACAATAGTTTTGTGGTCCAATATTTTATATTGATTCCCCTTGCGTTACTAGTTACTGATTTATAATTTAGCATACCGATTTGTGATATCACAGACATTCCTCTTGCAGTCTCTAACTAAAGCAACAGGTGTATTATAGACAAATGAGAGCCCTCGCTTGCCTTAAACCATCTTACATGGCATTCATTGTAGGCTATGGAATAAAGGGCCTGATGTACCAAGGGGCTCTTAACAACAATTTGACGCAGGGCAGCGCTGCACGTCACTTTGCTGCACTGTCCTGCATCAAAAGAAAAGGGCAGGAATGCGCTGTATCTATGAGATACGGCGCATTCTTGTTCTCTTTCACCACGCTGGCACACAAAGGCCTGCCTTGTGCCAACACAGGCACCCTTGCACCATGGTGCACGGGTGTACACATTGTACAAGCAATTGTTTTTGTGCAGGAAGGTCTACCTCAATGGAGGCGTTATACTCTCTCTATGTTTGCTGCAGAATGAATGAATACAGCAAACATAGAAAGAGGACAAAACGAGGAGAAATGAAGTTATTTCTCCTCATTACGCCACCCGTGGGGTGGTGCTAGGTTTTGGCGGATTCCCAGATTTATGCTGTGCTGTAAAATCTGAGAATGTGTCAACAACCATGGCCATTGAGTGGGAACACCCACCACATTGCCCATGGCACACCTCCCCAACGCAGTGTGAGGCAAAGCAGAGACTTGCACTGCGTTGCCTTACACCATATCTAGGAGGCCATGAAAAGCCACGCAGGGTGCCTTTTCATGGCCTCGTATATATATATATATATATGGCTATGCACTCTGAGCAGCCAGAGCGTCAAAAAAGGTGACGTTTCCGCATCGCACGGGGCTTGTAAATAAGCCCCCAAGCATTTTTGGGGTAGAAAAGCTGGCGGTCCTCCTGACCCTTACAATGTGGGCATACCATCAGCTTGGGAAAGATTACCTTGTTCGCCAAACTCTATATCGTTCAGTTGGTATAGACTTCTTACAAGTCCTTCCATTGATGAATCTTACAACAGTCTGCAGAGTCCTGTGTTATGAGTTACAACCCACCTTATTAAAGTAGCCCGTATCCTTGAAGCAATAAAATTACAGAAAGGGGCCAGTTTCTTCTATCACTAAGGCCTTTCCTTTTACAACTAATCCGAATTTAAAGAGGTAATACTATATATCAATTTACATATTTAGAACATGAAGAGTTCTCTGTGGCAGCCATGGAAGGATCAGGGGCATTGGACAGATGATGATTTGAAAATAAGCTGTGCTTTGACACCTGTGTGTACCCCAGTGTTTCATTTACTATATCTAAATACACCAAGACAAAGCTGCTACTGAGGGAGATTACGGCAACATGTCTTAGTCTCGGTCTCTACCGCAAGGAACATATCTCTTTGTCACCTGAGAAAACTGCATTGGTTTTCGCTTCCAAAAAGAGCCATCTTACAATGCCTATGCATTTGTCACAGGGCTTCTTGCCTGGCTTTTCTTAAGCGTCACTACCTCACATCAACTTCAGTGAACCTTTTGATGGTCTCGGCTACTTGTCATGCCATGTGATGAATAGTGCCTTCTCTTACCTTGTTTCAAATGGTGGAACAAAATACCCTGGGGTTTCAAAAACGAATACAACCATTTTGCCTTATTCATTTATTTATTATTTATAAACTGCGATTGATACCCAAAGCAGGGCCTTCTGGCATTAATAAAACTAATTGACTGAGACATGGGAATGAAAATTAGACCTGCTAGAAAAGTCAAGCTTTTAGCTTTGAACACACAAGTAGTAGATTTTTTTGGTGCTGACTTTGATGAAGTGTATACCAATTTGTATTTGCCTAATGGGGGAAACAGTGACCTCCACCTCTCCAAATCTGATTGCGTCCCTGCCAGCTGCTTCTATATTTCACCCAATAATGTTTAAAGTAGGTGTCCTTCCAGTGCAAAACCTATGGTAGACATCAAGCACACACCCTTGTACTACGGTTCAAGTGGGTGCATGTGGTACACGCTCACGAAAAGAAACAGCACCGTACTATTCTAGAAATGGCTGTGTTCTCGCTTTCCTTTCATGCAATGCAGCACACAAACTTTGGCCGCTGTGTTAGGTCTAGGTAAATTTGACCCTTGTTTCCATAGAGTAGGGATTACCATGGCTCAACTATAGAGGGCATTAGCCTTCCATATCATGAAAGCGCCAATAGTCTTGGCTTACCTTCGACCAACCAGAAGCTGTGTCAGTTCTATGATACATTTCGGTTATTTCCTAAAAATATCAGCTAATTTTGTTTTTTATAAGACGCATATGTAACAACATCAATCACGCCGAAATGTCCAATTGGTAGCTACGATGGCGGGCAGGTAAATACACTCACTTTAATGTCTCCAGGGACATCTGTAAATTATAGTTGCGCTCCTGCTCAGGAAGTTTGGAGAATTCCACCAGGCATGGGTGCTGTCTCTTATTATCATCTCTAATCTGCACAGATAATAGATAAAAGAAAATTGAACGGTTATTTGCATAAAAGTGGATTCAAAATGAAAATGTAATTCACAATCTATTTAACAATTTGCGATATTTGTAACACAAATGGGAATTCGAATGCAAACAAGTCTTTAGGATGAGACACAGGACCAATTTTAACATTTGCGAACTTCTGATAATTAGTGGCCACACCAAAGCAGTTAAAGGTCTAAAATGGACCCTGCCTGTATTCAATGACTTGTGACAGCTTGATCAGTATACTTTCAGGAATAAAATATCCTTAGATTGAAAAGGATTGCCAATCATATTTAAAATGTCAAACGAGCTATATGAGAACGCCATGCGTTTTGGATATGTGGGTGATTCATATAATTATTTCCATAAGCATTTTGAACTCTTCTAAAAGGTATTAATTTTTACATTCAGGGTGCTGAATCGTTTTCCTTGTTAAACACTGCGCATTTACTCGTAATCTTGCATTTCTAAGAATTGTTGGGTGGATATTTTTAATTTACAACAGGAATAAATTAGAATTCCACTGGCTAAAATGTGCAAAGTTAAAAACTTTACGAAAGCGTGAAGTTGCAAAGTTTAATCAATTTTATACAGCTTCACCTACGAACGGAATTTTCATGAATAGTAAAAGGAAATGCGAGAGATTTTTCCAGCAAATGTCTTTTTGCTGGGACTTGTTTTGTACCAAAAACTACGCATTTTCCAGTAATTTCGATTTTCTTGTTTAGAGACTCAATCAACGTGAACTTCATGAAACCCCCTAAGAGGTAAAAGTATAAAATAAATTCACCATAGAAAAGGTTGCACTTTTCTACCATGTATATACATTTATATTAAAAGAAATAGCGGCGCATATCTACGAGCCCCTTGCGCTGCTGTTGGGTCACTTGTTGTGAGGCTACGGCAGCGCAAACCAACAAATCATATTTATGAGGCCACGCGAGGCCACTATGTGTGGCTTTTGAATGGCCTTGTGGATATGGAGTAAGGCAATGCAGCAAAAAATCACTGCGTTGGCTTACTCTGTGCTAGAGAGCCATTTCATGGGCGTTGCGGTGAGTGTTCCCACGCAACACCCGTGGGTTTTGGCGCATCCCCTGATTTACAAGTTCATGTAAACCTTGGGATGTGCCAACACTTTAAGGCTCCCCAGGACAGGCACAACAAGGAGGAATATCTTTATTTCTCATTGTTTTTTCCTCTTTCTATGTGTGCTGCAAAGAGGGAAAAGCCTCCCAGGACTGTTTTTGTGCAGGAAGGTACCCCTTCCTGGACAACAACAGCCCAGCATGCATCGCAGGCACATTTGCACCATGGTGCAATGGTGCCTGCATTGGTGTTAGGCTGCCGAAACGCCACCAGCACAGGGGGAAAGGACAGGAATATGCAGTATGCCATAGATACAGCGCATTCCTGCCCTGTCACTTTGCTGCCCAGCAAGGTGACTTGTTGCGCTGCCCTGAGCCAAATCCCCATAAATATGCTCCAAAGTGACTTAGACGATAGCATGCATGCTATACATAGCTGTTTATTATCTGCAGGTGTAAGGTTTAAATTCTGAGAGGGCATCCTCAGTCTTTCATAATTCTAAGACTGATGAAAATGAGTGGTACTGAATTCTAAATCTATGTTTGAGATTGAGTTTGAGATTTGCTCTATATAAATAGCCAGCATTATGTTTGTTAAAGTTAAATCGTATTGCTACAAAGACACAGAAGTTGAAATAAATACTTAAAAAATGCATTTCATGCAGTGAATTGAATATTTTCTTTATCACAAGAGTAGGTGTTGATTTCATGCACATGAGTCGGAGGCACATAAATCATAATTTGCAAAATGGTTTTATTTATTGACATGTTTTGAGACTCCTGTGGGAGCCATCTTTTAAATGCAACATTTGAAAATTGAATCTCTGCAAATGTCAACTCTTTCAAAGGCGAATAATCAATAAGTATATATTGACTAGGTGTACTTGCAGCAGAGATTTTGTACATTCCTTGCCGACACATAAAACTGACCAAGTGAGCTTGTGAATTAATTCCAGTGATGTGCACTGCAGTAAGATCAGGCAGCAGGATCAGAAGTTCCATGGATTTATGAGATGTTTTTCACACGATCATAAAAAGTCTTCTCACATGTCTATTAGAGGACACCTCCATGTTTCCTTTTTTGTAAGGAAAAGGTGCAAGTTCTAAAGGCCATTATCAGTGGACAATACCCATCAACCAACTTATGTGTTCAAATGCGGTGCATTGTTAGGGTGAAAAGCAATTATTTCATGATAATCCCTTTATGTTGGCATAAAAGAGACTTTTCTCCAAGTGTTTTTGCCCAAGGTGAGGGCATTATCAGATGTTAAATGGGCCGATGCCAAAGGATCATAAAACAATGCAGCAATTAACAAAATGTCAGTAGGGTGAGGGCAGTATGGCTATTACTACCCGTTCATCCAACTTTCATCTTTAAAAAAAATCTGACAAGCCAGATGCACAAGCTTGTTTCATGTCCATGTTTCAGGTTTTTGCTTGAAATTAGAAGGTAATCAAACAACAGTAGGTAATATCAGTATTCTAGGTCTTCTGATTGGTTGAGTAGATCTAAGCATTACAGAAAGGATGCTAATACCAGTGAGTGTGCGCAATTTGAACCAGCAATTTTGACCAGCACATGTTCAACATGCATGTTCTTATATGTTGTTAGTGGACTTATTTTTCATTAACAGGAAATCAGCCCAAAGGTAGCACAAAACATCATTCATTCCAATATTTTGTACCCCAGTACAGTTAGGCATATTGGTTTATTGCCGTATTTAATTAACAGCATAAGCATCAACAGCACAATATTGTGATATTGGAAAACAAAATGCACAAGAGGAACGTGTAGTTTGCAAAGAAGAGAAGTGGCAGCATCTCTTTCCAGCTATCAGAATGGAGAGATACTTTAGGGATGTCTGGCCTTGAAATTCTATCTCTGGGATGTTGAGGACGTTAGCAAACAAAAGGAGAAGATGGGCGGAACGTTGAAACTTTTCAGTCACAGATCTTGGTTGAATCCATCATTGTTCTTTAGCTCACTTCGCCACCCCAGTCCAGACCAAGCCATATGCAAATCAGTCTTGACCCTGTTCCTCATGAGAACAGCCCACCCCGAATTGCAAAGCCAGGTCTTCCCTGGACCACAAACAAGCACCTTGTGTTTGCTATGTTGAGGAAGTTGCCATGAGAGGCAGAGCTCAGCTGAACAGAGTTACAGTATTGAGATCCCCACAAGGCTCACAGCTCACAGCTGAAATCAGGGATGTGGTCTCACCTCTGCTCCATATTTCCTACAGAAGCTTGACTTCTGCGGCGTTGAAGCGCTGCCAGCCGAAGACCCACTGCACTGCGGACAGAGGCACAATCCCCTGATGAGTACATTTTCAGGAAAGGCTACTCTTAAAGTCTTGAAGTGGCAGCAGTATATATTGAAACAGCAACTGCAAAATCTCTATCTGAGTGCAACCCATATACCAGGGCTAACAATTGAAGTCTCATCCACCATTTAAACTATATATGGGAATCATTAATGGCAAAATCATGAATGGCAAAATGTAATTATTGGGCTAGTCTATGTAATTCTTTACATAAGAACGAAGGGATACTCATGACATAAATGCAGACAATGGCACACTGGAGTTAATATCGTTTCTTAACCAGATTTATGTAAAACCTTTGCACTACTAGTCCCTATTGTTAATGTATTTTCTCAGTGGAAGAACACCACGCCAAACACCCCTTCAACAATAAGTCAGGCTGCTCACTTTCACAAGGTCTGGTGTTAACAGGTTTCCTTCAGCACCAGCCAACTACAGGAACAAAGATTACAACTACCCCATTCCAGAAATCAATATAATTCAGTTCAAAATCTTGATGTTGCCATGTTGTGAGGTCTTTCTTGTTCCATGCTCACGGCCCACTCACACATGTTGAGTGCCATTTCTTATTGGGAGAAGGATTGAAATGGAGAACAGTAGAACATTTGCTATTATTTATTTAATTTCTATCTACTTTTGATTTTCAATTTCAAGTCAGAGTGAACAAAAACGCATGTGGTTAATGGCTCTCAAAATCGTCCTATAATAAAGGCAATCCCAAATTTAGAATACTATAAACAACCCCTTTTTCTAAACTCAAATCCTTGGGCACATCTAAAAAATTCACAGCTTTCTATCATACCAAATTTTTCTTCGTTAGACTTTGACTTTATGAATTGATGTATGGTCAAACCACAATGAAAAAGCATTGTAAGCAGCAGCCTGATTGAAGGCTCTGGCTATTGCGTGTTTTTAAACAATTGGTAATCTCTTTATATCTCTTCAACTAGAAGAGTCTGTCAGACCTAACAGTATATTACTTTTGTAAACTAGTCTTCAGTGCAAAAATACACAGATTAAAACAGTCTCCTGTTTCTATTTTCTCCTACCATTCATTACTTTTCATATCAATGATTAGTGTATTTAGGGAAACCATGAGTGAATCTATAGTAAAGACCCCTTCTTGAATTCAGAATTTTGTCAACTTTCAGAAATGTATTGCTTTTCTGTTTACCCCATGAATTTCAAACCTTCTCCCCCAATAAACTGAAAGAAGGTAGAAATCACAAATATTCAAGATGTTGACCATCCCTTAAAAAACTGGAATAACTGGTGAAAAAAATATTTTGTGTTGCTTACAGTTGGGAACAGGGAGATCTTAGGACAGCAGATCTTTTGTTGAAGTCATTTTTAGGAAAAGAAACACCTTATTTGCAAAACAAACCAAAGTTTTGCCACATATTGCTATTTTATTGCTCCTGCTGGGGGGAAACATAAACGCTGGGTACCTTTAGAATCCCCAACATGTAAGAAAAAAAAGCAAATTTGGCCTTAAGTGGAGAAGGTATAAACGCTTATTCACAAATTGCCCCAAATATGATAAAAGGGTTCAGTTTAATGCTCAACACTTAATTTCCATTAAGTTGTTTCTTTGAATCCCTGCATTTTGTGGTCATTGATTCATTTTCCTTGGATTCATAATGGTTGGAATGCTTTCTTAAATTTTGGATGTGTAAGATATCATCTGGTCTCTACTGCTTTTAAAGTTCAGAGGCGATGTGGTTCTTCTAGAATGAGGTTTATGATTATTACCAATTTAGGCAATAAAGTCAGTGTATGTAGATGAAAATATCAACACCGATGCACTGTGGTGCGTGACTGGGATAGGGGAGGAATTTGCTGTATTTAAAATAATACGGCGCACTCCTGCATTTGTCCCTGTGCTGGCACCATTTTGGCTACCTAGCACCAATGCAGGCACCCTCGCACCATGGTGCAAGGGTGCTTGTGTTGCATGCATGATTGTTTTTTGTGCAGGAAAGGACACCTTCCTGCACAAAAACAATCATGAGAGGCATATGCCTTTTTTATGTGTTCTGCAGAATGCAGAATGAAGCACACATAGAAAAGGGAAGTAACTGAGAGAAATAAAGGTATTACTCCTTCTTACGCCTCCTCTGGGGAAGGCATATATTGTTGGCACATTCCCAGGTCTACCACTTTTGGTAAATCTGGGAATGCGTCAAAAACCATGGGAGTTGGGTGGGAACGCCCATGCAATGCCCATAGAAAGTCTTCCCAGGGCAGAGAAACGCAAAGCAGCGATTTGCGTTGTGTTGCGTTACACCAGATTTATGAAGGCACTCAGGGCCAGGCAAGGTGGCCCTGTGTGGCTTCATAAATCTAACTTTGGACTTGGGTCATTCTTGAACCATGTTGCGTGGTGCAAATGCGGCGCAACTCCCCTCATAAATATGCCTCTACGTCTGTAGCTGTGAGGCACTCCATCATGAAAATCCACCGGGGAGAGCCAACATCAGCCCACCATACAGTGCCTGATCCCACCACCTACAGGAGTCCTAAACTGCCTGATGGATGTCGGGAGTGTGATGACTGTGTGGCACTGCGGGGCTGGCTCCTCTTCACAAGTATACAGTGGCTGCATCAGTGGCACCACGGCAACACCAAACTGTATATGCAGGTACACAACAACAGGATTGAGCGTGCCATTCCCCTTTTATTTACGTATGCCATGCTGTTCTCAGCGTACTGGGTGTAGGAGTGTATTATGTTGAATACTGATTTAGCTAATCTTAATTTAGCTTGTTTTAACAGGGTAATATGCATACCTCGGCCTCCACCCAGACATCAGCGTTAGATTGTGGTAGGGTAACGCACACACATTGTGGAGCAGAGTGATGGACACTACCTCGCTCAAGAAAAGTAATATTTTCATATCTGACTGGACTCCGCATGGTTTATGTTTATTTCAGAATGGTTTATCAGTTTCTAACTCGCCAATAACACAGTGACATCCTAAAATGGAAGGGACATTCGTCCTGAACGAGTTGACGCACGACTGACCCGCGAAGTCACAGGGCGCTCCCTGTCAAGGAAATGACACTGAGGCAGTGCCCAGTCACCGAAGCAAGACGCAGAATCGGGAGCGCCATTGCTTGACGTTGAAACACTCCAGCATGGGCATTTAATTCTACGCATTTTCTTTTAATTGCATGAGAGAGATGTGCTTAGTTATTATTCCACTTTCAGCATGTGCTTGATTCTGAACACAAACACATATACACATATGTGGCAGGTTTAACCGACTCTTTTTGAAATGCTTAATTTTTTTGTCTGGTCTATATCCCTCATCTCACACCTCTAACCATAGGACACCTTCTTCCGACCCCTGCACATCAATAGAGCACTCGAATCATAATGCCACGTAACCCTCCGCTTCTACCCTCACTCGCAGCTCACTGACTGTAGACCTTCTGCTCACTTTTCTCACTTCCTCACCTCGCTGCCATATACGGGACCATGCTTGAAAGCGCCTTGCAGCAGATACTAGGTGACATTTGGCGCCACAGAAAACCCCCCAAGTAGAAAAATACACATTAGCAAATAAAAGTCGTATTAGTAACAAGTAAACAACGTTGGCCTGATTGTACGGTGGTTACTGTGAACTAATCTTTTCATTTACTAAGCATTTTACAGAAACACATTTGATACCATTCAGTAATGCACGCATGTACTCTGCATGCACTAGAGCGCACAGAATTCCCCCTTTAATCATTCAGATCAATTTTTGCTGTGCCCATAAGAAGAGCTATTTCAAAAGAGTGTTTCCGACTGGGTTCAAAAGCGGTCACAATCACAAAAAGATCACAAATTGGCACATGGCCATGGTCTTACAGTTACATATGAGGCAAAAAAGCACAAATAGGGATTTTCAACACCATAGGTTTAAACCGAAGATAGCTTTTCGGAGCATACCCGAAAACCCTCTCATAAAAGGGATTTTCAGGATTCTGCCTTGGTCGAGCAGTTGCCTCTACCCCATACTTCAGTACATTATAAAAATGCAGTGCTTGCTTTTGCCTGATAGGCTTTTAAAACAAGGCTTCGCATTAATCTCCCGTAATTATCACTGAATCTAGAAAGGCCTTTTACTGATTAATTAATTTTTACATTGAGATGCTTTGTGTTTTGAATTACACGTTAATGTAATCACATCTCACACCAAGGTAATGAGAACACTTCACCACGCGTAACCTTGTTAATTTTATGCTGATTTTGCGTTGTGGAATTTACTATATACAACTACTCTTCCTAATTCCTTTGGGTTCTGGCTTGACCATCCACAGCCTCTTCTGGGATGAGTGGGCAGAGAGCCTTTTTCCTCACTTCTTCCCCCTCACCTCCATAACATCCTGCCTCACTACCTTTAAGCTCAGCATTTCTTCACCACCACATCCATTGAATCTAATTTGAAAAAGCCTAAACTTTTGCAATTGTCCAATTCAGTCTTGTAATACATATCCCACACCAGCTTGCAGTAAGACCCATCGCATACGCAGAACACATCTCACCACCACACCTTAATAAGCAGATAGCACCGTCATTCCAGCTACTTTCCTCACCAGTCTCTAAGACCATTATTAATATTATTTCTATTAGTACTAGTAGTAGTGTTAGTAAGAAGAAGAAGAAGAAGAAGAAGAAAAAGAAGAAAATTGATCCCTCCATCTTTCATGTTCCTTTTAAAAAATGTCAGTCTGGGCTTCGCGAATCTAAAACACTTCTGGTCCAGTAGGAATCTTCTTCCAAGTTCCGGATCGAAACAAAATTCCTAATTTACTAAAGTCAAACAAGTCTGGTACCTAACTTACATGAAGCACAGAGATGGGCAATGCATGAAGTTTGGAGCCAGCCTACTTGTGCTAAATGAAAACAGAGGCCTATTTTTTCATTCTCATACTTCTGTTAGTGGCGTTCAACACCAATATAGCTGAATAAGGGGTATTTATATCTGTTGTTTCCATCCCCATGAAAGTGTGGCTTAAGCGCTTGCAGTGGAACTCATTCTTGTAGACCGGGCCTATTAAATTGGATTGAAAACTTCAAGTCCTCCTGCTAGTTATATTGTGTACAATGCTTAACATATCACCTAAAGCTATTTAACATCTATGGTGGGCCATTGGAGGGTCTAAAGGGGTTATAGACATCAATACAGTGCTAATGCCTAATCACATTGTGAGTTACCATTTGTACAAGAAATCCAAACACTTGTTTCAGGCATATCGAGGGCGCATGATCACCTTTTAAATGTAGCTGCATACGAAAACATTCATTTAAAACCTTCATTAAAGCTTTCTGCATTTTCATCAATTATACCCCCCCCCCCCTCTATCAACTGTTAACATCTCCACATTAGTTCCGGCTTTTCAGTCCCTAAGTCCAATAGATCCATTTCGAAGATGTCATCCAGACCCTGAAATGTAGCCTTTAAAGCCATATTTCCAAACAAGTCTGTATCACCTTCCTGAACCTTACAACCTATCTTGCGACTACCGACAGTGGTCTTACTTTTTACTCCTCACTCAGATGCTAGCATTCAAAAGAAAGACTGACTGCAGCCCTTCACTGGAGAATGAATCATGATTTTCTGGGTTTTTTTCTGTCCATCTTCTTATGCCACCACACTTATCTAAAACCTAGTTTAAAATATTTTGTGGCTAATACTCCTGTAATCTGCTCTAAACACTGTTTGAAAACCACTATAGTGAACACACCTAAGATGAACAGGCTATCTCTAGTCGCACCCCAAGCTTTAGAATCCATAACACCTCTGTGCCATATTGCTTACCCTGTTCTTACTATGTTCAATAATTAGATAAAGACCTACATATTAAGTCAACATAAGTAGGTTAAGGGCCTCCTCCTACTCTTCCTAGAAATACCTGATTTCAAATTGTTATGTTAAGTATTAGGATTTGGCATTTTAGGTGAATCTACTCTTGGTCCCTTTTACCTAGTTAAATGCTACATTTCTAACATTGAGCTGAAGCTATTGAGTAAATGTAGAAGATAATTGTCAAATGCATATGAGAATATGAATTAGCATTATACCACTTCTTTAGTCTGAACAATTCACTTCCTTATCAATCAAGATCCTCATTTGTAAGTGTGAGGAATATGATAAAACTTCACATGACGTCACATTTAATGGACATGGTTCTGTGAAACAAACAGATGTGATTAATAATCTGTCACTGCGGTTTCCATTAGAAAAGTGCAATCAAAACTAGAGGGAAGAAACCAGACGAATAAAACTAATCTAGGGGAGAGGAGTTGGCCTACCAGCTAGGGCGCTCGACCTCGGACCTGGGGAACTGGGTTCGAGTCTCGGTAATGACGCTGAACATCCTGTGATTCTGGGCAAATCACTTAATCTCCCCGTGTCTAACAAAAAAAGAATGTGTGTCCTCATGTAACGTAACTGGTGCTATGTAAAGCGCTCTGATACCTGATTGGATTCGGGTCAAGTTCGTGCTAAATAAAACTCTGCAAAAAAAATAAAAAATCTAAACGTGCTTCTAATACTAAAATAAAAGTTTTTGCACACAGTCGATTCTTTGAAAGTTTATTCTTCTAGGTTTTGTCCCCTTTTTCTGCCCCTTTTTCTCCTATACCTTCAATCACTGAGTCTAAGTACAGTCTAAGGGCCTTATTATAATTTGGTGGTGCAGGATCGGGACCGCCCCACTCCCACACTGCCAAATCCATCTTTGAAACACCTTCCAGATTAGGAGTTTTCTCCTGTCTGGCAGGCTATTTGGTGTTTCCAGGGCAGTGCTCATGATATATGGGAACGTCAAAGGCAGTACCTGCATGGCATGGACTGCGGCTGCACATGTTGGGCCCACCTGTGTGCATCCACATGGCGTGAGGCACAAGGGAGCTGCTTTGTTTCCTCACCACCAAGAAAAGTATGTCAGTGAGGAAATTCGTAATATGCTTGGTGGGGCTGCAGCGGCACCACCAAGCATATTGCAGCTTCAGGACCACTGCACAATCACCAGGGAACAGAGGTTCCCTGGCGGTTGTGGTGGATGCGGTGGTCCAAGGGTGGCCCGACCACCCTAGTCGTAATAGGGTGGTTGGGAGACCACCACCGAGTCTGGTGGTCCGTGAACCGCCAGACTCAGAGTAAGGCCCTAAGCAATGTTTCCCAAACTGTGGGTCGGGTCGCCGAATAATGGCGGGTTGCCAAAATAAAAGCAATAAATAAAGATTCCTTTAAATTCTGTATTTATTGTCTTACATTTGCGGGGTTTCAAAGGCAGAGGTCAAATGCCAGGCTATATCTTCTGCTGCTTATTGCTTTTTTAAACTTGGGATTTTGGGTTTACAGCTCGTCTCACTTTGCAGCAAGAGAAAGAAAAGTAAAGTGAATTATGCGATGTTCCGGCTGGGACACATGAAGTGTGAAAGCAAATGAAAGACTGTAGGATGTCATTTTTTCCATACACACAACAAAATGTGAATAACTGTGAATGAACTGTACACATTCAACAGTTGTAATTCTGAAGTTTGATGGAGACAAAGATTTTAATAGGATCAAAGCAAATCAAGACACGTTATTTAGTGGTGCACAAATAATAAATGTTCACTGCAACCCGATTTTCTCCCATTATTTCTGTGCAATATAGTTTTTGTCAATATGACTATACAAATTTAGTGACCATTTCAATGGAAAATGTGCTCTCTGCAAATAACAATATGTTACCGCATAATGCTTTAGTTACATTAAATAATAAAAAGCCTCATGTCCATTAAAGCTAGGTGGGTTGAGGAAGCTTGCCCTACTAAAAAGTAGGTCATGGTCTTAAAAAGTTTGGGAAGCACTACTATAATGATATTTGTGTGTTTTGTGTTGTACCTGTTGTTTTCTCCCATTTTATGCTCTCAGCCGCACTCAGTAATTGTCATCAGGTAGCCCCACATCTTTGCTTTGACGATTGTTCTGCATGTGCATATAACTACATTAATTGGCTACTTTTGTCTGTATATGAAAACAGTTACTGTGAGCTCCTTTCTTGTATGTTACATTTGCAAGTTCTTAGCTTTTACATATGTTTGTTGCCGAGGGACCAGATCCGCTCTGTATGAATAAATGAAATAATTCAAGAAAAAGATCTAACCTAAATTTGTATATTATGACCCTGTGCCTCATGGGAGCAGTTCAGCCCAAACTGCAAGACCAGGTCTTCCCTGGACCGGAAACAAGCATCCTGGGTCCAGTTTTGGGTTACACCCCTCTTCAGCCAGGCTAGCTTGAATCCAGTGGCAAAGTGAGAAGGGATACACATCTGGCCATACCCTGCCAACTTAGGGTGACCAAAGCAAACACAATAAGATGATGGAGGAGCACTGAAACTTTTCAGGCACTCACCCCCAGTCACTATTAGATCTGGATTAAGTTCTTCATCGATCTTCTGCTCACTTCACCAACCAAGTTCAGACCCAGCCATATGCAAATCAGTCTTGACCCTGTGCCCTATGGGAACAGTCTGGCCCGAACTGCCAGACCAGGTCCTACCTGAACAGGAAACAAGCATTCTGGGACCAGTTTCGGGGTAACACCTCTCATCAGCCAGGCTAGCTTGAATCCAATGGCAGAGTGAGCAAGGGACCCACGTCTGGGCCTACCCTGCCAACTTAGGGTGAACAAAGCAAACACAAGGAACGGAGCGATGAAACTTCATAGTTTTTTACCTTAATTACCCCAAAACCGGTCACAGGATGCTTGTTTCCGGTACAGGGAAGATCTGGCTTGGCAGTTCAGGCTGGACTGTTCCCAGGAGGAACAGGGTCAAGACTGATTTGCATATGGCTTGGTCTGAACTGGGGTGGTGAAGTGAGGTAAAGAATGATGATGGATTGAACCCACATCTGTGACTGGGGGTGAGTGTCTGAACAGTTTCAGCACTCCGTCCATCATCTCCTCGTGTTCACTTTTAGAAAGTTGTCATTTTCTTGTCCTAACCAAGACAGTAAGACAAAAGGAAGACAAGTATTGACAGGATGGGCCACTTTGAGTTAATGGGGTGAGGAACTGTCACATCACAAAAGCTCTTGCTGAGCACTCTCACAAAGGGTTTGCCAAGGAGGAGGGGGCTGCCTGACACCTCAGGTTGGTGGAAACCTCTAGAAGCTTCCTCCACTTCAAAGTCAGCACCCGGTATAAATATTTGACTTTTAGACCCAACTGTTTAGTACACGTCTGGAGCTGTGGACTAGGCCAAGAAGAAGGACTCCTGTGCTGCTGAAAGGACGACCACTTCGATGGACTACTTCTCTGAATGACTGCTTGCCAGATGTGCTGACCTGCTGCCCTCTTGCATCTCCAAACCTCAGACCCCAGACTGACTCCAAGGGCTAGTCAACTGGCCTCCTGATCAGAAGCCTCAATGGCAAAATCGTGCCACCCCAGGCCTGGACCCTTGGAATTGGGTCTGAAGGTGCTCTGCTAGCCCATCTGTGGACCCAGCAGAAGAAAACAAGTTACTTACCTGTACCTTTGGTTCTCCAGTATTGGTAACTTTCATAGATTCCCTTTGCTTGTATCATTCCCCATCGTCGAGATGGGAGTCCCCGGTAAGTAAAAAATACCATAGAAATAGGTACAAAAACAGAATAAGGCCTAGGCCTCATTACGTTTTGTAGCATATCCACCTCTTTTTGTAAAAGAGACCAAATAAAATGAACAGCCAATCAGAACAGCCTCACCCCATAGAACCTTCCTGCGAGAGCCTCAGAGCCTCAGATTTTCGTAGCCGTTGTGTAACAGTTTAACAGAAGATGCTGAAGGCTGAGCTTTCCCAGGGGAGGAGGGTGGGCGCATGGGAATCTATGAAACTTACCAATACATGAGAACCACAGTTACAGGTAAGTAACTTGTTTTCTTACTCCAGTATTGGAACTTTCATAGATTCCCATTGCTTGTTTCAGAATAGCTAACAGTCAGAACGCACATTTTGTTTAACAATACAATGTTATAAAATCTTACAAGATGCTTCACGCTCAGTGGATTATCCATAGTGAATTGGCAATAGAACAGTAATTGAACATTAGAGAGAAAGAGTAAAAGCATCTAGACTTACAAAATGTGCTAATAGACAATAAAAAAGGAATGAGGGTTAGAAGGGAAAGCTCACCGCTCATTTAAAGAGGTTCTTCAGGACTGCCTGTCCCACTGTAGCGTCACTACACGTGGAAGAGTCCAAGCAGTAATACTTTGTAAAGGTATGGGCACTGCTCCATGTCGCTGCTCTGCAAATGTCCTTGATGGGCACTCCGGCGAAGAGAGCAACTGAAGAAGACATAGCTCTCGTAGAATGCGCCAGCCGCTTGGTGACAATATTGGATCGCGCTGGCAATCCATCGAGCAATACCCCGCTTTGAAAGAGGGTAACCCTTGTGAGGAGCACTGAAAGCCACAAAAAGCTGTGTTGATCTAGTGAAGTCTTTGGTACGTTGAAGGTAACATTTTAGACATCTTTGAACACCCAGAGAGTGTAGAACCCTCTCCCCAGGAGTAGTGGGTCGAGGAAAAAAGATTTGAGAATAACTGGTTCATTCAAGTGAAAGTCTAAAGGTACCTTCGGGATAAATTTAGGATTCGTTCTCAGAATCAAAGTGTCTCTTTTAAACTGTAAGAATGGTTCTTGAATAGTGAGAGCATGCAGTTCACCTACCCTTCTGGCAGATGTTAAGGCGAGAAGGAGAGCCACCTTCCATGGGAGGAATTTAAGGTCCTCCCTATGAATTGGTTCAAAAGGCGGTCTCATGATTTGAGTAAGAACCAAGTTAAGCTGCCACAGAGGCGGTGGAGGCCTAACTGGTGGGAAAACTCTAAAAAGTCCTTTAAAAAATTTCTTCACAGTCCTTGACGACCAGAGGGAAGGTCCAGAAGAAGTCCGTCTGAATCTAGAGATGGCCGCAAGGTGCACTTTGATAGAAGAATGAGCGAGACCTGATTTAGCCAAAGTCAGAATGTACGGTAAAATTTGACGAGGAGCAAAAGAGTAGGGATGAATCTTTTCTTGCCGGCATCAAAGGCAGAAAAGCTTCCATTGCAAGCGATAGGTCTTATTTGTACTTGGGGCTCGAGCTTGAGCAAGCACCTCTCTGCATTCTGCCGAGATATTCAGATCCTTAAATTCTCGGTGCTCAGGAGCCACGCAGATAACTGAAGAGAGCTCGGATCCGGGTGTACCACCTGGCCCTGGGGCATCGTCAGCAGGGAAGGAATTGGGCACAGATGAACTGGACGGTCCAGGGAGAGTAGAAGAAGCTCCGTAAAACAGAACTGGCGGGGCCAAGCCGGGCCCACCAGAATCATCCTGTAGGGTTCCATCTTGAGCTTCCAGAGAAGTCTGGGAATTAGTGGGATCGGAGGAAAAGCATAAACAAAGGCGCCTGACCAGGCCATCGAAAGCGCATTCCCCAACGACCCCGGATGATTATTCCTGCTTGCGTAGAGCTGGCATTTTTTGTTCTCTGGAGTGGCAAAGAGATTTATGGGCGGTGTGCCCCAGAGAGTGAAAATCTCCTCCAGAATGTCGTGGTCCAACTTCCACTCATAGCTCACTGATTTCAGGCGACTGAGCGTGTCCACTGTCTTATTGAGGGCACCTGGAAGATGCTCCGCCGAGAGCGATACCTCCTGCTGTATTGCCCATTTCCAAATCTCCTGACCCTCTTTGGATAGTCGACGAGACCGTGTACCTCCCTGCTTGTTTACGTAATACATGGCCGTCGTGTTTTCCGTATGGACCAGGACAGAAGATCGTTGAATCCGTGGAAGGAAGGCCTGCAAGGCTAGACGAATCGCCCTGAGCTCTAGCAGATCGATGTGGAGTAGGCGATGCTGAGGCAGCCAGCGGCCGCTTACCTGAAGGTCTTGTAAGACTGCTCCCCAGCCTTCTAATGAGGCATCTGTTGTTATTATTAGAGGTGCTGGAGTGACCCTGAAGCTGAGACCCTGGGAGATATTGTCCTTGATCGTCCACAACGTTGCAGCCTCTTTCATAGGCTGAGTGATTTTGATCTTGTCTTCGAAAGAACATTCTGCCTGGCGCCACTGCAAATCAAGTTGTTCTTGGAGGGGGCGCATTCGCAACCTGCAATGGGGAATTAAAGGAATGTAGGATGAGAATGACCCCAGAAGGGACTTGTAGAGGCGAACTGAAATAGACCCTCTTCTTTGCAATCGACGAGCTGAGGTCATCAGATTTGTTTGTCTTTCTCTTGAAGGAAACGCTTTACAGCAAGATGTGTCCAGAATGGCCCCTAAGAACCGGGCCAACTTGGACAGGCACAGGACTGACTTTTCTGTGTTGAGCTGGAGCCCCAGTTGACGGAAGAGCTGTGTACAAGTCTTGACAGCCTCTTCCGCTGCGCGGTGAGACGGAGCTTTTAGCAACCAGTCGTCAAGGTAGGGAAAGACCTGGAGCTTCTCTTTTCTGAGAAATGCTGCGACAGGGGCTAGGACCTTTGTGAAAATCCGCAGAGCGGATCTGAGTCTGAAAGGCAGGACTTTGAACTGAAAGTGGCTCTTGGCTACTGTAAAGCGTGAAAACTTCCTGTGGGCAGGGTGGATGGGGACATGAAAGTATGCGTCCTCGAGGTCCAGGGTGGCTATGTAATCTCCTGGATTGAGGAGCCGCAAAATGTCCTGTAAGGAGACCATCCGAAACAAGAGCTTGATGAGATAGGTGTTTAGCTACATCAGGTCTAAAATTGGGCGGCATTTTTCTATTTGAACAAGAAAGAACCAGGAATAGAATCCTTCTCCTCGTTGGGATCGAGGGACCAGTTCTATCGCTCCTTTGAGGAGTAGTTGGTATGCATCTAGACATAGAAGATGTAGATTTTTGGATTCGGTGGCGCGAGGGGCTTTGGATGGTGGTTGATGTTGAAACTTCAGAGTATGGCCAGACAGAACTATATTTAGAACCCATCGATCTGATGTAATTAGTTGACAGTTGTGGAAGTATTGGGATATCCTGCCTCCCACTGGTGTTACAGGGGACAAAGGAACAGTAGGAAGAGCCAAGAAGCTGCTACTGGCGCTTAGAAGAATCCCTCCCCTGGCGCCCTTGTCGTCCTCTAGATGATGAACGAGAGAAAGAAGACGACTGGCCTTGACGCTGAGAATATTGCGGCCGGTATGACTGAAAAGGCTGCGAGTAAGAGGAATAGCGCTGCTGCTGATATCCGCCTCTGTAGGAGGGAAAGCCTCTCCCCCTTGCTCCACGTACAGGGAGCTTGCGGTATTTCAGAGTCCCAAGGAATTTTGCAGTCTTCGTGTCCTTCTTTATATCCTGCAATGCATCGTCAGCGTGCTTCCCAAAGAGTGCCTCACCGTCAAAGGGAAGGTCCAAGATCTTATTTTGGACTTCAGGCCGGAACCAAGTGGCACGAAGCCAACCCTGGCGTTGAAGTACTGCTGCTCCCGGTAGAGAACGGAAGGCTGTAGTGGCAATATCCATAGCGCAGTCAATTATCTCCGAAGATGTTCTTTCTCCCTCCTGGAGGATCTTTTTGGCTTCCACTTTAGCTTCCTCTGGCAGCTGGTCCAGATAAGGGGACAGATCACACCACACCTGGCCGTCATGCCTTCCCAGAACTGCCAAGGCGTTGGCTGCTATGACAAGAAGGCTAGACATAGAAGAGAACCTCTCCAGCATTATCCAACCGCCTGCCCTCTTTATCCGGTGGTGTGGAGAGAGGGGCCGCCGGATTTTTAGACTTTCTCTGAGCCACTTGAGAAATTACAGAATCCAGTTTAGGATGGCTGACAAGACAAGCGGGGCTATCTTCAGGGGCCTTGTACTTTTTTTACAGACGAGGATGAACCGGAATGACTGTGGCTGGCAACTTCATAACCTTTAGCCCTTCATCCCAGACGTGACCCACAACATGGATAGAGCGGACTGACTTTCTTTATGGTTCTTTAAAGTCATATAGGAAACCTTCTGACTGCACAGATGGAATGGGCAAATCAAAACGCTTATAAGCTCTCTCCATAAGTTTATGAAAACCCCCAATATCCACAGGAGGGGAATCCGCCGGTTCTGGAACAGGAGAGGCAGGATCTGGAATGATGTAATCACACCATTCTCTATCAGGATCCGGAATAGTCATTGTCCCTTGATCATCATCGGATGTATCATCCTGAACAGTAACCACAGTTTGTCGTGGTTCAGGTAACTCCTGCAACGAAGTTTGAGGAGGAAGCGGAGGTGAAACCGGAAGAGCAAGTGGAGTTGAAGGCACTTGCACCGTTTCCTAGGCAGGAGATTGTGTTGGATATCTCCTCCTGTAATCAGATAGCATGAACTGCAAGTCCGTAATGAGGGAAGATCATTTCCTGTTGATATTGTTCCTGAGACCTCAATTGTGGCTCATAATGTTGTTGCTCCATGAAGTACTTGTCTGAATCAGAGTTTTGATTTTTGACATGCAGCTGAGATGGTCTAACTGCAGCACCATAAGGACCATCAGCGTCCTCAGAAAACTACTCTTCTAAAAGGAGAGCTGGAGGCAGAGGTGTCACTTTTCGGGGAGAAGTCATTTCTGGTGTAATGCGACGTCTCTTTATAGAAATTGCCACATTTTATATCGTCGACGAGGTCGTCGACGGAGCCGCCGCCGCTGATATTTGAGCCGTCGATGAGGAGGGAGCCACCGTCGACGGGACCGTCGTCGAGACCAACGTCAAAATCAAGCTGGAAGCTGTCATCGTCATCGTTGCCATCAACGTGGTTGCCGTCGACACCATACCCATTGTCATCCTAATTGACGTGGAAGTCGTCAGAGTAGATGTCGGCGAAACAGGGTGAACGTCGTCGTCGAAGCAATCATTATCGCCGAAGCCATCGTCACCGTCAAACCCGGTGGAGACAAGGAAACTCTTGTCGACGAGCCTGTTGACGGAGCTAAAGTACACGCCGGTAAAGATTTTAAAGTCGTCGTCGACGGAATCGAAGTTGTCGTCATCGACAAACGAATTTTTTTCTCAGCTTTACCATCTGAGGGGACAGAAGCTGGCTTTTTAAAAGTTTTATCCTTCTCAGAAGGAGGAGAAGTAGAAGGCACATAGCTTGTCTTTTTTTGGGGTGCCACATCAGGAGCCAGTCCTTCCCTCTCCTTTACACCTCGGTGAGGAGATTTGATGGGACTATGCCTATCAGACCTATGAGAGGTCTTTTGCAAGGCTTTTGAAGGGGGGTCTGAAGAGGTAGAAGGTGAAGACCTACCCCTTTTTTAAGATCTCCTCCACATAAAGTCTCTTCTTGGAGCAGGTGGCACAAGCTTTGAAAAGAGCCTTCTTCTCCTTGTCTGACATGATGAATCTGAAGTGAAGATTGGTTTTAAGCAATAAATTGAAGAAAAAACTGAGCAGAGCTCAGTGGAGACTCCCTTGCACAACGTGCGGTAGAAAATCTGAGGCTCTGAGGCTCTCTCAGGAAGGTTCTATGGGGTGAGGCTGTTCTGATTGGCTGTTCATTTTATTTGGTCTCTTTTACAAAAAGAGGTGGATATGCTACAAAACGTGATGAGGCCTAGGCCTTATTCTGTTTTTGTACCTATTTCTATGGTATTTTTTATTTACCGGGGACTCCCATCTCGACGATGGGGAATGATACAAGCAATGAGAATCTATGAAAGTTCCAATACTGGAGTAACCAACACATCTCCTCTGCTGTGCAGTGTAACCCCGAGCAGAACCAATGCATATCCTCTGCTGTGTGGACTTTCCCATCACAAAAACTTTGCATCACCCTCACAGCCCGCAGTTTCATTGGAAGTGCTGCTGCACAACGCATCCCAGACACCGGCCCTTGCATCACAATTTCTAGTCAACGGCCTTCTTAATAATGACACAGCATCTCACATTGCATCTTTGGAGCTCCTCAGAAACTAATCTGTGTGACGCATCTCTAGCCAGAACCTTGCATCGCCTCGGCTGTGTGACCCATCCTTGACACAGGAGTCCACAACTCTTTGCAACCAGGATTTAAGGCCTAACAGGGTCCTTATAGCTGGCCTGTGCACCATCGCGGTTGGCCTGAACTTGCCACTTTGTCCCAGGCTAGCGTGACCCGATCACCACAGTTGGTGCCTTGGGCTTTTTGGCGCTATTTTCCCTTAAATCTTCAAAATTGCACATCTCCGGTTCTACTGATTAGATTTAGTTTTGGTTTTTATTTTTTTATTACAATTTACTCTATCTTTCTAAATTGTTGTGCTGTGTTTCCACTTTATCACTGTTTAAAGTTCTACATAAATACTTTAAACATTACATCTAAGTTAAGCCTGCCTGCCTTGTGCCAAGCCACCAGAGTAATGAGCTCAGGTTGCCTGTTCACACCCTGACAAGGATTATGGTTCCTGCTTGAGTAGGGTTTCACACACCCCCAATCAGTAAACCATTTCCCACACCATCAATTACTAACAAACCCTGAGGTGCACAGCCCCTGCTGATTGCACTTCCAAGTGGATCCCCCAGCCTGGCAAGAGGGCAGTTTAAAACTGGCTTATTTATTAGGGCAATATGTAAAGTTTCACAGCAGTGTTTGCATTACATACTGTGGCAATATGGACCCTGATATCATGGCAGTATCTGGGAATCTGCATATTAATTGATGCTACTGTGAGTTCTCATCCTGTAAGATGGCTAACCTGAAGGTAATATGTAAACTGCACAATTCCTAGCACTTTGAGTAACAGGTCGGCACGTTGAGCCATTCTTTGACACAGTGCTGAGACCCAAGCCATACTGAGCATCTCCCTGTCAGAATACACAAACTTTACCTTTCTGAGCATCATCTGTAAACATTCCTGACAACATGGCATATTGGGGAGCACTTGACCATATCTGAACATCACCTTAGGTGGGGCGGCACATTGGGCACCATATTTACTTGACCAATACCCTAGTATCATTGGCCACACCTTAGAATAATTTAGCCACTCCGGGCAAATATTAAACACACCCTGGCATATGATGACAGCACAGGGAGAAACAATGCCATAATTTCTGGTTGTATTTTATTTGACGACATCCGCACCCTACTGGACAAAGGAGAAACAGTAGCCCTCATCCTCGTCGACCTCTCAGCAGCATTCAAAACAGTCTCCCACCGCACCCTAATACACAGACTCCATGAGGCAGGGATGCAGGACAAGGCCCTCGACTGGATCAGCTCCTTCCTCTCTGGCAGACCGCAGCAGGTCAGACTCTCCCCTTTCCTCTCGAACCCTACACCAACCACCTACGGAGTCTCCCAGGGCTCCTCCCTCAACCCGACGGTCTTCAACGTCTACAAGGCTCTGCTTGCCCCCATCGTCAGAACCTACGGACTGAACATAGTGTCATACGCAGACGACACCCAACTCATCCTCTCCCTATTCAACGAACCCAACACCGCCAGACACAACTTTCAAGAAGGCATGGAAGCCGTCGCCAAATGGATGAAAAACAGCTGCCCACAACTTAACACCAACAAGACGGAAGTACTCATCATGGGCCCAAACCCCGATGCCTGGAACGACACCTAGTTGCCCCCCGCCCTTAGAAACCCGCCCTCCCCCACGGACCACACACGCAACCTGGGAATCATCCTGGACTCCGAACTCAAATTGACCGCCAGATAAAATCAGTCTCGTCCTCCTGCTTCCACACCCTCCGCCTCCTACGTAAGACCTTCAAATTGATCCCCCTTGAACACAGAAAGACCATCACACACGCCCTGGTCACCGGCAGACTCGACTACAGCAACGCACTCTACGCCGGAATTAACAAAAACCTCACCCACAAGCTACAGAATGTCCAGAACACTGCCGCAAGACTGGTCCTCAACCTACCAAGACACTGCCACATCTCCCAGCACCTGCGCACACTCCACTGGCTCCCCATCGAGGTAAGAGTCACCTTCAAGATGCTCACCCACGCACACAAGGCCCTCCACGACACCGGACCAGCATACCTGAACAGCCAACTCAAATTCCACGCACCCCAAAGGACCCTACAATCAGCCCAGCTCTCCTGTGGTGTGGTCCCACGCACCAGATAAAACAGATCGGGAGTCCGCTCCTTCTCTGTCCTCGCGGCCAAGGCCTGGAACGCCCTTTCGCTCCACCTCAGACAGACATCGCTCCCCATCTTCGTAAGAGATCTCAAGACCTGGCTCTTCGACGGACCCCCTCCCTGATGGACCGAAACCTGCACCCCACCCCCAGCGTCTTGAGACCCTTACGGGTAAGTAGTCGCGCTTAACAAACGCTTGATTGATTGGTTGATGACACATAAACGCTGGCTATTAACCGGCACAGGCACACCGATGGGCATTTTGGCCTGGTCAGTTATTTAGAGACGGTGTTATTTCCCCTGGCATAAAACTTTCAACGTCTATTTTTTCAAGGGGGCGATACACTGCATCAGATAGGCACCTCTTCACCTGAGGCAAAAAATACTTGCCTGCTGTTCATCAAACTGTTAGTACCATGAACAATATTTCTTATAGCCACATGCACGAGTTACCTCTCACAGAAATAATGTATTTCTTCTATGAAAAATGAAGTATTTTTTAACAAACCAATGTATTTTCAGAATTTTTAAAAGAATAAGTATTTTGCACAGGACCACCCGAACACTGGTGATTAAAACAAATCATGAGTGCACTACCATGGCCTCGTAGGTACCTGATGCTAACCACTAGAAGAGCACACATGGATTTTAGTCAATATAAAAATCAAAATAGTGGCATCTGTATAAAAGAAATAAAGTAGGGATTACATGCAGTAAACCCAATCTTCCCCAGATTCAGAACTACCCTTTCTTTATTTATACTTATGCAGTATAATCTGGTGAACTGTATGAACCCAAGTTACACAGCCGTTCACAAGTGTAAGCCTGATGTACACATGCAAATTGCTCAATTTATGACTACAAGGTATTCACAAAAGGTGATCTTGAACTTCTAATCTGTTTACCCCTGCACATTTCCCCCCATGATTGTGTATGTAAGTAAACCCACTTCAGAGGGTGGAGAGTGGGGTTTCCAAAGGGAAGTTTCCCATGAAGGTTTGAGCACCCGAACACTTCTAAAACGCGTCTCCTAAACCCTTCCCAAAATAGAAATGGTCAGAAATGTACTTCTGCCAACAATAGGAGTAGATACCATTCCAGGTTTGGAAGGGATAACGAACACCCCCAGAATTGGAGAAGCTCTAGGGAAAGGGTTACTCAACTGGGATTTTTTTTTTTTTATCATCAAGAACCAAATATAACATTGCACAATTGTGTTGTTGTTTGAGCAGACATAATTTCATAATGCATTTTACAATTTCGCAGGTTGGTATGTCTACACACTGGTGAAAAAAAGGAACACTCAAATGTTTTTCAGGAGTGCGCCTGGAAATCTGTGGCTCTTGCCGATTTCCCGACATGCTTTCAGAGAGTTTTATGATTTCCGGAAAGTAGTATACCTGCATCCATGCAAAAGAGTAAGGTGCCAATTACGATCCGGTAAAAACCGGGTACGAACCGTCGGACGGAGCATATTCTCCGTCCGACGCGTACCCGGTCGTAAAAATATACAAACATGGAATTACGATTCGCACGGGAACACCATTTCCGTACGAATCGTAAAAAACCCCGACCGAACAAAATAAACCTACAAATGCGATCCGGGAAAGCGCCGACCTGACGTCGGGACGCTCGCAGCCTGCCATTCACGAACCAGGAATTACGATTCGCACCGACGTCATCCCGCATGGTGAATATTTTCCGGCAGCCAAAAACTGCCGGGAAATCAGGACGACGCGAACAAGGACCACCAGTACGCGACGGACAGACAGGACGACGCGAACAAGGAGGACCAGTACGCGACGGACACACAGGACGACGCGAACAAGGAGGACCAGTACGCAACGGACACACAGGACGACGCGAACAAGGAGGACCACTACGCGATGGACACACAGGACGACGCGAACAAGGAGGACCAGTACGCGACGGACAGACAGGACGACGCGAACAAGGAGGACCCGTACGCGACGGACAGACATGGACCCGAACCTACGTGTCATCCCGGCCCTCATAGCAGTCGACCTCCTCTACAGGTTCCGACGCAGACGCCGCAGAAGGTCAGAACAACTAAGGGAGGGGGGAAAGTGGGGTGGGGTGGGGGTGGCAGGACCAGGGCAGGCCACAAACCCCCCACCAAAGTCACACAGCACACATGCCCTGGACATACCTGACTCCCATGCCCTGGTCACTACAAGGGGGTGGGGGCGTGTCCAGCTAAGCCAGCGACCGTCACAAAGGAAGTCCGTCACGACGCGAACCGGCAACACAACCAGACATGTACGTCCCGTACCCACGCCTGAAGAGCGTGGGTACGATTCGTACCACGCCCACACCCACGTCACCCCAACAATGGCGGGACGGCTCGTACCCACGTGGCAAAGGCCTGGGTACGGGCCGCACAAGCATCACATAGCGTGGGGATGGATATGTACGGACCCTACCCCCACCCGCGTATGTATGGAGCGTACCCCCACCACAACAGTGTAAGTACGACCCGTACCCCCACCCGGGTACGTATGGAGCGTACCCCCACCCCAACAGTGTAAGTACGACCCGTACCCACACCCACGTACGTATGGAGCGTACCCCCACCCCAACAGTGTAAGTAAGACCCGTACCCACACCCGCGTACGTATGGAGCGTACCCCCACCCCAACAGTGTAAGTACGACCCATACCCACACCCGCATACGTATGGGGCGTACCCCCACCCCAACAGTGTAAGTACGACCCGTACCCTCACATGCGTACGTATGGAGCGTACCCCCACCCCAACAGTGTAAGTACGACCCGTACCCACAGCCGCGTACATATGGAGCGTACCCCCACCCCAACAGTGTAAGTACGACCCGTACCCTCACACGCGTACGTATGGAGCGTACCCCCACCCCAACAGTGTAAGTACGACCCGTACCCTCAGCCGCGTACGTATGGAGCGTACCCCCACCCCAACAGTGTAAGTACGACCCGTACCCTCACCTCGAATGCATGGAGCGTTCCCCCACCCCAACAGTGTAAGTACGACACGTACCCCCACCCGCGTACGTATGGAGCGTACCCCCACCCCAACAGTGTAAGTACGACCCCTACCCCCACCCCGTATGCATGGAGCGTACCCCCACCCCAACAGTGTAAGTACCACCCGTACCCTCAGCCACGTACGTATGGAGCGTACCCCCACCCCAACAGTGTAAGTACGACCCGTACCCTCACCTCGAATGCATGGAGCGTACCCCCACCCCAACAGTGTAAGTACGACACGTACCCCCACCCGCGTACGTATGGAGCGTACCTCCACCCCAACAGTGTAAGTACGACCCCTACCCCCACCCCGTATGCATGGAGCGTACCCCTACCCCAACAGTGTAAGTACGACCCCTACCCCCACCCGCGTACGTATGGAGCGTACCCCCACCCCAACAGTGTAAGTACGACACGTACCCCCACCTCGAATGCATGGAGCGTACCCACATCCGTGCATGTCATGAGCGTACATATTGTGAAATTGGAGAGGTGCGTGCAGAGTCCTCCCAGCAGTGCCCTGAGACAGGAGGGGTGTGTGCAGAGTCCTCCCAGCAGTGCCCTGAGACAGGAGGGGTGAGTGCAGAGTCCTCCCAGCAGTGCCCTGAGACAGGAGGGGTGGGTGCCTATGACTCCCAGCAGTGCCCAGTCACAGGAGGTGTGGGTGCAGAGTCATCCCAGCAGTGCCCTGAGACAGGAGGGGTGTGTGCAGAGACCTCCCAGCAGTGCCCAGCACAGGAGAGGTGGGTGCAGAGTCCTCCCAGCAGTGCCCTGAGACAGGAGGGGTGGGTGCAGAGTCCTCCCAGCAGTGCCCAGAGGCAGGAGGGGTGGGTGCCCATCACTCCCAGCAGTGCCCATGGAACGCAAAGGGTGGAGTAGTCACATATACCATGCCCACAAATGTCAGTCAGGTGCACAAAGACCCTGCAGTACATGTACCACATGTGTGCGAGGCTGGGAGTATACGCATGCATAGTGCCGAAAAGAAAACATGTACACATGAAGTCATGTCAATAGGCCACATACACAAGTACAATGACTACCAAGGATGCCACGAATGATGCAGGTGGAGACATCGCTCAGCATGCATGTGCAAAGGTGAAGGACTAGGTCACACACCCAGCTAATGGACACACAGCTCTGTGCTAAGGTCAGGGGACACCCTGCAGGGAAGAAGTCAGGGTACACAGAGGAAGGAATACACCTTGGGACAATTGCAACATGCAGCAAATGCTTACATGAATGGAGAAAGGTAGCTAACACCGTGTGAGGCACACAGATCCCAGGGTCCCCCCTATGACCAGCACACTACTACATTTCCCACACACCCAACACATGACCAACACCCACAACCATGTAGCAGCCCCACCAACAGCAATGCCAGCAATGTGGGAGTGTTCCAAGGGCAAAAAATAAATAGCTTTATTCAGCATGAGCAAAAAACTAGTATGACGTAAGTCCAATATTAACAAAGGCCATAGGGCAGTCCAGGAGTCCCAGCTGGATGGGGGACACAGTGGGATGCGTGTCCCCTAGCTTGCCTGCACAGTTACAATCCGTTGTCTTCCACAGGGGTGAGGGCATCATGTGGGGGTGAGGAAACAGGCACCGCAGGGACAGGAGGGTGAAGGGTAGGCGTTGTGGGTGCAGGGATGGAGGACTCCACCACAGGGGGTGGGGCAGGGCCAAAGGCGGAGGCCAGGATCTCGCTGCACACCTTAGCAAGGTCCTCCAGGGACTCCCCTGCACCCGAAGGAACCACAGGCCCCAAGGAGGGGGGGGGGTCAGAGGGATGGGTCGCAGCGCCACTGGGGGAGGATGTGGACAGGGGGGGGACTCAAGCACCCTGACCGGGGACCTCCTTGACCGCTTGCGGGGTGGTGTCAATGTGGGGCTCAGGGACAGAGCGGCCATGAACGAGTCCTTGGGGGAGATGTGGCCAGGAGAGCTGAGGGGAGGGGATTTGTAGGGAGTGGAATGGGTGGAATGCGGACTCCCACTCTGGCTGCGTGTCACACGTTTGCCCCCCGACCCAGTGGGTGTGCCTACTGCACCCTGTGTGTGCGTGTCAGGAGGTGTGCGGCGGACCTTCCCTGCTGGTGTGGTGCCTGTGTCTGTTGTGGTGGGTGCATGCTTACGTCTGGGTGTATGTGGGACAGGCATGGGAGTGGGAATTGTGGAAGGAGCAGGGGTAGGGGGTGGGACGTAGCGCTGCAGGAGACCCACTGCTGCAGTCAGTGTGGAGTCTATGGACCTCAGCAAGTTGCGTTGGTCAGCCTGCGATGAATGAATGCCCTCCAAGTATGCCTCCATGTTGTTGAGGACCTGGCTGTGGCCATGGAGGACATTAAGGATCGCAGTCTGACCAATCTGCAACTGCCGCTGGATGTCCACAGACTCAGCATTGGCGGCAGCAGTGGAGACAGGGGCAGGGGGTGCGGTGCCTGGCAGGAAGGAGACATGTGGTGACCTGGCACGTTTGGAAGGGACACGGGCACGTGGGAGGCGGCTGATGCCAATGGAGGGGGCGGTGCCAGATGTAGGGCTGCTGTCAGATGATGGTGCAGCCACCGCCCACTCGGAGTGATCCTCCTCGGACCCGTCAGCTTCATACTCTGTTGTGCCAGTCGACAGGTCCCCGGGTTCACTCTCCACCGCCTCAGTCCCACTCGAAGTGCCAGCCCCGATGTCACCGCTGGCACTGGTGCTCGGTCCCTCCGCGCCGTCTGTGTCCATGTCTCCCTCCGTGTCCCCCGACGATGCTGTGGGCAGGGTGAAGAGACAGAAAGTAATCATACACCTGTATACATATGTCACATGAGTCAAATCTACGTAGGTTACAGTGCATAGCCTGAAACAAAGGAAGAGTTACATCTACAAAACAAGGTACATATGTAGGGCATGCAAGACACAGTTTTTTGACCCACCATGCCATGGAAAAAATATGGAGAGCATGACACAATAGCAAATGAGATGATATGGAATTTTGACTGAGGAGCAAGGCCCTGGGGACAAACCAGCACTGCATCTGCACCACACAGCGTCGCCGAAAATAGGGATGAGCAGGGACCATAGGCAGGAACTAGAGGCACATGCAGCATAGGTAATACTGAGAACATGCCCACCCTGACTGGCACAATGCACCTTGAGTGTATGTCCAGACAAACATCACACACTGGCCAGTCCTAGCAAGGAGATGACAGGTCTTGACATGTAGGCCATGCCCGCACCACCCACCCCCTACATGAGACAAATCTATGGAGACACAGGAAGCACGCACATGTCTTAGTCAGGGTGAAATACACATGTGATGCAAAACTTCTATATTGCACACAAATTACCCAAGGTGCGGCTGTGCAAATTATCATGTACAAATGGGCAGCATCAGATGATTGCAACAAGACACAAAGGCAATGGCCACCGTGAGTATGTAATAGGAAAATCAGGTCAGGCTGTACAGTGGACACTTGTAATACATCGCATGTCAATATACATGTTGCCAGGGGACAATGGCACAGATCACAACCTATGCTGTAGACACAGAGATTGTCGACATATTCGGATTACACACATGATACCTAGGAAAATATGCCCCTGGGGACAGTAGTGGCCACACAACTCCATGCTCCTGAATGGGAATGACTGCAACACACGCTACCATCCCCGCACTATGCGTACCGCACACTCATGCACATCATGTCACAGGCCACCCCATAGGACATGCGTGCTGTAAGGCCTCACACTTGAGAGACTAACTCCCATGTCTGGACTCAGCATTAGTGCCAACTGACATGGAACCCACAAGTCCAGAACTGGACAGGGCACAGGAAAGGTCACTAAACCTGTTACACACCACCCCCACACATGATGCTGCAGGCATTGTACACTTGGAGAAGGTGTCAGGCTACATAACCTTGTGATGGAGTGACTACACACAGACCAGGGAACACATTGCAAGGAGGGGAAGGGAGGCAGGAGAGCACTGCAATACAGTGGGGAACAGGATCTGCACAGCACCATAAACCCTGGAAGTGTATCCATGGAACAGTGCACTTACAAATGCTGGTGAAACACAACAAACACACACATGTACCTACCCCCTTCCGGCTGCTGCATCTCCTGTAGACGCCTGTCCAAGTCAGGAAAGACCACCGCCAGCACACGTTTCTGGATGTGGGAGAGACGGCGGCGCCCGCGGTTCTTGTGGCTCTCAGGTGAGTCCCCCAGCAGGACCCGTGCGATCCTCCGCGTCCAGCAACGGATATCCTGCCAGCGTTTCCTCACCTGGGGCAGGCGCCGCTTCCGACCATCCGCACTCCTCACGGCGCTGACGGCGTCCAGCCATATCTGCTCCTTGGCAGAGGCGTCTACCTGTGAGGATGAACAAGTGACACTACATCAATACACCTTGCACATGTCACGGGGACACAGATTGGAACACATTTGCTGTTTACAACAAGGCATAGTATGCATCCAACGCATTGCAACTTTGTCATAGGGACATGATCCTGTGGGGGAAGGCCAATAGCTGTACGTGCCATTGAAAGGACACAGGTGGGATTAGGGCAACTACACAATCAATGAGCCAGGCTCACACTGTGCATCACACCCACCCCTCCTGTCTCAGGGCACTGCTGGGAGTGATAGGCCCCCACCCCTCCTGTCTCAGGGCACTGCTGGGAGGACTCTGCCCCCACCCCTCCTGTCTCAGGGCACTGCTGGGAGGACTCTGCCCCCACCCCTCCTGTTTCAGGGCACTGCTGGGAGTGATAGGCCCCCACCCCTCCTGTCTCAGGGCACTGCTGGGAGGACTCTGCCCCCACCCCTCCTGTCTCAGGGCACTGCTGGGAGGACTCTGCCCCCACCCCTCCTGTCTCAGGGCACTGCTGGGAGTGATAGGCCCCCACCCCTCCTGTCTCAGGGCACTGCTGGGAGACATCAGGCATTCCTCCCCCTGGGACCCCCCCTACAGTACATAGCATGTGTGTCACACCTGGACACAATGGCAGAAGTCACAGTCACAAAAAAGGGACACAGTCTGTGGCAGTGGACACTGCACTCACCTGATAACCTGGTCGCCCATACAGCATGGGGTACCGTGGGAGGATCACATCCACCAAAGCCATGTTCTCCTCCAGGGTGAATGGCTGTGACCTCTCCACAGCCCTTGACATGGTTCCAGGGAATCAGTAGCAGCAGCTGGGTCGTGGAATACAGAGATGTGCAGGCAAGTGCTCCCTCATGGGACCTGGCTGCCTTATATCTGCCTAGCTGGCCCATCTCATGCACAGGAGTACAGAGTGATTGGTCACTCACATTTGCATCCTATGTTTCCTCCAATCCCTTCAAACCTAGCAGTCTGTGGGTTCTCTATCGGTTTCATTCTCCTGCATGATGTCAGCCCCACAAACACATTGCAACAAAGTAGAAGAATTCCAACTGACTTCTGCTGTGCACCTTCCAGAACAAAATCGAAATTTGAACTTGGTCTTAATGACAACCAGCATGCATGTAGGCCTAAATACTTGTCCCTCATGTGTCCCCTATGTAATTTGGAGCGTCACACACAGGTACGGTGCGTTTCGGGGCCCTAGGGCACCCCAAATGCATTGCAACGGCCCGTACACGCGTGCCTACGTTCACTATCACTATGGGTGTCCTCGCGTATGCGTACTCGTAGTGGTACGGGCCGTACACACGCATGTACGCTCACTATCACTATGGGTCTCCTCGCGTATGCGTACTCGTAGTGGTACGGGCCGTACACCCGCATGTACGCTCACTATCACTATGGGTCTCCTCGCGTATGCGTACTCGTAGTGATAGTGAGCGTACAGGCGTGTGTACGGCCCGTACCACTACGAGTACGCATACGCGAGGAGACCCATAGTGATAGTGAGCGTACATGCGTGTGTACGGCCCGTACCACTACGAGTACGCATACGCGAGGAGACCCATAGTGATAGTGAGCGTACATGCGTGTGTACGGCCCGTACCACTACGAGTACGCATACGCGAGGAGACCCATAGTGATAGGGAGCGTACAGGCGTGTGTACGGCCCGTACCACTACGAGTACGCATACGCGAGGACACCCATAGTGATAGGGAGCGTACAGGCGTGCGTACGGCCCTACCACTATGGGTGTTCTTGCGTATGCGTACTCGTAGTGGTACGGACCGTACAAATGCCTGTACGCTCGCCATCACGATGGGTACACATACGGCAGCACTCCCATAGTGATATGGGAACGTACACAGGCCCTCTTAGCAGCAGTATGGCGGTTTTCACACATCACAGTGGTGATAGGCGGCACACAGGTAGGAATAGGGCGGACATACTTGTCCATGGATGGACATACTTGTCCATGGATGGACATACTTGTCCAGGAATGGACATCAAGGCATCGTCTGTGCATTACTACATGTGTGGGGCACAGGTGTGACAGGCTGTGATGTGGAACATTACTCCTGAGTGGAGAAGGCACCAGATGTATGATGAGATGTGTACAGGTGTACTGTGTGATGGTGCAATGTGTGCCAGGCATGCCCTTGACTCCTTTGACATGTGTGCATGTCGTACTGCACACTTGGGGTGAGCGTCACTGGCATGGCATGGACACCAACACACGGAAGTGTCCCCTGATGCCCGGTACAGGGGTTACCACACCTGCCTTGTCACTACCCACGGTGCACAATGTGACTATGTCATGTATGTGTGGGGGCTTCCCATCAGGTTGATGTTGGAGCACCCTCAAAAGCTGCAGCTGTTGCAGCAACCAACATGTGTCTGTGTGTAGATTGACATTGCACACTGTTCCGCACACCATGCCACATGTGGTATCGGATGTGAGGTGCACATGTATGCATGGGACACGGAGTAGCGTGACAAGGACATGTCTGCATCCTCACAATGATTGTGTGGCGAGTCATGACATGTGCACCTTCATGGCAAGGTGTGTGGGCTGTCCTAGTGTAATGTCATGTGACCTGTGGCTCTAGTGTTCCGCTACCAGTCTCTGAAATCGGCATCCTACTTCTGCTGATGTGTGGGCGTATGTCACTCCTGTCTTGCGTCTGTCTGTTCACTTGCACTGGGACACAGCTATTCCCATGCCATGGCATGTGGAGGTTCAGAATCTCCGTGTGTAGCTGGGTCTTGGTAGGAGTGTCACCTGGCAGCCATACGTGTCCTGGGCATGTAGCACATACCTGACTCCCTATGTAGCATATGTGTATTGACAGATTAACATGTGCTCAGTACATATGAATTGTTGTCGTAGTGCACTCACTCTTCCTTGTCACTTCCTAATTACTGCAGAGCGCCGCCTCTTGCCCGACCAATTCCGGACTTGGCTGACATGCGGGAGAATGACAGCATCCGTTGCTACCGCTTCCCCCAACCGTTGATTCTGGAGTTGACGGCGAGACTGGCACCACACCTTCAACCGCAGCACAGGTATCCTACGGCACTGACACCCCAGCTGAAGGTAATGGCTGCCCTACATTTTCTTGCCACGGGTACCTTTCAATATACCATAGCTCATGTTGGTGGCATGTCCCAGAGCATGTTCTGCCGTGTGCTGCATGATTTCTTAGAGGCCATGTTGATTCACCTGGATGACTTACTCAAGTTCCCAACCCCTGAACAGTTGACTGCGGTCAAGCGTGGATTCTATGCCCTGGGAGGGATGCCCCATGTCATTGGGTCCATAGATGGGACACATGTAGCTTTGGTACCACCACACGCACGGGAGGTAGCGTACCGCAATCGGAAGCACTACCACTCCATCAATGCCCTTGTGGTGTGTCAGTCCAACATGTTGATTTCACATGTCTGTGCTCGTTTTCCAGGATCAGCACACGATGCCTACATCATGAGGCGTAGCAGGATGCCTGAAATGATGATGCAGCTGCGCAACGAAAGAGCATGTGTTGTTGGTGGGTACAGTCTGTCTGTCCTGTATTTTGCATTGCCTACCAGCACGACCGCTTCACCAGTTCTAACGATGTCCATGTGCTTCCCATGTAGGGATAGCCAGCGTCCCATGTAGGGGACGCTGGCTATCCCAACATGCCTTGGCTGCTCACACCTCTCCGCAACACCATCACGCCGGCCCAGCTCTGCTACAACACCGCCCATGGCCGGACAAGGCGAGTGATAGAGAGGACGTTTGGCCTGCTGAAGAGCCGCTTTCGGTGCCTCCACAAGACCGGCGGCGCCCTCCCATATGCCCCTGCGAAGGTCTGCAAAATCTTCATGGTCTGCTGTATGCTGCACAACATGGCAGTTGAGAAAGCTGTGCCACTCATCCTGGATCAACATGACGAGGACCATCCACCCGTGGAGGACATCCGGACTCGGCTCATACGCGACTTCTTTGCTTAGTGGTGAGTACCAGTGTCTGAGTGTGCACGCATTTGTCCCCGTGTGGCATGTGTTGTGATGTGTGTGTCCACCTGCATGTATGCCACGTGAGTCAGAGGTGTGTGTGGGTGTGTCACTGGAGTGATGGTGGCAGTGATGGTTGTATTTCCCCAGTCATAATTGTGACCTAGCATGTTGTCATCCATACATGTGTCGAGTAAATGCACATGCAAGTGGCTGTGCTTTTTGTGGCTGACTTCTTGTGTGTCTCTCTTCCCCAGGTACTTGCGCATGCCGTCTGCTGCTTGCATTGTTGTGGCACTGCTATTCCTCATGGACACGTCATCGTGGGCTGACTCAGCGTTACAGGCACGGACACGTTTGGAAGTCTCCATAGGGTAAGGGATGCATCAGGGGTGTATTGGGTGTGGCAGTTGTTCACGATGTATGCACACTGCCTCTGTCGATGTTTGGTTCCTCTGCAGCCATGTAGCATCACCATGGGACACGACATGCAGCTGTGTACACCTGAATAGATGGTCTGACTGGTTGACAGTCATCAGTGATGGGATAGTGGATTGTGATGATGGCATCAATGTGTGTGACACTGCCCTCGGACACATACGGTTAGCATTGGCTTGACATGGTGTGGGACTTCCACATCAGCGGATCTATGGTGTATGGCAGGCTCTCCGTGAGCAGCTGTGGGTGTTTAGCTGTTAGCCGACAATTGTGTGCCAGTTCCATGGCTAACACGCATTTGTGCTGCAGAAGGGGGGTGCCAGTGTTGGACCCACATGTTACTCCACGTGAAGTGTTCATGTGTACTTCAAGTTGCCTCTGCAATCCCGAAAACATGACTAATAAAGGTGTCCCTATGCCTCCAAGGTGCCTCTTCTCAGTCAATGCTGGTGTGTTGCCACGGTGCATCCAGCATGTCTGGCATGGTTTTCCCTGATAGTGGCTATGTGTCTATGTGTCGAGTAGCAAGATGCAAGCTGTGTGTGTGGGCTGAGACTGTGTATTGGGCATGATGTCCATGACTGTGTGGGTATTGTGACATGTGCCATCCCCATGCATCCAACGTTGGCCAGGCCCCCATTCTCTGCATCCACCGGACTCAAGCTTGCAGGACATGGTTCTGCCACCTGTCTACACATACCTGGGTGCCCCCCAGGACACTCCACATGATCCCTGACCTCTGCGCATGACTGTTGCTGTACTCAATGTGTCTGTCAGCACGGTTGTGCGGCCACCCCCTCAGCTGGTTGGGCCCATCACGGGTGTGTATGGTGCTCCATGTCTGTCCTGCCTAATACACTGTGACCCGTGTGTCCTGTGCCAGACTCAGGCCCCAGGGTGTGGATGGTTGAAGTCAAAAGAGAACTCAGGCATGTTTAGACTTTACAACACACATGTAAGGTAATAATGCAACCAGCAGGCATCTTCTCTTCATGGTGTGATTTTTTATTTTGGGGGGGGGGGGGATAATGTGAGGGGCTTTCCGGGAGTTTGGAATCCAAAGTTCAGTAGGGGAGTTGGTGTCCTTGCCATTGGAAATCCTCATAGTCCATGCCACAGTCTTTGTCAACATTGGTCAGACAGTGACCAGCAGGGCCATGTGGCAGAGAATGTCTCTTGATGCTGTGATGCTGTTGCTCCAGTGGGCCAGGTGCCAGGCCAGGTGTCCTGGGAGATGGTGATGTTGCGCCGACCCTCACGGTCTTTTCCGTGGACGACCCGCCCTCCTGTGGGGACCCTCAGAAGCAGGCCGTGACGACGTCTGGGATGCTCCATCGGATGTTTCCTCCTCCTCCTCCTGCTCCCTCCCTGTGGGTGGTGATGTTCTCCGCCTTCTGGCACAGGGAGGGTCGGCCATGTTGTCGGCCATCCGACGGAGTGTATCGTGAATCCCCTGGAACACCGTCACTTGCTCAGCCTGTCTGTCCTCCATCCTCCGTTGGTGTTGCAGTAGACAGGCATGTTGCTGGGCCTGCTGGGTCTTTATCTCATCGAGGGTCCCCTTGATCTCATTGAGGGTGGACACAACCTGGGCCATGCCCGTGGTGTCCTGCCGGTATGTGTCCATGATGTTACGGACATGGGCAAATACCGGTTCCCCAGCCAACTGGTCAGGCTCGCGCCTCCGCCGTCCTCCACTCCCACCACCCCTGCCCACTTGCACCTGGCCTGCCCTTGTGGGTACATCGGGTCTCCGGGACCCCTGAGGGGGGGCATTGGCATTGTTGCCTGCCTCCTCCTGGGTGCCCGGGACACCGTGTCCCGCCTGGCCAGCCTGGCTGCATTGTGGTGGTGGGGCAGGGATCCTGGGTGTCTCCTGGGATGTGGCAGGAGTGGGGGTGGTGGTTGGCACAGTTGTACCTGACGCAGGTGCTGCAGGTGTTTGGACACCAGAGGGGCCAGGTTGGTCGGGCTCGTCCACAGAGTGGTGAGAGTGGTCGCTGCCGGTGGGATCGGGCTCCTGCAGATCCGGGTCCTGTGAGTCTTCCCCCCCAGTGTTGGGGGGTGAACCACGATGTTGACCTGTGTGTGAGAGAGACAATGTTAATTTTGGTCCATGCAACATCCATGTTTCATCAGTTTCAAAGTTGGCACTTTTCCTCTTGGAATTAGGATCTGTCTTGCATTCCACTCACAGTGCACTTGTGCATGGGTGTGTCCCTTGGGCACCACTTTGGCCCCTTTAACTATGTGTGGCACAGTCTTACTTTCTGTGTCAAGTGTGACTGCAGTCAGCAGTGGAGTGGGCAGGTGTGGCGGCCATGCATTGGCGCCTTCCGTGTAGCACTGTACATGTGCACATGGAGTGGATCCACACACTTATATGATGCAGGTAGCTGTCGTTGTGCTCGTGAACAGGTTGTGACATGGCCCTGTGTTTTGCCATGGAGAAGAGGGAGGGTTCTGGCACTGGCCACCATTGGCTACATGCACGCAGTCTACCTGCTGACGAGCAGACATTCGCACACACCACACGGCTGATTTGCTCTCCCTGTGTCTCGCTCCCTCTCTGTCCCCCTCTCCCTCCCTCTGTGTGTCAGCCTCCTCCCTCTGTCCGTCTCGCTCCCTCTCTGTCCCCCTCTCCCTCCCTCCGTGTGTCAGCCTCCTCCTTCTGTCCGTGTCCCTGTGTCTCCCTCCCTCTCTGTCCCCCTCTCCCTCCCTCTGTGTCCCCCTCTCCCTCCCTCCGTGTGTCAGCCTCCTCCCTCTGTCCGTGTCCCTGTGTCTCCCACCCTCTCTGTCCCCCTCTCCCTCCCTCCGTGTGTCAGCCTCCTCCCTCTGTCCGTGTCCCTGTGTCTCCCTCCCTCTCTGTCCCCCTCTCCCTCCCTCTGTGTCCCCCTCTCCCTCCCTCCGTGTGTCAGCCTCCTCCCTCTGTCCGTGTCCCTGTGTCTCCCACCCTCTCTGTCCCCCTCTCCCTCCCTCTGTGTCCCCCTCTCCCTCCCTCTGTGTGTCACCCTCTGTCACCTCAGGCCAGCTTCCTGGGCACACACTGTTAGCAGATCTTTGAATGGCCCTTGGCTTGTTGATGTGAGTTTGTTTCTGATCTCCAGGCACCCATTGGGTGTAGTGTCTGTGTGTGCGCTGCTGCTGTGGTGGTGTGTGCTGCCACTCTTTCACAATGTTGGCTGTTCATTAGCTGCTGTCATGTGCAAAACAGTGCCTTCACCCCCATGTGTTGATGCAAGGCGTCCGCCATTTGCTGGCAAGTCTTTCCTGTGTGGGGACACACTGTTTGTCTGTCTGTGACCTAGGCCATATGGGCAGAGGGCATTGTTGTCTGCTTCTGAGTTGCACTATGTGAATTTTGGGGCCCACCCTCCCGCCATCCGGGTTACCGTGTCATGTGTTGGTGTCTTCTGTGGCCTGTGACTTGACATTGTCCAGCTGGGTGCATGGGGCATGGTGGCGGCAGTGGCATGTGCGTGTTCATGGAGTGTGGTTGAGTCATGCGATAGCTTGGGGTGGTTGCGTGCCTGTTAGTGATTTTGGTTGTGGATGACGTTCCCCCCATGTGAGGTGCGTTGTTTGTGTACTCACCCGGGTCTCGGAGTCCTCCTAATCCTTCGACTGCCTCCACCGGCTGTATGGCCATCACCCTCTCCTCCCAGGGCTGGTAGTGTACGGGTCTGCGGAAGGGCCCTCCTCCAGTGGCGTTGGCCTGGTTGTGTTCCTCCAGCATCTTGGCTCGGACCCTCCTCCGCAGATTGTACCACCTGGATTGGCATTCCTGCCTGGTCCTTCTGGTGTCCCCAACAGCATTCACAGCATCGATGATGGTCTGCCACATGGCTGTTTTTGCTGCCATGCTGGTGTTTCTGACCAATGTTCCAAAGAGCTGTGGCTCGACTCTGAGGATTTCATCGACAAGAACCTCCAACTCTCGGTTACTGAACTTTGGATTCTTGGTAGTGGGCATGGTGAGGGGTGTGGGTGTGGATGTTGGGGGGGGGTGTGGATGGTGGGGGGGGTGTGTGGATGGTTGTGGGTGTGGTTGTGCAGGTGTGTGTGTGTGTGAATGTGATGAGGGGGTGTTTGTGAAGGTGGTTGTGTGAAGGTGTGCAAGTGTAAGGTGTGGTGAAGCTTGTAGTAAGGTGCTGTAAGTTGCCTGTGGTGTCTGGCAGCAGTGAGTCTGTTGCAAAGGCTCATGGTTTGTGTGTGTGGGCCCTTTTTATTGGTCCATTGGTGGGTGTGGCTGTGTTTGAAGTTTGGGTGGGTGTGTTATAAGGAGTGGTGGTGTATTGGGCCTCTGTTTGTTTTTGGCAGTTGCAGGTCAGTGAATGTGTTATTTTAGTGGTTGTTGGACATGTTTAGTGGCTTTGTGCCATTCGAATAATGTATTCTTGTGTTGTTTTGTTTTGTCCTGGTTGTGTACGTGCGTTTTGAGCATGTGTACGGTGTGTACATGGGCCATTTGGTTGTACGGTGCTGTCCTTGTGTGTGGCTTGGTACGACTCGTACATGCGGTTGTGATGTTGGGGCCTGGGGTGCGCTCCGTACTTAGGAGGTTGTGTTGGGGGTGCGACTGGAACGTACTGGGGTGTACATAAACGGTGGTACGACACGTACAGGGGTGGGTGGGTGTGCATAGACGGTGGTACGACACGGACAGGGGTGGGGGGTGTACATAGACGGGGGTACGACACGTACAGGGGTGGGGGGTGTACATAGACGGGGTACGACACGTACAGGGGTGGGGGTAGGACTCGAACGTACTGGGGTGTACATAGACGGTGGTACGACACGTACAGGGGTGGGGGTACGACTCGAACGTACTGGGGTGTACATAGACGGTGGTACGACACGTACAGGGGTGGGGGGGTGTACATAGACGGGGGTACGACACGTACAGGGGTGGGGGTACGACTCGAACGTACTGGGGTGTACATAGACGGTGGTACGACACGTACAGGGGTGGGTGGGTGTACATAGACGGTGGTACGACACGTACAGGGGTGGGGGGGTGTACATAGACGGGGGTACGACACGTACAGGGGTGGGGGTACGACTCGAACGTACTGGGGTGTACATAGACGGTGGTACGACACGTACAGGGGTGGGTGGGTGTACATAGACGGTGGTACGACACGTACAGGGGTGGGGGGGTGTACATAGACGGGGGTACGACACGTACAGGGGTGGGGGTAGGACTCGAACGTACTGGGGTGTACATAGACGGTGGTACGACACGTACAGGGGTGGGGGTACGACTCGAACGTACTGGGGTGTACATAGACGGTGGTACGACACGTACAGGGGTGGGGGTACGACTCGAACGTACTGGGGTGTACATAGACGGTGGTACGACACGTACAGGGGATGGGGTACGACTCGAACGTACTGGGGTGTACATAGACAGTGGTACGACACGTACAGGGGTGGGTGGGTGTACATAGACGGTGGTACGACACATACAGGGGTGGGGGGGTGTACATAGACGGGGGTACGACACGTACAGGGGTGGGGGTACGACTCAAACGTACTGGGGTGTACATAGACGGTGGTACGACACGTACAGGGGTGGGTGGGTGTACATAGACGGTGGTACGACACGTACAGGGGTGGGGGGGTGTACATAGACGGGGTACGACACGTACAGGGGTGGGGGTAGGACTCGAACGTACTGGGGTGTACATAGACGGTGGTACGACACGTACAGGAGTGGGGGTACGACTCGAACGTACTGGGGTGTACATAGACGGTGGTACGACACGTACAGGGGTGGGGGTACGACTGGAACGTACTGGGGTGTAGGTACACGGGGGTATGACACATACATGGGTGGGGGTAGGACTCGAACGTACTGGGGTGTACATAGACGGTGGTACGACACGTACAGGGGTGGGGGTACGACTCGAACGTACTGGGGTGTACATAGACGGTGGTACGACACGTACAGGGGTGGGGGTACGACTGGAATGTACTGGGGTGTAGGTACATGGGGGTATGACACGTACAGGGGTGGGGGTACGACTCAAACGTACTGGGGTGTACATAGACGGTGGTACGACACGTACAGGGGTGGGGGTACGACTCGAATGTACTGGGGTGTACATAGACGGTGGTACGACACGTACAGGGGTGGGGGTACGACTCGAACGTACTGGGGTGTACATAGACGGTGGTACGACACGTACAGGGGTGGGGGTACGACTGGAATGTACAGGGGTGTAGGTACACGGGGGTACGACACGTACAGGGGTGGGGGTAGGACTCGAACGTACTGGGGTGTACATAGACGGTGGTACGACACGTACAGGGGTGGGGGTAGGACTCGAACGTACAGGGGTGTACATACACGGGTGGGGGTGTACATACACGGGGGGTACGTGTCGGACGTACGGGGGCGGGGGGAGTGTTGGGCGCGTATGCGGGCACATGTCTCCATGGTTGCTATGGGAGTTTGGTGCGGACGGTGTTTTTTCCATACGGTTGTGAGATCGGACGCACGGGATGGATCGTGATTCCTCGGTCGGACTTCATCTTTCACATTTGTATGGTACATCGTCCGAGGACGTGTCGGACACATTTTCCGACCCGAGGACGTTTGGGAAATCATTCCCGATGAGGTTCGTATGGACTTTTTACCATGCGAATCGTGATTGCCAGTTCGTACGGCACTTGTACGATTCGTACGGTAAAAAGACCGGATACGAGTCGCACGGGGAATTTTTTTACAGGATCGTAATTGGCACCTAAGTCTGCAAATGCAGATTTATAAATTCCTTTCTTAATAGGCCTGGTATATCATCGCTCCCCAAGCCTATCACTTGGATTTAGGTTCAAAGCAACCTGAGAAACGTGTTCTATGGAAAATCTAGACAGAAAATGAGGGTAAAAATAAAAATTACATACCGGACCATACTGCCATCCAAGCTCAATTTTATTCATGACCCACAGCTCGTGTATATTCTCTGCTAGCTTTTCTCGAATTCTTTCCAAGTGAGGAGGCAACACAATCTGCAAATGGAAATGTAAAATATTGGAATTTCATATACATTATTTTTCGCGAGTGCATTGTTAACCAGCAAGAGCAGTGAAAAGTGTTAACGAGGCAGCCATTGATTACACATGGAAGTACACTCTCTTCCCTCTGGGATGACTGATGAATGAAGATTTTATATCTATGCAAAATTTAATTTATTGTTGTGTGAGTTGTTTTTGCTCAATTCCATTTCCACGTTACTGTAGCCACTGAAAGAATGCAAGGGATCTCAATTGATGTCTAACACTGGGACCTCTCATTCTTAGCAGCAATTGGCTGATAACTTTCTCTATCCAAGGCAATGCCCACCAAACCTTTTATACCAATGAACGAAGTAAATTTGCTGAAAAAAAGATCTTGAGAACGCCATCCATAATGATCCATTATTTAAACTATTTCTCTGAAAAATGATATCAATTTAACCCACTGTCTCTTGCTAGATGCAAAAATTAAATGTATCTTGTAGCCATACCAGAGAAGTCTTTGTGAGACACTTTGTCCCATCATTGATTCCCTGATCCTTGGTTGACACTCATTCATCAGATACAACTGGTCCCCAGAAGATGGGGGGATTAGCATTATTGCCTCAAGAACCTTTTCACGATCTGTTCTAGCCCCTTATGTGTCTAATACAGAAATACTTCCTGCTGTCCCCAATAACTGTGCATAGCATTACAGGCAACTTACTGCACAACTCTACCCCTCCTTCTTTCAGACCCAACCACAATGGTTGGGGAACATACGAAGTATTAGCTTTGTATGCTTGGCATCCATACCTAAAATTTTACTTTTAGGTGACATTAAAATGTGTAGGGGGCTGCTTATTAATCTGTCTCTGGTGCTGCCCATCAATATGCCTCTAGCTGGGCTGGACCTCAACCGGGGCACAACTTGGGTTTGATGAATTCAGGTTCAATCTATTTGCTTTAAGGGCAATACTTTGGTGTAGATTAAGGATTATATTACTGAATATCCAAACCAACAATATCATTGCAAACTAATATTGAGGACAGAATATTGAGGAACAAAACATTGAAAGGTACAAGTGGATATACAGAAGTGTAGACTTACTATTCCTAACTACACATACGTACCTTGAAGATATATGTGCCACAAGTACATATATGTGTAGTTAGGTATAGAAAATCTAGATTTACATACCTGTCAATTTTTTATTTTTGATATTGCATCCTCGATATTCTGTTCTATCGGCATTGCTGAATCTATATAAATGGGGCACACCCGGATTTAGGGTAAATGTTGAATTGATCGATGTTCTCCTTTTATTCTCACATAAAAAACATCCAGACCAAGAAATATAGGGGGATATTTACAAGAAAATGTCGGAGTGTGGAGCTGCTTCAAATTTGGCATCGCTATGCTCCGACATTTTCAAAACACAGGGATGCGCCGTATTCACAAGAATACGGCGCACCCCTCTGTTTCCCCTAGCACTGGTGCAAAAAAGTCGACCTAGCGCCAGCGCAGGTCCCCTACCGCCATGTTGCATGGGTGCCAGCGCTGCATGGACGATTGTTTATGTGATGGAAGGGACATCTTTGTGCACATAAGCAATCAATAATGGGGATTTGCACCTTCTATGTGTGCTCCAGAATGCAACAGACATGGAAAGACAAAAAACAAAGAGAAATTAATAATTTCTCCTCGATGCGGGATTCTAATGCCCGGTATTGCATGGTCTTCGTTTTTGACACTGCCTCAGCCTTGTAAATCTAGGGCACCATCAAAAAACAATGGGTGTTGCGGTGGAACGCCCACAGCAACACCCATTGCATGCCCATTTGCCACAGAGGACTGCAGCGGAAAGGGGCCTATTTACAAGGTGGTGTTAAGCCACTCAATGTGGCTTAGTGCCACTTTGTAAATATGGAAAATGCGCTGTGCCACCGGAACATCAAAAACAGTTACGCTCCGGTGGCCTTGAGGTCTTTTAAAAATGCCCCATAATTTCTTTGGAAAATCTATCATCCAGATTGATTTCATGCAGTTGAAAATACCATCTGCAAAGAGAACATTCAATGGATCCTGATTCTAAGACTCAGGATTTGTTATTTCTGAACACAGATGCCCTTTGTGCATCCAAGCGTAAAGGACGTAGTTCACATCTATTGTTGTGAAATTTTCCCATAGCCAACTCTCAACTTCTGCCTTCTTAGTAGACTAAAGTTGATCTGACACTCTTTGCATCTCTACCAAATTGATAGTTCAAACCACCAGCTCTCATGATCTGTTCTGTTTTAGGGTTTGATTCTGCAATACATATAATATTGTGATTTTAGGGTGTACTGATTCTTGTACAAGGAAGTTGTTTTGTTTATTTCGTAGTCAAATATCAACATACATTTAAAAAGAACCCATTTACAACAAAGTGGGAGCTATTGAAACGTCATTTACTAACCTCAGCCGCACAATCAATATCATATACTTCTACAATACCTTTTGTTTTTACATCAAGAACAGGCGGTTTGGGCTTCTGTAAATGAACTTTTTTTCATATCTCTCGCAAATGACGTTAACATACATTCGTACCTGACTGGTATCAACTGGAACTGGTGTAAATGCTGCTTGGGTAAGAGAGGTGATGGGTCCAAGCAAGTCCCGGGAGCTGTTCTGGTCTTGTTTGTATTCTCTACTGTGCTCCACTTTTAACTTCTCCTTTGGTAAGATGGCTTCAAAGCAAGGAGCATACCCAGGTGGAGGAAGGAATTTGAATTCCCCATGGCGGCCACCAAGTAAAAAACGTACCCTATAAAATAAAATGTACAAAGAAATACCACTATGAGACATTATATATTGAACTCATGTAAATGTAAGAGCAGTGCTTGATTTGTAAAAAAAAAATAACATAAAGGGCCAGGACTCTCGTCAGGAAGCCACTGGAAGTTGCCCCACACATTGCCCTGCCATGCTGTCAATGATAGTAACTACACAACTACTAACCATTACACTGCTACAAGTGTGACAGTTCGGACTATTTCAGGTCCCCAGAGCTATAAGAATGGCTTGGGCGGCAGGTAATAGTAATTTTTAATGTATATTGAATTAATAATTAACTGTTCTTGTGGTCATCGCTGAATTAGCTAGACACCGCCACCTTGTGACAGACTTTCGTAAGAGCCAGTGTCGAGCACCGGAAGCCACCAGCTCAAATTAAGCACTGTATAAGAGCGAGCGAGGCAGAACATGTGTAAGGTAATATCTGAAAACATTTATCATCCTCTTTGTATGGCGAGGTTTATAAGTCACCAATATTGTGTCCAGAAAATACGTTCCCCATTGCTGAATTTGTGAAATCTTTTTATTGCTGCAGCTTGAAGGGCCTTGACGATCAAAAAATATCCAAAGCATTTAGTCACACCATGGAAGACAGTAAAAAAAAGGAAATGTATACAGTTATATGGTAACATAAATATATTACAAAAGAACATCACGATTGAGTAGCACAACAAATACCAGATCATGTGGGATGTGACTCTACTAGCAATGGTTACCTGCCAGGAGGTGATGTCATGGGAGGAAGTAACCCATGGCTATGCACAACGCTACTCTTTCTCAGCATGTCTCACATCATAGGGTTTTACTGGACAGGGGTGTCTCAGCGTCTTCTGTGTTGCCACTAGAGTGCTCACTGCATGTCCAGACCTGCCAGGGGTCGTAGATTCTGCCCTTGGAGGGACATGGGGGCAACACACTGTTTATACAAAGGGTGGGGCCATTTTCCTCTCTAAAAACGTTCTACCTTCCCACGTACGTAAAATGTCAGTCATTATGTTATGCTATTTATAATCTCCATCCTATTGTAAGTGGGGATAAGCAGGGACCACTGGACCACAATTGAGGTGGTTGGGTCCTTTTGCCACTGTTATCATGTGACCTGATGTACTATGAGTCCAAGGCTTCTCCCGCAGGTGGATTAAGCACCAACAATCACCTAATAGAGTAAAATAATGACTATCCAATAAAAAACTTAGCTTTATGAAAAAAGAGAATGACCTTATTATATACTAAGCAACGCTACCCAAAAAAAGAGGATGTAGCCTTACAGCTAGAGTGGTCGACCTTGAAGATGGGGTTCTGGGCAAATCTCTTAATTTCATTTATGCGCTCTGATGACTGATGTCTCAGGTCTAGTTTACGTCATATAAAACTCTAAAAAATATATTTATATCACGGAGGCACAGAGTTCTAATAAGGATCTACAGGAAAAAGGCATTAACATAGTTATCAGGGCTAAATTACAGATGCAGGTTTACAATGAAAGTGCAAGCAGATTGTTGTGTCTGTGACCCATAGGTCAGTCTCCAAGGGACTCGATCTCAGCTCTGTTTGTAATGAGACCCCTGCCTCATTTCTAGGGCCTCATGTCACCTTAGGGCCAAATCAGTTCAAGTTTACCTGCTCTTGTGGTGAAATGACCACATCGCAAGGCCCTCAGCGTGGTGCATTGTGTGTGGGCCAGTCAAAAGCTTCAGATGCTGTGACCGGTTTTTGAGTTTAACAGCGAGTGCCAAAGGTGCAAACAGGCCTAGTGGAAATCCCTCAGCTCTGAGTCCACCCTTGAGTTTTGCAGTGAGATCTCTGGTTAACGGCAGTCAGAGTTTCCAAGCAGTGTCAGCATCACTCGCAAATCCTCATGTAGCACACAGGGAGACTGCAGGCTGTGGCCGAATTCACCTTTGTCCAAGGGTGGACACAGGGAAACTCAGTCCACCACTTGCGGCTGCTCCTGATGCATCCCACCAGTCTAAGGTGACCATGGGCAATGGTCGCGCACTCTTTCTTCTCATCAGCGGAGTACACCAGATATATTACAGAAATGAATCGGGAGTCACTCCAGCACTTGGTTCAGTCCCTGGAGAATCCCCTTGTGAGGATGCCTCTGGACAATGTACACACTCTCTAGATTTCCTTTAGCACAGCACGCTTGATTTAAATATAAGGAAGCCAGGAGACCCACTCCATCACTCAGGTTGATGCCTACAATGTCCCACACATCAGTCTGCATTCCTGGCCAGTACCTCTTCCTGAGCATCACAGCAGGGCATCTCCTCTAGGCACTCTTCCTCTACTACCCTCTGTCTGTAGGCCAGAGTGGCTTTGCACAAAGGAGACCCACATCTCTCCTCCATTGATGTATATGGACTTCCTGGTGGTGTCTCCTAACCTCTGAGAGACTGGATGTCAGTAAAACTCGCACTGCATCACAAGAGTTCCCTGACACCTTTTCAGTCAGTGACAATTTCTAGAGCACATTTGGAAAGCGTCTGTTCCTTTCTTTTAGTCTGTTTCCAGATAGGAAATGTTGATTCTGTTGACTTTATTCTTGAACTGGTTTGCGGCGGTTCACTCAGATACTATACACCGTCTCTCTACAGCAGGCGCAGTCTTTATTCCAAGTTGATAGTTCCACGCAGAGAGTGATGAGCTATGTCTCCAAGTGCAGCATTCAAAGCAAAAGCACAATCAGGTGTGAAGCCCGTGCACCTGGCAGACATCCCTGTTTTGAGAGCAGCAGCTCTGTGAAAGACAATAGGAAGGCCCATAAAGAATGGTAATATTGATTCGCAAACTGTACGCTGCCACTGCCACCATGTTCCTAGAAGCTAGTACTTGGGCAGTATATTTATAGAACACAGGCTAAACAGCAGGGGTGGCATAAGCTGAGTCAGGAACTGAGGAGGCTACTCTGATGTGCAGAGGTAGGTTGTTCAAGGCTTTGGGAGTGAAGTAGGAGAAGGCATGGCTGCCGGATTGCATTCTGCATATGCAGGAGATGTAGGAAAGTAAGAGTCCGGCTGTACAGGGGTGTCGGCAAGGTATGTGAATGTTAATGCGATTCTTGAGGTAGGGAGGGTATTGTTTCTACTCTGCTTTCTTTTCACAACTGTACAACAGCAACAACACCTGAATGTGGGAAGTTAGGTTTGCTACCAGTTCTTAATTTGTGCTGGGGGTGTCAGAGGGTGGACACAGGCACTCACATTTCATACTATGAGTTGTTTTTCATCATCCAGTTTTGACCCAGTGTAAGAAAGAGAAAGACAGGAAAGATAGTAAAGCAGTTAGGAGGGAGAAAACAAGGATGAAAAAGAACCTACAAGATTGAGGTAAAGAAACATCAAGTGAAGGATGGTGGAAGAAAGAGACAGGAGGTGAAATTATTACAAGGTACGTCGGGTATTCGGAAAACCTGGAATTCGGGTACCAGCAGGTGGCTCCTAAGAAAAACTTAGGACCCTTGGACTTCCATTTTTCCCTTAAACAAACTCTGCACTAGTTGCTACATGCAGCAAGGAGGCGCGATAAATGCCCTTTTATTGGCAAAAGACTGGTGGAGAAACGAGCAGCACACTAACTTTGTTCCTGCAGAGAAGCTGACCACTGGGAAGAAGAGACCATCCGTATTGAAGTTCTCAAACATCCCTTGAACCGGCTGCCCATTAATTCGGAAGGAAATGCTCGGGGCGCTCAGATCCAGGCAGCAGCTGATGACGTCTTCGGCCCGGAGCAGGTGCTGGTTCGGTGAACTTACAGTCCTCGCGATACATCCTAGAAGAGACAACAAGTACACAAACACCGTGGGTATGTGACGAGCATGGAGCTTGCTAATGAATACAACTGCAATATGCTGAAAAACATTAATTATGCATAGATCCACTTAGCAATTTAGGCAATCAAACTCATCAAGCTTTTTAGAAATGACGCTTTTGTTCCAAATTGGAAGCGGCATAACGAAGAATTTGGCACTGTTTATTGGTTAAATAAGACATTTTGTGGCGTTTTGCTATGCTGCCTCCCTAATGCCTCTGTAGGTTCTGATTGATAAGCAGCTAAGGGCAATGTAAAAGATTAAAATCCTAGTGCAAATATTCAGGGAAACAGCAGGATGCATTTTCTAATCACATGATGACATAAATAGCGAACCTCTGACCCTGTATATTCTTTACTGTTGCAGGTTCCCAAAGCTAAAGGTCAAAGCCTCCAATGAAAGTCTGAGAAACAACGCTCGGTGGTAGCTGCAGAAAGAAGACCATTGAAATATTGAGTTAAAAAAGGGACAGTTTACTTCTGTTTGAAGGACTAATTTGTTCCGCTATTATACATAGGATCACCAGGTACAGTTTACCCATCAATAAGGTATCCAGTGAAGTGCATTTTATACATAGGAACACCAGTTACAGTTTACCCATCAATAAGGAATCTAGTACAGTGCATTCAATCCACATAAGTCCTGATTGCAAGTGCAGGGATTGGCATTTATGCCAATCCCTGCTCAAACGCGTGTTTGCACATAATTATCGCATCCTCTGAGTTGTCACCTGATAAATTCTGGCAGGTCAAACATGTCAAAATGTATCAGCAGGAAAAGGCCCATGTAGAAAGCAAAACGTGTAATTCAGTGTTTTACATACCGATTCCGCATGTTATGCCTCATGTTAAGGGGCACAACTTGTAACAGGGGATAACTATCGCACCTTTCAAAGTCCGATTCCCAACCTGTCATATTTTAACAGGTGCAAAAATCTCCTTCCCAGCCGGGCACTCGTTTTAAGGGCCATAGTATTTTCAAATTTAAAAAAAAACGTTGGACCCCAAAATTACTCTCTACCTAGGTTCCCATTTATGTTACTGCTTAAAATGAAAAATGTGCGGCATTTCGATTTTCCCTCATTTGCTCCACATGAACCTGTGACTTGTTCATAACACATTGGCCCGTGTTTGTGAGCTGCCAGGAGATCTGCGGAAACTGTTTAACTTTCATCCAGAGATTTCCCTTTGTAAAAGTAGTCAAAATGCGTTGCTGAAAATCTGCTGCAAAATGAGGAATTACTTGGGGAATAACCTGGAATTATTGACCTCGGCACTTACTCCTCATCTCTTACTGGACACCCCTGGGAATGGGCAACATTTTGCCCGTCCTAGAGTTACCAGAAGCCACGGTATTGCTAACTCTAGGTTGGAGGAAATATCCGACCCATTCCCAGGGTCACTAATGTGGGTTATTTTTTGATTGATGTGGTATTACCCCGGACTTAGCACTGCAACTTAAATGACCACAATGTAGTTATGCATTTTTATTTATTTATTTATTTATTTATTTTATGATCTTATATAGCGCTGAATCACCCCAAGGGGTATCTCTGCGCTAGTAAAGGCCCTACTGCATCGGCGAGCTGGTTAGAAGAGGTGGGATTTGAGGAGTTTCCTGAAATGAGAGATGGTCATACAATCCCAGGGATGTTGCGGTAATTCATTCCAGAAGACCGGAGCCAGATAAGAAAAAGCTTTGCCGCCGCTCCGCGATTTTTTAATTCTAGGAATAGAGAGTAAACGTTTAGATCCTGACCTAAGGGAGCGTAAGGGCGTGTAGTTAGTTATTTTGCTAGAGAGATAGGACGGAGAAAGGGCATTTAAGGCCTTGAAAACAATACAGCCTATCTTAAATTTCACTCTTTTCATTACTGGAAGCCAGTGGAGCTTAGTCAAGAGGGGCACAGAGGGAGTCCTGATCGGGGCTCCCGTGACTAGGCGAGCCGCCGTATTCTGCACAACCTGCAGTTTATTTAAGGAAGCTTCATTGGTTGAAAGAAGCAGAGCGTTACAGTAATCAATTCTACTCAAGATCAAAGCCTGTATCCATTTTTTCCTGGTCGCAAGAGGAAGTAAGGGAAAGATTCTCCTGAGAAGACCCAAAACATAGTAGCATGTGCCAATCGTGGAGTTGACGTGGGCATCTAAATTGAGTCTTTGATCAATTTTAACACCAAGATTTTTGATCACTTCTTTGGGAGTAGGGGCTGTACCCAACTCCTCAGGCCACCATTTAGGCGACCAACAGATGGCGGCGCCACCAAACAGCATAATTTCCGATTTTTCAGAGTTTAATTGGAGGAAATTACTTTGCATCCACGAGGCAATAGCCATCATGCCCTTGGAGAAAATTTGTTGGATGTCAGGTCTATTTTTGTCGAAGGTAAGGAGGAGTTAAGTATCATCTGCATAGGAAATGGGATTAAAGCCTAAACTTCTCATAAGTTTCGCCAGAGGGGTCACATAGATATTAAATAGAGTCGGGCTCAAACATGAGCCCTGGGGGACCCCCCTGGTAACCCAGGAAGGGGCAGATTTGAAAGGGCCCAGGGTGACTGTCTGCGTTCTATCAGTTAGGAAATCAGTCAACCATTTCAGAGCGAGTCCCTGAACTCCCAAATCCTGTAACCTCTCCAACAGAATCTGGTGGGAGATAGTGTCAAATGCTGCTGAAAGGTCAAGCAGCACCAAAAGTGCTGCTTGACCGTTGTCTAGTGCCAACCTGATATTATCAGTCACCTCTACCAAGGCAGTCTCCGTGCTATGTTTTGCCCGAAAGACCGATTGAGAGACATCAAGAGAGTGGGTGGATTTAACAAACATCGATAGGTGTTTATTAATGTGTCTTTCTATAAGCTTACCCTGCAAGGGAAGCAGAGAAATGGGGCGGTAGTTAGTCAACTCAGAAGTGTGAATTTTAAGATTTTTACAGATGGGGATGATTTGAGCAGGCTTCCATTCTGACGGGGACGCTCATTACAGGACGCAGAGAAAGCAGAGATCCATAACCTACCTACTTGCCGTGAGGGGAACGGCTCGCAGAGGTGCTGCGGGGCTGAATATCCACGGAGTAACACCGCCGTGAGGGAAACGGCCTGTTCAAACTCCATATCCCAGCATTCCCCTTGGCAGCGCACGCTGATGACGACGCTATTCAGCGCCGGTCTGCTTTAAATCCGAGCAGGCGCTCACGCAGCGTGGGACGCTCATTACAGGACGCAGAGAAAGCAGAGATCCATAACCTACCTACTTGCCGTGAGGGGAACGGCTCGCAGAGGTGCTGCGGGGCTGAATATCCACGGAGTAACACCGCCGTGAGGGAAACGGCCTGTTCAAACTCCATATCCCAGCATTCCCCTTGGCAGCGCACGCTGATGACGACGCTATTCAGCGCCGGTCTGCTTTAAATCCGAGCAGGCGCTCACGCAGCGCGGGACGCGCGCGGGCAGCGCCCGGGCGAAGCCCGGGCCAAGGGCGGGCCCGTCCTTGCCCGTCTGTGCCCGTGTGAGACCGGACTGGACCACCCATCGTGGTTTTTCCTTATATCCTTACATCTTCCCATCACGATCTTCCCTCAAGGATTGGTGCTCATCCGCAGGTAATTGCCATCCATTCCTGTAACACTAACTGATCCGAACTTTTTTGATTACATCTTCCAGACTGTGGGCAAAATAAACGCCCTTAGATATAGTTGAATATCTCTCTTTATCATGGGCAAAAGGAAAGCATTGAGCTGCGAACCAACAGAGGGAATGGACACAAAGAAGCCAAAAAAGCAATCTCTACTAACATATTTGACCGGGGCAATGGGGGCAATTGAAAAACAAATCTCCTCAGTAGAACAATCATTAGCAGCGGGTACTCTGGTGAATGAAGAAGTCAGTGAGGGGGACGATCAACTCACTCTCATTAACCCCATTATTTCGACTGTGAGTACAGATATTGTAATACCAGTTAATGGGTGTGTCCAAAATATTACAAATGACATAATAGTACACAACAACAGCGATCAAAACTTAGTACTACAAGATAAGGGGAAAAACTTGACTAAGAAACAGTTAGGGAAACAAGGTAAAGGCACAAAAGTGGTTAGTCAATCTAGGCCACATAGAGGTAAGGACATCTTTGGCAAGAAAAAAACCCAAGACAGGGCTAAAAACTCAACACAACTTCCTGATACATCCCATATAGCAACAAATAACCCCATACAACAACATAATAAGGGGACTGAACCGGAATGTATCCTCTCTTCCATTAAAATTCTTGATGCTTTCGTTAGAGAAGCTGTTGAGGCGATCGGTTCTAGACTAGATCAGATTGAGTCCCAGGTCGCGAAAGTCCTTTCGCGTAAAGAAGATACACCTATCTCATCCCCCAGCTTAAGGTCCACTAGTAACAGCGCGAATTACACCAGGAAATCTCGAACCTCTCATCCCCATATTGACGCACCTGTAGAGACTCCCACAACTGAAAGTACCAAACAGCTTAGGGTAACAAAGACACCACATAATACAGTCATGCCGTCTCACACAGTCTCTAATAGTCACTCCTCTTCTGCTATTAATCCAACATCTGTAAAGGCATCTCATCCTTTACATCTTGATCTTCCTCCAGCATGTACTCCTTATACAGTGATTTTGGGCAATGTTCCCCATCTAGGCCTAAACGATCAGGAGAGCAACGAATCATTAAGGAACAAAGCACTACATTGGTTGGGAGACAGAGTGGGTGACACTAACATCCTGTTCGAAGAGTTCAAGATGATACGCAGAATAGGATGGATAGGAAGATCAAGGAAATCCTTTATGGGCGACTGCCTGATACTGACTTTTAGATCCCCCTGGTTAGTTAGAAAAATTTTGGGGTCCGCGCCAAAAAATATATTCGACAAAGGGATTAAGATTCTTCCCCTAGGCTTTTTCTATCGCCCTCCCTCCGAACAAATGAATTCGGTTCATCATCAATTTTCGTTGAACCAAAAATTTAACATCCCTGTCCGTAATTGTTTTGGTGTACTCACCTCTCTAGACGATCAAGATTGACTCTCCCTAAAGCCATTAAATAGAGCTAGGAGTCTAGCTGGGAACTCCGACATCTGCTTGCTTCCCCATCCTCGAAGGAGCTCTCCTGAGATTGAGATTGATTTAGTAGCAACAGTCGCTGACACCGAAAGGCAGCCACGGCATAAGTCAATGCAGGAGGATATACACGCTATAGCTTGCAATAATAAAATCAACCTGAATCCTACTTTAGAGGAAACAGAGGCCCCAAGACTAGCTGACCTTCCACTTATAATATCTAGGAAAGAGGAAGGTTATATTAATATCACATACTGGAATATATGGGGCCTATACTCAAAAATTCACAACGACCTTTTCACTGATTTTGTTAAAAACTCGGACATTTTATGTCTGCAGGAGACTTGGTCGGTAAGCGCAATTAATATCAATGGCTTCAAAACTTTCCATATTCCAGCCTCTCCCTCCCCTTATGGAATACCAAAGGGAGGCCTATGTATATACTTATCCAATCTTGTGGTACTAAAAAAAGTCAAACTAGAATGTTCAAATTCTTATTTTCAAATACTCACCCTCACATTAGATAGGAAAGACGTTTTAATACTCGTCAATTTTTACAACAACATCCCAAAAGAGAACGAACTTAAAGTTATTGATCACCTCAGACAAGCTGTTCATGACATTCAGCTGGTCAACTCAGGTGACGCCCAAATCATCTGGGGAGGGGATTTTAACGTTAAGTTGTGCCCCAAAAATAATAATAGGATTTGTGGTATGACTGACGAGGACAATTATAATCTTACACACTTTCCTCATAATATTTTGGGGGGTGCTCTGAATGAATCTCTATTTATGCTGAACCTGAGATTCGCAAATGAACTAGTGATCCCTCCAACTGCATTCTTACCCACTTATAATGGGAGAGGAACAGGCTCTGTAATAGATTTTATTCTTGCATCAAATAATCTCAAAAACAGGGTAAAGCAATTTACCACCCATAAGATCGCTATTAGCGACCACTTCCCACAGACCGTAGATATCATGAGGAAAAGTTCCAATTCCCTCACTAAACTCAAAACGAATATATTCCGTCACAATTGTCCCAATCTTGCTATTGATAGTCTGAATGGTTTCTCTTTAAAATGGGAACTAGTAGACCCAGAAACCATTACTTCTTCAGTGGTGACTAAGGCCCTACCCCATATAATGTCCTGCTTGGAAGAGAATACCCCTTCATCGACTATCATAGACAGTTTTATTTCCATTACAACTACTATAAAAAACACACTGATTGTAAACAAGAAAAATACAGACCCTAAGAAAACAAAATGGTTCGATAAAACCTGCACAAATGCCCATCGCACCCTAAAAAGAGCCATCCATAATAGGGACAAAGACGGACTAGCAGTCCAGCAAGCAAGGAAAAGTTACAATCAGGCTATCGCGACCAGGAAAAAGGTATTAAAAGAATCATTGTGGGAGGATCTACATAGGGCAAGCAACCAGAATGATATCAAAAAATTCTGGAAAGTAATTAGGTCCCCGTTTCTTTCAACGGATAATCAACCATCAATAGAAATAGCTATTGACGAGGCCCAATGGGTGAATCACTTCACAAGAATGTTTGGCGACTCAGAGTCGCGAAATAGTTTTGCCTCAAATTCACCACCGCAATATGAAGTTCCTATCCCCCTTACCACTGAGTTATCTTTCTCACTTGAGGAAGTCCTAATTGCACTAAATGAAAGTAAAGGCTCCAAGGCCCCTGGTCCTGACGGGGTCCCGGTAGACATCTATAAATATAACACAGATCTCTGGGCACCAATATTAACCCGCGTTCTCAATGCTACCTCCTCTCAGGGCCTCATTAACAGTTGGACGGAATCCATCATGGTCCCTATTTACAAAAAGGGCAATAGACAGGATCCTTCCTGCTACAGACCAATCTCACTCCTGGATTCACTAGGAAAAGTAGCAGGAAGGATCCTTCTGACGCGGCTGCAAACCTGGGCTGCAGACAAGAACATACTGTCTGACTTACAGTTCGGTTTCAGAGAAGGCCTGGGGACAATAGACCAGGGACTTAATCTAGCCATTCTGTTGGGCAAATACACGAGGGCGAAGAGAGGGAAACTATACCTTGCGTTTGTTGACCTCTCTTCAGCCTTCGATTGTGTTGCTCACGATAAACTGTGGCATATTTTAAAGGAAATGAAAGTAGAAGAACCTTTAATAGATTTTTTAAAAGCCCTCTACAGCAATGCCTCAGCGAGAGTTCGATACGGAAAAGCGGGAGAATGTACTTCGTCATTTAAAGTACTTAGAGGGGTTAGACAGGGGTGCGTCCTGGCCCCATTCCTTTTCACTCTTTATACAAACGGCCTTGAGAAGGCTTTACTGGATGGAACCCAGGACGTCCCCCAGGTTCAGCAAATCTCGACCCCTAGACGTATACCAGCATTATTGTATGCTGACGACGCTGTGATCCTAGCTAGGACCCCCATAGCTCTCCAGAAGGCATTAGTATTGTATAACAAATATATGCAAGGCATCGACTTAAATATCAATATTTCAAAAACTTTTGTGATGAACTGTGGCAATGGTAGCAAAAAGAGTAAAGATATCTACCTAAACGGGAATAAATTGGCCAGTACACCTACTTACTCTTACTTGGGAATACTTATAGATAATAAGGGCACATGGAACCAAGCAATCATACAAAGAAAACTCCTTTTTACGAGAGCCACCACTGCCCTTGTCAATTTTTCACAAAAACTGGGGAAAAGACCACCGTCAGAACTGATCAAAATCTATAAAGCAAAATGTATAAGCGTGGCAACATACGGGGCAGGGATTTGGGGACATAGGAATGTATTTGAATTGCAGAAAGTGGAAAACGCATTTCTAAGATATCTATTAGCGGTTCCAGCTTCAACTTCCACTTTCGTTTGCCATACTGAGCTGGGAGTCCCTTACATCACGGACATTATAAAAATTCAACCCGTAACTTTATGGCACCGTATTTGGAAGTCAGAAACAAACCACTTTAATCAATTGGTGCTTCAAGATGTTCTCAAACTGGACCACTGCCTCGAAATTAAATGGATTAAGTATGTGAAGGATTTTATGACGGACATTGGTAATCCCGATTATTTTAACAATCCCTTTTCCATGACAGCTATTGCAAGGAAAGACTTTAAGAAACGTTGTATGAATCATATGGAGAGTTTGAGACTAACCAATGAAGCCACAAAACTATCAGTGAGCCATAACCTAATGATATCTACTTCACTAGGCATGCAATTATATCTTCAAAACACAGATAAAAGTTATGATAGATTTGTGCTCACTCGCTTCCGTCTAAATGTTTTCCATAGGCTGGTGACTTTTCCAACTGTCAATAACTGGTCTAACGAACTTTTACCCTGTCCATGTGATTCCATTTCTGTGCAATCAACAATTCATGTCATTTTATTTTGTAAATTTTATGATGAACACAGAAAGAGATGGTTGAAACCAATTTTTAAACTTTGGGGAATTCGTCAATGTCGACCAGCATTTTTGGCCCTACAATGTCTTGATAACAACAGTATAAATTACAATGTTGCCGTCTTTTTAAAACATTTGATTAAACACAGAAATAGTATTGTTCTAGATTCTTTGTGAATAGAGCAAATTTTTAGAAGAATAGCAGACATCAGTTACCAAACGTTGTTTTGGATTTATCCCCCAATGCATCCTAAAAAAGCAGTAGGGGGCATACGTTTCTTCTATTTTGCCCTAAAAAACTGTTAACTCATTTTTAGCACCTTTGTATATATGGACTTTTAAAGTTGTTAATATTGTATTATATATTTGCTGGGTGGATTCTCTTTATCGCCTTCACATGACATATAAATGTTTCCCAGTTAGGTTCTAGGTGAACAGATGGACAAACAGTATTATTGATATAAAGACATAGCTCCAAACGTTGTTTTGGTTTTATCCCCCAACTGCATCCTAATAACGCAGTAGGGGGCGCACATTACATTGTTTTTGGTCTCCAGTTTCACAAAATTTTTAACCAATTTAACAACAGGGCAGATAAATTTGAAATAACGACTTGTATATTTTCGAGCTGTAAAGTTGCTTTCGCTTTTTCCAATTTTGTACCGATAATTTCCTTGCACTACATCTTGTACATATAGGATTTTATAAACCTTTTTATGTGTATATGTATTCAGTATGATATGTTATAATGTAAACGCTTTTATGGATTGAAATCAACTTTCCGAATAAAGCTTATTTTTGATTTTGATTTTGACTACCAGAGCTCAAAGAACTATTGAGAATGGTGCAAATGCGTAGTGCAAGATGGACCGAGAATTTAGAGGATACTTTAGCAGGAATAATATCGAGAGGGGAACCTGATTTGGTGCAATTAAGAAGAGATATAACTTCGGCAACAGGGGGAAAGGTATGTAGTTGAGAGTGTGTATTTATATGATTAGAATAGTCTACGATAGGAAGGGAGGAAGAGGAATTTGCTAATATGATTTTCTGGTAAATATTTTCAACTTTCTGAACGAAGAAAGAGGAAATATTATCACATAAAGATTGCGAAGAAGTGTCGATAGTTTCACAAGCTTTCGGGCTAGTGAAAGTTTTCAAAATTTAAAAAGCATCCTCGAGTTATTTCCAGCTTGATCTAATAAAGATGCAATGTGAGTTTTGCAGGCCTTTTTAATATTTTTATGATATGTGGTCAAGGCGATCTTATAGCTAACTTTGTTTTGCTCATTATGAGAGAGTCGCCATACACGCTCTAACTTTTTACATGAGCTCTTTTCATCTCGCAAAGCAGAAGAATACCAGTCTGTAGGAGTGGTTTTCAAAGGGTGAGATTGAAGCTTCATGGGGGCTGCCTTGTCAAGGACATTAGAAATGATAGAATTGAAATGGAGGAGTTGTTGTTCAACATTATAGGATATGGTTTCCCTATCCCAAGAGAGAAATGGAGAAAGAAAGTGATCAGGCGTCAATTTATGCCAGGGTCTATACCAGCAGTTAGCCGGAATTATAGGCGTGGCAGAAATAATAGTAGGACTAATGAGTTGGAAATTTATCAAGGAATGAACTGTCCAAGTAAGCGGTTTAGTGTCGCCACATTCAATGTCCTGAGAATGAGTTAAAATAAGATCTAAGGTGTGACCAGCTACATGGGTGAGAGCTGAATTAATTCTTACAAGTCCAGAAGCGGCCAGATCTCGCAAGCATAGCATCACGTCCTGGTTATGAGTGTATTCGCTCTGGATGTTAAAATCTCCTAACAGAAGAAAATTGCGAGTAGCAATTACGTGTGGAGAAATAAAATCTTGTAATTGGCTAGTGAAGTCCAATATCGGAGCAGGGGGCCTGTACACCAGAGCACCTTTCCAACTGCATTGCATATTCGAAATATGAGGCATTCAAAAGCTTCTGTACACGCTTGATCAAGGATAGTAATGGATAGAACATCTTTATAGATTATAGCTATACCACCACCAACTCGGCCTATCCTGTCGAGTCTCAAAATGCGATATCCCTCAGGAATGGCCATAGTAATGGCTGGGATGGAAGAGGGTTTTATCCAATTCTCAGTGATAAAGCCTATCTCCGGATTTAGGTCAGTTAGAAGGTCCCATATATTGACGGCATGCTTGGGGAGAGACCTAACATTGGCCAGGAAACAATTCCATTTAGTGTTGTTTGATGAAGATTGGCCCGAGTCGATAAAAATGTTATTAAGTACCTCAGAAGTTTTACTGGAATGCGACTGTTCTAGAGAAATCTGAGAGGGATATGAATATACAGTACTCTGAAATCTGCAGGCCAAACATGAAAATGGGCTTCAAATAGGCGATGCAAATGAATAAACAGCTCGCAGGGAGCAGGCTTCATATTTAATAATTGGTCGCGCGTATAGCTGGGGTGTAGACTAGAAGCCTTTAACATAGCTGATTGAAAACAGCCAGGGGTCCTGGCTCTTGGCTCTGGACTGGCACGTACGGGCGCAGACGGGCTTGCCTCTGGTGCGCCTCCGGCCTGCCATCGGTGCGCCCACTGTGCGCGCGTGCGCGCTTGCATCCCCCTGCTTAAGTAGCCTCAACCACTAGAGCCCTAACCTAGTAAGAACCTTGTGTGACTCGCTAAGTAGCGAGATGTGTTTTACAATGTAAGGTGCAAGTAAGTGGGCAATATATCATCTAAAATATCGTAGCGTCTAAAAATAATCGTCCAAAATAAATAAAATGACTCGCGCTAGTACCTACCCTCGTGATAATGAGAGGGCACGGTACAGCCGAGCGAAAGGTAGTGGAACAAAGCGAGTTATTAAAAAATCACAGCGTGCTCGGTAGCAGTATCCTGTCAGTTTCGTTACGATGCGCGCTTGCATCCCCCCTGCTTAAGTAGCCTCAACCACTAGAGCGCTGACCATGATGGCGCTCAGTAGCAGTATGCATGACACTTAAAGGTGGATGATATCCTTCTTTTAATGTAAGTATAAATATGTCCCTACCCCATAACAATTAAGGTGAAAAGTCATCATCAATGTGATTAAAGGGGCGGACAGCACACACACTAGAGGCTAGACAAATGTGCATCTGCTCATATCATATATGTTACTGGAAATTTGATATGTGTGATTGATCATCACACTATAACAAAATCTACTTTTACTGGGACCAGGCCTATGGACAGCTGAACATATGTCTAATCACCCATTCTGAAATGCGTCAGAAGATACCACTCACAGGGATCGCTCACCAATAAAAGATCATCGTCAGGATCTAAGGACGTTTTCAGTGCAAAACATGACCAAGCTGCGGATTTAAAAGTGATAGACCTTCTCATGAGTTCATTCTATAGGCAACAAACTTTCTTTGTTGATAATTTTATCATGATATCCAAGTCTATGCAGAGCGGAGTACAATAAAAAAGAATGCTGCAGTGGTCAAGGTATCGCACAAGTACTGCAGCCAAGGTACGTGGCTGAGGATGTTTGAGTAAGATTTAATTCAAAAGTAGGGAGGTGAAATACCCTTTGACTAGACCAAAATTGCAAGCCACTGCAAAAAGGGACATATACCAAACTATCTTACAGAGGGCCTACTAACTAGCTGGTTATATCATTTCTACTTTTAAACTGTTAATACATAGGGAAATGAAGGGGGAGGGCATTGCACAATCATAAATAACTTCTTTTTCTGAATCAAAGGTCTCTGTGCAACCTACAGCTCACTTTGTCAGTGAGATGTCCATGAATTCTCTGGGCTACTTGCAGGAGTTTCTGTCTCAAACGAATATGGCAAGTACAGGACACAACTTCTTCCTTGACATGGGTGATGGTTATATTCAGGTCCTTAAACCCTAAGTGTATCATAATTTGGTACTGCGATTTGTATTTTTAAATCTAAATGTCTAGATTAAGGCATTGTTTGACCTTTCCAAGCCTTATCTACACTGGATGCCTGAGAGGATGTTATCCTTATCGGCCCAGGCCTAGATTTTGTTCACAAATACTGCCTAATCACTTTTATGATGGAATCTGTCTGGGAGATATGTCAATAATAGATGGGGTTTAACCTGTCACCTGCCGTGCAAATAAGTAAAATAACCAATTTTGGAAAAGCGGCAAACAAATGTTGGCGCCCACATTCACAAAGGGGAAGGGGTCCCACAGGGACACAGGGACACCTTCCAGTTTGCAAATGGGTTACCACCTCCTTCACAGAGTCAGTGAAATATGAATGTTTTGAGACCGCATTCTGGTTGCAAAACATCCATATATTCTCCTGCAACCCGCTATTAGGAACGGACGCCCTTGAAACACCACTTTTTAATACCGACACGCAAACCCTATTTTGCAAGTTGGTAATAGGTTACTGACTAGCAAAATAGGGTTAGTACAGTGCAAAAGGCTGTTTAGCGGTTGCAAATGGCCCAATTCTCCATTTGCGACCTCTAAAACTGGTCTTACATCTGGCCCTAAATAGCCTGCATAGTGTGATTGAAACGGTGCCACCTACGAACACCAACTAAGGGGCCCACATCTGAAGACACTTTGGAGGTCTTGGCCACCAACTCTCAAAATGTGGGTCAATTCCTAAGGGAAAAAGTTTCCTCTAAATCTTCCTCCATCAGGGTCAATTTGTTTAAAGACTCATTCAGAGCTATGTCCTTGGGTTGTGTATTCCTGACTGCAATGCTTTATGCACTTTTAGAGGTGTTGCTTCCAATATACTTCCAAACCTGACCCATTTCTTATTGATCGGTCGATTACGCCTCAGTTTCTCAATTGTTACTGAGTCTGTATTTCAAGGTGTTCATTCTCAGCAGGCACCTTCTGCCTTTTGACTACAGTTCTCATGACCCCCTGGGACACCCGTAGCCCGGTCGTACCATATTCACCAGACTACACTTCCCTAGACTGGTAGGGGAGCATGCAGTTCAGTCTAGCCTCCCAATAGCCCTACCCGTGCCCTCACACGCATGCGACAGGTCACTATGGCTTGACATATCCACTAGTGCCCGCACTGTTAGGCACTCCAACAGTGATACTTCCATTGCCGGTCCCCGGTGGGAACCCCCGCTAATGTGATTTAGGAATTCCATCCAGATTACTACCTTGAGTGAGGGATGTCCAATATGGCGCTCCCTCTCTGTTGCTTCTGTCGCTCTGCGTGTGACACGCCTTTGAGGGCACCTGTAGAGTAAACACGAGTATTTAACCTCATGCTCATCACACGCTCCTCACTCTTCCAAGCCGGTATGGCGAAGGTAGGTCGTCCGGCTTCACAGCCGCAAGCACACTGTGAGTAACCAATGCTGCATACTGATCTCTGCCTGTATTCAACTATGCTTGATTTTCTGATGCCAGACAAACATAATTTTCCTTCCATCTTAGGATGCTAAAATTTAGTGTTCCCTCTACCATCTCTTGAGGAGCCCTGTAACCCCCCAAATGCGTGAGTTCCCACATACCTATAGCCATATTGTTTGACATTCTTCCTCTTGCCTATGCCCTTAACCCCTTCTGTGCCACGCCCTTTCCCCCTCCTGTGCCGGGCGTTTTATTAGTGGGTGGGGTTCATGACGAGATAGTCTCGTCATGGGCACAGCGCGACCGTGCTCCATGACGAGACTATCTCGTCATGGGCACTGAAGAGGTTAAATGTGTCACTTGCCTGCCACTCTCTCCTATCTTTTCACTGCACCTTTAACATTCTATAACTAACAGCATGGTAAGGATGCTACTGCATGCTATAGTGAATAGAGAATTTGACTATTGTATATGATCACCCCTTTACAGGTCGGGATTTTTGCAAGGTACACCATATTTAGTTTTTTTTAGTGATTGGTCTACCCCTTTACTAACTAGAATTCCAACTGCTGTGTAGATGATAACTTGATTTATGGTTCTGATGAATTGCCAGTTGATCACTTGTGTGACAGACCAGACAAGAAACATGTTGACGTTTCTGAAGAAGCAACCACAGAACATGATATTGGTTGTCTGCCATTTTTGTTTTTAGTCAGACCAGTAGACTATTAAAATTGCTTTAGAGTACTATCTAGTCTATTTTACTCTACCTTACACACTTTGCTCACCAAACACACCCATCTACACTTCACGGCCCTACACTCACACTTCACATTACGGCTTTGGAACAAACGATCTCCAAAAAAGAGCTCCTTGAAGGGAGCCCATAGGGCATTGCATTGCCGGCCACCCAAAGACCAAGTCCAATGATGCAGCATATGATGCAGCATGACACCCACTGAGGTGTGTGAGGGCCCTAGTTCCAGAAGGAGTGGACTTCTCTTCCATCCTTAGGATACAAAACCGACATATCTTCAACTCTCTCTTTTTATCTTAAAGGAACTGCATAGCTGGTTGATACCACTTGATATTTACTGGCCCTATAAGCGCCCCCAGTCTGCCCTTTCTTTGATGACATATGCAAATGAAGTCAGCTGGCAAACATTCAATACAAAGGCATGCCTTTGTAATAATATGTGTGTGTGTGTGTGCGTTTGTGTGTGTGTGTGTGAAGGTTAAAGTGACGCTGCAGTTCGGTATGCTAATATGGTCTTAGTTTATGTTAACAATTCACTTAAAAAAACAAAGGATAAAGTGATGTTATTGATAGGTATGAAATAAGGTAAAAATGGATGTTTAAAAAACTAAAAAAGATGAAATTCACCAGCTATAGTTGTCTCAGCTAACTGTAACTTGAGCCTCCACAAACATTGATAATCACTACACATATAGCACCATTCGTGACATTTTAAATTACATCATTATATTTATTTATCTTCGTTACTTCCTCTTTCTATGTGTGATGCAGAATGCATCACACATAGAAAGAGTAAATTGCATCTCAGGATTGTTTTAGTGCTGAAAGGCATCCCTTCCTGCACAAAAACGATGCCACTTATAACGCATGCATCCTTGCAGGCATCCTTGCACCTACATTGGTGCTGGGCTGCCTCTAGTGCCCTAAAGAGCCTTATACCTTAGAAGATCAGGCACTGTTCAGCTCTCTCTCCTTCACACAGCACAGCAACCCTGTTTGCTGCCCAGCGCTGTGTGTTTTTAGTAAATGAGCCTTGCTCTCTCATGATTACTGCAGACAAAAAGAATAAAAGGAGACCCTGCCCTGTGAAACACATCAAAAAGCAGTTACCAGTTTTTTCCAAAATATATTAGGGTCAGTTTCATACAAATCAAATAAAAATAAATCTCTGTTGAAACATGCAGAGATTCTATCTTTTCTGCAATGATCAATAGTGTGGACAAAAATCAACATGTTGCCATAAATATTTCCATTCTGCTGAATGCTTTTCATTTTGATAAAAAACATATCAAAAGAAGGAAAATACCCCTTCTTAAAATCACGGCAAAACCAAAGGGGATGATGGACGAAGTGTTGAACATTGCAAGCACTCACCCCCAATCAACTGATCTGTGTTTAATCCATCATCATTCTTTAGCTCACTCCCCCACCCCAGTTCAGACATGGCCATATGCAAACCAGTCTGACCCTGTGCCTCATGGGAATAGTCCAGCCCGAACTGTCAAGCCATGCCTTCCCTGGACCGGAAACAAGCCTCCTGGGACTGGTTTCTCGCTAGTCAGCCGTCATCAGCCAGGCTAGCTTGAATCCAGTGGCAAAGTGAGCAAGGGACCCACGTCTGGGCATACCCTGCCAACTTAGAGCGAACAAAGCAAAACCAAAGGGGATGATGGACGGAGTGTTAAACATTGCAAGCACTCAGCCCCCAGTCAACTGATCTGGGTTTAATCCATCATCATTCTTTAGCTCACTCCGCCACCCCAGTTCAGACATGGCCATATGCAAATCAGTCTGACCCTGTGCCTCATGGGAACAGTCCAGCCCGAACTGCCAAGCCATGTCTTCCCTGGACCGGAAACAAGCATCCTGGGACCGGTTTCTGGCTAATCAGCTGTCATCAGCCAGGCTAGCTTGAATCCAGTGGCAAAGTGAGCAAGGGACCCACGTCTGTGTATACCCTGCCAACTTAGGGCGAACAAAGCAAATCCAAAGGGGAGGATGGACGGAGTGTGCAGGCTAGCTTGAATCCAGTGGCAAAGTGAGCAAGGGACCCACGTCTGGGCATACCCTGCCAACTTAGGGCGAACAAATTGTTCGCCCTAAGTTGGCAGGGTATGCTCAGACGTGAGTCCTGGGCTCACTGTGCCACTGGAATCAAAGCTATTCTGGCTGAAGAGGGGTGAAACCCCGAAACTGGTCCTAGGATGCTTGTTTCCGGTCCGGGGAGGACCTGGCTTGGCAGTTCGGGCTGGACTGTTCCCATGAGGCACAGGGTCAAGACTGATTTGCATATGGCCAGGTCTAAACTGGGGTGGCATGGTGAGCAAAAGAATAATGGATTTAACCCAGATCTATTGACTGGGGGTGAATGTTTTGATTTGTTCTGCATTCTGTCCATCAATTGTATGTCTTTTGATTTCTCGCCCTAAGTGCGCCAGTTATGCTCAGATGTGAGTCCTGGGCTCCCTGTGCCACTGGAATCAAGCTATCCTGGCTGAAGCCGGGTGAAACCCCGAAACCGGTCCTAGGATGCTTGTTTCCGGTCCGGGGAGGACCTGGCTTGGCAGTTCGGGCTGGACTGTTCCCATGAGGCACAGGGTCAAGACTGATTTGCATATGGCCAGGTCTAAACTGGGGTGGCATGGTGAGCAAAAGAATGATGGATTTAACCCAGATCTATTGACTAGGGGTGAATGTTTTGATTTGTTCTGCATTCCGTCCATCAATTGTGTGTCTTTTTCTTTCTCGCCCTAAGTGCGCCAGGTATGCTCAGACGTGAGTCCTGGGCTCACTGTGCCATTGGAATCAAGCTATCCTGGCTGAAGAGGGGTGAAACCCGGAAACCGGTCCTAGGATGCTTGTTTCCGGTCTGGGGAGGTCCTGGCTTGGCAGTTCAGGTTGGACTTTTCCCATGAGGCACAGGGTCAAGACTGATTTGCATATGGCCAGGTCTACAGTGGGGTGGCATGGTGAGCAAAAGAATGATGGATTTAACCCAGATCTATTGACTGGGGGTGAATGTTTTGATTTGTTCTGCATTCCGTCCATCAATTTTGTGTCTTTTGCTTTCTTGCCCTAAGTGCGCCAAGTATGCTCAGACGTGAGTCCTGGGCTCACTGTGGCACTGGGATCAAGCTATCCTGGCTGAAGAGGGGTGAAACCCCGAAACCGGTCTTAGGATGCTTGTTTCCGGTCCGGGGAGGACCTGGCTTGGCAGTTCGGGCTGGACAGTTCCCACGAGGCACAGGGTCAAGACTGATTTGCATATGGCCAAGTCTAAACTGGGGTGGCATGGTGAGCAAAAGAATGATGGATTTAACCCAGATCTATTGACTGGGGGTGAATGTTTTGATTTGTTCTGCATTCCGTAATTGTGTGTCTTTTGCTTTCTCGCCCTAAGTGCGCCAGGTATGCTCAGACGTGAGTCCTGGGCTCACTGTGCCACTGGAATCAAGCTATCCTGGCTGAAGAGGGGTGAAACCTGGAAACCGGTCCTAGGATGCTTGTTTCCGGTCCGGGGAGGACCTGGCTTGGCAGTTCGAGCTGGACAGTTTCCATGAGGCACAGGGTCAAGACTGATTTGCATATGGCCAGGTCTAAACTGGGGTGGCATGGTGAGCAAAAGAATGATGGATTTAACCCAGATCCATTGACTGGGGGTGAATGTTTTGATTTGTTCTGCATTCCGTCCATAAATTATGTGTCTTTTGCTTTCTCGCCCTAAGTGTGCCAGGTATGCTCAGACGTGAGTCCTGGCATCACTGTGCCACTGGAATCAAGCTATCCTGGCTGAAGAGGGGTGAAACCCCGTAACCGGTCCTAGGATGCTTGTTTCCGGTCCGGGGAGGACCTGGCTTGGCAGTTCGGGCTGGACTGTCCCCATGAGGCACAGGGTCAAGACTGATTTGCATATGGCCAGGTCTAAACTGCGGTGGCATGGTGAGCAAAAGAATGATGGATTTAACCCAGATGTATTGACTGGGGGTGAATGTTTTGATTTGTTCTGCATTCCGTCCATCAATTGTGTGTCTTTTGCTTTCTCGGCCTAAGTGCGCCAGGTATGCTCAGAAGTGAGTCCTGGGCTCACTGTGCCACTGGAATCAAGCTATCCTGGCTGAAGAGGGGTGAAACCCCGTAACCGGTCCTAGGATGCTTGTTTCCGGTCCGGGGAGGAACTGGCTTGGCAGTTCGGGCTGGACTGTTCCCATGAGGCACAGGGTCAAGACTGATTTGCATATGGCCAGGTCTACAGTGGGGTGGCATGGTGAGCAAAAGAATGATGGATTTAACCCAGATCTATTGACTGGGGGTGAATGTTTTGATTTGTTCTGCATTCCGTCCATCAATTGTGTGTCTTTTGCTTTCTTAAAATCACAGCAGTGATTATGCTTCCCGACCTGCCTTTGACCCCGGGCTGCTGGCTCTGGCAGCAGGTGTTGTGATGTCAAAACTCAACTGTAATAGCTTATTACAGTTGAGGGTTATGTCATTTCTTTATTACAGGCAACTAGATTAATTAACTCCCAACTCGCCTTTAAAACTTTAATAAGGAAATTTGAGACATATTTCAAAACGAGGATTGCCTTTGCCAGCTTCTATTTACATATGTATATACATATGTATATTTATGTGTTAGACGTCTCAGCTTTGGGGTGGTTCCCCCCCCCCCCCAACTGTTTGCCTTTTTCTTCAATTTTTGTGCTGATCTCATGTTTGCCAGCCTTAGGACTCTGTACACTTTACCACTGCTAACCAGTGCTAAAGTGCATAAGCTCTATCCTTAAAACATGGTAATATTGGCTTATCTTCAAGTGGCATATTAAACTCACTTATAAGTCCCTAGTAAAGTGGTTATACATGTGCTTAGTGCCTGTAAATTAAATGGTGGTAGTGGGCCTGCAGCAGTGATTGTTCCACCCAATTAAGTTGCCCTTTAAGCATGTCTCAGGCCTGCCATTGCAAAGCTTGTGTGGGCAGTTTTAAACTGCCATTTCGACTTGGCAAAATACATCTTTTTCCAGGACAAAACCTTCCTTTTTAATACATGTACGTCACCCCCTAGGTTAGACCCTGGACAGCCCAGAATGCAGGGTACCATGTATTTAAAATGTAGGGCATGTACTTTTAAGTTTTCATTGTCATGGTAGTGAAAAACATTTATATTTGTTTTTCACTACTGCAAAGCCTAGCTTTTCCATGGGATAACATTGGAGTGGCTGCATTACATTTTATAAGTGCAATTTCCAAATTGGAAGAGATAACAGTCAAGTTTGGTGTCTCCTGAATCACAATTTAAAATTCTAACTTATGGTGAAGTTGGATTTTAAATTGCAATGCTGAAAATGTCACTTTTACAAAGTTGCCATTTTCCTGCCTTAGGTATTTAGTGCCTGTAGCCTGGCTCTGGTCACATGACTGGGTGTAGATGACAGTTGAGCTTTTAGCATTCCTCCTAGACAGCCACACACAATAGGAAGCTTAGGTGTGCCTGGATGGACCATCACTGGCAGGATGGGAGGGAAAAGCTGGGCAAAGACCTACTTACACCTGAATAGGCGGTGTCCTGCCTTAACACAAAGGGCTGCATATCCCCATAGTTAGTGTGGAGCCAGGACAGGCTGTCTGGGGAATTCATAGGGAAACATCTAGAAGCTTCTCCACCACTTCAAAGGCACCACTGGGTATACATACTGGACCTCAGACACCACCCCTTCAGTGCATTTCTGGAACTGTGGATACTCTGCCTGGGAGAAGGACTGCTATGCTGCTGAAGGACTGCCACTGTGCTGGACTGCACTCTGCAGGGAACCTGCTCTGCTGTGCCGATCTTCTGCCTGCTGTCCTCCTGCCTGGGTGGGAAGGACTGAACCTGCATCTCTGGAACCCAAAACCCAGAGTGACTCCAAGGGCTAGCTGGCTGCCCTCCTGTTCAGATACCTCATGGGCATAACAGGCTTCCAACAACCTTGCACCTGGACTCTGCCATCTGTACGTCTACCTTGTCAAGTGGTGCAACCCCAGTCCTGGCCCTTTGGAAGTAGACTTAAGGTGCTTGGTTAGCCTCTGTGAAAGCAGTGGAACCGACACATCTCCTCTGCTGTGTGGAAGAACCCCAAGCAGAACCATCACATAGCCGCAACTGCATGGATAAGACCCAATGCACAGACTTGCATCGCCACCGTTGCCTAAATTGCTTTTGGAACCACTGCTGATCGGTGCATCCTCGGCGCAGGCCCTAGCATTCTTCATAAACGGCAGCCTCAACGATGACTCCAGACTTCACATCGCAGTCTCCCAGCTCTTCGGATTCGACGCATCACCCCGACTGCACACCGTATCCTCGACACAGGACTTCACACAACAAGCCCTGTTGATTGGATCCTTGACGTCAGAGCAACAGGACCTCGCACCACAGCCTTGCCGCATCTCAGAACTGACACACCACTTTGACTGTGCACCACATGTTTGACGTGGATTCACACAATGCTCCACACACTAGCAAGTATGGTGCTGTGTTCAGCAGGCCTATGTGGGCCCTCTAGCCAGCCCATGCTCCATCGTAGTTAGCCTGAACTTGTGACTTTGTCCTGGTTCGGTGTGACTTAATATTCAAAGTTGGCGCTTTAAGCCTTTTGGTGCTATTTTTTTCCAAACACTTTCAAATTCAGTATTTCGGGTTCTACTTATTGGTTTTTTGACATTTTCATCTTGATTTGTTTATGAAAAAGCACTCTAGTTCTCTAATACTGTTAGGGGCTCCTTTTGTGGTGTGCTTTCACTGTGTTACTGTTTGAAGTGTGGCACAAATATTTTACACATTGCCCCTGAGTTAAGCCTGAGTGCTCTGTAATACTGGCTTGGGAAGGGAGCCGCATGCCCTACTCCCCTTTTAAAAACAAAAATGCCCTGGGGATGACACCTTACTTGGAGATGTGTGGAAAGGCAATATTACCTCCTGTTAAGGTCTTTTATCCTTAGGAGCGGCTAGATTAGTTGACAGGACTAGCATCGACGACGATGTCAAGCAAACCACCGATGAGGATGTCGTAGATGAATGTTTTTGTCGTCAGTTCTTCCGTCGATGATCTTGATGTCGATGAGGTTCGTCGATGAGGATCTGAATCGGAATTCTTCGGTTCCATCGACGAGGCTACCGTCCGTCGAGGCTACCGTCAAAGAGGCTACCATCGACGAGGCCATTGTCGATGAGGCTACCATCAACGAGGCTACCATCAACGAAGACTGCGCCGATGAGGACAGCATTGACAAGAAAGACTTGCCTTTGGGAACCGCCGACAGCCGCAGCGGCGACGAGATTTCCGTCGATGAAGGTCCTGAAAGAAGTCCTTTCTTTTTCGTTGAAGAGGAAGACGAAGTTGTAATCGTTGACGGTCTCACCTTCACAGATATTAACGTCGATAGAGAAGATGCCGATGACCTGATCATCGTAGTCTGAGGAGAAGAGAAAGTATACGTTGACGTCATAGTCGTGGCAACAGAGGTTCTAGTCAACGGAGCATCTTTCCTGTGAGGTAAAGTTGTCTCAGTAAGAGCCCTTGATGCCTGCTTCATTTTCAAAGTAGTTTGAGAAAGCGTAGAGGGCACCGACTGACCCTTAAGAAAGGCTGGTTCTTTTTTAGAAGATGAAGGCTGATCATCATGTTTTGAGGTGTGGTGATGCTTTTTTAACACCTTAGCAGCCTTAGAAGATACCAGCTCCACCTCAATAGCTCTTTTCTTAGATGTTGTAGTTTTAAGTGAGGAATCACTATTCTCATCCGATAAAGGATTGCCCTTGTTTTTAAGCTTCTGTAGCCATAGAAGAAGACGTCCTTCTCTATCTCTCAGAGTTTTTGGAGAAGAAGTCCTGCAAATTTTACAGTCTCTCACCTGGTGTTCAGGGTGAAGGCAGTAAATACACTTCTTGTTGGGATCATCTGAGTGAAGTCTTAATTTTCCACAAGAATCACAATGCCTGATGAGAGATCTTTTTGAAGAAGACATGTTTAACTGAAGGTCTGAAAAGATTCAGAGGGCCAAGAGAAAGTACTGAGTAGAGCTCAGGGAGACTCCCTTCACATGACGTGCGGTAGAAAATCTGAGAGCCTGGAGCCTCTGTGGAAAGGGTTCTAGAGGGTGCTGCCGCCTAAATGGCTGGAGTTTGGACCATTCCTTATGACTAGGCTGAGATATTAAAGTGAATGTCTTCTCTATATTAACTTTAATGTTAAAGCCATTGCTTACTGCTTTTTATGTACCGTGGGACTCCCACTTCGACGACAGGAAATGATTCAAGCATGTGAATCTATGAAAAGATACCCCAATACTGGAGAATATATTATATGGGGAGGGGGCTGACAGCTCCCCTCCATTAGTGCAAATGGGCCTCAGGGACCCCATCCATACTTTAATTATAGGGGAGAGGGGTCTATGCCTCACCTCCCGAATCTTATGAAACCCCTTGGACCCCATACCCCAGGGCCAACCACATTAATACTAGCTCAAAAGGGCCTGGGGACTCCAACCCCTGACCAATACTTTAATAAATATGGAAGGGGAGCAAGTGCCCCGATACTCAAGCCTTAAAAGGCCAGAGGACTCCATCCCCTGGAGCCATATAAATTAACATTAGGGGAGGGGGCATGTGTGCCCTTGCCCAGAGCCCAAATAAGCCATGGCCATATTTTAATTTTAGGGGACAGGGGTGCGTGGCCCCCCTCCCCAAGCCTTAAGAGGCCCCAGGGCCCTCATCCTCCAGGGCCACAGACATTACTATTAAAGGAGGGGGCTCACGGCTCCCCTCAGTAAGTCAAAATGGGCCCAGGGGACTGCTACCCCCAAACATAACATTGAGGGCTGTGGGGGGAGCCCTATGGCCCTCATGGCCCCAGTCCGCTCCCGCACTGAAGCCAGCATTAAATCCGCCTGTGCTCCCACCCAGCAAGAGCCGGGTGGGAGCACACATCTTTCCCTGCCAGCGGCCCTGCAGGCAGGGAACATTACTGCGTCTGGGGTTGGCTCCCCAAGACACAGTTCAAGAGCTGACCTCAAGGGGGATGGGGCCCCTGGGGCAGTGTAAGGTTGAGGAAGGGTGCCCATGTGCCCCCTCTGCGTAAGTTATTGTTTGGCCCCAGGGGATGGGACCCATTATGGCTAGGGGAGGGAAGCCAGGCACCCCACCCCTAAAACTACACACATTGGCCCTGGGGGTGTCACCCCTGGGGCCCATTTCGGCTTAGGCAGGGGGGCTGCGCGCTCCCCTTCCTATTTTAATTTTTTTCGGCTCCAGGTATAAGGGCCTCCTAAGGCTCTGGGAGGGTGGCTGTGCACCTCCCGCCCCCTTTTAATTACATGGCCCCAGATGTGGGGTCCCTAGGGCCCACCTCTGTGGCTTAGGGATGGGGGCACTTGTTTGCTAATCTCAATTAACCTTCCCCCCAGAAAAGTAAATCCAACTCACACCCCTCCCTCCTGGGAGGTTTCAGGGTACTCAATCAAGCCAGGCCTGAGAAAAATAGGGGGGTACCATAATGCATTTTCCCCATGCAATTTCCCACAGAACAGCCAAAACGGCTGAATGGAATAATACCAAATTGGGAAGAAAGACAGATAAGTACTCAGAAAGCGTGCCTTTTGTGATTCAGTGTATATCCGTTCAGTAGTTTTTTTGTGAAATAACGGTTCAAATGTTATTGATATTTCAGGCTACTGTACTCTTGTAGTACTAGCGTGGAGTACTGAGGCGCTGCGAGGACAAAACATGCAATCTGATTGGCTGGTTGCAAAATGAAGGGAAATGTTACAGCCATCATTTTCATACTCGGGGATTTGGTCCCCATGTCCTCTATAACAAATAAATATGGAAGTATTCGGGGACCCGGTAGGAGTACACTGACCCCTCTGGGTGTTGTTGGAGGTGGGTTGCAGAGGGACTAGCAACCTAGTGTTCAATTTAAAAGAAATGTGGTTTATATTTTGTGACACCTCAGTACCGCATTACATCAATGCAATCAGCATGGCCCCTGTGTATTTTCATAGAGGTACAACTGTACAGCGGTGCCAGAAAAATAATGTTGTGGGTTGGGTGTCTGTGGGGCTGTCTGTTAACCACACCCACAACACACCTAACACCCAGGGACACACAACTACACCCACACTATCAACGGTCCCCCCACACATGCACAGTGTGTGGCAGGAGGTTGGAAGTCCACCAGGGGTTGGATGCAAGCCAGGGTAAAGACCAATCCCTGTGGCCAACCCCATGCTATGCACTGGTAGGGGGTGGAATTGGTAATAACATATTACTTTACATTAAAAACAACTAGAAATTCACAGAAAAAAAACCACAGGGGAAAATGACGGTATAGTTAGGTATGTTAAAAATATCTTAATTACGTAAACAAAACTCAGGAATTCACTGAGAAAAATACAGGTTAAAGTGACATTATAGTTAGGTGAAAATATCAGTTAAAAGATAACATTTTAAACTCTATAAACCACTGATATTCACCAGTTATAGTTGATGGAAGTAACTATAACTCGCACCCTCGCCATGTACTGCTTGTGACCTAACATATTACCATCGCTGACAAGATCAGATCTGAAAAACATCATCTGTGTGGCAAAGGCTTCTTCAAACTTGTGAGGCATGCTTTTTTGTATTTCTTTAAGTGATAGTTCATTACGAGAGAGAATCAAATTTGTTCATTCACCTGAACAAATAACTTTTTAAATATTTGTTGCAGCATTTGACAAACATTTGCAATCTCTGGACTTCTTTTTCACCCACCTGCCGGTTGAGGAACTTTAAAAATTACGGCAAGTATCTATGTCTCTTTTATGGTCTCATGTGAAGTCTGTACCTTTAAAAAAGAACAATCTTTTCACAGTCCATAAGGCATACTGAACACCACAGAAATTATCAAAAATGGGGAGTCGTGAGATCAAGAAATGCCCGAAATGCGGAGAAGACAGCGCAAATGAGATCCATATGTTTTGCGGTGTCCATCAATCCAGTCCTTTTGGCAGAAAGTGGGTAAGACCATATCAGGTATTATGGGTCAAGGGATAAAGTTAACTATACCCTCTGTAATTTTTGGAGTGTTACCAGGAGATGCAGATTACTGAACCTTAACAAAAAAATCAGAAAGCTCTTTTCTTTGCCCTGATCCTTCTTGCTCGGAGGGAATTATGTGTTAAGTGGATTCTTCCCTGTTCCCCTACGGAAGAGGAATGGATTTACTCCATTCAGAGGGTATCCTTCCTAGAATGCTCAGGCAAACAGGTCAAGAAAACGAAATATTGGGAAATCTGGACTTCTACTCCAAATGTATATCACTAAGTATTACTTATATAAACCTCACACACTGTTCCCTTCTCCTTCTTTGGTTTCGGATTAAGGTTCTTTTTCTTTTCTCTTTTTATTTTTTATTTTCATTTTTCTTTTAATTAATTAATTAATACTCAGTGACTCCGCCCCCACCCGGCAGCACTTCCGCGCACGGAGGCGCTAAAATCAAACGGCTCCCTCCGCGTCGCGGGACGCGCGCGGGCGGCGCCGGGCTAAGCCCGGGCAAAGGGCGGGCCGTTGTGTGGCCGTTAGGGGGCCGGAAGGGGTCGGGTCGGGCCACTAAGCACATACGTAAGGCATTTATATTGTTGTCGCAATGTACTACCTGTATGTTCGTATTTGGTAATATGATTGCAGAGCTCCCTGTTATATTCTGTCATACGGTAGCCATAGTATAAGTCATATTAGATACAGATACTAAGTAGGATTCCGTTATTACTATCACCTAAAGTTATAGGCCCTTTTGCTTACCCGTGTGTGCTATTCTTAGCTTAATTTGTTTTCCTTCTTGCCTATAATGGCCAAATCTAAGTCGACCATGGATAACTATTTGGTCAAAATGGTAAGCAAGATTAATAACGACAGAAGGAAATCGCTGGGTAGAGAAACCTCCCCAGAACCCATACACCCATTTTTGGATGATAGTAATAGTGTTTTTATGGACGAACCCCTTGATATAGATCCCTCGATTGAGGGGAATGTAGTAACTGTAGATGCGTCACAAGATGACCCTGGCCAGGAGCCACTAACTGCCCCAATATCACACTCTCCTGCTAAGAGGGTAGTAAGGAAATGCAGGACAACCCAGGTGAAGGATAGGAATATACATCTGAAGGAAGCAGGACAAAAAAGAACTAAAAAAACTAAGGAGATCCAGTCGAAGAGTGATGATATGGACCTAGTTTCTATGAGCCATATAGCTAAGTTGTTTGAGGAAAAACTAAATAATACTGTAAAACCCTTGGTGGAAAAGATTGACTTTCTCACAGCTGAAGTGTTAAGATTAAGTGACCTTCTAAATAAAAAGGATAGGGAACAGAGCGATAAACTACCAGAGCTATTGCTCCATTCAGGTCCTACTGTAACGGCTAATGCGACAGGGGGAGAGACATCCCCCAATTATAATCCTGAGCTAAAGGCGTTACCGTGTACGGCTAAAGGTATCACCCAGACAAAAGAACACACATTCAGAGCTGGGAGTCATACTATTGAGAAGGGAAACATACGATATACTGACATTCACCCTGATTGTGAACCTTATGTTATAGTCCTTTCAAATGTGCCACCAGTAGACCACATGATATGTAAATCCCAGGAGGAATCGCACGACTCGCTAAAAAGGAAATCATTAGCGTGGTTGAATAAAAATTGTGGATTCCCTTCTAATTTTGCTGAGCAAATATTGTCTACTAGACGAGTCCCCTGGATTGGTAATTCTAGGAAAAAATGTAAGGGAGACTGTGTGATTATAAATTTCAGACACCCTCAGCACGTTATGACTGTTTTACTTAGAGCAGCCTCCCTCGATCCAGGGGAAAATGATGTGACTGTTCACCCGTTGGGTTATTTCTACAGTCATTTAGATAAAACAGGCCAATTTAGGACTATTACTAAGGGGAACCAAAATACCATTAGACACCCAGTTTTCCAAATCTCCACTAAAAATCGATATCAGGAATTGAGTACCCTGGATCAAAATGACTGACTCGTACAGGATGGGGACCTAGTTGTAGAAACATCTCTTAATACCCAGGCATTAGGACAATCAATGAATAATGGAGAAGCTATTCTTAATATTTCAACGAACTTAACTTCTAAAGTTATGGTACCAGGCGAACTGCCATTTAGTGGTGGATCATACAAGAGCACCTTGGGAGAGGGTGTCAGGGTGGTCGAAGTATGCAAGGAAGTTATAACAAACCAAGGTTCTATTACGAATACAGAAGAAAGGGAAGAGAGAATTAGTGTAAACAATATTGAAATTGAAATTTTAAATTCTCCACCTACACCTATGGCTGATACATTACCTGCTATATCCCAACCTAATGTAGAAAATAATCTAAGTACAAGATTGATATCCTGGAACATCGCAGGGTTAGCTAGAAATTTAAAAGATGTAATATGGTGATCCTATATAGATGATTATGATTTTATTCTTTTACAGGAAACTTGGGCTATAGAAACCCCCCATATGCTAGGGTATAAATCATTTAGCCTGAATGCAACTCCTTCAGTAAGAGGTAGAGCATCAGGGGGACTGGTCACATGGGTGAAAGCAAAATTGGATATAGTTGTTACCCGATTGACCATTCCCTCTCCAGACATATTAGGCTTAAAGATTGTGACGAGGGGAAATGCAACTATGTATTTAATAAATATATATAACAGACCGTACCCAGCAAATAAGGAATCCAAGGTGGTAGAACTCCTGGACTCCTTTTTAGATTCATTGGGCACATCTGCCCACGTAGTAATTGGCGGGGATTTTAATTGTAAGTTCGAACCTGTTTTGGGGTTGGAAACTTTATTTGACGAACAAGATGTTGCCAATGGAATTTTGCCTTTAGATTCTATGGGGCCAGTCAAAAATACTGTAGCTGCCATTCAGATTCTTCAGTTTACTGTGGCTCATGATCTGAGGGCTTGTAATGGTCGTTTTAGATCTGACAGACCTTCGGCCCCTACTTTTTCGAAAGGCAATTGTAGATCACATATAGATTTTGTTTTGGTCTCAATGTATCTATGGTACTTAATTATTGATTTTAAGATAGACCTTAGATCAGAGAGTGACCATTTCCCTCTTCAACTATGGCTATCTCCTCACCCCTTCTCATCTAGATTAGCTGGAGAAACATTATTAAGTACTATTGATGAGGAGCCGCAGATAGCGAATAATAGGTGTGCCCTGAAATGGCCATCTATTCTGGGAAAAGAAAAATCACTACAAGATATTTATACTACATTCTCTGATACTATTGAAGCTTCGCAGAAGCCAATAATGGGCTCTAAGGAAGTCCTAGTTCTCCACACCAATTTAGTAGATGCGCTATCTCCCTTTTTAAGTAAATTGTATAATAAGGGTGTAAACTCAAAAGGGAACCACCATGAACAAACGAACCCATGGTATAATAAAGAGTGTCGGATAGCAAAGTCCAGGTTGATACAGGCAGTAAAATCTGAAAATCAACAGGACATAAAAAATGGTAGACAGGTATACAATAAAACCATGATAAAAGCAAAAAGCGATTGGGACGGTAGACTCTGGGATGATCTCCTAAGTGCGGCAAAACTAAGAGACCAGAGTACATTCTGGAATTTAATTGTAAAGGGAAACAAAAAAGGTAGATCACCAAAGGACATCTTTTTAGACGAGAAAACTTGGTGTGATCACTTATCTAAGCTCTATTCTAGTGATGAGGCGGGATTAATCCCAGGGTATCCGGAGATTACCCCAGAACCAAGTATTGTTCCCTTACGATTTAGTTTAGACGAAACAATTCTGGCACTACAGGCAGTCAAAAATGGAAAAGCTCCTGGTCTTGATAAAATTCCTGGAGACCTTCTAAAGCATGATGAAGAAGTGTGGGGGCCGTACATTAATTTTCTATGCAACTCAATAGTGGTAGGAACTCCAATCCCCGATTCTTGGAAAGGGGCGGAAATCATAACAATTTTTAAAAAAGGTGATCGTTACGATCCAAGTAATTATCGCCCAATAAGTTTAATTGATATTTTACAAAAAAAAAATTCCAGACATATTTTAAATAGACTATTAGATTGGATCGAGGACACGAAGGTTTTAACTAAATTTCAAGCAGGGTTTAGATCTAAAATGAGTACGGTTGACCAGGTGTTTAGGTTTATGTGTATCTGTTGGAAATACATAAACATAAGGAGGGGTAGCCTGTACGTAGCATTCGTTGATTTGAGAGCCGCCTTCGACCTTGTTCCCCGCAAATTGCTGTGGAACACACTTAAGAATATGGCGGTTCCGGGCGAGCTTCTCAAGGAACTTATCAAACTACACACAGGGAACTTTGCGCAAATAAGATGGGGAAAGGGTGGAGAAATTTCAAGGCCCATACCCGTGGAACGTGGCGTGCGGCAAGGGTGTGTGTTAGCACCCACATTATTTTCGCTGTATGTAAACGACATTCCCAGTTATCTAAGTAATTGTGACCACGACTCCCCAAAGCTAGGTGGTGAGGTGATTACGTCTTTATTGTTCGCTGATGACACCATTCTTATTTCACAGACCCCGAAGGGGTTGCAAAAATTGATGGATTCATTCCAAAACTATTGTGTGGAGAAGGGTCTTGAAATAAATCCAACAAAAACTAAATATATGTCCATAAAACCCCAAAAGTCATTCAGGAAAAACCTGTTCTTAGAAAAGCAAAAATTGGAACATGTGGACAGTTTCAATTACTTAGGACTGATGCTGGATAACAATCTTACATGGAAAGGCCAGTTAGAAAAGAGTAATCTGACCCTTAAGCAGAACTCACTGCCCATACTAAAAGTGCACGGTGCAAGCCACTCCAAAGCAATTACGCCGGCAATTGAGGTCTTTAAAGCTAAGGCCCAATCAGCGGCCCTATATGGAGCCGAGCTCTGGGGATGCAGCTGTAAAAACAACTTTGATAAGGTTGAAAATCATTTTATACGTAGGCTGCTTAAAATACCGATTAGAACCCCATTAGTGCCTGTGTTCCTTGACATTAATTTAAAGAGGACAGCTAATCATGCCATACTAAGACCCTTGTTGTATTGGGTCAGGTTATGGACCACCCCGGAGTTGGGTGATTATAAGAGTGGGTTGATTGAAATACTCCAATTTGATGGATATATGAAAATACCGTGGCTAAAACACATTTTCAAGTGGTATGAGAGGTTAGGACTCTCACACTTGTGGGATGCTCCTCATAACATGACTTGCTCCTCCAAAAAACTTGTAAAGGACTCATTTTGGTCTTATGTCAATTTTGATGTACTAAATAGTTCTTCAATTGGCCCAATGACCCAGAAATTCCTGAACATAAAAGATACCCCTTCCTTTGAGCAATTTATGGATGAAATAGGTCCACCTTTAGCAAAAACACTGTACTTGCAATTTAGATATGGGATCCTACAGATCTCTGCAACCACATGTAGATGGAGGGAGGCAAACGGCACTGATCTATGCACTCTTTGCGCCCTGGGGGCAAAGGAAGATGATGTTCATCTACTCTTCTTTTGCCCGGCATATAAGAAACCGAGAGACTGCTGGATCAGACCTCTATGTAAAAATATGGGGGTTAGATCCTATAAAGAGGCAGAGCGCATAATCAAGTCTAATACCTCGCAACTTGTGGTATTTGGTACAAGCAGATTTTTATTTAATGTGTACCTTATTAGGAAACGGGCTGGTTACAAACTGTGAATGTTAGATTGTATACTGCTGCCCAGTCTTACCCTGTATAGAATGTTGGTGCCATTGATCCTCTTAATTTTAAGCAATATTTTTATTTGTCTGGATTTTAGCTAATTTAATAATTGTATTTATGATCTTAAATGCGATAAAAACTTGTATATGATTATATTTAATGATTTTTTCGCCCCGTAACACGGAATGTATTTAACTGCTGGATTATGGCTATGTATGAAAAGGAAAAAGATGTGATTGTGTTTTATTTTCTGTATTCTGCTTTTAAGGCTAAAAAGCCGAAATAAAGTTAAACCAACGAACGAATTAATACTTAGGATATTTTCTTATCAGTTTGTGTTCTACGGTCCAATGATTAAGAGTATGCTAAAGAGGCTGCGTTGGTGTTTGGAATTTAAAGCATAATTTGGATAAATGAGGAGAAAAAAAAAAAAAAAACTGACATTATGCCTGTTCATTTTGAAGAAATTACATTATATTGAATTTGTACCAGTTTACAATAAATAGACATGCAAATGACAGGAAAAAATAGAAAGAAAAAAAAACTGCCTCCCCTCCTTTATTCTGTTGCTGTTTTACTACTTCTTCTCAGGAGTACTAACTGGGGTGCACCACTCCTAGGTGTTTAATCATTCCACTCATGCCATAAAAGTCCATTCCAGGATGTCCATGCTGCAGGACCTTATCACACAAATTGCATGTTGCTTTTCATACATTGATACTGTCTTCTCCTCTAGGGTGTGTGAAAAATGTATACACTAATGATTCTTGTGCAGAATAATCTGATCTTCTACTCTTGAAAGTTGTTGCCACTTCTAATGCATCAGCTTCTTGATGTACAGCAGCAGATGACCAGCCTTGACTCCGTCTAATTTGTTGTCTACACATGACGAACACACCAGACATTTCTTCCTCTCATCCTCTGTGCATAAAGTGACAATGGTGTCCACGAAAGAGAGGGTATGTATTTGTTTCTAAATGTGTGGAGTCTGTAACCAATAAGACGCCCCCTTTCATTTTGTTTGCTGTTCAAGGATTCCTGGATTCACCAATAGACACAATACTATGAAACCACAAGTCTTCTGGGTTTGCAACTCTCTTGCGATCGCAGAGTCTGTGAATCTGAAAACAAGATCAGCAAATGCTGTATTTGAAAAAAAGGCATATTTGGAAGGAAAACGAGTTGTAATATGTAGTTTGAAAGTAGAGGTTGTCTGAGTTCAAATAAAAAGCCACATATGCAGTGTTAGTTTTCACATCATCCATGTTTTAGGACTCACTGGATTTGTGGTAACCAGAAACAGAATCACACATCCAGAGCGTTCTGGATCCCCTCATGCCCATTCCCAGTATCTGCAGAAGATCCGCCAAGTGACATGAACCATTGCAAAGGGTTGATTAGTCCCTGAGACTGCATCATTCCATACTCAAATAGTTGTTAACTTCTATACACAGATCACTGCACTCCTTGCAATAGGGGAGCTCTGCAGCAAAGGAGATTGTCTAGTTTATTTTGCAGTGTTTTTCCTATATGGTGAATGAAAACTGTTTGCTCATTTGCAGTGACTTCTGGATAGGAAGACCAGGAGAGGAGTAATCCACAGGAACAAGGACGAGAAAGAAATGAAGTGAAAGATGTTCAGACTGAGGATTCATGGTTGTCACCAGATCCTTTTAAATGTTCTCACCATTCCACCGGGTGAGAAAAATTTGTCTTCCAAGTACATGAAATGCACTTTACGCGACAAGAAGCTTAGCAGGGATAGCCAAGGATAACACAGTTTCAGAATATCTTCAAAGCGCAAACATGGACTAGCTTGTAGCCAGGCCCAACACCTAATCCTTTACAACTAGCCATCCTGCCACAGGTGGTCATCTGCTCCTGAGCATGGCTTTGGCCATATGTAGAGGAGCTTCTACTTTCATGCCAAGTTTGAGGTAAATCGGTTCAACAGTTTGGGTTGTAGGCATTAGCAAATTTTCCTGTAGCTAAAAAAGAAAACAGGCATTTTTTCATCCCCCCATTTAACTTTTTCCTCTGCAGAGATCTGCATGAAAATGGGCACATCGGACCATAGCCAATGGACTGCCAAATTTGGTGCAAATCTGTCCAAGGGGGGTGAAAACTTAATGGCAAATCAAAAAAAGTATTTTCATTGGAAAGTACAGTTGAACCCTAACTACACAATGCTATAACTCATGTTACCTGAGATGGTTCACTCTTGCTAGACTGCCCATTGGAAAATGGGTGTTTGTGCATGACGGACAATGTGAGTTATGACGGGCGTTGCATGCCCTGCATACCACAACTGGAACATTTCAGCTGTTTTTTATGATTGAGCCAAAACCATGTCTCAGTTTCTCTCTAAAACACTTTATTCTCAACCCCTGTTGTGCACGGCCTTTGGCTATGCAATGTAGGGGATTCAGTGCAGGGCCTGGCCTATAGCCATTCCCTGTCCTAATTCTGCTATGGACATTCAACCCCCACCGCACACAGCCAAAAGCTGTGTGCACTAGGAGATGGCTGCATAACCTGGCCTACAGCAAACGCTGATATACAACCCTCCACAGACAGCTAGCCCCACTGCAAATGGCCAAAGGCTGCACTCAATGGTGGTTGGCCGCCAGACCTGGCCTGTAGCAAGACAGTTCACCCAACTCACCGTGAGCATCCAACAAACACTTTGCATAGCTGTTAGAAATGGGGGTCTCTAATTGGCAGAGGTATGCACCTTTGTCCAAGTAGGGACCATTGCTTCTAGTCAGGGTAAGGGAGTTACACATTTTTGATAATCCCTGCTCACCCTCTTGGCATGAGCAGACAGGTTTATCCCAAAGGCAATGTGTAAAGTATTTACGCCCAAGCACACAGTAACACAGTGAAAAGACCACAAATGGACACCACACCAATTTTGAAAAATAAAGTATCTTTATCTAAACCAAGCAAGACCAAAAACAACAAAAATCCAACATACATGTATCAAAATGTCACTTTAGAGCAATTATTGCAAAAATAGAACTTGTATAAAAAAACAGCTCCACCTAGTGCTATTACAACATCATGACAGGCATAAATTCAAAGTACGGCACAGACAGCGAGGTGCGCAGCGTCGGGCAAGTAGTCACACGGTCCCCAGGCAACAGTACCGTGGAAACGAAGTCTATGGACGATGCACAGCATCTTGGGGGTGAGGCGTTGGTGCGGAGGTTGAGGCCAGTTCCCTGGCCACCACGGGCAAGGCAAGGCGTTGTGTCCATGAGGAGGCGATGCGTTGAGTCCAGGACAGGGGAAATTGGCGGCGGCAGCAGTGAGGCGTCGGTTCCAGTGAGGCTATGCAAAGTTGAAGAGTTTGTGAAGTCCCTCTCGTTGGTTATCAGCTCTGCGATAACAGGATGCAGGCGGTGACGGAGTCGGTGCGAGCGTTGGCATCGGGAAGGCTGATAACTGCAGGAATCGAAGGGCCTTGGAGCTGCGGGGCAGGCAGATAGGAGCATCATGCACTTCACTAGTGGTACCCCAGGCCTCGGTGCAGGTCGCAGCATCACTGGTGGTGTCGCTGACTGCGTCAGAGTTGTTTTTCTTGCTTTGCAGAAACAACCACACAATTCTCAGGGCCCAATAACTTCAATTGGCACCCTTTTGAATGCAAGAGTCCACTCTTGAATCCAGGTGCTGGTCAGCGGGTTGCAGGTGAAGTCTTTTTGTCCCTGAGACTTCAGAACAGGAGACCAGCACACACAGGCCCTTGGAGATTCTTTTTAAAGCAGGTTCACAGCAAAGTTCTAGTATTTATCCTCTCCTTGGCAGAAGCAGAAACCGCAGGCCAACCCAGCAAAGCACACACAGCAAAGAGGCAGTACTCCTCCTTACAGCTATCCAGCTCTTCTCCTTGGCAAAGGTTCCTCTTGAGTCCAGAAGTGATATAACTCTCTGGGGTTTAAGGTCCAATACTTATACCCCATTTTATCTCTGTTCACTTTGTGGCAAGGGTCTCTGCGCCCAGTCTAAACCAGTTCTGTCCTCTCTGGTGCAGCATGACCCCAGGAAGTGGAGACAGCATCGTGCAGAGGAGACACTGCCTATTCAAGTGCAAGTGAAACTCCTCCCACCACTCTAATTGCAGCCAAGGTCTATTCAGCCCAGCTATAAGTCATCCAGGAAATGCAGGACACATCTCAACCCCGTTCGAGGCTGTCAACAGTGAATGCTCATCCCCACCCCCTGTCACTCCAAAACCAGACAGTCAGTACCTAAACAGCAGAGGCACACAAAATGGTTAGATAAGAAAATACCTACTTTATAAAAGTGCAATTTTCAAACACACAATTTAAAAACCACCTTCCTAAAAAGATGTGTTAGTAAATTCTGAGTTAAGAGAGTGTAAACTCCAATTCTCTATCTTGTCCCAATGGAGAGTTATGCTTGTACTGTGGAAATATGGATTTTTCTGGTCAGTTATGTCCCCTATCTTGGACCCCAACGGTTCTATGTGCATGTTACAAGTACATGTATGTTCCCTCCAGTTCCAGTTATGAAGACGCAAATACATGTGCGTCCACCGTTAACATGTCCTCTGTTGATCCGCCATGAATGGGCTGGATATTCGATTCCTAAGTACGAAAGGCCACCGACTTTATATGGCTTAGTTACTCCATTTTTGCAGTTCAGGCAAGTAGGCCCTGATTCTGCCATCAAGCCTTTCCCTGCTTTCTGCCTCTGACAGCTCCAGTCTGAGCTCGCATCTGTATCCATGAACTTTGTCCTACTCCCTGTGCGGCTAACGGTGCCTGCCTCGGCCGGTCTGCCTGCCTGCCAAAAACTGTATTTCACCTTCAAGTTATCTGTTTCGCTCCTCAGCCGATGCATTCCTGTCTAGTAGTTTAAGTAAACATTTCCTTCAGCTACTGAGCAAAGGGCCCGGCTTCTCTGTCCTCATGCAAGTAATTCATAGCCCCGTTACCATGGAAGGTTTCTGCCCCTTGCATCTCATGTAGACACTTAGACGCTTGTGCACGCACACACAGTCAGTATAGAATAGATTTTGTCCAAGAGTCCTTCCTTTGTGGATAACATAGTTCTTTAAACATAGGATGTTAGATATGATTTGGGATTAGGTTGACTTGACCCCCAGACTTCTTGTCTCCACATGTAGAGCTAAATGTCAAGTCCCCTTCACCCCCTAGTTGCACGTCAATCACACGTCATGCTGCAGCGTGCGCATCTCTGCCAAGTATTTCTGCTGACTTTGCGAAATTATTTCATAAGATCCACCCTGTGTGACATCACAACCAATGACGTTCCTTTGTTACGCTCAATCACGCCCATTTTCATTACGCATGTATAATGTTATCTTCCTTATCAATTGTTACGCCTCCTGCATTTGTTTCATTGTAATGTCTGTTCTATAAAAATGATTACTTATCAATAAAGTATTGTACTTCACTTCCTGAACCCCCGTGGTGATGGAACTTGGAGGCCACGATTCGAATCGTCCATTGGAATAAAGCCCATTCTGAACCTCTTATACCACGGATTCTGCCTCTTATTTTACTGAGCTATTTTATTAAGATTCTGTATCAAATTAAGTCCCGGTAATTAAATTATTTACCACAGTACGATGTTACAAAGCAACCCCCATGTTAACCTATGGGACAGATAGCCTTTCAATAGTGAAAAACATAATGCACAATATTTCGCTATCAGGATATGGAACACACAACAGTACATGTCCTAGCTTTCACATACATTGCACCCTACCCATGGGGGTACTTTGGACCTAATTGAGGGTTGCCTTCCATGTAAGGAAAGGGAAGGTTTAGGCATGGCAAGTGGGTGGTCCTGCCAGGTCGACCTGGCAGTATAAAACTGTGCGCGCTGACACTGCACTGGCATGTCTGAGATACATTTACAGGGCTACTCACAATCAATGCTGCAGGCCCACTAGTAGCATTTGATTTACAGGCCCTGCCACACTCAGTGCACTTTATTAGGGACTTGCCAGTAAACAAAATATGCCAATCATAGATAACCAATCACAAAAATAATGTATACAGGGAGTACTTGCACAGCAGTGGCAAAGGGCCCAAAGCATCTAAGCCAGCAAAACGAAATCCAGTATGCCATCAAAAATGCAGGGGGTAGAGTCAAAAAGACAGGGGAAACCAAAGCCAAGTATGTTAAGTCTAACAACAGCCTACAGTGAACCCTTGCTACGCGCAGTCGAAGGCCATCACATTAGCAGTGGGTGGATTCGCTACTGTGTTTAGGCCTTTTTACCAACCCCTGTTGTGGACTTCCCCCCCCCCCCATTATTTTTGCCATCTTCGCAACACATAGTTGTCAGATCTTTGACAGACCTTGTTAAAAAATGAAATCCTTGCACTAGGCTTATCTTGCTAGCAGTCTGCAAAATGTCATTCACATTCATTACACATTATCCAAACTATAGTTAATGCCCAGATTTGCATGAAACATAAAAATATTAAGATTAACCTGAACTTTATAAGTATCTGCACTGGGTTTAACTTTCTAACAGCCAAATTTCATGCATGATTTATTCAAATGCACCACAGTTATCAGCACGTGAAAAGGATGCCTTACATCCTTTTCAAGGTAGACCACTCCACTTTGGTGATCTGCACAAAACCTGATACACCAACAAAAGATTAAAATGCTAAAAGACTTTAAAATGACAAGGGATTCATCAAAGTGTGGCACAGTTATTTGCAAATGAAAATGTTTTTGATCCAACCCCACCCCCCGCCCGCCCCCGCCACATACTTAACTGTACACCCATTTTGATGGAGCAGGAATATTTAAAAAATACAAAGAATAAACTACACATGATAAGCACATTTCAAATTTGGTGACAATTTCTCAAATAGTGCTAAAGTTATGGGGAAACCCAAAAACGTTTTTCAACAGTCAAGACATTTTTCAATGCAACAAAATAATAATATATAAATAATATTTGTTATAAAAATTATATATATGTCCTTCGACAAAAATAAATAGAAGAGACCAACAACTGCTGTGCTACCTGTGGTCCGTTGACCCAACCGACTGTGAGTGGCCATGCGTAGATAAATAGAGACAATCTTCTTTTTAGGTCCCGCCTGACCCAGCGCTTGCGCTGGTCTGGCGAGACTTTAAGTAAGGACTTCAAAAAATGCTACCGCCAGCCTACAGCTTGCGTGCATGTGCGCGGGCGCGAGCTTTAGCAGAGGAGCCATATGGCATTCCTCATGCTCATTAAGCGCATCACTCGCCGCGCGCTTGATCGGCATCGCGATCACTTTCACTTTTCGTGGCCGTGCGACAGCCACGCGCGCACGCGGGCAGGAAGCCCTTCTAATTTGTCTGTGTATTCAACAAAAATTCTAAACCATGAAAAGTTCAACTCCTAAATGATGAGTGATAATCAGTGTTGTTTGAGAGTCCCCCCTCCCCATTCTGAAAACAAGTTCTTTGACCCTTCCATGTCCAGCAACATCGACAGTCCACATGACATAACATGATTTCATCACAAGAAGAATATAATGAAAAATTGCGGTAAAATGCCATTGTACAACTAAGGGGCTGTCCATTAAAAAAAAAGTGTGCAAATACTTTGTATATCGGTGTGCCACAGTTGTTGCATTTATCCATCGGCACCGAAACATCTGGGACAATATCTTAAAAGTAAACAATGTTCAGACAGCCATCTGGACAAAACTGTGGGCAAAAAATAAAGCATAAGGAAAAACAGATTTTTATCTCCCCTTCAGCAGGACAGGATGACAAATGTCATCCCCGGATCTGCCCACGCTTCACTGTGCCATATTTTTATTAGTTTTGTTGCTTTTAATGTAGTCTTCCTAGCCTCAAAACATACAAATTACTGCTAAACAGACAACAATGGCACGTACCGCTACCACTCACAAATCGAAAAGTGCTTTGTTCCGTGACAATATTGAAGTAGTGTCGTATGTTGCAAATACACAGCCACATCAAAAAAGTAATTAGCAACACCGTCCATAAAAGACCAAGGCACACAGTTGGGTCAAGTTTAGGGTGACCAGATTCTCAAAATAACAAGCATTGGCATAGCCAATAGGTCTCGCTTTTGGGACCTTATAAGTGTTCAGTTATCCAGCATAATATCCTTGGTGCAACAACATCAACTGTTGCATGGCTAAACACTTATAAGCTCCTAAAACGAGACCTATTGGCTATGCCAATGCTTGTTTATTTGTGTCAGTGGTTTTAAAAACAACCGTTTTTTGGGGAGTATTTGTATGTTTTTATAGTCGTTTTTATATTTTATCAAACAACTTTTGTGGCAAACGAACACTTTCAAACATTCTATTTTTTACTGATGGAACTAACAATAATGTTCTTCTAAATTCACATTGCTTATTCAGTGGTTTTGCTTGTTACACAACATATGCCCCTTGCACTTCATGTGATTGACAGAAAACACTTTCAGCTATGAATTGTTTTGCTACTGTTCGTTCTTCAGGATCTCTCAATGGACACTCAGCAAAGGGTCAGCTTCATGTACTTCTGCACCACCTCTCTCCGTTTGCCACTTTGCATACTACTTCTTGTGCTTGGATCTCGGTGTTCAAGTTCTGAAGGAGTAGCAGCTAGACGTCGTCCAGTGGAGCTTTTGGTCACAGATTTTGCACATGACCGTGTGTAGTTTTTCCAATTCTGCAGATGGGTGAAAAACATCAGAATCCCTTCTTCCTTTCTCTGCGTCTGCTGCCTTACTAAGAAATGGTACTTCTTTTTCTTCTTCCATCTCCTATGCAGCTGCAGATGATTGTCAGTGAAGATTTGGGAGTCCCGAGTGTGCCATGTTTGTCAAAGATGGAGCAATGAGACCCTTCTCAGGTGTCTTGCTTCTCACGTAATTGTGCCCTTTCCTCTTGTATACAAGTAAATTGCACTGTTTCATTTGTAGGACGTTTGCCGAATTGGTAGCCAATCAGAAACTGTGAATGCTCTTTTAAATGTAAAATAGTTCACAGACGTTACTATAACCATGCCTGAAGTTCTGCCCTTGTTTCTGCGAGGGCGGATTCACAGTTTCGTGAAAGAGGTCACAGATTTAGAGATCTAACAAAAAATAGTAATATTTATTACCATCAACCCTCTGAAAACCAGTCATGGCACACATGGGGGACCTTTTTGTGTGGAGAAAATAATTTGGGGCCTCAATTAAAGTTCTGCAGACAGCATACTCCGTCACAAATGTGGCAGATGTCCTAGTTACCATATTACAAAGAGTTACTAAACCATTAAACTCCAAATAATGCTTTATGTTTTTTAACTTTATTCAGCCCCCAAATGTGTTGATAACTTCCAAACTATTTTTCAATTGTGCAGATTCGTCACACCAAAAATGACACTGGCAGTCCCAGACCTCACAACTACCTCATGGCCTAGATACACATAAAATGGCACCCATAATTCACTGTCTAGGTTCCAAAACCAGGAACTAAGTGACCCATCTTGGGTGTATCAAGGCCGCTGACTTGTTGAGGACATGGACTATTGGAGCCATTTTAGGTGTAATGAGTCTGCAGGCCTGGATTACTGTCTGCAGACTACAACAAAATGACACATGTTTCGCTTTTTACTTCATTTGGGGAGCCTCATTGGATGTTCCCTACTTGGGTATCAGGGTGTGCTCACCATGCCCCCTTATGTGTAATTTGTTTTTAGCATGTGCACCATTCCTAATGTCCGGTAATGATGGTAGCAAAACAAACAATTCTCTTGCAGCCGGCCAAACACAGATTTCAGGCTCATAACCTCTGTTTATGGCTGTGGACCCGAAACAGATAATGAGAAAAAAAGCTCCATCGTCCAATTGAAAGCCTTTATTTTTTTAAGTATAGTCAGCAGGATTTGCCCACCGGCTGCCCATGGTTTAAAACATGTTAACCCTATCAAGCGCACCCAGCACTTTTTTAAAAACACTTTTTTATCAAAAACCACAGAACAAATTTACATAAAACCAATAAAAGCACGATGTATGAGTAAAATTCTACTTTCATCCCAAGGTTAATGTAAAACCGTTTAGCTTATTGACTCTAGGGACGAGAAATTGTTCCTGCTTAAGCAATAATGGGAAACATGTCTATTAATATTTTCCCTTAACGTCTTTACTCTGCCTCTTATCTGCATGAATTTCGGAATGCCGGCCTTAGCTGACTACACGTAGCATGCCTAAAGAACAGATGATGGATGGAATGCTTAACAAATCAAATATTCACCCCAGTCACAGTTCTGGGTTAACTCCATCATTTTTTTGTACACCACACCATTCCAGTTTAGACCCAGCCATATCCAAATCAGCCTTGACCCTGCTCCCCATGGGAACTGTTCCCAGAGGGAGAAGAGTCATATGGCCGGCTCCAAACTGGTGTGGCATGGTGAGCAAAAGAACGATGGATTAACCCCACATCTGTGACTGGGGGTGAATGTTTGATTTGTTCAGCATTCAGTCCATCATCTGTTCTTTTTGCATTTGTTGCCCTAAGAGGGACTGGGGGGTGAGTTGTTGAAAAGTTTCAGCACTCCGTCCATCATCTTGTTGTGTATGCTTAGCAAGTGCAAAATTGGGTGCAGGCCCATCAATGTTAGCCAAAGTTATTGGCAAATGAAAAAATTACCTTTCAATCGGAAGTGCGAAAGATTGATATTTAGGTAGTAGTGATTGCCGTTGCGTAATTGGGGGGTGAAATCATAATGTAGAGTGTCTTGCAAATGTCACCCATAGTCGGAGGGTGATAACATAGAAGTATTCCCATTTCAACGATTACACTCTCTGTCTAGAGCTCTCTGTTGTGTTGCCGCCTGCTGCCTGCCCGCCCACAGAGAACGTCGGAGAAACGTCGATTGCGCCGATCGCGCCGATCACGCCCCGCCGATCGCGCCCCGCCCCACCCCCTGAGGCCAAGGGGTTCGCGCTGCAACGGAGCACGGATGCTGAAGGATTACGTTGAAGGATTACGGCACCGTGTAGTGCAGCCTTTACAGGAGAAGAGAAGTTAGTTCCGATATATGCTCTCGGGAGTCGGCGGACCTGGAGGACTTGGCGGTCACGTGGTAATGAAGTAGGGGAAAGAGAGGTAACCCCAGCCCTTTCAGGTACCGGAAAGCTGTACTGGAAATCGACTGTGGCCCCCCCCTCCTCCCTGTAAAAGGAGAGAAGTAAGAGGGAGGCCCCAAGGCCCTAAGGACATTTGAGTCACTTGAAGCATTTAAATTTGAAGCATCTAAGCCACAAAAACTACAAATTGCAAATCTTAAGGCGCTTGGTGGGCAAGGCAGGTTAGCGGCACAACAGAGGTAAGTGGATGTGGATGAATGATTATTGACCCTGAACATTCCCCCAAAAGTATATAGACTTAACTGCCTAGGGGGTAGTAAGGGGGGGGAAAGTCAAGCGAGGAACACATAAGTCCATCCAATAGAATATACTTACTTGCGGCTATAGTTATGGGGCCAAAAAGAATGCTAAGAATCCGAAAAAAACAAACGGAGCGGAGTCCCGGCTGGAGAGAACTACTTGGAAAATCAAAGTCTACAGAAGAGAGCCTGGAGAGTCAGGTTATCCCCAAAGCAGGTGCCAAAACAATATCGCAAAGGAGAAAAACTAAAAAAGCTAACAAACAAGCTATTATAGAGACCGAGCAAGTAAATAAAGGATGTTTATCAGTCTCCAACCCTGTAAAGGATTTTTTAGGGAAACATTATAAAAGAACTGATACACCTATGAGAGCCATGTGTATGGGGGCAGCGCAGGTGATCGGAAATGGCACTGTAGAACTCGTGGAAGAACTACAGGAGACATCACTTCTGTTAAACTATTCACAAATAGATCAAAGTGAATTGTTAATACCGCCGCGACTGTCTTCATCCCCCAGATTATTCCGGTCACAAATCCAGGGTCTCGAGACCTCAGGTCAAATGGAAAATATCAGTGAAACGTCAAGAACTGATCGGAGTGAGGTATCAAATACATCGGCTCAACGGTCAAATGAAACTCAGCAGGAACCTTTGAGAAGCACAAGAAGCGATGACCCTGAAAGAAATAGCCTACGTGATTTTGACATTTCCGCTACTCCTTCCTCGTCAATGATGGACATACTGTTGATGCTTCAGAAAACCCTCCAGGGTATTCTAGAAGTTACAATGTTAAACAACGGGGTTCTAAAAACGCAAAAAATATATTTAAAAGAGATAGAGGAGGAGTTGCAAGGAATTAGAGGACAAATGCCATATATGATGAGACCGGTAGAAGATTTACAGTCTGTAGAAAAGCTAGGGAGTGCAGAAACGGTAGTACCACTCCATAATGTATATATATCTAAACGCCCGATGCTGATAAGAAGAAGAGGAGAAATCCCCAGATATAGGTTTATGAACTATAGCTGTCAAGCTAGGTTTACAAACTATAGTGGCCAGGCCAGAAGAACGTTAGGTAGAAAGCAGGGACCCAAAGGTACTCTAGGGGTAAAACAGCAGGTAAAGGAAGTGGAGAATAAGCCAAATCAAGCAGTAATATTAGCATCCGATAATTCTGCAAAAGAGAAAAGTAAGAGGAAGGGCCCCAAGAACCAAGTAAAGAAACAGATCTGTAAGGGACCAAGAAAAGAGAAAGTAGAAGTAAAACCTCCATTAAAACAAAAAAAAAAACAAATGGGGATCAGGATAAATATACCCAGAAGATCCGAACCCTTGAAAAAGCCGCTCCGCAATCAGGAAAGATAGGAGTGAAAAGTAACCAGGGCAAGGCTATATGGAAGGATAATAGACGGTTAGGTATAAAAATACCTAACATAAAGCCAAACCCTCTAAGTAATAAATGGCTATACTTTGAACCAGCCCAACCAGAGAAAAAGGGAAAGAAAACACGAAAGATCCAACCCATAAATAGGTCCCAAATCCTGTTTTCCTTCTCAAAATGTCCAAGCTTGAGGGTAATAGGAACAAAAGATCTAAGACAAGTAGGTTTTGTAGAAGATACAAATGGGAAAGAAATTACAAGAGTCCTTGTTTATTCAGACTTGGTGAAAATGACAGTATGGAAAGCAGAGAGCGAGTTAGAGCAGGAAGGGATACGATTACTGTCAGAGAAGGAAATGGAAAAAAAGATGTACCCAGATGGCAATTTTTTAAATTACCATGCAGGACTTGGAAAGAGACAAGTGAGGTTAATGGAGGAAAGCAGAGAGGGGGAGGTACTCTAAATATAGCAGTGAATAATACAGAATTTGACAATACTTGGGGTAACTGGAGCCAAAGAAATAGTCCTGTAGGCCCCTCCCAGTGGTATAATGAAGATTTGGCAGAGGATGGAGGTTTAAGTGAGGTAGAATAGGATGAAGGGGTGTCGCATAGCCTTAAGTTCTTAATTTGGAACATAAATGGTTTGGGCGATAGAGCAAAACAGGAATGTTTAAGTAAGCTATTAAAGGATGTGGAAATTATGTGTTTGCAAGAAACTTGGCTATGCGACGAAACCCCAACATTTGATGGTTTTACCCAACTGCATCGATCAGCCAGGAAAAAAAGATTTGGGCGTCCGGCGGGGGGGATTATGACCTTACTGTCTACAAAAATAGCAACTAATGTGACTCCGGTAAAAGTAAAATGTAAATGGCTTTTGGTATGTAAACTGTCATTATTGATGCTAGGGAAAAAATATGAAAATGTAATTATTATAAATGTGTATATGCAATGGGGGGACATCAAGGAGTATTAAAGTGAGTTGGAGTATTTTAAAGAAGATATAGATGTTTTATGTGAAATGTATGAATTGGATAGGTTTTTCATAATGGGAGATTTTAATCACAAATTGAGTCCAAAGAAGGTCGATCTCTGGTATAGGGATATAATGGATGCATATGAGATAAAACAAGCAATTTTTCCGGTCTGTGACCCCCAAAGACGGGATGAATGGCTGGGAAATTATTTAGGGTCGAAGGGCCTTTATTGTCTGAATGGTAGATTTGAATCTGATTGCCCAGCAAAGAAAACATTTAAAATAGGTACACAAAACTGCCCAATAGATTATATGTTTATGTTTGCTTGGAACTTCCCCCTAATAAGGAAATTTAGGATACTCCAGTTAGAAGGCTGTGATCATCATCCCCTGCAGCTGACAATCCAAGGTGGACGTACGAAACCCTGTGATAAGGTAATTGAACAACAAGTTGAATACCCAAAAAGAGTAACAACTAGATTAACGGAAGAATATTTAGAAAAATTAAGGAAATTGCAACAGAAGATACCTTTAGGAGATATAGCGGGTCAAAATCTGGAATGGTACGAGGGAAAAATAGCGCAAGTGGTGCAATGTCTACGAATCGAATTGAAGAGAAATAAAGTAAATCAACATACAATCCCTGTAAACTGCCTGAGATGGTTCACGGTAGATTGTCAGAAGAAAAAAAGAGAGATAAGGAGAGAAATTAGAAGTAGTAAAAAATCTAACTGGAAGAAACAAAGGCATCTTGAAAAATTGAAAAAAGATTATAAAAAGTTACTTAGAGATACAAAAAGAGCCTATAGAGAAAAATGTTGGGAAAACTTATTGGTGTCTATTGAAACGAAGAACCTAAGACAATTTTGGAAACTAGTGAAAGCAGCAGAAGACCATCCTGTCGGGGCCATGAATTGTGTGGTAGACGAGGCAGCATGGGAAAAGTATTTGAAGGTATTGTACGGCGTACGTAGAAAACCAGAAGAAACAGCCCCAGAGCAACGGCCAAGGCTAACGGATGAATTAAAATCAGACTTCTCAGAACAAAATGTAAAAAATGTTATAGCTGATTTAAAACTAACACGGGCTGCAGGGCCAGATAACCTCCCAGCAATAATAATAAAGTCAGAGATGCAGTGGTGGGCGAGTTTTTTTTCTCAGATGTTTTCGGTAATTTTAGAGGTAGGGAAAATACCTAAGAATTGGAAGGGAGCCGTAATAAGGCCAATCCATAAAAAAGGTGATATGAGCGCACCACAAAACTATAGGTTAATTAACCTGTTAGATATTGGGGAAAAAGTTTTCTCAAAAATAATTCTGAATAGATTAAAGAACTGGGTGGAGGAATTTTCAATTGTACCAACTGAACAGGGGGGCTTTAAAGAAGGACACTCCACAATCGACCACTGCTTTGCTTTATGGGCAGTGGCACGCAAGTCATTGGAACAAAATGGTAAGATGTGCTGCTGCTTTGTTGACTTTCGAGCAGCGTTCGATTCAGTTGATCGGAACTGCCTTTGGGAAACTCTAGTAAACAAAAACATCCCCGTGGGGTTGCTGAGTATAATAAAAGAGTTACATTGTGGCAATTGGGCCCAAGTAATAAGAGATACAGAGGGGTCACTGACACCAAAAATAGTAATTGAAAATGGCCTAAGACAGGGCTGCGTGTTAGCCCCCCTGCTCTTTGCAATATTCTTGGCTGACCTACCAGCAACCTTAGAGGTTGAAAGAAGTGCAAGCCCAAAAATGGACGGTAAGAAAATTTCATGCTTGCTATATGCTGACGACCTGGTGATTTTGGACCAGACCGAAATAGGCCTCCAGAGAAAATTACATGCGTTTAGAGAATACTATGAAGGGAAAAGTTTAATTGTAAATATGGATAAAACAAAAATTTTATGTTTCGGAAATAAAGACACAAGTTTTAAATGGATGTTAGGAGATTTTAAACTGGAAATAGTGAATGAATATCGCTATCTGGGCGTATGGTTTGACAGGAAGTTAAAATGGTATACACATTTAGAAGCTCAGAAAGCAAAGGCCGTCTCATCAATCTGCGGATTGAAGAAATTTAATCGGGACTATGGATATATGTCAGATAGACCGCTGTTAAAGGCTTTTACCTCTATGATCCCACCACAGGTATTATATGGAGTAGAGATCCTTTATCTAAGCGGTAAGCAAGTTTGGGACCAAGAGGAAGGTATGTGCCTGAAAACATTGTTGGCGTTACCACGCTCTTCGATGATCCAAGCAATAAGAACCGAGATAGGTACAACTGCTTGGAGTATTCAGGCTCAAATGGCTTTGGTTAGATTTTGGAAACGCCTGGATTTAAAGACAGGCCAGAAGATATCACATTGGTGTAGGAAAGAGATTATATCAAGTAGCCTAAAATGGGCGAAAGATACAAGAAAGAAATTATTACAGGCCAGTGAGAATCTAAAGGTGAAAATCACCCAGAGCCAGTTGCAGGTAGAGTTCTCTAAGAAGGAGCTCATAAAATATGGACAAGAAGCCTCAAGAAGAGGAGATATGGTCTACTTGGAGAAGAAAAAATCTGTGCAATTAATGAGGGATTCATGGTGAAAAGAAAATTGTTTCCCCTATCTGGAAATTTTACCAAACATGGGGTATAGACAGGAGATTTTAAGAATAAGAATAGGCATAAATCCCTGGTTGGCAAATGAGGAACTGAAAAGAAAAATGTTATATTTTGATGGCCATTGTAAGTGTAATTTGGGCACTAAAGGCGATATATTGCACATTCTGTTGGACTGTACAACGCTACTAGAACAGCGTAAATGTTATCTCCGCCCAATATTTTTAAAATATGAAATAAGGCAAAGGAATAAGGCAGCAGAACTACTTACTGAAATGCCAAATCTTGATATAGCGATTGCAATTGGGAAATATATGAAAGAAATTAAAAATAAATAAATACATTTCCTAGCAATAAATTAGTTAAAAGATTTAATGCTTTTAAACCATTTTAACTTTTGTATTATGGTACTAATATCGTATTTTATAAGAATATTTTTATATTGCATATATTTTAAAATGTGTTGAGCCTCCCTGAGCAGGAAAACTGGATTGATGTACTATCTATTGAAAAATTGATCAATTCCCAAACATTGATAATGTATATATTGTGATGTTTTTTTTTTTTTTTTTTTTAAATTGGTTTCATAACTGTTTAAAGACCAAGGTCTAAATAAACATTGTTTTTGACTGACATAGGACCATGTGCATGTTATATATTATGTATTTTAATTTTACAGGTTTATTTTGGGGTGGTTAGCTTGAAAAATGTGTTTTATAACAGGGAAATATTTATTGAACATGGCAGGCGAATTGTTTTTAAAACTAGACGCCAGTAGACAGTAGAGATTGGTGAAGCTAGACTCTTCAAAGTGCAGCTAACAATGGGCTTTGATTGGAATTAAAGTGGTTAGGTTTTGTTTACCTTTCATTAATAGACTGTTGAATTTTTCTAACTGACCGAAAATATGTTAAAAAAAAAAAGCATTGGGAAAGAGAACAAGCTCACCAGTGAAGCTTTTTCCACTCCTTATATTCTTTTTGTCCTAGATGGCTACTTCAAATGCGCTCACGCTGGTGGTAACCATTTTTGAAAGATGTTTCTTAAAATATAACAAAATAGATTCAAAGATTGCAGTTGTGGATGTGCACACATCTTCAGTGGCTATCTTTGAAACTAATCCATTATGTTATATTTTGAGGATCCCCATTTAAAAATGGCAACGGCAGACATACACACATTTACATTGGCTATCCTTAAATGGGATATCTTTAAATGTAACAACATTGATTCAACGATGCCTGAAGTGCATGCTGGAATTGGTAAAAAAAATTAAGATGGCCACTGGCTGGGGGAGGAAACAAGCAGTGCAGAAACTGAGTTATTAAAAGGAGACAGGTTGAGAGGAAGAAGGGTTTAATAAAGAGAGGGCCTTGGGGTAAGAGAGAGAGAACTAGAGATAAAGGTCCCTCATATGCACTGTGATACAAGGCCCGACCGCATCAGTAGAACTATATTTGCCATCCAATTCAAATATGGTGAGACCAAAATGCTCCTGGATTGAATATTCACAATAACTGGAGGGATATTGAATCAAGAAAATTATAGTGAGATGGGCAAGAAAGACATCTGATTGTAATTAAGGTGCTGACTCAATGCCCACTCAATGTATTACATTATTACATTTATGGTGACAATTACGATGTCGGCGGTCAGAGCGCGAACCGGTCGGTCATTCAGACGCAGTTCTGACTGGCTCTCAGAGTCTTAAAGCCAGTTGTAACCGCATCATAATCCCTAAGGATGGTGTTCCCGTCGTTGGGATTACGATGTCAGTTTCCCACAGCCTTTCCGTGCTGGCTTTTCCAACACAGAAAGGCTGTTGGAAAGCTACTATGGGGGCCCCTAACAGGGCCCCCTTTCCTCTGCAGCCTATGTTTGGTGGCCGAGGGGGTACCTAGGGTGCCTCCCTGTAAATCCATGCACTGTGTGGCAGGCACTATGGGGTGCCTGCCACAGGGTGCCTGGTTATACACCCCCCCCCCTATTTCTTAATGCGAGCTTATATTACAGCAGGTTTACGGCTGTAACACAAGATCCCATAGAGAAATGGGAGTATCCGAACCACAGGTCAGTCGGTCCCGAGTCAGTGTCGGTTGGAGGCAACTCCGACCAACATCGTAATAAGCTCCTAAGTCTTCAACAACAGAAAGCTAAAGCTGACTGAAATCGAAAAATACATAATGGGCAACATATAATCTAGTTCCATATTCTCCATCTCAGGATTCTTATGACATTTACAAAACATGCTGCTTTCTGTCTTTGTTGTCTCAAGAACAACTTGACGGCCATACATGACTATGTTAAGAGCAAACCCTTATGTATCCTCTTAATAGTAAACATGCAAACACAGACACATCATAGTGTCAGAAACAGGTCACACACGCACATACACACACACACACACACACACACACACACACACACACACACACACACACACACACACAGAGACAGCTACAAGGAAAATCATGCACACTGGCCAAACCCACAGGTCCTCTTCACATATAAACCTTGTTATTGGTTGTGGTAACTGTAGTTCAATATCTATGTCAGTTTAAACACACTTTCATTTTACAAATTCAGCCCTGCCATACATTGCCTATTGCCTCGTACTGATGTTTTACAGAAGTCAGATTTTGCTTCCATCAATACCTTGCCTTTCCCCTAAACAAACCTCTTGTGAATAGAAAACTCGAAGCAAGACACAAGGAAAGCATTGCATGTATTGATTTCTGTCAAATATTAATATTGAACTTTTTCATTTCTGTCGGTCAGTAGATTGTTGGATTTAAAGAATAAAGTCAAATGTTTGCATTGGAAATTCATAAATAAATAATGTTTGCAATAGTTTAGCGCAAATGGTTATAAGCAGTAATACTGCACTTCTTTTATTTCTGGATTTCCGTAGTCTCTTGGACATAAGAATCAATGTAAAATGTTTGCACTGAAAATTCATAAATAAATATTACATTAGTAACTGTTTTGCCATAATGGTTATGACTACAGAGACGCTAATATACTTCAATGTATAATTGCTACTTGACTCCAAAAAGGTGACACCCTGCTAAATCTTTTTTCTATAATGTTATAAAGTATTATATAATAATGTACTATAATACAATATAATATTACTTAGCACAACATAAGGTAACATGAAATGATATAATATAATATGATATAATATAATGCAATATAATATAATATAGTATAATATAATATAAGGGATAAAGTACCCCCTGCCGTACATTATAAGGATATTGCAAGTCACTGAAGAGTTCTTTTATAAGGTCATGGCAGACTGATCTAACTAGCATTAGCCTTCTAATGTATTGCAGGGGTACTTTATTCCTTATAATCCATGGCCACACATCACCCTTCCAATCAAAACACTTAATTTCTTGCTGTGTTGCTTCTTCATATAAAAGAGCTAAGATGTTTGTAGAATAAAGAATAACATTCGACTCTCTAGTGCAACATTAAAAACACAAAAAAACAGTTGTATATTTGTTACAAAAAGATATTAGAATCAGTTTAATACAAGTAAAATTAAAAATAATGCTGTAGCTCAGAGTGATTCTGTCTTAAAATTTCCTAAAGAGCGAAAAACTAAACATGTTGACATAAAAATCTCCATAAAGCTTATACTTTTTCATCTAGAAAAACAAAGCAGCAAAAGGAAAAGCCACATTTTGTTTTCGGGTTTGAAACTGTATATTTAATTATGCTTTGTGACCTGCCTTTCCCCTTGGCTGCTAGCTCTGACAGCATGCATTGTGGTGTCAGAACTCAACTGATAAAAGTTATGACAGTTGGGCTGCTGCGTCATTTCTTTATTACAAACAACTAGTTGCATCACAGGTCGTCAGTAATAAGGAAATTAGAGACAGGCTTCTATACAGGGATTGCAGGCTATGATATGTTATAATATAATATAATATAATATAATATAATATAATATAATATAATATAATATAATATAATATAGCATGCAATCCCAGGATAAAGCCTGTCTTTAACCCCTTGCATGCTTATGAGGGGCCCAGCTCGTCATGAGGCACAGTGGAGCTGTGCTCATGACGAGCTGGGCTCGTCATAACGGCCGTGCTCCGCCCACGCGCGATTGATTCCCCGCCTGTGCGAGAGAATCAATCAGTGGGCGGAGTCGTGACAAGCCCAGCTCTTCATGAGCACAGCTCCATTTTGCCTCATGACGAGCTAGGCTTGTCACGACCACAGCGGCGCCGCACGCCGCACCCCCCCCGTGCCGTGGGGGAATTACCCCCGTGGCGAAGAGGTTAATTTCCTTATTAAATAAGACTTGTGACGTCTCTGGTCCCCTAATAACGAAATGATATAGCTGCTCAACTGTATTAAGTCATTACATCTGAGTTCTGACTACGCAATGCCTACTGCCAGAGGTGCCAGCCAAGGTGAAAGGAAGGCCAGAGAGTATATTTACAGCTGCAGTTTAAACATGGAAATTGGGAACTGACTTTTCCTTCTTCTGATATAGTTTTCTCAAAATCAAAGTTGATCTCACAAAGGATATATTTGTGGCTACATGTTTATTTTTCCATGCTATATGTCATTACAGGAACGTTAGAATTTCTACACGTTCCAACACAATTTAAGCCATAGTACTTTCACTCTGATGTACATTTAACTGTCTGTAATATATTTTCCAAAAGTTACTTTCTTCTTTTAGGTGGGCTTAATTTTGCAGTGCAAATTCTGCTTTTATTGTTCATGTCTGTAAATAATTTGAAAGAACAAGAAACCAATGTAGATTTGGAAGTGGTGAAGGTGTGCCCATGTATTATAAGGAATAAAATACCCTCTGATGTATATTAAAAAGATATAGCAAGTCACCTCGAGCTTCATGAGCTTATTAAGGACCTTGGCCATCGGCCTCAATTCTCTATATGTGCATGTAACTCCTTGGTGTCTTGCAGTATCAGAAAGTGCGGCGGGGGTGCTTTATATCTATAATATATTATGATATGATATGATATAATATATAATATAATATAACATGATATAGTACAATATAATAATATTGGCCCCACACCCTTCCTATCCAAAGCTGTGCTCTCAGCTTTCACAATGAGAGTAGAGAGCCAGCACTGTGCTGGCACTGCGCAGAGTATGCTGGGCTTTGGTGACATATACTTTATAAGACATATTTTTGCTGCATGTTTCTGTGTATCACCAGAGGATCTGTGAACTAAAAACATAAAACACAACTATTGTCAGACCAAAGTCTGCAGAGGCAAGACATAAATGTAATTTCCTTATCCCATGCACTTATATTGGCAAGGATTGTCTGACACATCAAGTGGAAAAAGTGTTTTGCATGAAATGGGATGGTTTGTGTATGTAGACTTTCCCACTACTTTGCCAGCAAACCCACTAGTCAGACCCAAGTTCATATACTGCTTTTCGCAGTAGTTCAAAAAATGCACAAGTAAAATGAAAAGAGTTCTGTCTCTGCATTATCCACCTGCCTCAGGCACATGCCAAACACGTGCTCCACCCCTTGCCTGGCTCAGCACGCATCATGCTACTAACTCAATAACTGAGCGGGTAGATAGGCAGCCATGGTTCAGGGCTGGAAACCTGAAAGCCCAGCCCATGCCACAATGGGTGAGGCATGTGCCTAGAGCAGGCCTTCATCATGCTTTGGAGAGTTACTCACCAAAGACCGATTTTTTGTTTTTTTCTGAAAGGCCAATAAGCTAGAGAATGGATAGATGCTCTCCTTCCTGACCTCCTCTTCCAACTCTCTTTTCATATGTGGGTGCATAGGTAAATGTGGCTGTTATAAAGAAGTTTGATTTGGAGAGTTGATTGTAAGATAGCAATGATGAGTTATCTTTGGGACAAAGTACTATGATTTATGCCTCTTGATGAGATCCTGATTCCACTCACTTAATTGCTAAACATGCTTGAGACATATCATTCTGTGACTGTTGAGCACATTTGAATGAAGTCAAAAGGTCATTTAAAATCTTTGCTAAATGAACATAATCTCTCCACCTGTAGAGGCCACTCCTCTCACAACCATCTTTCACAATTACGCATAACATATTCGGCAGACTTTGTTGCATTCTCAGTCATATACAGAGCCTCAAGGCTATATAGTTGGAAAAATATTGTTCCCCGGCTGTACAACACACTCTGAGAGTCCACCTTTATGCACACAGCACAGCACCAGACCAAGACGGCTGAGGTTTTCCCAGGCAAAGCTCAACTATCTGGGCAGAAGACACCCATTTGTACTTGTAACACTTAGAAGTACTATGGCTCAGTCACTCAAACCTGTGCATACCCGGACTCAACAGAACACACAGCGATCCTCTATTAAAGAAATAGGAACCATCATAAAACCGCTACACTGAAGAGACCTGTTCTTACATAGACATCTGATTACCTTGTGATCCATATGCTGTGGAGAGCACCACACAACTATACAAACCATAAAACAGCAGAAATTACCTATATAAATGTTCTCCCTCAATAGTAAAGTTTTACTTAGCTTTCGAAATAGCAGTCAAGAAACTGCATCACTACTCAAAGGATGTTTACCCTTTGGAAGTTAAGGACAACTATGGATATGGTGTTTATGATAAAAACAAACCTAAGCATAGAACGGTCCAATATGAAAACCAAATTTGCTAAACAATAAATTGCCTTTTATGTAAGTGCAGAACAGTCCCTTTAGTTGTAAGATATTCATTTCTGATTCATATTTTAAATTGGCTCTGTTCCCTTGTCAAACTAAACCTTGGATATCCTTAAAGAACTGTCTGTCTTATTTCATTACAGTTAGTGGCAGAGAGTTACTGGGAGTACAGCACTACATTAGTATTCTATGCCTGTTGAGCTGTAGAGAGAAGAGAAGCCTTGGATTTCAAATGACTTCTAGCAATGCTTGACATGGCATTTCAAAGAATAAATGGAGAAATAAAGTCTGCCCTTGCCTTCCAGGTGGAATAGAAGCATGGTGAATAATATTAAAATATATACATTGAGTTGTGTCTTAATACCTTTACAAAAAAGTGAGATATAGAGTGAGAGAAGAGGAGGCTGAAAAACAGGCAAAATGAATTGGAATTTTTGGGAGTTTTCTGTGAATATGCCATACCACTGCCTAGTATAGATTTTCTATACCTGACTCCACATATATATATACCTACACAATATATATATATATATATATAAATATATATATATATTTATATATATATATATATATATAAATACTACGTATATGTGGAATTAAGAAAAGTAAACCTATACCTCCCTGTATGCATTTTCCTTTCAACATTTTGTCCCTCGAATTTCTGTCCTCAATATTTGTGTACCATATGTTCTGGGGGTCGATACTTAGTACAGCCAGACATCTTAATGCCGTTACAACATCCGCATTCAAACCACAATCACCCTTCAGGTAATTTCCTTCACAAGCACCATCTAATGCAAAAGACCAGGGAGCTGTTTTGAAATGTCAGCCATGATCTGACATTAGTATAATCAATAACCAATCATTTTGGCATAACAAAGCAACGGACACTTTTGTTTTCTGTAGAGAGAAACAACTGTAATGAAAGTAGCTGCATAAGGATTCTTGGACGGAGGACTGGCAAAACTAGCACAAATGGGGGTTTATTGGTGAATACCACTTAGGAAAAACTGTTTCGAGTTGGAAAAAAGAATTTAGGTGGCGGGACAAAGGAAATACTTTCTATGCCTCTCTGGCACATTTTGAGATACAGGGACTGGTTTCATGTGGAAAAACCCGTTGTGCATAAAAACAATAACCACTTTTAAAAGAAGGACATTGGAAGCCAGTGGCTTAGCTAGAGCTTTTGCCACCCGGGGCGGTCCCTGAGTTTGCCACCCAGTGATGGCGGCTGGTGCAGGTAAGAGCGGGGAGAGGGGAACGAATAACGTTTAAAAAAAAAAGAAAACTTACCTTGCACTTGCCGCAGCTAAATAAAAAGAGTGCTATCCGGTGCGGAACACCCCACCTCCCCACACCTCCCCCTAGCTGCGCCACTGTTGGAAGCAAGTATTGTGATCAAATTCACTAGAGTTTTTTTAAAGGGAAAGAGGATGTCAAGGGCGTTATTCAATTATTAATATTTTTTTATTAAATCAGGCCAAAATGCGCAAGGCCTTCACTCCTGTGACAGGGCATGTACGTGAAATTTTACATTTTCTGAGCTAGTGGTGCCCTGGCAATTGGGCAAGAGTACCATTCGCAGATGACCATGAGATTAATGATGGGTTTGTGTGAGGAGGGTGGTTAGGGATAGAAGTGTCCATGTTCCCTGCTTGCCTTTCATCTTCCGTAAAGAGTTGGTCCCAAAATGAGATAATTCATGGTGGCTGTTTCAAGAGTGGTGGAGAAGGTGGTGCTGTCCTTCTATCCAACAATGCATTAAATACTTTCTGAAAAGGTTTTGGATCATTTGTAGGAGGATAAAACTAGTGGTAAACATTGCAAAAAACAAGGATACTGCCATCAAGTATAAAGGAATTTAATAAATTACAAGGTGAATAACAGGCACAGAAACAGTGCACCACTTCATTTTTGATGCACAATCAGTGTATCTCCTGATAGCCTGTAAGATCTTCTGCCCATATCTGTAATATGCAGGGGCAAAGCTGTTCCCCCATTTACATGGGGTCACACCACCACGCAAATTAAGGCAATCACATTACAGAAGGGATAATACAATCATCTGCAGCCGTTTCAGTGACACTAAAAAGCCCAGGAGGCACAAAAAAGAGTGCTCTTGCACCCCTGGAGCACTTTGTGCAATACCATCCCAGATATGAAACTGTACAGTCACACATGGGTATTGGTGATATTATTTTTAAATGGTTTACCTTATACCTCTATGACAGAAACACATTTGCTTGGAATCAATCCTCGAGATTTCCATTATCCTTATGAGGAGTTCCACAAATTTTATTCTCATTTGCATGATGTTAAACCTTTACAAGTAATCACTGGGAGTACTTCCTAGTCAACAAGACCCTGCTATCTTTCAATATGCTGATGAGACCAACTATACCTTAAAATTTAATTGCGAAAGACTTTGCTATATTTCCAGTTGTCCAGTCAAGTGCTTGTTTTTGCTAAAAAAAGAAAGCACTTTAATACACACAGAATACTTATTATTACAGACTACAGGTAAATGATACAGATGCTTCACTGGCGTGGGGCAACTATACTTGGTACTGGAATCCCCTTTTCACTCCTCCCTCCACCCACTTTCCTCTTCCAAGTTTGAGTTGTATCTTGGGCAGGTAACAGTCAAAGATGCTTTGCAACCACCTCTATTGAGTTTGTGCACTCAGTTACTATTATGTGCATTCTCTGTTTCCAATTTCAAGACCAGTTTGGGGTAGTTCTTCTATCAAGTGTCCTCTCCAGGCTGTTCTTCAGACAAAGTCTTTCTGTAGAAATAATACTCCTCAATGCAGGGTAGTGTCCAGCCTGGTATACCCACAACAGATTTACAAAGAAATGTTAGCTTTCTGCACTTTGCTATCAGTTGTCACAATGAAACAACACATTCCTGGGGATTGAAACAATTATGACTGCACTTATCAAAATAGTACAGTGATATGTATAAATTTGACCTTTTGGTGCACATGACCTGAGGCTCAATACCCCTAAACCTCCTGGGATTAAACACTCACAATAGCAAAGCAACAATTTGATCCAGCTCTCCTTGCTATAACATCTCAGGTTACATCACACAGTTAAACACGACATCAATTCAGCAGGTATTGCTGTTGTGTAACTGCCACAATGAACAGTAATAAGGAAAGAGACAAAAGGTTGGCTACTCCAATAGGGACCTTACCACTATGAAGAACACAGGCTGCAGCCCCACCCTTCAACCCCACAATCTTATGCACATGAACAGGCCTAGGGCTTCCAAAATGGAACCCACAGGCCACCATTATTCTGGTTCACTCATACCCACAATTAAAGTACCACAAAGCGCACGCACACATACACACACACTCACATAAAACATGCATTTTGGATGTTAACTTGAGGATCTGGGTTAGCACATAGAAGTGGATCTTTACATGGATGGGCCAGTAGGCCTCCACTCCAGTGACACGGGTAAAAAGGTCTGGTCACAGCTACTCATTCACAAAACGCAGTACGCTACCACCACTGCTCTACATGCTACAACCATGACAGGGAACGGTAGTACAATGTCAGTCAGATGAGGTAATGTAATGTCAGTCACATGAGGGCAACCTCCAGGTCAATGACAAGTCGAGGCCTATACCTTTGCTCACACACTAGATTAGACTGAGGCTGGAGCCAAAATTAACAACCAGGATACCAGATACTTGAAGTTGGGCACTCAAGGCAGGAGAACATGACTGTACACCTTGAATGAGACATTTCAGTCCCAACTGATGTAATGGGTCTAGAACTTCGGTACTTCTCAATGGTTGTGGTTTGTAAAATGGTCTTCAAATCTACTTTTCAGAGGAAGTGTCTGATGTTTCAACTAATTCTCGATTCTCACATGTACTTCTTCAGAGTCTGGATTCAAGAGTGAAGTAAAGTGATTGTTGTGACTATCTTGATAGAAATTCTTATGTTGCCTATATTTCATATCAGTTTATTTGGGTGGAAGCAGTGAATTGGATTTAGGAGAAATTATGTTTTTGGCAACGTATGTTTCAATTTGATATGTTCCATTCATGTATGAACCTATGTCACACATGCTGCCATAATATTTATGTTCTTTGTGTAGTGCATTCTCAGATATAATTGGGACTTGTTTACTTACTGGTGAAAATATACCTCAAGACGGTATAGTATTTGCCCAAACACTGCAACATAGAAATTGAAAAGAGGGGCAGACTTGTGCACTGAGGAACTCCGAAAAGTGTTTGTGTGAGTTCAGAGGCTGAATTGTCAAGCAATTTTGAGTCACTAGAACTTGCTAGTGAGTCATGATTTCAAGCAGTGAAGAGATTTAGCTTCTATTCCCATCATATATTGTAGTAACACTACCAGGATGCCATGATCTCTTGTATCAAATGGAGAGAGTAGATCTGCTGGTGCTAAGGTGTGCATGCTTAGTTCTGGTCTTGGGGGAAAAAGTAACACATTTCTATTCCTCACATGTCATTTTTTGAAAGCTACTGCTGCCGAGCTTCCTCTCAGAGTACAAAATGATGGGAAGTAGTTGCTCGAGAGGGCATATACAGATCTGAACTTGATTATCCTGCAGGGAAGCCAGGGCCCAATCAGAAGGTTATGCCACCATCATATACACAGCCAGTGTGGACTAAGTCTCTCCATTGCCATTTTATGGACTTCTGCACTGGATGGAGTGGGGGGCAATATATGGTCATTCGAACTGTTGGCGAGCTATTGACAGAGAGAACCGAGCTTGATATTTACAAATCATGCAAACCAGCTCCTCCTCCTAGGTGTTGTTGCTTGGCAGATCCTGCACTGGGTGTGTTTACCAGCCCAGAGACCAAAGATGGTCTTCAGTCTGTCCCTAAACAACAGTCTGGAATGCGGTGCAGAACAATCACAAGTTACTGAGATTATTTCAAGTACTGCTTCTATCACTTCCAGGTATGGAAATGCCTTTGAAGAACCCAGTCACTCTGACATGCCGATTATCCGATTTAAAAGGGACAGTATGTGGGTTGTATTTTTTTTTAATACTGCCCCAAGCCATGGAATACAAATAAACAACCTACCCGCTGGCACTCTGAGACCAGCTTATTTGCCAATACTAGAGTGACAGAGTTTCCGACAGACCAGTCCAACACTCATCACTTGCTCTTTGTAGCAAAAACCAAATAGGACTGAAAGTACTACTCAGTACCCTAAGTGCATTCTGAAGTTGCTGTGTACCAGAGAAGTCTAACTTTGTCCTTTTGTAGGGAATCAGCATTTTTGAGCTACAGTCACTATGTCCTCATGAATCCAAATAACACATGGACATCTAATCCAAATATTAAACACCTATGTACAGAGAGCATACAGATCACTGAGACCCAGATTATGAGCAAATGAATGGATTTTCCAAGAAACTGATGCAGCTGAAAAACTGTAAGAATCATTATTTTGTCACATAAACTGATTTTGAGAAATTCTGAGTAATACATGAATAAACGTGCACCAACAACACATTAACGAGACATGAGAAATAAATGTGAGAGAACTTAGGGGGTCATTACGATGGTGGAGGGCCCGTCAGCCGGTCGTGGTGGGCCCTCTGCCATCATACTACTGTTTTCCCCCACCATATTATGATGGCGGGGGAATCGTTGGTTAAACGTGGCGGTCGTAAAGACCGCCCGCCATGGTTCCGACAGGCGGTCTTTTTTCCGACCGCCTGTCGGAACAAAAACATTGGGTAACATTGCGGCGGTGCCTGGGGATTATGATATCCCTTTCCACCATTCATTTTGCGGTGGACAACCCGCTGCAAAACAAATGGCGGAAACAGATTTGGGGCCCCTAGCGGGACCCCTCAATCCCAGGTGCAGGGACATGTACCCTGGGGGGACCACATATCCCGACCCATGTGGCAGGCACTGCAGGGTGCCTGCCACGTAGTGCAGGGCTGTGTCTGCACCCTCTATTTTGCATTGTGGTGGGGGCTGCTAACCGCATCCCTGCTACAATGCAAAATGTAGGTGATGTGACCTCCGTGGTGGCGGTCGCATCATGATTAGGATTGTGGGGAGGCCACCTCATAGGAAGCCGGTCCCAAATCCATATCAATGGCGGACAGACTAAAGTCTGTCTGCCATCATAATGAGGCCCTTAGTTACTGCATCAAAAAAGCATGCAGATAATTGCAAAATAGATGTCATCATATTCTTTTGAAAAAGAATAGGTATATATTTTATTAACCAGCCTTAGCATATTATTTCAACGAATAATAGAATGTTAAAGTGATGTACTCATGAGTTATAAAATTCTTTGGAAATAATTTTCAAAGAAAACTCGTGGAAATAATAATTTGTGTGAAGATTTAATGTATATGTGTGATATTGAAAGTTCATTCCGAATTCCATCATCTCCATATGTAAAATTGTGCACCAAATGAGAAAAGCAAAATGGTGCTACATAGTCGTATTGAGTGTAAAAATGATGAAACTTTCAGATTATAATCTTCATATATGTATTGACATAGAACAACTGAAACAAGATTAATATTTTATGATTCGAAAAATAATTCCATGTTGCTTCTTTGAAATTGCAGTAAAACAACATAGTCACATGCAATCTCTGCAAACAGATTATTAACATCTTTGAATGCTTATCAGTTGAAATGATCTATTAGAATATGGATTTGCCTTTATGAAATTTATATCTCACTACTTTATATCCTGTATGTTCTTAAATTGACTTTATTATAGACCTGCATTTTTACTATTCTGCATTGTCTTATACTCGTGAGAAACTTTCCCAAACTTACAATGTGAAGCGAAACTGTTGCTTCCTAGAAGAGTTCTCACTCGCTTTGAAGGACTGCTTGCAACAACATTGACACTTTGGGAATATTTGCTATGAGAAACTGTCCTCCTGAACTCACTGATGTCCCTGTTGTAAAGGATCATTGTTTGGAAGTTTACGTGTACCGGATAACCCTACAAATTAAGTGATTAGTATCACCTCTTTCTATAATATGTTTCTTCCTTTATGCCTCATGGCAATCATCCGATACGATCTGACCAATGGACTGAGTGGTCTGACACGATGAGGTGACCAAGGAAGTGTCACCCCGGTACTACAGGACAATATTATAAATTGGTTTGATGGCTCAAGGGACGGACAGCTTTGATTTTTCCTGCACCTTTCCATTGTAAACCCTTTGCTGATGTTCATTCCTTTTGCAGACTCTGCTGGCTCCTTTCCTTTGGACTGACACATACGCTGTGTGTGCCATACTTGGACTCTTACTCGATGGGACACTACCTATGAGCTATCTTGGCTCATGTCCTGGCTGACCTTTCCTGAACCCTTTTTCACTTTAAGGCAAGCCCAAATTAACTAGACTATCCTGTATTTTATAGGCAAGAGAGGTTTACTAATAATATGATGACCTTGATTTGAAATCTTTGAAAAACTAATCTTTAACTAAAAACCTTAGTCTATGGTTTATAATGACTTGTTTCCTTCAGTTGATTGTGCATTCTAAATTAATTTATTAATGCCAATAAGAGATCAGCTTTGACAAATCTCCGGGTATCAGGTACTACTGCTATTGTTTTGTATTGCATAGCAGAATTATTGGATTGCATGATTTTAGTCCGACTTAATTTCTTCAGAACGTTCGGACTAGCCGTGATAATTCTTTCCTTGTATAGTCTGGTTGGTTTTGAGAGTCATATGCATGAATCTGTATATTAGCTTGGAAGTTGATATTAGATCCCCTGTATCCAACCCTTATTGGCACAAAACATGATCCATCGAAGGGCCAAGTGAGGTTAGAGACATAATGATAAAAAGAAAATCAGTATAAAAAAGGCCCCAGTTTCCGCTGGAACAGAACTGTCAGCAGACATCTTTCAGGTGGGTGTATTTAATATTGCCTCTGCACTGCCAGATTCCCCATAGCATGGTGAGTGGGCAGAGGGCTCCATCTACATAGGGAGGAGGTAAAGTATGTGTGCGCCAGTCTTGCGCAGTCTATTATTCTGCTTGGGGTGAAAACAAATCTCTCTGCAGAACCTCCAGCATCCTCGAGGGAGTCAAGGCTATTGAAGCATAGACAAAAGCTCTGTAAATCAATATAGGTTAAGGGACAAACCTGGCAAAGCTATTCAGAAAGCTGTCTATTCATGCCTGCACACAAATCATCTTCACATAATACTGCTAAGCACATGTGCTAATAGTAGTTCTTCTCAGCTACAGAATGCAATTGAAAACAATATTTTTTCTACGAGATCTTCCAGAGAATGGTGTTTCAGGTTCATTTCCAAAGTGAAGGCATTTTTTGAGAATCTTTGAATGAAAAGATTTTGCTATTTTTTTACCTGCCCACAGATGAAGGCCATCAAACCCGTAAGAGTACAGATCATCGCCAACGCCATTTCCTCCCCATTCTTCACCTCCCACCGGGTATGGGGAGTAGCCTTCTGTTGAAGCCCAGCCAACCCTCAGGTGAGTTACTTCTGCTGTCACAAAGGGCTCCATGTGGTCAACTATCAGCTCATAGTACCATTTCCGATATTGGGCAGAGCCTTCGCTGGTGCCAAGGAAGATATTGGGCCTCATACTAAAAATAGAAAAATAGAAAAAAAGGACAGGGAAATGAAATCGCAATATCGAAACAGAAAAAAAAACACACATTTGTATCAAAGCTTTTTGTTTCAGAATTTTTGAAGTCAGGTGACACATAAACAAAACTTTGCATTACACTGTTATTCTTTTCTTTTTTTTCTTGTGTGATTTTTTGAGGGCTAATAGCAGGTGCTAAAGACACTTCAGAAAACTAAAACATCTTATGTATTCGACTTTTTACTTCCTGGTTGTGTAAATATCTGATTGGTGCTGATTTAGATGGCATCTGTCCAGTTCTCAGTTGGAAAGTTGGTGGTAGGTGAGTGACAGCATATTGTCCGGTGTTTTCTCCATTCAGAATTGGGTGTTATATGTAAATGTGAGCCTAATCACTGCTGAAGAGAAGAGCGAATGTCTGAATGAATGTGTCTAGGGTCCAAAGGCTTACCTGAATATTGCAGTACTCAGGCCTTTATTGACAGTACTGTTGAATTCAGTTCCAGGTGTATTTCACAAGGACACGACTGGAAACCCAAAGTAACCTTGACAAAAAAAAGTTCACACCCTCATCACACTGCAGGAGGCAGTGACTAGAATGGGGCCATGGAGGCTTTTGTATTCAGAGCACAGCAACATACTCTGCTCTAAAGGCAGCCCCCTTGACTGTCGCCAACAAAATGCCACAGTGACATAACGGCCTGTCCACAACTCATCGAGGAGGCATGGTGCCCTAATAGATTTATCGACGTGTGTCTTTCTTTTTTATATGTTTAGACTGAAACGGCTGAAGTGACAAAATCCGAGGTTTTTAGCTGAGGTACAATGACCCTACTATGAATGACGGTGTCCGGGAATTTTATACCTCTAGCCTTTGTGTACGGCTACTTTCTCAAAGTATAAAAGGAATTTTACGTTTCTGTAAAGCACTTTTGTTTACCCTCTCCTATTGTCAAAGAGCTGCAAGGATTTCCTGGGACCACAGCAATTTTCAATAGCCCAACATTTTGGACATTCTAAAGTGGTCTCACGGATATTGGAGAATTAAGGGGGGGGGGGGGGTTAGCATATTGGGATGGCCGAAAACTATTAGGTGCATACTTTTATTTACTGACAAGTGCATACATGCAGGGGGCTCACAGACATTTGGAAAATAGTTAACAGGAATTTAGAACAGGCACATCAACATTTGAAAACAGAAGCAATATTTCTCCTGTTCATTGAATCACTTTCCCAAGCAGCGCTCAAGCAGACATTGAGGATGCACTGATTAATGCAAACTATTGCAGTGATTTTGAAATTGCTAAATAAATCTTTCCAACAGTCATGGAATATAACTCAAAAATCTCAAATAAACGATCCTGTCATGGAAAAGGTAAGACACAAAATTATTGTAATGCTAAGGAGAGTAAAAAGGAGAAAACATATACCCACTGTAGCTGAACAGCAGATCACACCACCACTCCCTGTGGCCATTTGCGTGGTTTGTGAGTAGAAGGAATGTCTTCTCTACAGCCAAGAAATGTATTGCTATTGCTGCACCACAGAAAATGCCTGAGAATTCCTGTAACATGCACAATAAAAGGTCTAGCAAACTCAGGAATGTTGAATGTGACTATGTGTGACAAACCCTAACAATCTACTGTTATTCCACCTATTTGTACTGCGAAAACACTTTGGATAGTGTCTCTTAGAGTCGCTAAGATAACCTTTGGCTAAATAGACTGATGTGATCCTAACCTTACCACAATCAAGAGGTGCGGTATTACTTAATACTTTTCGTGTTCTTGGCCCATAAATGGGGAATAACTCACATCAATTGTATTGTGCTAAAATATAACATTTATATAACGCATTAACATCCCTAGTCTGGCTCCGAAGTTTTTCCATATTTTTTCCGCTCGTTTGCCAGGTTACCGCCTTTCATTTGCTGCCACTTACCTGCCAGTGTATTTCTGTGATGTAAGGTGGTATTACCGTATAGAAATTCTAAAACAACTTTATTTGGCCACTTGCTATCAAAGTTCATAAAACATCACAGTGCAATTATCTAAATTCAAGAAATATGAATAGTACTGGCTAAAATGTACATAAAATATATCAAACTAAACACAGTGTGAGTAACTGAGTAAAGCTTTAAATATTAAAACACTTGATAAAGCCAGAAAGGTAACAAGATGGGTGCCAAATATTAATACATTAATACATTAAAATACTGCTTTTAGAACTTTTTGCCTGATCCTCCACATAGCCAGGTGGAACCGCAACACCACAAAAACTACACATTACCTTGTGTCTGCTTTTTACATTTTCAGTGCAACTCTAAGTTCTCTAGCTCCTATGTTGTGACAGAGCAGTAGAGGCAATTTGTTTCTTGGGCACTGATAAGCTGGCAAAACAATAAAACATGCTCAATTGCTTCATTTTGATTAGTACAGAAAGGGCAGTGCCCATTTTTTTGCTTAGATTCTTGTCCCCGCTACCTGTGAATGGAGAAAGGGGCATACACAGCCGCGGCCCGTGGAGGGTGTTCCGTGGGGCGGAAAGGCGGGGCGGGGGAGGGGCAGGGTGGGGGCTACTAAAAACCGGAATATGGATAATTGGAGGTAAGTAAACAATTAAATAAATAAAACGAATTTCGTAGCGCGCGCTGCATCGCAATTTGAGATGCAGGGCGCGCTCCGAAATTCGTTTTATTCATTTAATTGTTTACTTACCTCCAATTATCCATATTCCGGTTTTTAGTACCCCCCGCAGCTGCCCATCCCCCGCCCCGCCTTTCTGCCCCACGGAACTCCCTCCACGGGCCGCGGCTGGGCATACAGTGGGTGCGAGGACGCACACATGCCTGATCCCTCGATTTACTTGGAATGGATTTGTCATATTCACCATCTACCCACACCTGACTTATGCAAAATTATTGTTATGGAGTCTCTTTATCATATTCAGTAAATAATACGGAACTCCTATGTCGGCCAGGATTTGCCACAACTTAGAGCGCATAATAAGGTCAAACACTGATCTAAGATCAACAAACGCCACATAAAGGCGCCCGCCCAAAAGATGAACAGACTTCCAATACAACATCTGGAGAGGGAATACCTGATCTATTGTGCTGGTGTGTTCTTTGAAGCCAGCTTGTAGAGGGGTTAGTATATCTGAAGCAGTCATCCAATCTTTCAGTCTTTTCAAGATGATCCTCGCAAAAAGGTTTTGGGCACTATCAATTAAACTTATAGACCTACAGTTAGAGGGTAGATCACGGACTCCATTCCTAAAAAAAGGAAAGATCTCAGTACCGGCCCAGGAGGGGGGGATGAGGGCCCCTTTCAATATATATTAAAAATTAAAACAAAATATGGGGTCCAAACATCAGTCTCATCCAAGAATAGGTCTCCTGGCACCTTATCTAACCCCGGTGCTTTGTGTAGGACAATTTTATTAATCGTTGCCTTATTTCCTCAGTGCTAAAAACTTTATCTTCTTGATGACCACTTAATGGGGCAGCTTGACCTGCGGTACATTCTAGCCCAGCAAACTACCAGTACAAGTGGCCATAGAAGCCTGCTCAAGGACTTCACTCTGCTCCACAGATGAATACAATTCAAAGAAATGAGCAACCCAATCTGACATCATAATATAATTTTCAACTGAGAAAACTCTTCAGTTGTGCCAGTGAAGACGGTATTCCAAAAGGTGCGAGAGTCAACTCTTTTTGTTGCTGCTTACAGACCCTCCAACTTCCTGATTTCCCACTCTCTTTTTGCTTTCTGTATAGCTTTTTTATAGGCCCCCTCAAGTAGCTTGAACCAGCTGTCTATCATGTGATTAGATTGCACCTGTTAGAGCCCCTCGTGCACCTGTGCACCATTTGTTTTTCCAGGTGGGGTTCTACGTCTCCTGACTAAATGACTGATCTCTACAAAAAAGAGTTGTCCTACCATATCTGTTAAAACATCATGAAATAGTAGAAATTGTTCATTCAGACTGACTGAGCACTATCTACCACTGCCACTGTATTTTAACCAAGGTCAGTACAGGGGCGGCTCCTCCATTAGGGTGGAGGAGCATTGTCCACTGCTTTCTCGCAGTGCGAGAAGCAGAAACATAAAATGGTATGCCGGGTATGCCTGGTTGGGGGCGGGTGGGTTGGCAGATTGGGGCAGAGTGGCTTGCCCAATGCTGTGGGCCCTGACTGTTTGGTTGGCTCTCTGGGGCCGACCAAACCAGTCATGCGCACTCTGCATTTTTTCTATGTAGGTTGCATGCAGCCTACATAGAGAAAATGGCCTCCCCATAGGTGCCCCGCTGAGCACTGTCCCCACCAATCACAACATTGTGATTTGCTGGGGTAGGGAAGGGAGGCTTCCTGTTCCTGCCGGAGGCAGTAGAGCAGCAAAGCAGCAGGAAAACGTGGGACTCGGCCAGGAGCGGAGGTGGCATGGGACCCGGTACAGTACATTTTTTGGTATTTTTAAATCCTCCCTCCCCCTGCAAGAGCCCCCGCGCGACAGACCCCCAGCCGCCCCACTGCCCGCGAGTCATGCTGGCCACGAGTGGGCCAGTAATATCTATAGATTTAGGCCAGCCTCACATACTGTATGAAAATAAACAAGGGGATTATACTTGAGCCTACATTCACCTGCTCACGTGATTGACAAGCCGAGTCTGAAGGAGCAGGTCTCTTCCTGGGAGGAGATTATCACAGATCAGGTGCTGGTTGGACCGCACAGCCACCCCATGGCACACACAAAGGGAGCACAGGACATCCAGAACCTGGAAAGTAAAGTCATTTCCAATTAATTCGCAATTCCACGGCATGAAAAATCTGAAAACTCAATCATAAAACATAACATTTCATTTTCAGGTGGGAAAAGTGATTTTCTACACTATACCAGTAAATGAACTGTTAAAACGCGGCTGAGTCACTGCATTGACTTCAAAACAAATTATTAACATTCTTGAGGATGTGTGGCTTAAGAACAGCACCTGAATCTAGAACACAGGAATATAGCAACATTTATTTGCAGATCACTCATTTTCAGGGTCTTTATCGTATTTCCAATCAAAAGCATTTGCGAAAAACAATTTTGAAGAACAGAGGTGATTAAATTCCGATAGAAAGGCATGAGAAGTAGGGTCGGGCCGGGCTATAGGGCACTCTGGCAGCGCCTGAAGGGATGGTCTGACAGGTCAGTGTGTGGGACGACTTTTCGACTGTGTGTGGGCCTGTTTTATTATGCGGTGGGCCATTTAGTTCTCTGTTATTACCACAAACTTTGCCTTTAGCAAGCACATAAACATGCACTCGACCATATCTTTTTGTATGATATCACCACAATCATTGGCTGCAGCTAGTCCAAATGCACGCTGTCACCCATTTCATTTAAAACACATATAAAGCTTGTCTTTATAAGTTAAAAATTGACCAGATTTGCAAACGTTTTGCTAAAGAGTTGCACTTTTTTTTAGCTATCGGATTCTCTAATGGGGACGGCTTTTGTTTTGGTGTCAGGACAGTGGCTTAGCGAAGGGGGTGTGAGAGGTCAGCCCGCCACAGTGGGCACGAGTTTTGGGGCCGGCGGTCGCCCCCCCCCCCCCCCCCCCCACTCTCATCTGTGGCGGTCGCGGGGCAGCCTAGCTAGCCACTGTGCCCGGGCCTATTTCCTGTCCCAGTCCAACCCTGATGAGAAGTGGGAGATTATCTAATTGTGAAACACAAACGAATAAGGCGTGGCAAACTTGGCCTACAAAGAGGGCTGCATCTAAGCTTGTGTGTGGATTCCCTGTCACCAAGGAGGCAGTGTTTAGGTCCAGGGTTTTTGTTTAATAATGTAATGCCTTCTTACATGTCATTGATCCAGTCATTAATTATCCTTCAACAAGTCATTTGACCTAATGTGGTTCACACACTTGAAAACAGGAAAAGCACAAGACTGGCACTTTGTTTCTTGATGATAATGAATCACCTTGTATCCTAAGGGAGTTCGAGAAGCCAAGCAGAGATGTAAGGAAAGAAAGGCAGAGATTTGAGAAACATCAATACTAGATCCTATATACTGTACTTATTTCCACAATTTGAAGATGCACGCCATCATCAGCCATACTCATCATAAGTTTTTCATTCAAACAGACAGTATTGCTATCATTTCCAGTGACAGCAGGTAGGGCCATACAAATGGGTGGTACTTTCTCCAGAGGTGGGAGTAAATGGCCAGATGTATGATAGGGGGCTTAATTTCCAAATTCCCATGGTCATTTTTATGAATCAGCATTTTTTGGCTTCTAATGTGGCACTGATCGCAGGCAGAGAATCACAACGTATACGTATGTTGCTGACAAGTAGTCTAGAAAGATGGGTCAGTATCTGGCTAACAGAGTTAAAGGCATTACAAAGTTATCTATATTGACTAACACATGCCTTGGTTCTAAACTGCCTTCTGTTCACTTTCAGAATACAGGTTAACGTGCTATACACAAAGAAGATGGAGGCCTTGAAGTGATCATGGTATTCCGACCACTGTGCATGTGCACAAGGCGTATTTGTAATAAATCCAGCTCACATTGCGCATGCACACCATTTTCTATTCACCTTACACATTAGTCCCTAATGAAGAGAAATCACAAAAGCGATTGGATTATCTGATTTCCTTTATTTTACCCTGCTTAGGTACTAAAATACCGGAGACAGGCAGTTAACTTCTCTTTCATTGCAGAAAGCTGCTACTCCACCTTTACTGAACCTTGTTGCTTCAAAATCCTGCTCTTGCTGTCTCCTGAAAGGCTAATGGATAGACTGTGTGAGAAATTTGAGTCAGTGGGGTCCCAGGGGGATTATTAATTACTGGGTCAAAAATTATGACAACCGGGATATATTGCTTCGGATGTCCTGGTGCCACCATATTGCAGACTCTCAAACTGAGAACCAAGTACCTCTTTGAGCACTTAACACTGAGGGTAGTGAGACAGAGCTGTTCAAAGCCTACTCAGGGAGGTGCTGTGGCTAGGAACTCAGGCAACTCACCAAATAACATTGCATTGATCAATGTCCAGAAAGCCAGTACTTCTTCTTAAACAAAGAAAAGTAGTTTAATACAAACTGAACTATATACCATGCTCACAATTACAAATACAAAATGGCAGCTTGAAAAACCAATGGGAACCCCCTTCAAAGGGTTTTTCTAAAGTAAAGTGGGTGCAGAATACAGAAAGTTCACAGAAGTCATTAACCCCCTGGATGCAGACTTGACCATGTAGATCTGAGACACTTCTAACTGTTTGCACGTCATCAGAATATAAACCCCAACCACAATAACTCCTTATATGCCAATAGCAATCATGTGCTATGCATTATAAAACACCTCTTCTCTGCCATGCTCCTTCCACTCTGACCTGTTTTTTTCCCTACAAGACTTCAAAGAAACACCCCTGTGGGGACTGAAGCCAGCAAACTGCCTGATCCTCCTTGGTGTCCCCTGTGAGAACACCCTGTCAGAGAAATACAGCTAATTAACCATGAATGAAGATTTCATCCATGCTCCTTTTCCCTCCCAGGAGAAGACTAATCTCCCCAAATGGGTCTGTTCACAGGGTGATTTGAACTGCTAGTTGGCCAAAAGAGTAATTAACCTGGCCCAGCATGGTAGCTCAAAGCATGAATTTTATTAAGGATAGCTCACAGAAATAGGTCCAATTTTAAAAGTACTTAATGGACACATGGAGAGAATAACTAACTCTGGATATGCGTTGGTATCCCAGATAATTTATAGGAAAGGACAAGTTACCTGCTGTCCTATCTCATGCTATTCAAATGTTATGGTTTAGGCATATTTTACTCAAAGTGAAAAAACTGTTTAAACTAGTGGTCTTCAAACAAGACTCCCCGGAGGGGCCACAGATGCATCTCTGCGGGCCAAATGTGACAATAATACACTGAAACTTGCTGATAGGTTTCATTGTGTTATACTGTAGATATTCCTGTCATTTTGTGTGGGACTACTTTTTTAAAGGAAGTAGGGCTTGCCCCACAGATATTTTGCTCTTGGTATTAAGACTAGTTCCTTGTGCAGGGAAGCTGTTAGTAATTTACTTATCTGTAAAGGCAGTGAAGCTGGGTAGGGAGGCTGAGGCGATATGCCTAGAAAGCACTTTGCAAGACGTGCTTCAGCTGTTTGCAGACGTTCAGAGCCAATTACACCAAATTCATATTGCACTGTGGAAGTTGTATGTTCATGTTATAATGTATATAGGGGTGCAGTCTTGCTGTGGCTTTGAGTGGTAAAGTAGGGCTTTTTGTAGGGATTTTTGTGTGAATGGATTTGAAGAACAGGCACTGGATATGGCTTTTAAGGAGGGTACAGGATAAGGCTTTTTTGGAGTGCTGGACAGGGATGTGGCACTGAACAGGGAATTCAGCTTTAAGGATGTATGGAGCTTTCTAAATGGGACTGGATGGACATCTCAAAGGCATGACTGGATGAGGATCTTCAGAGGAAAGAAGGTGGACTGTGATTTCATGAAAGGGATTGTTTGCATGATTTTAGAGCAGGGTCTGACTATAACATAAAAGGGTCACTAATGTGGTTTCGAAGAGAAGGACGTAATATCGTTTTTAGATGCGTTATCAATGAGTTTTTGCAGAAGTGATATGCATGACATCTTACAGACGGGAACTGGCTGGGGATTTGAAGAAGAAGGTGTAAGGATGGCCTGTTGTACAAAATGTTGCAATTGGGTTTTGTCCATGGTGTCTAGATAGATCTGTATGGGAGGAGGGTTGCATTGCAGTAAGTATGGAGCTTGTAGACGGTGTGAAAAAAGGCTTTGTATGGGAGCTTAATGTAATTTTTCCTTGCATTTATTTTGTGCCGTGTCTCTGTTTTGGTCAGTTACATAGGCTTGGCACATCCTTGCATAGTAAGTAAGGGAGTGGTCCAAGAAGTGAATAGCACATTTAATTTCTTGTCTCATTCCATACATTTCTTTCCTTCCTTCCCTCTTAGTGTGTATTGCCTTCCGTCTGGCACTGATGGTGTGGTAAATACAGAACGAGTCGGTGTCTGCCCGCTTTACGACTTCTCCTCAGGCTTATCTCCCTGAGAAAAACGAAAAAGGGATGGAAGCATTACTTGAATTAATCTCACCCACTGGTAATTACTCTGGGGCTCAATCCAGTCCAATGTTTTTTTACCCACTATGCCACATCAGACAGGAAACATCCATATACAAATCAAACCTAGTCCTGCTCACATAGTAACAGTCCAGCTCGCACTGCCAGGCCTGTTGCCCTGAGACAAGGAACACAAGTAACACCAGACCGGTTTAGGCCTATTTGGGCATCAAAAGTGGGGTGTAGTTTGAGTTTTATTGCTCAATAAGCATGGGACCCACATATGGGATACTCATCACATTAACGGAATCACATTTTGGAAAGCAGGGCAGGAGAGGAGTTATCAAAGAAAGATATATTTAAGAGGAAAACATAGACAGGCCTATCTGGGATGTACAAGGAATAGGACTAGGAAGATTGTAGGCCCCAAAATATGGGACATTGTATCACTTTGTACTTTCAGGTGTCAAGGAAGAGTTACCACCAGTGCTTAATTGATAACAATATACATTTCAGGGCACAAAATATCACTTAGGAGGCCACGGCAGCTCATACCACCCACTTCCTCTGCTAGTGCTACCAAATGCAACTACCAATTGCCTACACGCCCAGTTATGATTATTTTTTTAGTCTACAGTAAATTGCTAAACTCGTGTCCTGCTGAAAGTAGGCAGACAGCACCACCATGTGGTGGAGCATCATAAAAAAGTACCATTGTTAAGAATTTACTGCCAGTGCTGAGCACTGGAATACTCCGGCCCAAATTAAGTACTGGTTACCCCTACATAGGAGTGGTCACATTAATACATTGTCAAATGGAAAATACATTTAGCCTCCGGGTACTCTCGCCAACAGGAAGAAAGACTGACAAAGAACAGTTAAAACTAGTAATTCTTATGAAGATGAGATCCACATTCTTTCCTGGAACATAGCTGGAGCAAAAAAACTGCTCGAAAAAGGTCATCCTCTTCACGAGTGGGACACCTCTGATATAATTGCCTTACAAGAGACATGGGCATTGGAAGATCTCCCCATAGTTGGTTTTACTCACTACACAGTGGTGGCAGAAAAATGTAAACATTATGGCCGTGCACAGGGTGGCCTGGCAGTCTATGTTGCATTAGCTCTAAACATTACATCAGAGCAGCTGAATTCTCCAGATCCTAGAATTCAACTTATTAAACTTACGTATCATCGTTTGGGGAAAAAAGACATCAGTAATATTGATTAACTATTATACGCAACCAACGGTTAAAAAAAACAAGCATTTACAATGCAATGGTCTCGGCACTGTTAAAGTTAGAGCTATTGACATTGCTCATGACATTATTTTTGTTTGTTTTTGCTTTTAAAACATTTAAAGAAACGGCATTGTTATTTACAATGTCCATAGCTTAATCACTCTCAAATGCGAGACTTATTGCATTTGCACCCACACACAGAGCCACACACACAAAGCCACCCACACACACACACAGAGCCACCCACACACACACAGAGCCACCCACACACACAGAGCCACCCACACACACTTGGAATGCTGTTTGCGTTTTTTGTTAATAGAAAATAACAGAATGCTTTAAACATTATGTTAAAAACTATGGCGCAAAGTGAAAATTTAAATTTGACCAGCCAGGTAGCCACACTTTTAAATAGCCCTTTAAAACATGCCACAGCTATTTATTTTCCACTCTGTTGTAGTACAGCCTAGGGCTGGTGGTACAGTGTTACCACAGAATTCGTTCTGTAGCCACTTGCCTCCGTAAAAGTAGAAGTTATGCATTACTGCCAGTACTCAGAAGCCCTGAAAACAAGCACTTCTCCATTCTCCAGACTTCACAAACAAGATATGCCATTGTCTGGGAGTTTATCAACATTTGTAGTTTGAAACCTTATAAAAACATGAAAGCAACTCATCACATCCGATTTGAAACACCTAAAATTGCACCACTGTTTCTCACATATATCTACTAAGAAGAGATTGGGAATATTGCCTTGCGTGTACACCCATGACACCAAATGATAGTAGAGACTGCTGCTTTAAGAGCGCCTGTTAGTGCCTAGTTGATGAATGAGATGAACATTGTAATTTTCAAATATAATTATATGCAGATATAATTAAAAATACACGATATCCGGTAGTAATGCAGCCAACATTCCACCAGGTTAGGCAACTACAAAGAGATAAGGTAAAGGGCTGAACACATCCCAAAAATATTTTGCATGTGCTGTGCAGAGATAAATAAAAATACACGATGTCCGGGAGTTTGACGGGATGTATGCGGGAGTGAGACACTAACATTCCATCAAGTTAAACATTTGTGGGGAGATTAGATAAAGGGCTGAAGACATCCCAAAAACACTTTGTGGGTGCTGTGCAGATATAAATAAAAATGCATGATGTCCAGGAGTTCGATGGCGGGGGAGAAGGTTGTATGCAGGAGTAAAATGCGAACATTCCCCAAAGTTATACAGCTGCTGGGAGATTAGATAAAGGTCTGAAGATATTCCAAAAACACTTGCAGGTATAAATAAAAATGCACGATGTCCGGGAGTTCAATGGAGGAGGGGCTGAGGGATGTATGCAGGAGTAAAGCGCTAACATTCCACCAAGTTCGACAGCTGTGGGGAGATTAGAGAAACTGCTGAAGACATGGCCAAAAAATGTTGTTGCTGTTGTGCTGGTCAATTAAGCGAGGGTGTTTTTGCACCATACAGAGACTGCTATCGTAAGGGTGCCTGTGAGTGCCTCGCTGATGAATGTCCTGGCTACAAAGAACAGACGGAGACTGCTGCTTTAAGAGCGCTTGTTAGTGCCTCGTTAATGAATGAGATGAGATGAGCACCGTAAGTTTCAAATATAATTATATACAGTTACAGGGATGTATGCAGGAGTAAGACGCCAACAGTCCACCAAATTATACAGCTGCGGGGAGATTAGATAAAGGGCTGAAGCTATTCCAAAAACACTTTGTGGGTGTTGGGCAGATATAAATACAAGCATTTGCAATCTAATAAGTCTCGCAATTGCGAGACGTAAAGCTATTGCCCTTTTAAACATAAAAGTGGGCACTGCGTTAAAGCGGGGCGCCCCCAATTACTCACAAAGCGGGGAAATATTTAAAAACACACCACAAAGGGAAACCGAAAGGAGAAACCTGAGCAGGAGGCAAGGCTTCCCTTAAAAACATACATTATGAACTGGAAGCGCTAAAACTGAACAGTTAGGACTCTGTGTAAGCTGAAGGGTCACCCAGAAGATGTTGCGTATTTTGGAAATCGCTGACATTCCAAAGGGGAAACGTTAAAAATGTGTTTGCTTTTTTGTTGCTTTTCTTAAAATAGGGCGAGTATGGAAACAGCAATCGGCTCTCTGAGTTCGCGCAAAGGGTAATAAAACACAGAGGGTGGCGAGCACAGATCTGCCGGTAGAGTAAGCAAGAATAAACAAATGTAAAAGTCGCACTGTAGATGCGATCGGGATGATTGTTTCTAGATGCACATCCCCGTAAAGGAAAACGGAAGATGAAGGAGGGGCCATCACACGCTAGACAGAGTGATGGCCAAATAGATAATTGGGATGATTGCTACCAGATGCACGTCTATGTCAAAGAAATGTGAACTAAACGCCAGAATGCCATAGTCGTACTCACTGTTTGATGTTGTCCCCTAATGCTTTGCTCAGACTCTTCTTGGCTGCTTCCAGCTCGCTCACAAAAGTCGCCATCTTTGAGCCCACCCGCACGACTTCTTGCAGAGCAAAAGATTGAAAACAGAAAAACACCGCCGAACAACAAACCAAAGTGCGCCCGCTCTCCTCAAAATTTGTTTAAACAAGCAATTGCATTAATTATGTAAGGAGGGAGAGGGTTTTTATTTGTAAATAAGCCCGGTGTGATTAACAGGTGTGGCGACGCCGGTTCGACTGTGTTCAGTGTATCGACTTTGGAGGTGAATCTCGCAGTGAACAGTTGTGTGACACAAATTAATTCATGGCATGCAGGACGCACACCGATTTTAGTGTCAACTTCACCTACAGAGCATCCTCACTGGGTTGAAAGTGGAACTTGTGACTGGCGGGATGCAGCCACGTCCAATCACCTAAAACGTAGATTAAATTATGCTAAAAAAATACGACTAACATGTCTGCAGTGGTCCCATTAGCGCCGCGCACGTGAAATACCCACAGAGGCGCTAAAGAGAGTCCAATGGGAAGCATACAGAGGCATCCCCAGCCCCCTCTGATTAAATAAACGCTTCCCTCCCCCCCTCCACCCGGGCCCCGCTGAGCGCCGAGAGGCCGACCCTGCTCCGCAATTTTCATCTAGTTATTCGCTGAGTTCTGACGTCGGACTGAGGGGGGACAAGGGGAGGGGGTGGGTATATTGCCGCTTGGTGTGTACGCCGAGGAGCAGAGAGGTGGTCGCTTTAGGAGCCGGGGCTGTGATGCTGCCGTTTGTGCAGCGCACATTGGGAAGCAGGTCGGCTCTCTGTGCGCATGCGCACTGGAGGAGTACTATGGAAGGGATGATGTCTGTAGCCTGTGTTGGTACACAAGAGAGGATTAGGGAGCTAACGTTTTTTAAAGCGTGGCGGCGTGTACTCAGACAGAGCTGGGGGTGAAACATTGCACTGTGTGTATAACTGAAGAGCTGGGGTTAAACATTGTACTGTGACTGCGTACACACCCGGAACTGGGTGTGTTTGCACAGTGTGTGTACACACGCAGAGCTGAGGTGTAACATTGCACTGTGTGTGCACGCGCAGAGCTGAGGTGAAAAATTGCACAGTGTGTGCACGTGCAGAGCTGGGGGTCATTGCACTGTGTGTACACACGCAGAGCTGAGGTGAAACATTGCACTGTGTGTACAAGTGTAGAGCTAGGGTGAAACATTGCACTGTGTGTGCGGCACCATCCTGAGCCCTGCAAAAACATACCGAGACACCACCGCCTTTCTCCGAGGCGAAGCACAAATGCCTCGGAGAAACGCAGTGGCGTTTTTGGATTCGGGGGCGTGTTTCTATTTCTCTCCTCTTGCCATTGGCTGGAGGAGAGAAAAACACGCCCTGCGAAAAGCAACGAAAAAACACGCCCCCCAATCCGAAAAGGACGGGGCCTGTTTTGCGCGACAAGCCTCTTCTCCAATGGGTGGCCAGCATTTAAGAGGCCAGCCAATGGAGAAGAGGAGAGAAGAGGGGCGGGTTCAAGCCCCTCTTCTCCAAAACACCCGAAGTCATTAATTCTCGCGAGCGAGACTGCGCAAGCGCAGCCTTCGCTAGCCGAGACCTAAAAAGGACAACAACGCACTTCTAATCAAAATCATTTCGGACTTACGTTGTGCCGAACCAGCTTGGAACATAGTTCTGACCTGAGATTTTAACGCAAACCTGCTCCACACACCTGACGAAGATGAAATCTTGACAGCTTACAATATTTTCTGGTGCGTATAGCGACAGCTTTCAAATAGGCCGATTTGTCCAGACCATATTGGCCAGCAGCAGGTAACAGCCTAAAAATATCAGGGAATGTTTGTGAATAATGGAAGATCGGAAGAAGATACTCTGCCCAAATACACGTATCACGGCCCAAGGTCCCAATCGACACTTGATTACACGATCATAACGCTCCCATTAATGCCATTCCTTGCTCATTTCCATATAGAGTATACCACACTAAGCGATCATTCAATTCACCACATTGTCTATAACTTGAACTTGTCAAGATTTCAAGCCTCTACATCACAGGAAGGCAACTTAAAAACGTCTCACCTGGTCAAGCGAAACTTATCAGCAGCAATTTATAACAACTCACTGAGTCTGTACTAGTGAATACCAACAGGGTACAAGCATGGTCTAAATTTCTGAATGAACTTTCAACCGTAAGGACAAAACCTTGGCATAAGGTAACATGTTCCAATCCATATAAAGGACTAACAAGTGAGGTACAAAAATTACACACAAATAACAGTAAAGATGCCACATGGGAAGCATTTCGGCAACAGAGGAAACTTTATAAAAATAAGCCATGGGAGAACAAAAGATAGTGTGCGGACAACTTCTGGGTCAAACTAATACACAAAGCAAGATATCACAATTCAAATAAATTGTGGCAAACAATAAACCAGTTGAATTGGCCAAGGAACATCTTAAAATCAAATGTGCAGGAACAGTACTGGGCCAACTACATAAACCAGAAATTAAGAATGCAGTATCATACTTCTCAACAGATACAGACATCGCAGGATCACCTAAGTCATCCCCATCAATTATATACAAGAGACCACTCCACCCACGCAAAAGGCACAAATGAGATCCTTGGCCTAACAGGGGAATCCAACATAAACAACAATCCTAATTCAGCGGACGCCATAAAAAGTATAATAAACAAAAGCAAAAGACATGGTGCTCCAGGAGACAACGGTGTTCCACAATCCATTTTTAAACATGATCCAGCTTTCTGGAGCACTCCACTAGAGAACATTTTCGCTGAAGATGAGTTCCTAAACCAAATTCCTGACAGCTGGCAAGAATCAATGATAATACCAATATACAAAGGGGGAGAAAGAGAAAATCCATATAACTAAAGACTTATTGCATTACTGGATGTTGAATCAAAATACCTTGCCTCCTTGATCCTGGAAGATCTGGTCAACTGGTCCGATGAACTCAACCTGATCCCTATAAACAGGACGGGCTTTAGAAAGGGTATAGGAATCATGTCCAACATCTTATCTATCTCCCTAACAGTAGAGAAATGTAAGAAAAATAAACAAAGTTTACATCTCTGTTTTATTGATCTAAAAGCTGTTTTCGATAATGTGGACCGTAAACTTCTGTGGGCCAAATTATGAGCATGGAACATCCCAGAAAGAATTTTAAAAGGATTAATGTTATTTTACACTGATACATGGGTAAGAGTGAAACTTGGGAATGGCTCAAGAGTCTCAAGACAATTATACACGAATAAGGGCCTGAAGCAGGGATGTGGGTTGACCCCACATTTATTTAATCTTTTCATATCCGACCTGTCAGTAAAACCTAATAAAATCAACTCCCATTCCCTGCATCTTCGCATTTTAAGCCTTTCGCACCTTGCCTATGCCGACGACATTGTCTTACTCAGTTTAACCAAGATTGGTCTAACCGGATTAATAACTGAACTTGTAGAATTTCTAACAGCAAATAAGTTAGAAATCAACATAACAAAAACTATGCTTACTAGTAATCGGCCAGCCCATCTGTATAACATCTTGCTAGAAGGAAAATCTCTGGAAAATGTGTCTAGCTATAAATATCTGGGATTTTACATTGATAATAAACAAACTCATCGCGAACAGAAGAACTTCATGGCTCAATGGGCAAGTGCATTAACTTTTGCTTAGAAGTAATTGGCAAAGAAACTGGAGGGCCCATCGTTTGGACCACTGATCTCGGTAATAACAGACAAAACACTTCCAACTTTAACATATGCGAGCACAGCTCTTAATGGAAAAGAATCAACTCTTCTTAATAACTTAACCACTAGCATTTTAAAAAAAGTTTTAAAATTTCCTCAAACCACTTCGCCAGCACAAATACGCCTGCAATTCGGCCTAATTAATGAAACATTGGGCAGACTCTTCTCATCAATAAAAGTTTGGTATCGCATAAAACAAAACAAGGAGAACTCTAGCCTTAACAAAGCACTATGGTTAGAACTTGAGAAAGGGAAAAAATGAGTTTTTGCACAATGCACCTAAATCCACTAGCACTTTGGACCGTTGGAACAAAAACCTGCCCTTTTCAACACTTAAGTTAGCACTAAACAAAGCGGCAAAACTCCATTCTCTACTATTGGACAAACGGATTTTTAGCCAAGATCCCATTACGGGACAGTACTCAACAACTGTAAAGTCCTCAAACCAGCGGCTTACCTAGATCTAACTTTTTTGCTCCACTTAAAAAACAGCTAATTGCACTGCACTTTGGAAAATATCCCTCACTTTCAGACACTCCAAGGTGGAAAAACATTGGCTCAAAAATGTGTTGCCAGTGAAAAAGAAGATCTTATCCACCTGATAAGTATCTGTCAGACAGTTCATCCATCGCTTTATTGAGGAAAGCCTTCCTGGATAGAGGAATACGATCTTGCAGATCCACTATTATGAAAGGGCTTGATCCATTTGACCCTCAGATGAACTGCAAACTGGTTACGTTCCTTCACATACACGATCAGGCTGTGAAGTCTAAGCCCCTACACGAGGGTCTAATCACTGAAGGAACCATGCCTACAATAACTGATCTGCTCGATTGCCATCTCAAGAACGGAACTGTGTTCAGCCTATTGCTACACTCGCCAGGCAGGAAACAAACAGGACCCGCACAGGATCAATGATTGTTTAAACATAGAAATATAAGAGACTTAGAGACTCCAATATTTAATGTACAACTTATTCCTGCAGGAAATGAAGCTAATAAGTCTGCCACCTGTTAATTGATGGTTTTATACCTGTCTGTCCCAAACAAAACAATGGTCTTTCATGTTTTAGACACCACTTTACAGGATTCTAGAAAGTATTTATGGACAATTGAAGATTTTTTATAACTGTGAGACATTACATTGTGATCTATTGAGTTGATGAATTGATTTTAAATGTTTTAATTAACTAAACAATAAACTTTACTTACTTACTTACTTAGTATTCAACAGAGCAGATATGCGATTTCTCACAGTAGATTACCTACTTTATATGTACAAAATTTAGAATAATGTCACATTCTAAAGGACATGTGACCTACATTACATCAGCCAAAGACCTTTATTTTGCAAAGTTTTGCTGCAAGCATAAACAGTTTTCGGCTTCTGGGTGACATACAACAGGATAAAGAAGCTGACATGCTTTGAGAGTAATGATGCTCATCTAATGAACTATCTTTTTACAACTAAGGCACAGATTTATGTTGTGGAGCTGTGGTGGTTCGCATGTAAAGTGTGTCATATAATTGTGTTGCGCTTAATTTTGCATTTCACTCGTATTTTCTACTGATGCATAAAGGGCGACTAGATTGGTTTTATTTTAATTCTGGCATTAGTCACTGAACTGTAATGGTATGTTGAAATCTCCATTTATTCATAAAATACATATTTAGCGACCGTCCTTGGTACAGTTCACCATTCTTTTTGCGTTAGAGTGGTATATACATCTTGATTAATACTATTTGCAGGTGTGAAGAGCTGTGTAGTTGCGCTCACCCAGACACGCCCACAAAGATTTGTTTTCACAAAATGTTCACTACGGATATACTTTTAGAGACTTAGTGACTGTAGAAACAGGAACTGCAAAGGATGAAACTTTGATTCGGAGTAGGAAAATTTGTAAAATGCCTACTCCTACTTTATGATTTCAAAGAATATGAATTTCATCGATTAAATCAAGCCAACAATTTTATTGGTGTTTGTGTAGGTTGGAATTTCAGCAGTTTCTCCCCTCCACCAAGGCACTAAGTTATCTCATATAACTATTATTCATGACCTGCCATGCACAGAGTCATTGTGAATGATGCCATTTCAGATGTTGTAGAGATGTTATGAATGATGTCGTAGAACATGTAATTAGTTATGTAATATGTGGGGTAATCAGTTATGAGTGGCGAGGACGCGAGCTATAGTTACTTTAGGGCACAAGCTATAGTTACTTGTGATAACTATAACCAATGAATATCAGTGATTTAGTTTAACACGTTAAATTTTAACTGACATTTTCACCTAACTATAACGTCCCTTTAACTGTTTTTTTCAGTGAAGTTCTACTTTTTTTAACGTAAATTACGGTATTATTTAAATTCCTAACTATAACATCACTTTACCCTTTAGCAGAGAGAAGGGGGTGAGGTATATTTGTATCTCCTCCATTCTATTGCCATCTTGGGTCACACCATGTGTAAATAAAGAAATTAGATTGAGGATCTAGTAAGAACAAACACATGAAGAATAGAAGATCACTTGACCTCAGGATAGAGGTGGGCAAGCCAGCAGATTTTAGGGCAAGATGAACCAGAAACCAGCCAGGGGTCTGGCTTGGCCATAACCGCAAAGCATGAGCCAAGTCTTTGCACGATTTGGCCTGAAAATCATACAACTAATATGAACTCAAAATACAAGAAAATCTCTTTAAATTTCAAAAATAAAATTGTTTCTAAACATAAACTTTGATACATTCAAGAATACCTCTGTGCCATGGCTTCATTGCCATGAGGCAGCCAAGAAAGATATACATTTGTCATGTGCCCTCTATTAGTGTCCAATGTTGTTATATATAAAGCAAAAAAGATTTTAAAAGTTAACAGCCCATGTGGTATTTCTCAAAAAGTTGCACATACAACAATTGTTTGTTATATACCTAGAATATATTCCTTTATTTAAAAAATGTTCCTCAATACAGTGTGGGCAAATAGAACATGTGCCACACCTGTAGTTCCCCACAGCTTTTTGTCTAAACAGGGTAGTTTGGCTTTCGCCATCAATTTTCTTATATGTCCTAACTAGTGACTTTCTTATGGTCTTATTTCGCCTAAATGAAAAGAGGGGTTTTGTCAAAGGTGTCGGGAGGACCATGGAAACGCGTCAACGCTTCATCTACGTAATCCGTGGAAGTAGCTAATTCTGTAGCTAAGGAAAATAGATTATGTAAAGGATTAGCCACATAATTGTTTAGATCAGATATGTTTTTTAATGACAAAATGTATTGTCTTTTTTTCTCTCTCTGTTGATGTAATGTCTGTATGTATGATTAGAAATATATGAATTTAAGGTTTTTTATAGGATACATGATTTTAACTGTAGAAGAATTTGATATTAAAGCTACTGTATTTGTTTTTTAGCGTTTTTTAACCATTATCGTGATATCTGTGACTTTTTATAATAAAAGAATATATTCTAGGAATATAACAAACAATTGTTGTAAGTGCAACTTTTTGAGATCTACCACATGGGCTGTTTTTGCTAAGTATTTTGAGATTGAGTATTGAACCAAGGGATCGTATATTTTTCCACCAAGGGATAAGAAAACAAGTTACTTACCTGTAACTTTGGTTCCCCAGTATTGGTAACTTTCATAGATTCTCATGCTTTGTATCATTCCCCGTCGTCGGAATGGGAGCCTCGGTAAATAAAAAATATATCATAACCATAGAAACAAAAGAGAAAATAGGCCTAGGCCTCATCTCATTTTGTAGAATATCATCCTCTTTGTGTAAAAGAGCCCAAACTTTTGCCAGGACCAATCAGCACAGCCTCACCCTTTGGAACCTTCCTGAGAGAGCTCAGAGCCTCAGATTTTCGTAGCCGTTGTGCCAACAGCCACTACCTCAGTAAACCGGCAGAGCTTTCCCAGGGGAGGTGGGTGGGCGCATGAGGATCTATGAAAGTTACCAATACTGGGGAACCAAAGTTACAGGTAAGTAACTTGTTTTCTTACCCCAGTATTGGAACTTTCATAGATTCTCATGCTTTGTATCAGAATAGTTAGCAGTAAATACTAAAGCACATTTTGGTAGACACTCGGCCTTACATAACCATCTCAGTTTACAGTAACAACCAGTACATGGTAATCAAGAAAAACAATCATTACTGAACCAAATGTGCTTACCAGGATGGAGGGATTGTAGGGAAAGCTCACCTCTCAATGAAAAAGATTCCTGAGGACTGCTTGACCAACAGCCGCGTCATCTCGTCCCACCGACTCCAGGCAGTAGTGTTTCGCGAAGGTGTGTACACTGCTCCACGTTGCTGCCCTGCAAATGTCTTTGATAGCAACTCCAGCAAAAAGAGCCACTGAAGATGGCATCGCTCGTGTAGAATGAGCACGGGCCCTTCTGTCCAAAGGTTTGCCCGCAGCCTGATGACAGAATTGAATTGCACTGGAGATCCAGCGGGAAATGCCACTCTTAGCGAGAGGCAACCCCTTCCGTGGTGCACTGTAGGAAATAAATAACTGTGTAGACTTCCTGAAAGATCGTGTGCGCTCGAGATAGAATTTCAGACATCTCTGGACATCCAAAGAATGCAATGTTCGTTCCGCCTGGGTAGAAGGACGTGGAAAAAAGGAATTCAAAATCAAGGGTTCATTCAAATGAAAATCCGAAGGTACCTTCGGGATGAATTTTGGGTTGGTTCTCAAAATTAGCACATCCTTTTTGAACTGCAGAAAAGGCTCCACTATGGACAGAGCCTGGAGTTCACTAACCCTCCTAGCCGAAGTCAATGCTAAGAGGAGGGCTAGTTTCCAAGATAGGAACTTCAAGTCCGCCCTGTGAATCGGCTCAAAAGGAGCTTTCATGAGCTGAGCCAGTACAAGGTTGAGCTGCCAGATTGGTGGGGGTGCTCGGACCGGAGGATACATCCGAAACAACCCTTTAAGGAACTGTTTTACAATCCTTGCGGACCATAGAGATCGCCCCGATGTCTTTAGTCTAAAACGGGATATGGCAGCCAAATGTACCTTGACCGAAGAGTGCGCCAAACCTGACTTAGCCAGTGACAGGATGTAAGGCAAAACCTGATGTGGCCGGGATTTATAAGGATGGAGTTTATTCCTCTGGCACCACAGACAAAATCTCTTCCATTTTGCCCTGTATGTCTTATTAGTGCTTGGCACCCGCGCCTGAGACAAAACATCCCTGCACTCCCTGGAGAGATTCAGATGACGGAATTCTCTGTGTTCAGGAGCCACGCTGTCAAGTGTTGTGACTTCGGATCCGGATGGAGCACCTGTCCCTGATCCCGCGACAACAGAAATGGAATCAGCGGCAAACGAATTGGGCGATCCTGGGAGAGCAGCAGGAGTTCCGTGAACCAGAACTGCCGGGCCCATGCTGGAGCAATGAGAATCATCTTGCATGGTTCCGCCCTGACCTTCCTGAGAACTCGAGGAATGGGAGGAAAAGCGTAGCAAAATACGCCGAACCAAGCAATCGAAAGGGCATTCCCCAGCGATCCTCGATGGGGAACCTTGCTTGCGTAAAACCGACATTTGGCGTTCTCCGGGGACGCAAAGAGGTCTATTGTCGGAGTACCCCATCTCTCGAACACTTCCTCCAGCATGGCCTGGTCCAATTCCCACTCGTGAGTCACTTTCCTCTGACGACTCAGAGCATCCGTTGTGATGTTGAGACACCCTGCTAGGTGCTCGGCCTGTAGAGTGATGTTGTGAGAAATCGCAAAATCCCAGATCGACTGAGCCTCTTTGGACAGAGTTCGTGATCTTGTTCCCCCTTGCTTGTTGATATAGTGCATAGCTGTCGTGTTGTCTGTCCGGACCAGCACTGCACGATCCTGAAGTCTGGGAAGGAACGCCAGCAAGGCTAAGCGGATAGCCATCAGATCCAAGAGGTTGATGTGGTTTAGGCTTTGCGCTGGACTCCAGTGACCGCTGATTTGAAGCTCCTGGAGTACCGCTCCCCAGCCTTCTAAGGAGGCATCTGTGGTCACCACCATAGGAGAAGGAGGGGTCCTGAATGTTAACCCTACTGCGATGTTCTCCTTTACCAGCCACCACTCGCAGGCCTTGCGCATCCCTGGTGTTATCCACACCTTGTCGTTGAACGACCCTTCTGCCTGGCGCCATTGTTTGTCTAACTCCTCCTGCAGATGACGCATATGAAGCCTGCAATGCGGTATTAATGGTATGCAGGATGATATCGATCCGAGTAAGGACTTGTACCGGCGAACCGACACATTTTTCCTCTGCAGCACTTGACGAGCGGAGGTGATCAGCTTGCATTGACGCTCCTCCGACGGACGAGCGGTGCATAGTGTCGTGTCCAGAATAGCTCCAAGGAATCTTGGGGACCTGGAAGGTATCAGCACCGACTTGGATCTGTTGAGCTGAAGACCCAAGTGGGCGAACAAGTGAATGCAAGTTGATACTGCTTGAGAAGCTGCCTTGAGCGACGGAGCCTTGACGAGCCAGTCGTCCAAGTATGGGAAAACCTCTAAGGATTGTTTCCTGAGAAACGCCGCGACTGGTGCCAGCATCTTCGTGAATATCCGAGGTGCAGATCGAAGGCCAAACGGAAGCACCTTGAACTGGAAATGGCTCTTGCCTACTGTGAAGCGTAGATATTGCCTGTGAGCTGGGTGGATTGGAACGTGGAAGTACGCATCCTCTAAATCCAGGGACGCCAAAAAATCGCCCGGATTCAGTAGATGGAGAATATCCTGGAGAGTGACCATCCTGAAGGAGAGCTTGATGAGATAGGTGTTGAGCTCTCTGAGGTCTAGTATAGGACGCCACGTATCTTCCGTCTTCCGAACCAGGAAGAACCTGGAATAGAAACCCTTGCCTCTTTGCGAAAGAGGTACCGGTTCTATCGCCCCCTTGATGAATGGTTGGTGGGCTTCGAGATGTAACAGTCGGAGATGTTTTGAGGGACGGGCGTCCGGAGCTCTCGTTGGAGGAAGATGTTGGAATTCCAACGTATGGCCACTCTGAACAATATTCAAAACCCACCGGTCCGATGTTATAAGGACCCAGCTGTCCAGACAATCGGAGATCCTGCCCCCAACCGGTGTTCTTGGTCGGGGAGGAACAGTAGTCAGAGCCAGGAGGCCGCTATTGCCTCTTGGCATTGTCTCGTCCCTGATGATTCTGACGTCCTCTCTGGGACTGACGAGAGAAAGATGCCGATTGACCTTGGCGTTGGTTTGAATACTGATTCTTATATGACTGTCCTGACTGTGTGGAATACGGACGTTGGTTTCCTCTATAAGTAGAAAACCCTCGCCCACGTGCTCCTCTAAATGGAACCTTGCGATAATTTAAGGATCCTAAGGACCTTGCCGTGTCCGTGTCCTTCTTTATGCTCTGCAGAGCCTCATCCACATGCTTACCAAAAAGCATTTCTCCATCAAAAGGAAGGTCCAGGATCTTATTTTGGACCTCCTGACGGAACCAGGTTGCTTTTAACCAGCCCTGACGGCGCAAGACCGCTGACCCTGCCAAGGCCCTGAAAGCGGTAGAGGCTATGTCCATAGCACAGTCGATGATCTCCGAGGAACATCTCTCCCCTGCCATAAGGGCCTGTTTGGCCTCCTCTTGATTAGAGTCTGTTAAGAGGTCCACAAACGGTTCCATGTCGCACCACATCTGGCGGTCATACCTGCCTAGAATGGCTAATGAATTTGCTGCCCGAACCAACAAACTGGCCATGGTGGAAAATCTCTTCCCCACATTGTCCAACCGCCTGCCATCCTTATCCGGAGGTGTAGTCAAAGGCGTTGAAGGATTCTTGGACTTGCTCTGTGCGGCTTGAGATATCACAGAGTCAGGCTTTGGTTGTCCAAGGAGACATGCAGGACTGCCCTCAGGGGCCTTGTATTTCTTCAGCCGGGGAAGACCGGGATGACCGTTGCCGGGTTCTGCATAACCTTGATCCCTTCATTCCATACATGCTCAATGATAGGAATTGATCTGACAGACTTTCTGTACTGCGCTTTAAATTCGTATAGGAAACAGTCCGACTGTTCCACTGTGAGAGGCAGCCCAAATCTTGTGGATGCACGCTCCATAAGATTATGGACCCAATATCTGCCGGCGGCGACACGTTTGTGTCTCGCCCTGTATCATCCGGATCTTGCATTCCCGTATCATCTAGATCCACATCCGGATCCCCTGGATCAGTAAGTGGGACCACGTACTCCAGGACGCCCCTTTGCTGGGGCAGCTGTGCGCGGTACAAAAATCAGTAACATAACATAACATAACATAACATACTCCTCATCTCTCCATTCGTATCCACATCCTGTGCGTCGTCATCGGCAGGTTCCGTAAATGAAGATTGAGGAACCACTACTGGTACCACTACTGGTGAAGTACGTGGGATATTCTCAGGAGGAGGAGGCAAGTCCACTGGCGGCCCGCGCGGGACCACAGATGTAGATGGACGCAGTGGTTGAACTTCAGGGCGTGACGGAAATCGAGCTCTGTAATCCTGCAACATCAAGTCCTGTCGCAAAGTCTGAGGACGAAATTCTTGCTGAACATATTGTTGTTCCTCTTGCTCAGCTTGCTCATAGTACTCCTCCGTATCAGTGTCTTGCTGCTTTACATGCAGCTCCGAGGGACTGTAGGCGTCACCATACTGCTCATCCACATCCTCATCTTCCGATTCATCCAGCAGCATGGATGGTGGTAAAGGCGTCACTTGTCTCGGAGATGTCATCTCCGGTGTAATCTTCAACTTCTGTATCGTAAATCCAGAAATTTTACTCGTCGACGGTCTCGTCGACGGTCCCGTCGTCGGAGCCGTCGTCGAAGGGATCACCAGCGTCGACGAAATAGACGACGAACCCGTCGACGGCACGGTAATCTTTGTCGATGGAGTATGAATCGTCGTCGATAATACGGTCGTCGACGATGCCTGAATCGTCGTCGATGGTAGGGTCGTTGACAAAGCCTTTTTCTTCGTCGACAGTACACTCGTCGACGGAGCTTTTTTCATCGTCGACGGGACAACTGTCGATGGTCTCATCGACGAGCTCGTCATCAGCAGCATCGACGTCGCCGTCGCCGTCGTTGTCATCGTCGTCGTGGTCTTCGTCGTCGAAACCGTCGTCGACAGGATCTTCATGGAAACTGTCGTCGACGGCGAGAATGAAGCTGTCGTCGACGAAACAGGAATAGATATCGTCGACGGTCCCGTCGACGAACTCAAGGAAACTGTCTTTGGAGTGGTAATCGTCGTCGACGTACCTGCTTGAATCACCGTCGACGGACGCTGCTTCTTCACAGGAACCATCTGTGAAGTTCCTGCAGAGTGTTTCTTCGCAGGCTTTTCCTTTTGGGACGGAGGAGAAGATATTGAAACCTCCTTTTTATCCCTAGAGGCTGTGTCCACACCAACAGCCTGTCCCTGCCTCTCCTTTACACTTCCGTGAGGAGATTTTTTGGGACCAGCCTCCTCAGACCTTTCAGAGATCCCATGAGGGGCTTTGACAGGGGGTTCTTCAGAGATGGAGGGAGATGACCTACCCCTCTTCCTTGATCTCCTGGAGGAAGTGCCAGAAATTGAATCTTCCTCATCTGGCGAGACAACCTCCTTTCTGGTCTTCAGTTTTTGCAGCCATGTCAGCAGATGACCCTCTCTGTCTCGTAAAGTCTTGGTTGAAAGAGTGCGACAAATCTTGCAGTCTGTGGCCTTGTGCTCCGGGTATAAGCAGTAAATACAACTGTCATGCTTATCTTCCACGAAAAGCCTCTTCCCACAAGAAGCACAGGGCCTGAATAAGGCTTTCTTCTCCTTCTGTGACATAATGTCACTATAGATGTTAAATGTAAATCCTGAAAGAACAATGAGAAAAAACTGAGCAGAGCTCAGTGGAGACACCCTAGCACAACGTGCGGTAGAAAAATCTGAGGCTCTGAGCTCTCTCAAGAAGGTTCCAAAGGGTGAGGCTGTGCTGATTGGTCCTGGCAAAAGTTTGGGCTCTTTTACACAAAGAGGATGATATACTACAAAATGAGATGAGGCCTAGGCCTATTTTCTCTTTTGTTTCTATGGTTATGATATATTTTTTATTTACCGAGGCTCCCATTCCGACGACGGGGAATGATACAAAGCATGAGAATCTATGAAAGTTCCAATACTGGGGTAATGGTTTCTACCTGTCAGTAGCACTCTATTCCCCTAGTCTGGTACAAGGGATCCCTCTCTCCTTGTAATTATATAGTTATATATAAAGCAACATTATTGCCTAGCAACTCATACATGAGAGATATTTTATGACACATTTCCTCAACTTCGCAGTACTCTCAAGGAAAATGAAGCACGATGAAGTAAAACGACTTGCCCCAGTGTTAGCAGGTAGTTTAGTAATTTGTGAAGGGGTATCCCTGCCAACTTAATAAACATGCTCTAGTTAGATCACAGCACACTTCTAAAAGAACCTCTGTTCAACACCTGGTATACACAGAAGCAATTCCCCAGAAAAATGCTCATTAAATTCAAGCAGTACCAAACAATGTTAAAGTTAAAAAAACACAACCTAGTATACTATCAAAAATATGTAATGGTAACCAGATATATGAATTTCTGAAGTTTTCAGGCATAAAGGGTCTAGGAAATACAACATGCCAATCAAAAGTCAAAGTTCATGATTGACAGGACCTTTGTGCAATTTCAGGTTGACAGCAACTTTAGATAGGCCAAGTGGATCGTATCAGTCAATGTTTTTACTTTCTGAATTAGTGTACATTTTGAAAATCCAAGTTCTCCTGAGAGGAAAGGTAAGAAGCTGAAGCTGTCTTGTTCCCTCAAAGTCACATACATAATATAACAAGCTCCTACGCAAGCCTTCAGTTTTGAAGCCAAAAGGTCGGAGTAGAACAAAGCAGCATTCTGAAGCCACTAATGTTTATTTGTCACTGGGATAGATTTGAGGCCTTGCTCTGGTGTTGGGATTCACCATCAGCAGAGAAAACACTGAATGCTGTAGCCGTGCAGGGCTCCATGAGGCCAGATATTTTCACAGGGAGTAAAAATCTTTTTCTTCACAACAAAAAGTTCTGAATGGGACAATCCTGAATTTCTTAACCATCTAGAGTGCAATCTCTTTTGGGAAACCTACCACATTGTTCCGCCTTCTGGAAGTAAAATAAATAACAAGTACAACATTTCTTAGACTGCTGCCAAGTCTTCTCCTAGTCACTTCTGCAGCTATCTGCTTCTTAGGGCAAGCTTCCAGGTACCAAATCTCTCTTCAGCCAGAGCTCCTCTAGGTCCATATCACATTCGCCAGCTGGTCCTTCTCGGGGTAAGGAGTCCTTCTGCTTTTTGTGTCCCTACAGAAGGTGAAATACACTTGACCTTTAGAAAGTAGTTCCAATCTCTTAGCACCAGCAGGAGCCAGGTAGACTTTAGTTTTCTTTATTCCAGTAGCCAAGTAGAATTGTCTTTCTACAAGATATTTATTCCCGGGTCCAGTAATGTTATGAGGAGATGGTTGGCGAGATGCCAGTCTTATTTTGTGTACTAGTCAGTGATTAGACAATTCTTCTCACCCAATCCTGGCTATTTTCTTTCAGACTTCCCACCCCCTTCTTCAGCACTTTCTCTTTCAATTTATTACAAACCTCAACCACACCTCTCACCCCAAATGGCCCTAGCTGTCCGTTCAGCCCCAGGAACGTAGATCCTCATTCAAGTCACTATCCTATGGAGAAGAGGTGTCCTCCCCTATTTTGTTCCAGCACTGGTTTTCATTCTGCTGGTTCACAAACAGAAAGTCTAGGGTGGCTCTGGAAATCAGTGTTTACCATTTATGACAGTCCCATAAGGGATCTCCAGTTCAAAAGAGATACAGTAAAGCCTGTCCTTCTTGTTCCTGTCTCCCTTCCAGTTAGCTAATCCCTGCTAAGTAGCCACTGTTAAAACCTCTCTTCTTCTTTCAGAGGTTAAGCCCTTATCTTCCAGGAAGATGGATGTGTGCACCCTCCCTGGTTACAAATTTTACAATTCCACCTTTGGATGGATATCTCCTTCAATATACCTATTTACAGTTGGGGAATCTGGTTCAGTATGGCTAAGGGCAATCAGAAGTTAATGGTCCTCAACTGTGTCATAAAGGGTCTTTTACCCCTAATGTCTTGGGGGATCCATACAGCGCACGCTCAAACTGAGGAGCAAGTACCCCTTTTAGCTCTTGACTCTCAGCATAGCGAGGTAGAGCAGTCCAAGTTTTAATCAGAAAGGTGCAGTAGTCTAGAAACTCATAAACAGAGAAAATAATACTCAATAAATCATTGTCTAGTTAGTGCCTTGTTGTTAGAAAGGGAAAGTATTTTAACACACACTCAATAAACTATTACAAACAAAATTACAAATATTTATAAGATTGAAGCTGGGAATACAAAATAGCACCATTCCCTATAGGGCCTCTCAAAATAAGTGGGGTGCAAATCACATACTCTAAAAAAAGGTCACAGTGGGCAACAAACCCCCTAAATGTGGACTAGACTTGTTAGTTCTGAAGGACCTTGTAACTATCTGAGCATCCACTAGCCCTACCCCTAAATCAGTAAAATCCATATATAATTATATGATAATACAAACAAATGTATTTACTATTAGAAAGTCAGGCGTACTATCTTTACTATAGGTATTTACAATTACAGTTTTTCTAGCCTTAGACGATATAGGTTTCATTAATAAAAACCAACAGTGTATGAATTTACCAGGCATTGCTACATCTGAGCCAACATTTGTGCTGATCTCAGGGCCAAGTGCAGTACCAAGAGCTTACCAGAGACTGCATGCATTCAGAAGAAGAAGAAGTGCCCCATTAACATTGAATAACACTTGTTGAACACAGCGGTCAGCACATGACTGCATCTTTGCCACCTGAATTGTTCGGGTATCTTTGCACTTACGGTCACCTGTAGGGGTGTGACATGATCTGCTTGGATCATGGGGTAAGAATGGCGACTGCTCACCACTGTGGCTTGAAGGATGTTACACTTGGGCTTCCTCTTCATTTGCTAAACGAACACCATGAATTACTGACAAAGGGCATGGTTAAAGCTAATAAATAGCCCTTAACAAGATGGTGGTCTGCCCATAGGATATTATCCAAAGTTCCCAATCCAAGATGAAGTTTACTCTTTTTCTGTGATGTTAGTTCTTGTCTGAAGAATATATAAGACAATTATGAGAGGAAGATATTTTTCAATGCATTAGTTCCTTGATTTTTCATCTCATTCTTCACCCCTTTTGATACTATTTATGTCCATGATATTTTTGCTTCTAGCAGTTGGAATTTTTTTCTGGCTTCTACTTCTACTATGCCTAGCTCTTTTCAAGTATACTATTATGCACGTGGTTGCAAAGGAGTAACCTTTCCCTCAGGTAATCAAGAAGGTGACTCAATAAGCCTTCTCAGAATCCAATCCTTGGTAGGCGTAAACAGTCATGAATCTTAGTACACAGCCAAAGACTATAGGTTTCTACATATAAACACAAAGGTCTACAAATGTTGACATAATATTTCAATCTTTTAAACAGGTTGCCTAGCAACCACTCTTGATTCTCAAAAGAGAAGGTCCAGTCCCTTCAAATCCTTTACAACAGAATGATCCAGCAAGTAGTTTGAGCTACAATATTTTTGGCCCTCTCGGGGGAGGTTTAACCCCTTCAGCGCGGCGCGGATTACCGCGCTGTGCTGAAGGTTCTATTGCGCGGGCGGGGCCATGACGGAGCGGTTCCATCATACGCACAGCGCAACCGATGCGCATGACGGAACCGCTCCGTCATGCGCATCGAAGGGGTTAAGGCATGGCGGCTGCTCCAAATGTAACTTTGGCTTGATTTTTGCTTTATTCTTTTGATGCAGCCTGATCATTCAATAACTTTCCACAGGGTGCATTCCACTGTCATTCCTTGTATCACTACACACTGCTTTGATGGGGCTCAGTATGTACTGGATGCTTAGTCCACCATCTAGATCACTATTATCTTGTGCCTCTACTCTCACCACTCTTCTATCACTAAGGTGTCCAGGAGGGGCATGACACAGTTTAGGGGGCGGAGGGAAGGTACATGGATACAGGCAGTAATTCCTCTTGGTTTACAGAGGGACCTCACCTATGCTTCCCAAACCCTTAACTCGTGGAAAATAGCACTGGCTCATTCCAAGGTCCCCCCAGGGGATCCAACATGCATGAGCTCTTCTGGGGATGTGGCGGTGTCATGATTTGGTTGTTTTGGAAACAGAAAATTATTAGGCAAAAATGTAAACATGATAGGAGACCCAGCAAGGGTAACCAACCTAGATCCATGGAAGACTAAAGACAACTAAATATCTAGCCAGCTATGTATGTATTATTTAGAGGTGGAAAAAACCCATCAATGAAGGAGGTTCCAACCTCACCCCATTCTTCCAATAGGAGGTGCCTTAATTTCCCTTGAATGGGCCCACGGTGTTCACAGTTCTTTGATCTGCCAGCGAGTGCTGCAGTGAAATTAACTCTTCTACCCAGGCAGCTAAAAGCATGAATCTCATTAAGGTCTGGGCCAATGAAAAATGCTGAATTATGAACTATGTTAAGGAATCAAGATGTATCAAAACTGACATTGTATATGGATTCCATGCCTAATAATTAGTATACAAGTTGGCAACTTTGAGTCTTGCATCATATTTCAATCTGGAATTACACTAAAACACAATTTTCACATGTAGCAAACAGCAAAGCATTACATGTTAGACTATATCCAAAATGGCATGGTGCTGTTCGTTTAAATCAACAACAGTCCTGGCCCGAACTGATACATTGCTGCCTGTATGTGGATGCAGAGTTAAGTCAGACAATAATCTTCCTCACTCAGCCTTCACATGTACCCACATGTGTGCATATGTTCACATGCAACCTGGTCAGAGCCCCTTACTCCAACTTCACTGCTGCTGACCTTATTTCAAAAGGCAGGCTCTGAAGATAACCGCTCTGTTTTAAGAGGAGCATGACAGTGAGTGAGAACTCGGTTAGGGGATCCACGCCTCAGTAGAGGTAAAAAAACCAAAGGTCCAGAAGTAATAGGTTAGAATTCAATGTTCTACAACAACAAAGTGCCTCTGGAACATGGTTTATGCTGGAGCCAACCATTTTGTTTGAGAAAGTCTGAAGTCTTCTTTGGCTTGCCCTCTTCTCCATAGGCAGATGTTAGTGGGGACCAAAACATATGACCACATGGAAAAGACCAACAGAAGAAACATTTATATAAACAATACAGGGAGCATCTATCATTTACAGCCCTGTTCATTGTGCTGGAATTTGACTTCATGTGCGAACAGCAGTTCTCTAGACAGAGAGTACCATTACAAATGAAGTGAGAAACAGTACGGTGTCTTTGTTGCCACTTTTTGCTAACTCAGAGGCAGCTTGCTCACTCACTAACACATATATTCCTCTGAAAACCTTGGTGAGGAGGATATTCTGCAGATGCCTTCAGGTGGAACAATATTTAGGGTTCAAAGAGGCTACAGAATGTAGGTTATCTGAAACTCACAAAGTTTACTTTTCCAGAATAAGCTGAAAACGCACATTCTCTTCTTGGTGGCCTCACAAACCTGGACCCACTTAAAATGGATTGTTCAAATTAAATAAAGATATAGCACAGCCCAGAAAAAACAAAATATTATACATCTGCATATGCCAGTTTAATTTATACCCCCATGTACTGTTCCATAAATCATCAGACAGAAGTTCAATGTTTTGTGATGATGTCAGATTTGTACTAAGGGCTAAGGGACAACAGGCAGCTAACACATGCTGGAAAACCACATACCCTCACCAACCATCTCTGTGGGCAGGTCCAAAAGTGGAACAGAGAGTAGGAAGCCAAAACTGGTATGAGGAAGACAAGGACGTGGAGTATTGAAGATTACTGGTGAGTAAACATACATTAATTGGTTCTACAGCCTTCAATCAAATGACAAGCACTAAAACTACTCAGTGATGTTCATCATCTGGTTCCTGACTTTATCTTGCTTTGACCAGAAAATCACATGAACACACCCATCAAAACTTTCACTGTTATGGAGACTAGTGTCATCATTTGTCTGTTTCCAAGGAGGAAGAATCATTAGTCACAAAACGCTAACATTAAAGGTTACATCTATTATCTTTAATGGCTTGAAACAGCGGGTGTTGGGAGAAGGTTTTGTTGAGGGCACAGCTCAAGGTATTTCTTAAGCAGGCCACCTCAAAGTTAGGTTTCTGCCCGGATCTTGACGTTTATAAGTATAAGTCAAAATTTGTTTTAGCAATAAATGATTTTATTATGGATGAATCAAAACATATGGAATATGGCGGATGGGGTTAGACGCCTTTCAGCATTAATTCGCTTAAACATTGTCAAGCACACGTCACTTTTATAAGCATGGATGTCAGGATCTGAAACATGTTTTGTTTATGTATTCTGCATTTTTATTATACCTTCGTAGGTGGTTGAGACCCCTCTTTTTAAGACTCTAAGCACGTACCACTGCTGAGGCTTTGTATTTACTCCTCAACCCGACAAATTAAATGTTTTGTATCTATGTTTTTAACGTTTTAATATTCTTTGTACATTTGCACTGAATGAAGTTAGTGCTATTTTTACGGTGTATTCTGGGTTTTTGTGTATTGTTTTCTTGGTTATAATCGTACATTTTGAATTCATGACATTGACTATACCTCGGTGGGCTATTAGTTTTATAAAGTTTTTATTATCAGTAGTAATTATTCTATACCATGAACATGCATGGTATAACTCTTGAGCTCTTCTATGTTTTTCTCTTTATGTGGACCTCTTCAGAGTTCCAAATCATGTATAAATAAAGCACTGATGGAGAAAGTTATTTTCCTTATCAGTGAATGCCTTCTAAACATTAAGGTTTCGTGCCAGGTGTTTAAAAATGTTGTTAATGTGGCAAAATGTTATTCTCACTAAGTAACAAAGAAAGAAAAGGAAAGGAGTGAGCTGTAACCGCTTTCTGTGTGACTATGTGACTACTGGGCAATCAGCTGCAATTTTCTTAGGATGTCTTACATTTCTAAGAATAATCCCAGTATCTGCTTCAACATTTCTGGTCTCTCTCCAAAGGCAGTAGTCTGATAGAATATTAATGGTAAGACTATTGCATGGACAGATTATCGAGGACCAAAATATTGAGACGGTAAGTGCAAATAGGTAAGTATAGATTTACTATTCTTTAACTCCACATCTATGTACCTTGAAGATATACATATTGTCAAGGTTCATGTATGTGGAGTAAGTATAGTAAAACTGTGCTTACCCATAGAAACTTACCTTCATAATATTTTTGTCCTTGATATTCTTGACACAATATTTTGGCCACATGATATTTTGGAAACAATATTCTGTCGAAAAACCCCATAGGCTGGATGAACAACACTAACTGGAAATGTGTACCAGGGTGCTCTACTCCATCATATTATTAGAAGGTGCTATTAGGCTCAAAATTATTTTTGTAGTTGTCAGTAATGTTTGCAGGAGAAGACAATTGTTTGTGTTTTGTCTTTGTAGAGCAAATAGTAACATTACATTATTTTGTAGCAGAACATCACTCACCAGTTCTAGTGATATAGAACAAGAAAGCAGCCTAGTACTATATGGCACCATATTTAACATTGTGAGAAAATATCAATTTACTACATTTCTTCATTGCTCCAACAATTCTTTTTTATCTGCAATTAAATTCGATACATTTATTTTGTCTACATTTTATCAATGTAAAGAACAAGTTACTTACCTTCGGTAACGCTTTTTCTGGTGGATACAGTATCTGCCTGTGGATTCATCACCTTGTGAATATCCCCAGCGCCAGCATTCCACGGAACCTTTTTCCCCAGCTCTCTACGCCGACGTGGACATCATAATACCTCAGCTCCGCTCACGACTCCGTATGACGTCACCGGAGCCATAAGAGAGCGACGTCGGCGTGATGATGTCAGTTCCACCCATTTTTTCCGTGCCTCCGAGGCGAACAGGTGGACCAACCACAGATGCCAAGTATACACAGTATACAACATTCGATCAAATAGACATAGTACATATACAAAAAAAGGAAAGCTAAAGAACATAAGCATTTCCTATAAGTGTACCAGATAGAAAGAAGACACAATGTAAAACACATGTCAAACAAGACATCCTTTAAGGTATACAAAGGTGGACAACGGGGAGGCGGGTGGGCCAGTGAGGAATCCACAGGCAGATACTGTATCCACCAGAAAAAGCGTTACCGAAGGTAAGTAACTTGTTCTTCTGATGGATACATCTGCCAGTGGATTCCTCACCTTGTGAATAGAATCCCACAGCAGTCCCACTCCTGGAGGAGGGTGTCCACCTTCCTATACCAAAAAGTCCTGCAAGACAGAGCGCGCAAAATGGCCCTCCCTCCTCATCTCAGAGTCCAAGCAATAATGCTTTGCGAAAGTATGGAGGGAGGCCCAAGTCGCGGCTTTACAAATGTCTGCCGCGGGAACACCCCTGGCCAAGGCAGAAGTAGACTATTTGGCCCTAGTTGAATGAGCCTTAATACCCTCCGGAGGAACCTTACCAGTAAGGGTGTAGCAGATCTTGATGGCCAGGATGATCCATCTGGACAGAGTGCGCTTGTGCACAGCTTTGCCTTTAGATTGTCCAACATAGCCCACGAAGAGCTGATCGTCCAATGGAAAGTCCTTCGTTCTGTCCAAATAAAAGCTCAGAGCTCTTTTTGGGTCTAATCGGTGAAGTCTTTCCTCCTCCTTGGAAGGATGAGGAGGTGGATAAAAAACAGGGAGAGTAACGGACTGCCCCAGATGAAAGGGAGTAACTACCTTAGGTAGGAAAGCAGCCCAGGTCCTAAGAACCATCCTTTCAGCATGTAAGGTTAAAAACGGGGGTTTTGAACTAAGAGCTTGAAGCTCACACACCCTCCTTGCCGAGGTTATAGCTACAAGAAAGACCGTCTTAAAAGACAACAGCCTCAAAGGACAACTATGAAGGGGCTCAAAAGGAGACCCCATCAAAAAAGTCAGAACAAGTTTAAGGTCCCACTGCGGCATTACAAAAGGAGTAGGTGGAAACCTGTTATTAAGGCCTTTGATAAATCTTAGTACAATAGGAGATTTAAATAAATACGGCTGATCTGGAAGACATAGAAAAGCCGACAAGGCCGATAGATAGCCCTTGACCGTGGCCACAGCACAGCCCTGCTGAGCCAAGGAAAGAGCAAACTGAAGCACATTAGAAAGATGGGCTTTTAAAGGGTCAATGGATTTCTCTCCACACCATTTAACAAACTTAGACCACCTATATGAGTAAATGGACTTGGTGAAGTGTCGCCTGGCCGATAAAATAACATCCACCACATCAGGCGGGAGAGAGAAGGAACTTAGGTTGCCCCGTTCAATCTCCAGGCATGATGGTGCAGGCTCTGGAGGTGGGGGTGAAGAACCTGCCCCTCCGATTGCTAGAGGAGGTCTGCACTGAGAGTGAGACGGAGCGGAGGGTGCGATGAAAGGTGAAGTAGATCTGTGTACCACACCCTTCTTGACCAATCCGGGGCGACCAAAATAACTTGTGCCCGGTTTTGGCGAATTTTCCTCAGAACCCGAGGAATCAAGGGTATGGGAGGAAACACGTAAAGGAGTTGAGAGCCCCAACTCAACTGAAACGCGTCCCCCAACGTCCCCTGCAACGGAAACTGGAAACTACAGAATGACGGGCAATGCGCGTTCTCGCGGGTGGCAAATAGGTCTATCCGAGGAGTCCCCACGTCCGAAAGACGTGACGAACCACCTCCGGATGAAGCCTCCACTCGTGGTCGGCGGAGAACTACCGACTTAGACTGTCCGCACGTACTTTCAGCACCCCGGCCAGATGATTCGCCATCAAGCAAATACGATGATCCTGAGCCCAGGACCAGAGCCGTAACGCTTCTCTGCAGAGACGATATGACCCTACTCCTCCCTGCTTGTTGACATACCACATCGCGGTAGTGTTGTCCGTCAGGATTTGAACCGACTGACCGCAAAGGGAAGGGAGAAAGTCCTTGAGCACCAAACGTATCGCCTGCAATTCCAGAAGATTGATATGAGACAATCTTTCCTCTGGATACCAAAGACCTTTGATCTCCAGATCCCCCAGATGAGCACCCCACCCTAGGGTGGAGGCATCCGTTATTACTGTGGCCACCAATGGAGGAAGATGAAAGGGTTTTCCTTGAGACAGATTACCCCCACGCTCCACCAAGATAGATCCGCTGCAGCTTCTCTGGAGATCCTGATCGACTCCCTGAGATCTCCATTGAGCTGATACCACTGCCTGCGGAGGCCCCACTGGAGTGCCCTCATGTGCCAGCGTGCATGGTTGACCAACAGAATGCAGGAGGTGAACAGACCGAGCAGGCGAAGGACCTTCAGAATTGGAACAACCGCTCCATTGTGGAATAAAGGGATCATCTCCTGAATGTCGAGAATTCTTTGCGGAGGAGGAAATGATCAACAAACAGTAGTGTCCAGTACTGCCCCTATGAACAGGTTGCGCTGAGAGGGCACCAGGTGAGATTTGGGCACATTGATCGAAAAACCGTTTAGATGTTACATGCAGATGATGCTGCACCATCTCTGGGGACCCTGCTTTCAGAAGCCAGTCATCCAGGTAGGGGAAGACCGGAATCCCCTACCTCCTGAGATGAGCAGCCACCACTGCCATCACATTTGTGAAGACTCGAGGTGCGGTTGTAAGACCAAACGGGAGGACCGCAAACTGGTAGTGTTGCGATCCAACCGTAAAACGGAGATACTTCCTGTGCGACTTCAGGATCGGGATGTGAAAATACGCATCCTGCAAGTCGATCGACACCATCCAGTCTCCTTGCTGCAACGCTTGAAGAACCTGTGCAAGGGTCAGCATCTTGTATTTCTCCTGTTTCAGGTAAAAGTTCAAGACTCTGAGGTCCAGGATTGGACGCAATCTGCCGTCCTTCTTGGGAATCGGGAAATACCGGGAGTAGCACCCCTGACCCCTTTCCTGCTCTGGAACCACCTCTATCGCACCCTTTTGTAGCAAAGCGAGAACCTCCTTTTGCAGAAGAAGCAGATGATCCTCTGAGCAAAAACCCTGGCAAGGAGGGTAAGGGGGAGGAAACACCCGAAAGGGAAGGGTGTACCCATTCTCCACAAGGTTTAAAACCCAAAGGCCCTTCATGACCGATTTCCAACCTCGCAGAAAGTGGGACACCTGACCCCCCACAGGTCTCACATGATCTAGGATGGGGGATCTAGGGCTGCTTCCCTGAAGCTTCATTGGGAGCAGAGGAGGCAGAAGATGAAGATATGTTGCGGCCAGAACCTCTCCAGCCCCTTTTTCTTCCTCTATATGACCTATGGAGAGAATTCTGCTGCTGCTGTTGTTGCTGTTGTTGAGGTTGACGGAAGGTACGAAATGAAGACCTCCCAAATCCTCTATACTTTCTGAAGCCAAATCCCTTAGGTCTGTAAACCTAAAGACTTCGCAGTAACCCTGCTATCTTTAAACCTCTGTAAGGCAGAATCGGCTTTCTCCCCAAACAGTTTTTCTCCATCAAAAGGCAAGTCAACTAACGTGGCCTGAACATCAGCAGAGAAGCCGGAAGAACGAAGCCAAGCTTGCCTCCTAGTGGCTATCGAAGACCCCATAATTCTAGCCACAGAATCAGCCGTGTCTAGACCCCGACTGAATAACCTGCCTTGCGGCAGCTTGAGTTTCTGTAACAACCTCCATAAAAGAGGCCTTCTTCTTCAGGCAGCTTAGGGGCTTATAGCTTTATCGAGTCCATCAGGGCATGAACGTAGTGCCCCAATAAGCAAGTGGCATTAGTCGATTTAAGAGCCATGCTTCCAGATGAAAAGACCTTTTTGGCTGATTGTTCGGTCTTTTTAGAATCCCTATCCGCTGGTGCTTGAGGGAAGCCGCCTGACGATTCCTTCGAGCAGGAAGCTTGCACCACAAGGCTCTCTGGTGAAGGGTGAGAAGAAAGGAAGCTCGGATCCCTCGGAGCCACCCTGTATCTCCTTTCCACTTGTCTGGATACTGCAGGAGAAGAAAGAGGCTTGCGCCAAACGTCCATCACTGGCTCTAAAATAGCCTCATTAAAGGGCAACAAGGGCTCTACAATTAACGATGGTGAATGTAGGACTTCAGTTAAAAAGGTTTGGTTTATATTCCGCAGAGGGCAACTGTAAGTCCAGCAACTCTGCAGCCTTTCTGATGACCGAATGATAAGGAGCCAACTCTTGTGTAGGAGAAGGCCTAGCAGAAGAATGCTCCCATTCTGGAGTAGTATCAAGTCCACTAGCATCCTGAATGCCTTCAAACTCATCAGTTGATTCACCAACCTCACATTCCTCCACTTCCTCTCTATATCGCTCCTCCTCCAAAATCCTCTGGGCCTCTCTTCGAGAACGGATCCGAGGACCCGGCGTCAGCAGCGCCGTATGTGGAGTCGGCGACACCGAACGTGGAGTCGGCAGCGCCGGAGGAGTAGGCGGCGCCGGGCGCGGAGCAGATGGATTCGGCATCGAGGGAGGCTCCGAAGAAGGCAAACGATCCAGACGAAGCCGGGATGGATCTCCAGACGGCACTGGGAACCGCCATGAAGGAGCCATCGGCAAGAAGGGCATAAAAGGAGCTTGAGCATAATGCTGCTGCACTCCCAAAGTGTATGCGATTGGACCCACGGGACCAGATAGTGCGCCGGATGGGAAGGCAGCCCTTTGAAAAACCCCATACATCGCATTGAGGAAATGCGTTGGATCCACACCCGGAGTGGGGAATTGCGGGTATGGGTTTGACCCTGGATCCGGTCGGGAAGTTTCAGGAACCGGAGCCGAAGTGTCCTCCACTGGCGCCGCAGGTTCAGCTGGCACCAGAGAAAGAAATTCCTCCTGATCCGGATCGGCGTCGGAAGCTGGAGACTCCACTGGCGCCGGTGACTGCACCAGGGACCGCGCCGGAGTCAACTTCGGCGAAAGTGTCTTCTCTGGAGACATACGAGAAGGGGAAGGAGAAGGAGAAATAACTTCCTTGCTTCGACGCCGAGGCGATGGCGACCTCGAAGCCTTACTCCTCGACGATCGGCGCCGAGAGCTATGCTTCCTCTTCTTTCGGTGTTTCTTCGACTTTGAAGAGTGTGAAGTCGACGACTCCGGCCTCGACTTCTCCTTTTTCCTACCTCTCCTTTCCTTCTTCGCCTTGGCCATGAAGAGTTTCGCCTCCCTCTCCTTCAGGGCCTTGGGGTTCATCCTTCTACAGCAGGAGCAGTCATCCACATCATGATCTGAAGAAAAACACCACAAACAATCCTCGTGGGGGTCAGTAATGGACCTGTGGCCCCCACATTCCCTACAAGGTTTAAAACCTGACATTCTCATCGAAGACATGGCTTATCCAGAAACAGTAACCCACTGCAAGACAACAAAGTAGCAGGAGAGTGCTGGAAAACCGTTACGCGTCGACGGCGCAGAAAAAAGGGAACTAATGTCATCACGCCGACGTGGCCCTCTTATGGCTCCGGTGACATCATACGGAGTCGCGAGCGGAGCCGAGGTATTATGACGTCCACGTCGGCGTAGAGAGCTGAGGAAAAAAGTTCCGTGGAATGCTGGCGCAGGGGATATTCACAAGGTGAGGAATCCACTGGCAGATGTTTCCATCAGAATGCTCAGTTACCTCAGTTGACTCCCGATAGAAGCAAGGCGCATTTTTAAATTCACCTGCATCACAGACAACAGCCGGCACTGTGTCAACCCATATAATTGGCACAAAGCCCAACCCTCTGCTGATAGTTGCTTTCTCCGAAGCGCAGAGACCATACCACTAGAACCTCCCACATTCAAAATACTCAGAACCATCTCTAACTATGTCACTGGAAGTGCTCTCAGAATTGATTAACCTGGTGATAGCCACAAATCCCTAATTTGAATTATTCAAGAATGACCTAATAGTTACTGATTCAAAAATTCCTCCTAGGATAACAACCTCTTCTGCTCTACTATTGTACTTTGTAACTACAATTTGTATCTGATGCTATGGGCCTCCTCTATGGTGAGGAAGTTTTTCTCCCAATGTGTACCCTTATGTATAATGTTCAGTTTGCTTCTGTAAAGTGCTCTACCACCCTGGAACTGTTTCATGCCATAAAGAACTGAAAAATAAATAAATACATAGAGCACCAACATTCCTTTTTGCTGCTGCTAACCAGCACCACTTATGATTGCACTAATATGACGAAATATAGCACCCCCTTAAAATATTTCACATGGTGCTAAATAGCGCCACAACACAAATCAGAACAACCCAGTCTCATGCTGCAAATCTCATCCTTAAAAAGTAGACCTTGCAAATCTCACATTACATCCGAATGACATGAAAAACTTTCACCATTGACTGCAATGAACAATCATAGGGCATGAGGAGGCTGTTGGAATAGAGGAAAGGGTCAGCCAGAAGGTGCTGGAGGAGAATTGTAATGTGCCTGTGGGAAAACAAAAATGCACATCTACCCAATCAATGGGCCAGATTTGGTAAGCATTTCTACAGTCACAAACTCTCCGATTCAGGGTTAGCAAACATAAAAATGATTTTTCAGATTTAGTCTGAAACATTTTCAGATTCCTAAAATGGGATTGTAATTGGATTCGATTCGGTACCCGAAATGGGCATTTTTTAGGTGTCCTTTCTAAATACGGAATCGGCATTCTCTATAAAACATAAAAAAATTACCAAGACTCAAAGGAGGTGGTAAACCATTCTTAAAAGGGAAGGGGTGCCTTTGTGAATTAAAAACAGTTTGTTGGTGAACAGGCAGTGGGTCCATGGAACAATTGCCAACTCTTAAACCAACAAAAAAAGCATGTTTTAAAATGCAGCCCCGTTTCTTTAAAGGGAAATGGACCACATCAAAAAAGTGTACTTTATTTATAAGCGATCACAGGCATGGTGGCCTGCTGACCCCAGCAGGCCAGCGTCTCTGTGATGGCCTCTAATCATAGCGGGTAGCAATTTGTGGTCTACCTCATTAATATTTATGAGGTAGGTCAGATTGCAGCCCACTATGATTCATAATTTTAAGAACCAACCCTAGTAGTACATAGGTCGATTGTTAAAATTCTTTACTAGTCACAAAAATACTGGTTGCAACATGCAACCAGTATTTTGCAGACATTTTTTGTACATCCGTTTCTTTGTTCGCCAACAAATTCGGAGTTGGGCATCTTTGATTACCACAAAGCATAAAGCCATATAGACAGTAAGCTAGGTTGTTATCAACAACTTCAGTATACACAGAACAAGCGCCACAAATTCAAAATCATGCATTTTCCTTGAGATGTTATACCCTACCTTGTGATTTCTTCCATGCTTGTCCAAAAGGTAGATGATAGACTTAATGTGTCCTTCTTTGATGATATTTAGGGCTTCTGGACTCTCCACCAAAACACAGTGCAAAACTTCTAGAATTCCTGAAAAATATCAAATCTTACATAAGAAATTCATAGCTACTTACTCAGGAGCCTTATTACAGAATCATAAGGATATGTCAGAAGGCAAGGCCCTTGTGAAATGTAAGTGTGTGCCTTGAGACAAGAAAACCTGCCTGTTACAGAGAATCAATCAGTGGCGGCTCGCCGAAGGAGTGCTGCGGGGAGGTGGGGCTGGACGGGGGAGGGGCAGGGTGGGGGCGTAATGGACTCGGACATACAACGGCAAGGAGTAAGGTAAGTAGATAAATAAATAAAACTCTTTACCTGGCGCACGCTGCATCGCCGAGTTCGCGATGCAGCAAGCGCAAGGTGAATAGTTTTATTTATTTATTTACTTACCTTACTCCATGTCGTCGCATGTCCAACTCTACTAGCCCCACACCCTGCCCATCCCCTGCCCCACCGCCCCGCAGCACTCCCTCGGCGAGCCGCCTCTGGAATCAAAGCACTCACATACTTTTTTCTCAGTTCATATTCACCAAGAATTGATTTCAGGGTTTCAATGAAAACAAATATTTTTTATTCTTTTTATATTCTGTAACTTGAGCACGCCCTACATATAGAATCCTTTCCAGGTGGGTCTTTGGCATATAATTGACAATTGAGAAATTGACTATTGCCCATAAAACATTCACCATTAAAAGTACATTTACAATCCAATTTCCATTCGAAATATTCAACAAAAAGCCTAACCAATATAAAATCTTGTTATTAAGACTACCCAAATATATACAAAGATAATTATTTTTCATCATTCTATGTCGAACAACTTTCATGATCAACTAATCAATTTCTCTTTCCCAATATCCTAATAAAATACTTGTGCTACAACAGTTTACGTCAATAAATAAAGAATTGCATTTTAAATTTCAAAAACTCTTGCAAAAAAGGAAATAATGCACCGGAACCACACACGTATTTATCCCTGTCTATGAGAAATAAAATACCACATCACTTCAGCATGTTAGTCAAAACTCAGTTTTAAAGTGCATTAAAAATTCTAAGTATAGCACATAATATAATAGATAATTCAGGTTAGCTTTCTACCAGTCCAAAACAGCAGTTATTAACATAATTACAAGAAATATTATAGTGGTAACTTTTTCTTCCTCACCAACCATGTTTGGTTCCTACATGAAGTTTGCTGTACAATACTGAGTTTTGTTATCAAAAACACGGTTGCAGTTGTCCAGGGCTTATTCACAGGTATAATGGTTTCAGAAAATGCCTACAAGCCATGTCTCAGTTGAGTTTAAAAAGAACAAATACATGTAAATCAGGCATTATCCTTGTTCAAGAGGCTGTTGGCACTTGCAGAACAGATTGCTGGCCTTATTCCTCTTGCCTACTGAATGCCACAATGGGAAGATTCTTATCTAAATGTAATAAGCATACAAATGCAAAATATACATCTAATAAATCTATTAGAAGCGGTTGAGACTCATGATACTAAGGCATTTTGGCATTGTACATAATACAAGGGGCATAAATGAATCAACAAAACCAGAAATACACATAAAACCCCATGAACGAGTGGCTCACTTAGAGGAGTTATTTGAGGCTCCATCTCAGGATTTTCAACTTCCTGTTCAACCCACCCCAAAATCTAAATGGCCCAATCTAGATGTTATATGTCCAGTTTAATTTTCTTTGGCTGACATCATGAAAGCTATTAATGCCCAGAAACCAGGCATGGTCCCTGGATTAGATCAAATCCCCTGAGACTTGCTCCACTTAGAACCCAATATATGGGGAATTTATATAAATATATTATGGAACGCAGTATGGGCTGTTGAGCCCATTCCTGATTCATGGAAGGGCGCTGATATCAACCCCATCTATATGAAGGGACTGCAAAGCCTGTCAGGAAATTACCCTGTTTACAAATAAACCTCTGTTATCATCTAAAACATTAATGGGTCTTTAAACCCTCTTAAAGAGCCTTACCCAGTTTTGTACAAAATATGGGCTAGAAATTAATTCTGCCAAAACGAAATTTATGGTGTTTAACCCTCAGAGGCCATTCAGGGGTTCGATTAGTATGAACAATTACACCCTTGAGAGAGTCAACAAATTGGACTATCTGGGGATTTGACCTTCAAATTTTAATACTTGATAGTTCCAAGTGGCCAAAAATGAACTTTTGAAACACAGAGTGGCCGTGATTTTAAAGTTTGCTAATCATTTAACCAGGTTTGCTATATCTCCTGCCCTAGAGATTGATAGAGCATAAGCCATTAATTCAGCGCTGTACTGGTCCGAGTTATGGGGCTATTATGAGGCAAGGCAAGGACTGAAACAAATGTATTGAATAATTATTGAAGGTTCCAGCCGGCGCCCCACACTCCCAATAAAGCTCGACTCTTCTCCAAAACCAATTGATTCTGTAGCTAATCTGAAACCTCCTCTGTACTGGATACAAATCTAGAGATAGCATTTAAGATTGCTTTGGTGGTTTACGTGAAAATGTATTTAAACAATCTGGGTTTGTGCGTATATTGGTCAGATTCCCCATGATTCCGTGTTTGTTTTGGTAAAAAAGTACTGAAAACCAGATATTGAGAAGTCATTAGGAGTGATTTATTAACATCTCCTTTGTCTGGCAGGGGAGTAGCTACCATTGGGGCAAATGGGCAATTCACTGGGGCCCGGAGGAGAGAGGGGGCCCAGTCTGCTCTGTATCGGCTGATATTATTTCAGAGGCTGCCTGTTCAGAATATGTTTTAGACATTGTATTCCAGGGGTTTGTCTGTCTCTACTTTTCAAGGGAAGGGGTGCAGAGGGAGTATAGGATATGAGAACAATTAAGAAGAGAAAAGGGACGAAAGAAAAGGAGAGAGTGAAAAAAAGGAAAGAGCGCAAGAAAAGATGACAGAATGGGAGACGGAAATAAGGTTGAGCAAGAAAGAGAATGGAGATAATAATGAGCAAAGTGGGCATGAGAAAAGAAAGAGAAAGGACCTAGAAATCATAGGCGCTGGAAGTAGGGGTGTTGGGGGTGATACAGCACTCCCAGAATAAGCAGGAAGGAGTTCAGAAGCTGAATGAGAAATAAAAATGCCTTTAATTTTGTGTTTATCGTGTGACATTGCTGTTTCATCCAAAGACAGATGTAAAATGTGAGGCTATGTCTTTAGCAAATTGCTGGTTATTAACACGGAGAATGTTTTTGACTTTTCTTTTTTTTCTCTGACTGCAAATTGAGAGGATTTGTTAAAGTGATAACCCTGCTGGCATACAGGGAGTATTAAAGAAAGACACTAGGGGGGCGTGGCCGTGACTGCCGCCAAGATGGCCGCAACTTGGTAGAGCTCTGGCAGCAGCGTGCCTGAAATCAGCAGTGCTGCCTCTAATCCTCTATTATGGGGTCGGCAAAACTACGTATGAAGATATCCATGCCTGGTGCTGTCCGAGCGGTGGCCCGGAGGGCCTCCGGGGACCCGTGTGCAGCTCAGTAGGACGGCCACGTATGCGTGCTTTGGAGGCCCCGCGGCGACAGGGACCACGGGGGAGCCTGAGGCCTGGGCCACCCGGTCCTGCTGGTGTCCTTCTCAGGGTTGGCCGGAGGACATCGTTCCGCCCAGAGCCCCCGGTGGGACGTGGCATACTGTGAGAGGCTGTTGTGGATGCCTGGGCTGCTCTTGGGGGCCTGCCTCACTGCAGCTGGACGGACTGCTGGGCCTGGGCTGCGGCCTATGTGCGTGGGCTCGGCTCTCCCCGACGCTCCCTGTCACACCCGATCCTCAGTCCAGGTACGTCAGTGCGCGGACCAGGGGGGGGCCATGGCCCTGCGGGGGCATGTGCGGGCCTGGCTGAGCGGACACATTATTAACGCCTGTGGCGGGCCGGCCTGTGTGGGCCTGCATTGATTATCCATCGCAGCAGCTGGGCCTGCCACCTCTCCGCTCGTCACCATCACGGGCAGGCCTCCTGGGAGGTGTGCTGGGCCGTCTCTGCCAATTGGAGGCCCTGCATTAAATTTGGCCTCACAGTGCAGTGTGGTGCATAGAATTGAGGAGCAACTTTCAAGGACAGCAGGGGTGTAGTCTGAACCTTTGCAAATGTGCACGGCAACATACTATATATAAATTTGGCTGGACAGACCCAAAGCAGCGCAAATTACAATTTGATCAGGCTGGCCTGACAAGGATGCGGCTGGGGCCCCTGAGGAGACAGTACCTACCACTAACACTGCGGCTATCATGCAGGAACTTAGGGCGGGCTTTTGCGCCATGGATGCCCGATTTGATACATTGGGGTCTCGCATGGATAAACTGGGGGACCGCATAGACCACAAGGGGATACATCTGGATGGCGCTGAGGAACGAATATCGAGCTTAGAGGACACAGCATCTACTGTCCAAAAGCACCTAGAGAAGGCGGAGCATATACTCAAGTAAGTAGCTATCAAAAATGAAGTTTTGGGCCAGATCGAGACGTAACAATATTCCCATTTCCAATGTTGCAGAGTCCAGAAACATGGGCCGGCCAGATGTGTACATAGAGCAGCTGTTGCTTACTTTGTTTGATCGATCCAGCTACTCCCCAACCTTTTCGGTGGAGAGAGCACATTGCACCATTGGCCCGCAAACCCCTGCTGGCGTCCTGCCACGGTTTCTAATAGCACGTCTTCTAAATTGCAAAGACAGAGACACTGTTCTCCGACTGGCCCGCAAACACGGCGAACTACAGCACCAGGGATTTGTCATATCTATATACCCAGACTTTACTCCCACAGTCCAAGAGGCCAGAAGTAAATTTGTTGATGCAAAGAACGCCCTCCGCAAACTGAACATCCGCTATGAAGTGCTGTATCCTGCGCGCCTGAAGATTGACCACAATGAAAGTCCAAAGTTTTTGAGACACCTGCGGAAGCTGTTACCTTCCGTAAGAAGTTATCCAGCGGCTCCTCACCCCGCCCCCGGGTTCCCCAGTGCCTACTGATTGATGGCTACGCCGTGGTTGTCGGCCTGCACCAAGTAGTCAGCGAATCGACTACGCATGCATATAACGGTGACTCAGGCGCTGGGACAGAACCGAGTGCCTTGACCTCTAACAGATTTTACACTCTTAAACTTTTGGCGGCACTGTCCATGTGCTTCTACAAGCTACTTTCTCCATGATAAGGCCGCTGCCTGCTGGGTCGCCCTAGCATCCCATTGGCGTATACTAGTGCTATAAGTTTGGGTTTCTTTTTCCTTTCACTGTTTGTTGAATTTTGGTGGGGGGGATTTGAAAAATGGGTCTCACTGGATGGTTTTAAATCTAGTGTGGGCGGGGGAGGGAAATATCTCCATGTTCAGGGAGAACATATGTTCGAATGTTTGTTAGCTGATATGCTATGCTATCCCACAAAGCCAACAACTTCCAGTCTGCACGACAGGCAACAGGCCCGCTATTTCCTGCTTTGCCACTATAATGAGACATGATGTAGCAAAGCCCCTAGGGGTATCCTGTGTTACATGGAACATTCGTGGCACCAATAATCCGTGCAAGGATAAGCAAGTCCTGGCATACTTACACAGGCATGGTGTCAAAATCGCATACTTGTAAGAAATGCATCTATCCCCTAGCTCAGCCCCCACATTTGCCAAGTCTTCGGGAGCCCATAGATATTCTCCTCCTACAGCACATACTCAAGAGGCGTCTGCATACTTATTCATAAGAGTGTTCCGTTTAATTTATACACATTTCATACTGACTCCGCAGGGCGGTACATAATCCTTCTTGGCCTCCTTGCTGACAAGCAAGTCTTGCTGGTGAATATAAATAACCCCACAGTTGATGACCAAGATTTTTTTCAGGACATCGATAATCTCATGAGCCGAGCAGACGTAGATCAAATAATAATGGGAGGTGATTCTAACCTAATCCAATGCCCCAGACTCGACTCCTCTAGTACACGTCTCAGTGATAAGCCTAAGGCCAGAGCCCTGCTTCGTCAAATCATAGACACATACACGCTCAAAGATTCCTGGCGTTCTCATCAACCCTTTGATCCTGGCTTCACCTTTTATTCCTCCCCACATACAGTCTGGAATAGGTTGGACTACTTGTTTCTTTCAGCCAATATCATACATTGGGTAAAAGAAGTCCATGTCCTTCCATGCACCCTCTCCAATCATAGTCCAGTACTCCTTCATCTAGCCATACCATACGGCTGCGAAGCCAAAAGACGTTGGTGTGTTACTCTGTAGAGGCCCTACGTGACCAAGTGTTTCGGAGTGAGATGTTAGCGACTGTGACAGAGTATTTGTTGATAAATATGGGATCGGTTGCCATGCAAGCCATGCTATGGGAAGCCTTCAAGGCTTACATCCGGGGAGTTAGAATATCTAAACAGGGGGGAGTCCTAGGCGACATTTGTTGCCAAATCAAACGCATTGAGTCTGACCTTCAGGCCATCGATGCAGTAGCAATATCGGATGGTAATCCACAACTTCATCCTCGGGCGCGCTTGATGTCTGAGTTCCACATATTGGCAGATCAGGGAACTGCATATTTAGGGAAATACGCCACAGCACGTAGATATGAGGAGGGTGAGCGACCGGGCCAAACACTGGCCAGGATGCTGTGCCCTAACCGAGCGGCCGATTATATAGTTGAAGTCCGAACCACTGATGGTACACGTGCGTTGGGCACTGAGGAGGTGAAGGCTGCTTTCCTGGAGTACTATAAAAACCTATATACTTCCCGAACACGAGAGGCCCCTCTGCGATGGTGTGGCTTGAGGACAGCCATCAACAATTTCTCCGAGAACCCCTCACACTTGATGAAATTAAGGAAGCCACTGACTCACTCAATGGCTCTAAGGCCCCTGGGTTGGATGGCCTCACCGACGCCTTCTACAAGGCATTTAAAGAGCAACTTGCCCCGCAACTTCTTGCACTGTACAACGAGGCCTTAACCACTGGCCAGTTACCACCAATTCTACGAGCAGCAGTGCTTACATTCTAATTAAAACCGGGCAAGGACCCTACCCTATGTACTGCATATAGACCCCTCTCATTGCTCAACCTTGATAATAAAATACTAGCAAAGGCTTAGGCGGCCAGGCTGGCCCTCCTTATGAAGCTAATTATCTCTCCGGTACAGTCTGGATTTGTCCCACATAGGTCATCCTCATTCAACCGCCAAACAATATTTGCGGCGCTTAATATGGTGTCTCAGACTGTGCCTGGGGCGGTGGGCCTACTGGATGCCGAGAAGGCGTGGGATTCTCTGGAATGGCCCTTCCTGACAGCGTTACGGCGGAAACTTGGGATCCCCCCTTTATATCCCTTATTCAGTTGCTATACGCCAAGCCCGTGGCCCGTATAAAGATTAATGGAACATTATCTGATGTCTTCCCCATCGCTAGAGGAACTAGGCAGGGATGCCCCCTATCCCCCTTATTGTTTGTTATAGCCATGGACCCCTTAGATCTCCACATGCAGGCACGATTTCTCCATCGTGGACTCCAGTTTAAGCAGGGACTATTACTTCTTTCCCTATATGCAGATGATATACTTCTTTTTATTAGGCACCCTGCAGACAACCTCTCCCACTTAGTGGAAGAAATAACACGTTTTGACAAACTGTCAGGGTTGCAGATTAACTGGTCCAATTCTGAGGTATTTCCCCTCACAGATGCCACCCACCCATTTCCGACGTTATACCCAGTCAAATGGACAGATGGTCATACTAGATATCTGGGCGTACAATTAAACAGGACAAACACCAAGTGCTACAATTAAACTATGGTCTGGTGATAGCGAACCTGACAATTCAGGTTGAGAGGTGGAATAAGTTGCCACTCTCCATGGCCGGCCAAGTGGCCATTATCAAAATGATTGTACACAGTCTGTTCTTATATCTCTTCCTTAATATCCCAATTCCGCTACCAAACTCCTTTTTTCAAACACTATGCAGTTATCTGCTGCATCTCATCTGGGCGTGTCACAGGTACTGGAGCTAGGCTTAAAATATGAAACATGATTTAGCTACTCCTTTCTAATCATTTGACAATGCTAGCCTATGAGATGAGCAGGGCTTACAGTGAAAAACAAATTTAGCTATTTGTAACTACAGGGACATGTAAAACTTATAAGAACATGTCCTACCTTTTAGTTACACAACACCCTGTCCAGAGGGATACCTAGAGACTACCTTAGAGGTGACCTATGTGTAATAAAAGGGGAGTATAAGGCTTAGCAAGTTGTTTTAAATGCCATGTCTAAGTGGCAGTAAACTGCACACACATGCCTTGCAATGGCAGGTCTGAAGCATGTTTTAAAGGCTACTTGTGTGGGTGGCACAATCAGTCCTGCTGGCCCACTAGTAGCATTTAGATTACAGCCCCTGCATATATGGTATACGACTTTACCAGGGACTCATAAGGAAACTAAATATGTCAATCAGGTATATAGCAATCTCACCATGTTTAGGGGATAAGCACATGCACTTTGGCACTGGTCAGCAATGGTAAAGTGCCTCAGAGGCCTATGGCCAACAAAATGATACAGTAAAAAAGTGGAGGTGAGCAGGCAAAAAGTTGGGGGAAAACCACCCTAAGGATGACAGCTCTAACAATAAATTAAGCAACATTTTTCTAATTCCGAAGAGTGATGAAAGCAAACATTTTAGTACAATAAAGACACTTTACTTAGTGATGCACAAATGGTAAATATTCGCTGAAACCCAACACATTCTCGATCGGCTGTGCCCTATATATTTTTATCAGTAAAACTGCATGCCTGGGAGGAGGCAAGATGGCGTCCGCACGACTGGGCATGTGAGCTGGCTGCTCCCGGGTGCTCACAACCACACGCTATGGCTACTTTGATCTAATTGAAGAGAGGAGGGGAAGGAAACCAGAAATTACTTACGGGATGCAATTTGTCTGCCGTGAGCGCTGGCCCCCTCGGCAGGCTGAGCGTCGCAGCTGCAGTGATCTCGGCAAGGCTGCGCCTACACTTCTGTTGGTGGAGTTTCGCCCGAGCCGGTGTTGGCATTGTTTCTCGGCTCTGGCCCGCTACGGAGGATTGGGAGGGGAGGGTTTGTTTGTCCTAACGATGCCTCCCGAAGCAATGAGAGTGGGGACTCGCCCTCAAGTGGACAATGTTGGTACCGGAGCTGGGGGACCTAAGAGCCCTGCGAGCGGTGGTAAAGCGGCCAAAAAGGATTCAATTGCCAAGGGAGAAAAGTTAATAGAGAATACGGGTAAGCGCAGTATCCCACTTTTATTTTCTGCCAGCAAAGACAAAGGGAAAGACACCAATCCCCCCAGGGTGCGTCATCTGCTGTAGTAACGGGCTGCAGGAACCCTACTTACTTTATTTCAGACCGGAGAGGGAAAGAAAAATAATCTACCCTTAGTGACACTGGTAATTTTAATGCAGGATTTCCATCTATACCTGGGGCGGCCAAAGTAAGTGAAATGGATGAAGATGTAACTGGGAGGGGGGGAGACCGCATGATAGTTCATGTAGGGCTCCCACCTTGGATCGTGCTCCCAAGGCCAATCTTCCGGATACCTGCGCTACATCAAATGATTTAATGGCTGATAATCAGGTGCAAACAGGTATGGGTCCCAAAGGTGATGTTTTTAGCCTCAAATCTCCATTGAAGGAGATAGAATATGGGGACAACTTCTATTCACTTTCGGATCATTCAAATTGATCAAGTGACGACCTGGAGTCTATACTTATGGCTTCAGCCATGAATGGCGCGCAGGGTGACGGCGGTAGTGATCTTAGTAGCGCACATCTGGAGGACACAGGTGATACATCGGATGGTAGCCCTCGGACAGTTCGTAAAAGACCAGATCTTAGAGGTGGTGCCAAGCAAATGGAATGTGGTAATGGCAGCAACGTCTTACAGTGGGACTATTCCTGCTCAACCGATTTAAGCACTGATAATGGGTGCTGCCCTGGGATTGTCACTGAACCGCCAGCCAACCCATCTGAAGATATATCACTAGCTCTGATTTATCAAACTATCATGACCCACAGGAAGGAGGCACGAGTAGAGAATCAAAGAGTGCAGGGCTCATGTAATAAACTACAGAATTCAGTGTGACGCATAGCTAAGACCTGCACAGAATTTACAACTAGATTTAATGAAGCAGATGCCCAAATTTCATGTCTCAAAGACGAACTGGTTGCACAGAAGGCTTTGACTGAGTTTCTGCGGTCTTTAAAAGATGATAGGCAATGGAAGCTAGCCAACCTAGAAAATCGTTCCCGTAGGAACAATCTCAGAGCTCTGCAAATTCCCAAGGGGGTCAAAGGACAGGACCCTCGTAAATTCATTATTGACTTGTTTACAGAAGCCTTCCCTGAGTTGGGAAAGTGGGATTGGCAGAGAGAAGTAGATAGAGCACATCGCTTCCCATTCGCTATTCATCCTAGATCTGGTCGAAATCCAGACAGACCCAGAGCAATTTTGATACCTCTTATAGCTTTTTGGCTCGGGAAGATGTGTATTCGCGGGCACGTCCTTAAAAAAAAAGGGCAGGGAAAGGGCTAGAGTTCTTTGTCAGGCCTGACTTTTGTCATCTAACTGTGGAAAGGCGCTTGCATTTACGCCAGCTTATTGCACCATTTCAGGCCAAAGGGGCGCAAGTTTTCTTACTAAACCCAGCAAAACAAAAAGTTATATTTAAAGATCAAACCCGATTTTTTTCCTCTGAGGTGTGAGCAAAAGAGTTCCTACAATCTTTGTAAAATTTGTTTAACCGGGATGGCCTCTGTTATAATTGCTGCCAGGGTTAGAACCAAGATGTACTACTAGCAGATTTTGTAATTATGTATTTTTTTATTTCTCTCCTGTCTTCTCTCTTATCTTGTATTATCTCACCTTATGCGAAACTTGGGTTATACGCATATTAGGATATTGGCAACATATATTATGCCTAAGAATATTTCGAACTATGTTTTGTCTTACTGTAGTCTTGTCTGGTGCATAGGGTGAGGGGTTTGTTTTGGGGGTGAGCATCTGGGTGGCGGGAGCTTGTCATCACAGGGACCATTGGTCCTAAAGCCTCGTGGAAGGGTAGGGGTAGGGTGAGGTGGGTGGGGTTCTCGGGTTGTAGGTGTTTCAGGGGGGGAGAGGTGGGTGGTTTAGTTGGGGTAAAATAAGAAAAAAAATCCACAGTATTGTTAAGTTTTTGAGCTTGACAGATTTCATGTTTTTTTAAGAGAATTGAGTATCGGTACGCTCCCCTATTTCTATAATGGCTAGATCTGGACTTCGAATATGTTCCCTAAATGTATGTGGCCTAAATACCTATAACAAGTGACAAAGCGTTGCCGCTGAACTTCGGGTGATTCAACCCACTTGGTCTGCCTACAAGAAACTCATTTATCTTGGGAAAAGGAGAAAATGTTATCGGAAATGGGTTTTTTGCTCTTAGCCGTTTAACAACAATCCTCAATGACTCGGGGGCTGCAGTTTTAGCTAAACCTGCAATACAAACCTCGGGATGGGTTTTAGCAGATAAGTTGGGGCGCTGTGTTATTTTGGAATGCATGATAGGGGAAACAAAATTCACGCTGTGCACTGTTTATGGTTCCATACTTGATGAAGCCATGGTTTTGGAACAATTAAATGTGGAGCTTGCACTTTGGCCTACCCCTCTGGTGCTGTGCGGGGATTTCAATATTAATTTGATCAATAAGGAACTTCAATTCGGTATACAAAACGATAAAGGAAGGTAACCCAGGGTCTTCAAGGCATTATATCACTTACTGGTAGATCACGGTTTGGTCGATGTCTGGGATTCTTTGTGCATGCCTGATCCTGGGTTCACGTTTTATTCCCACCCCCATCAGAAGCTAGTACGTCTCGACTTTTGTTTTGTATCTCCTTTATTATTTACTGAAGCCAAAATACGAGTATTCCCTAGAATCACCTCAGATCACCCACCAGTTGTTTTGGATATCCCCGCATTGGGCTCTTGTATAACCCCAAGAACTTTTACCTTTGATAAGAAACTTCTTCTTGATAATACTTTTATAGATCATATGAAGATCTGGATCAAGGATTTCCTTCAAAATAATCGGCATTCTACATCGGTGGGGGTTTTGTGGGATACTTTTAAAGCTTGCTTTAGAGGGGAGGTCCTGAGCTCTGGACTGTACCAACAAAAGAAAGCCAAACTCGTAGTACAGGAATTGTATACCAAACTTAAGATTGCAGAAGAAAGCCTTGCACAGGGGATTCTGCTTAAGAACAATATTGCTGAACTACAAACTAACGTGGCTAGATGTAAGGCGAACATCAACCTATCCTGGAGCAAGGAAATTGCAGCTAAATATCTGGTATATAAAAAGGATTGTTATGAGTATGGGGAGGCTGTAGGATGCTGCTTAGCTCAAAGGCTATGCTCTAAGGAGGCTGTTCATAGAATAGCTGGCATGAAGAATGCGCTAGGCGATATGGTATTTGACCCCCAAGAGATTCTTCGGATTTTTCATAAGTTCTATGAAGATTTATACACAGAAAAGGAGTCGGGCAGCATATTAGGAACCCTGGGTTTCAACATTTAGTGGAGCGGGTAGGTCAGGAGGAGGCAGAGATAATGGATAGCCCCATTAATTATGGAGGAGCTAGAGCTAGCTATAAATAGTATGACAATAGGTAAGGCAGTGGGCCCAGATAAGCTCACTTCGGAGGTTTATAGGGCCTTTCTTCAGGATAATAAAATAGATATGCTAGCCGTCTTCCAAGCAGCTCAAACTGGGGGGAGCACCACAATCATGGGATGAGGCTAATATTGTCATCTTTAGGAAGAAAGATAAACCACAGGATCTGCCAGGGTCGTATCGCCTGATTTCTCTTGTTAACTGTGATGGGAAAATCTACACCAAAATCTTGGCGAATAGGTTGGCAAAAGTCATTTCTCCCCTGGTCTCCCCAAAACAACACGGATTTATCTCTGGCAGGGGGAATGTAAGTCATATTAGAAGAATTGTGACTCTGTTCGATATTGCTCAGGTCGAATCTAGGGACTTAGGACTGATTTTACTCGATGCCGAGAAGGCGTACGATCGTGTTACCTGGGACTTCCTTTGGAGGTTTATGCAGTGGATGGGGTTTGGTCAGGGGTTTATTCAGGCTAGATAGGTATTATATCAATCGCCCATGCTCTATGGGTCTTGTATCGGATCCTATAAAGATTTCTAGAGGCACAAGGCAGGGGTGCCCTTGTTTCCCCCTGCTGTTCGCCCTATACATTAACCCTTTTTCAACAATGCTGGAGAGAAGCACCCAGATCAAACCTTTTCGTGTTCAGGATGATCATTTCCGCGTCCTTGCATATGCCGACGATATAGCCATCGTAACATCGGATCCTGTCACGGCTATACCTGAAGTTGAACGTCTGGCTTATGAGTTTGGCGCAGTCTCTGGTTATAAGATGAACACATCCAAAACCCAGATCTTGTGTACGAACCATTTCCTGGTTAATGACTCTAGAGTGGTCAAGGAGGTCACGTATTTGGGAATTAAGATTCAAGAATGTTTGAAAGAACTGGTTGAGATCAACTGGGGGGATATCATTGGCAATGTAAAGCAATCATTAGAAAGATGGGACTGTCTACACCTGTCAATGGTCGGTAGAGCCAACATTCTTAAAATGAATATAACCCCCAAAGTTTTGGATTTTTTTAGATCAGTACCTTTGGAGGTATGTCATGGTCAATTACAACATCTACACGCACTTTGTGCTAAATTCTTGTGGGCTTCGGGGAAACCACGTAGGGCTTCGCGATTTATGACTCTTCCAAGATAGAGGGATGGGTGGTCGATTCCCGCCTTCACACTCTATTATTATGCGTGCCTTCTATCAATTATGCGGATAATATTGACAGGAGAAGACGTGAGTAACCCTGCTGAGGCTCCCTCAATTTACCAGATGGTGTTAGGAACCGAGGTTAAGAATTGCTTGTTCAAGAAATTGGATGGTAGCTATTACAAAAAAATGCGCTTTAAAAGCTTGGGGGCAGTTTTTAAGGTTTGGAGCACGGTACGAAAAAACGTACAAATTCAGGGATTAATCTTTTATACACCTACCACGGCCGTAGGAATATTGACGCCGATATTTCAAGACCACGTGGCAACTAGCTGGAGATGTAAGGGTGTCAATCAAATCAGGGATTTCTACGAGGTGGGGGGTTATATTTGTGTTTCATAGACTAACAGACAAATTTCTTCTTCCTAAGAATCAGTTTTTTAAATTCTTACAGAGTTGCGATTTCCTGAGCAAACAGCCCACTTTGATGACACCTCATAATTTAGTAAAAGCTATTAGGCGCCAGGAAAGACAGGGGTCCTTTATGAAATCCTTTTAGCCTCGAGGAGGGATGATTTGGATAAGCACAACCTTAAGTGGGCACTTAAACTGGGAGAACCAACGGTTTCTTTAGAGAAGGCGATTGCTATCGCCGGGGAAATTTGTTTGTCGGCTAATCTCAAATCCCAGTTTTATAAAACTATATTTAATCTCTACCACACCCCAGCTAACATGAAGAAATGGGGGAGGGGAAACAATGGGAAATGTTTTCGGTGTGGGATAGATAATGCTGACAGTCCCCATATTTTTTATGTATTTGCTAAACTGGCACCATTAATAGAATATATTGAGACGTTTTTGACAGAAGTTACCCGGGGTTGTTATTAAAATATCAGCTTCCATGATGTTACTTGGAATTGGTGAAGATCTGGAGCAAGGGAGACCCATGAATAAATTCCCGTATTTGCTCTTTATTGCTAAGGCGGTAGCCCGATTATGTTTAGCGTTTTCATGGCTTCCGTCTGAAGTACCGCCTTATGAAATGTGGCGCGCCCGGTTTTACAATATATATAATCTGGAGCACAGTTTGTATTCTGTTAAAGGACCAAGAAAACACCAATTAGGTATCTATGTATGGGGGGCAATGATCAATCACATGAATTGTTGAAATATAATTTTGGTATAACCAAATGAAATGAATTGTTTTTATGCTTCGTTATCAGATCTGTATGTATTTACTTATCTTTTGATACTGTGGATTAAAATAAAAATAAAAAACTGCATGCCTGAGCAAATTTAGTGCCCATTTCTGTGGAACATTTGTTGTCCGTTAATGAAAGTGCACTACCACATCATGCTTTAGTAATATATTTGTGACAGTGTCCTCCAAAATACACCACTGGCTCCATACCATACCCATACCACTATCCTGCTGAATGGGCTTGGCTCATCCGCTACACTTGTTCTTTGTGCAATGATTTGATATTTTAATACCTATGACGTCCGTGATGCAACATTGATCTCAGTACCCCCACTCTGAAAATTGTTCCAGCACCACTGGTAGAAATAAGGAGAGAAACACTCCCCTCCATGACATTCCTCTCGATGATACTCCACTTTACTCCATTCTACTCCTCTTACACCACTCCTATTTATGACACTTTACTCCACTCGGCTCTAAACCATGACACTCTATGCTCTTCCACTCTACTCTATGACACTTTACTCCTCTCTACGCCCTTCCACACCACGCCCCTCCAATATATGCACCTCCACTCTATGACACTTCACTCTGCGACACTCTAAGCTCCTCCACTTTACTACCATCCACTCTACGATACTCCACTATCCACTCTGCACCACTCGGCTCTAAACCATGACACTCTATGCTCTTCCACTCTACTCTATGACACTTTACTCCTCTCTATGCCCTTCCACACCACGCTCCTCCAATATATGCACCTCCACTCTACAACACTCCACTCTGCGACACTCTATGCTCCTCCACTTTACTACCATCCACTCTATGATACTCCACTATACAACACTTTACTCTATGACACTCGACTCAACTCTACAACACTCTACTCCACTTTATGTCACTCATCGATACTCTCCTCAATTTTACACCAGTCCACTCTTTACTCACCTCTACAACACTCCACTCTACAACACCCTACCCCACTCTATGCCACTCCACTGTACAATACTCTGCTCCACTCTTCTCCACTAATCCACTCTATGCTACTCCACTGTACGCCACTCTATGCCACTCCACTCAACGGCACTCTATGCAACTCAACTCTATGACACTCTACTCCACTCTGTGCCTTTCCACTTCACACCCCTTCACTCTACAAAACTTTACTTCACTGTACGTCACTCCACGCCCCTCAACTCTACGCCCCTCCACTTTACGCCACGCCTCTCTACTCTATGACTCTTTACTCCACTCTCAGCCACTTTGCTCAATGACACTACAATCTACACCACTTCACTTTCTGACACTCCACTCTATGATACTCCATTTCATGACACTTCACTCTAAGGCACTCTACTCCACCCTATGCCACTCCACTCTTCGACACTCTACTCTGCTCAACTCCCTCTTTGTCACTTTACTCCACTCTACACCACTCAACTCTACTCCCATCCACTCTACGACACAGAACTCTACAACTCCATTCTGCACTACTCTACTGTATGCCACTCTATCCCACTCCACTTTACAACATTTTGTCACTCCACTCTTTCACACTCTATTCAACTCTATGCTACTCCACTCTACGCCACTCTACACAATTCTACTTCAGTCTACTTCACTTGAATCCCCTCTACTCCATTACACTCCACTCCACAATACTGTACTCCACACTTCGCCACTCCATTCTACAACACTTCATTATACACAACAATCCTCTATGCACTACCTTTTAGCCACACTGGTGTACTACATGTTTGAAACATATTAACAACGCCAATAGCTTTTGCATTGGCGAGACCAATTATCTTTGCAAATGGTAGTTTAACATTTGAGAGTTGTTTCCAGCTTTGTCAATGCTCCACTGCAGAGATTGCAGACAGGCCCAGAAAGAGCCGCAGTTGGCAAAATAGTAAAAACGGTGCTGGAAGCAGGACGTTGTAAGCAGACGGCTGTTCCAGTAGAAAATACAGATAGTTACAGCTGTTCGAAAGCAGCACCTTCCCATTAAAACCATTTTACATGGTAAATATGCCCGGCACTGACATGATTCATGAGGATATAGATGTAATACAATTGCTGCATCTGCATGGCCTACTAACATCAAACCAATCCAAGGATCTACTCCGAGCACCATTCTGAAAGCGAACAATACAGATAAAAAAAAATGGATACATAAACTGCTGTAAGAAATAACAGCCATAGCATAGCAAATATTCCTGCATCTATCCAGTACAATTAGGTCAGCAAATTGTTGTAGAAGCATTATTACAAACCAGATTTTCAAATGACAGGCGAACATGAAACCAGCGGTGGGTTGGTGGGTGAGAAAGTGACAATTACAGTAAAAGCATCATGGATGCCTCCCATAATGCTTTGATAATAAAGTCGGTTGACATTTGCGTCTTATATTTTAATTTGAGCAACCACAGAAAGTAGTAAAAGAGTTTCTAAACATGAGTGATTAACACTTAGGAGAACCAGATGCAGTAACATCAAAGGGCCAGTTCATATGAATATTTAAGGAAAGGGCTTATTGTGGTCCACCACAAACATCACTATCTTCAGATCTGGGTCATAATGAAATAAGGTAATAATGACTCCAAGAAACACACAGGTCTTGCCTCTGAGCAGTTCTTTTTGATGACTTCATCCAACCACGGTTCTTCATCAGAACACTAAATTGCCAGTAGTTTGTATCTTATGCTGATAGCACACACGTTTGTCAAAGACATGGAGGCATATTTACAAGGAAACTGTCGGAGCGTGGCATTAAGTCAAAATTGTTAACGCCGCGCTCTGACAATTTCCAGTTGCAGGCACACGCCGTATTTATACGAATGCGGCGCACCTCTGAATTTCCCCTAGGGCTGGCACTAGATTTAGCTGCCTTGGCCAATGCAGGCACCTTTGCACCATTATGCAAGGGGGCCTGTGCTGCAGGGAAAGATTGTTTATGTGCAGGAAGGTGTCCCTTCTTCCCCACCGCGAAATCAGAGCTACAATCAAGAAAGACAGGGCATAAATTATAAGCGCAAATCATTAGCACAATAAGGGAATTATTAAAAACCTCAGATAGTTGGGATTTCAACCCGATAACTCACATGTTGATGGGAGATTAAACAAGCATTTGCAATGCAATAGGTCTCGCCTTTAGGCGAGTTTAAGCTATTGGCATTGCAAATGACAATGCCTTTTATTTATGTTCTAAAAACAAAAATAAAAGGCAATGTTATTTGCAATATCAATGGCTCAAACTCGCATAAATGCGAGACCTATTGCATTGCAAATGCTTGTTTCTTATTCCATCGTGCCATCTGCTCACCTCCCTCCCCAATTGTACCCATCTCTCTCCTGTGCTCTCTCTCTATTCTCTCCTCTCTTCCTCTCGGTCTGATGCTCTTTTATAGTCTTTCCTCCTGTCCCTCGTGCTCTTTTGAAGGTGATTTTGTATCTCTCCGGCTTTTGCCCACCACTTTCCTCATCTCTCTGTCACCTTGGCTGCCTCTCTGTTTCTCCTGCTCTCTGGCCACCTCTTGTATTCTTTGGCTACCACATTCAAACCTCTCCCGCTGGTTTCCCATCTACTGTACTCTTTCTCTAATATTTGTGTGTTTTTTCATTGTTATTACTAGCAGCAATCATTTTGGGGTTCGCTGGGTTACATACGCTTTGGTTGCTTTTGAGTTTTATTTAATTGATTCTCGAGTGTATACACTATTGCGCATGGGCATTGTTGGAGGGCTGCCACTACATTGGAAAATGAACGAGGTAGACATGTCTAGGAACATGATTACTGGGGCTTTTACCTGAAATTCAGAACTTTTCCTCATCAGGCTGGTTCAACTAAGTGCTTCATGGTTGATGCAGCCTGCACGCCGAGAAAGATAGCGAGGTTGTCATCTGCTACTAATGAGAGGAAATACAGTGGCAGCAGGATGCCTGCTTCTTTACCCATCCTCTCATGAAGATGCCCCTTAACTTCAGCTGCAAAAGTATGCGGACAATCACTGCTATATGACTGGCTTCACTGATCACATTAGTGTCTGAGATCACCAGTGGTGGTTCCCGAATGAATGCTAGCAGCTGTGCTGTTTCGCATCTGAGGCTACGCCTTGTTGGAGCTAGCTCGGCGTTGAAGCGACACATGCTCCGACCAGCCCCTTCCCTTACCCACCCAAATAAAGCAGTCTGGACAGGAAGCTGCGAGAGGAAAGAATAAATCAAGATGGCGTGGGAGCCACCCAAGCGTGACATTTTTTCAGGGGTTACCAGGGCTACACGGGGAGCAGGTGCAGGTATAGTCAGAGCGAAGGGACACGTGTGGGTTTCTCTTGCTCTGGTAGGAGGCCCATGGGCTGTGCATGGATATCAGTGTGACACTGCCATGTGGCCGTGTAAACCATGTCATCACTTTTGTTAGTCCGACAAAAGAGTGATGTCAACATATTGCTGCGCATTAGCGTTCAAAATGACCCCATGACCCCCCCATAGGATCAATATTTAATGGAGCGTGGGCATCCGGTATAAAATAAATAAATAAATCGAGCGCAGTGTCCCTAAAGTAAAATGCTGATTCCACCACAGGCGCCAACCAACCATAGGGACCCCACAGATACAATAGGTGCCGATCTGGGCCTGTGCCGCTCTCCAACCTTCAACTGCCTCCCGCTCGTTGCCAAGGTTAAAGTAATAGATTCCACACAGGAGCAATACTTAACGGAGTGCGGGCATCCGGTATAAATTAAATAAATAAACGGAGTGCGGTGTCCCTAAAGTGGGCGCCGCACTCAATGTAAAGTAAAAAATAATAAACAGCGTGCGCGCCGTGCTCCGATGTAAAGCAAAAATTAATAAATAACAAGCCGGAATGACAATAAGTAAACAGCGTGCGCTGCGCTCCAGCCGGAACGACAAAAAAAAAGCCCTCACCCTCTAAAGTAAATAGTAACACGCCGCAAGTAAAGCATCCAGTCCCGGTGGGCGGGGCTAAAAGCGGACAGAGCGGCAACAAGGAGGGATTAAAAAGCCTCCTTCACAATAGAAAGGCTGCGATTAGCATAAGCTATTGGAAAGAAGGGGCGGGGCTTCAAGTCCCCGTCGGAATCCGTATTGCTTCCAAGTGGCTCTCGTATGGCGAGAGCAGCGCATGCGGGCTGCTAACGCCAGGCAAGACCTAAAAAGGTCACATAACCCCACATTAGGGCCAGGTTGTTTTGTTTTTTTATTGCGCATAATGTAATGTAAATCTTTATTTATTTTTATTTATATAGCACTTACCACCCCATATTAGGTGTTGAATCATGATTATTGGGTCTCCCATATTTTGGCTAATTTCTGTGTTCTCTTACATTTACAATTTTTGTGTCATTTTTACGAACCGGAAACAATATCTTGCAGGAATTGTGGAACTGGATGTGTGCCACAAAGCTGTGACCTGCGTGAGCAGCGTTAACCAAAGGAACAAAAGAAACTGCTTGGTAGATGAAAGATTTGCAATAATCACGATGTTAAAAATGTATTTTGTACGGAGATGTAATGACATACCACATACTAATGCATTCGTTTACAGTGCTTAATTTGAGCTGCTGGTTGCAGCAGGGGCGTAACACAGGCCCCCGCAACACCCGAGAAACAGGGGGCCTCTTTAGCACAAAACTCGGGCCCAAGAAGTTCCGATTAAATCTGAAGTGGGGGCCCCTTCGTGTACGTGACAGGGGGGCCCCCTCAACTTTCGTTACGCCACTGGGTTGCAGGTGGGGCCTAAGGCACTGATTTTTGGGGACACAAAGCAAAGAGAGAAAAACATAAAAGAGGATTAGAAGGTGTAAGTGACAGATGGAAAAAAGAGTGACAAAGAAATAAAGAAGGGATGGAAAAGAACCTGCAAGGGTGTAAGATAACGGAGCAGGGAGTGTCTGGTGCTGGATGAAGGAGGTATGGGGTGGAATTAAAGCGACACCACACAGCCTCGGTATTCGGCACCAGACCTCCATTAGGGCCGCCCATGGGCTTCGAGCAAAACTTTGTTCCCCAACACTTCTTTTACAAATTAAGCACTGCATTGATATATGGAACCAAGGTAAGCAGGGTTCCCTTGTAGGAGGTGGTAGATACACTGATCTTATCTCCAGTGTGATTTATATATATGTAAAAAGACTGTAAGTAATGTACACATTCTGATTGTAAACAGCAAAATGGGTAATGGGACTAAAATGTGTCTTTAGATTTCATTCCTCAATCAAATATTGGCTCCTGAACTGAATAAGATATGCCTACTTTATTTTCTCAAAAACATTGAAAAAGTGTCACACAAAAACAATCCCATATTCCAGGTTGCCCAACACTGCCTTAAGGTCCATGTTTTGGTGCAAAACTGCCCAAAACTAAAAAAACACTTGTGCAAACTAAAAAAAAGTAATACGTTTTGCAGTGTAATGTACCACAAGACTTTGTTATGTTATATTAAGAATTTTTTTAAGCATTCGATTACCACAAAGGTGTCTTGGCGCTGTCTGAATGGCAAAATAGCCACGTCTTTATCTCCTTCCTAAAAGATGTTATTGAGGGAATTTCTCTGAGATGAGGTGGGAGGCTGTTCCAAAGTTTGATCGTGTTGAGGACTATACCTCTGCCACCCGACTGCATCTTTTTAAATTTAGGGACAGCTGAGAGATTGGCTTTGGCCGATCTGAGTTCTCTATTAGGCTTATATCGCTTAAAAGCTAATCTAAGGAAATCTGGCCCCGAGTCGTGCATTCCTTTGTGGGCTAAGCAGAGGGCTTTAAATGTTGCATGACTGCGCTTGGGAAACCGGTGAAGCTTGCAAAGTCCCTGCGTTATGGAGTGGAATTTGGGAAGCTTAAGAATGAATCTAGCCACAGCATTTTGGACTAGCTGAAGTCGACTCATGTGTTTTTTAGAATGGTTAGATAGAGATTATTGCAGTAGTCCAATCTGGGAAGGACTAGCGCAGTGATTAAGGATTTCCTGTGGCTATCCAGGATGAAGGGAAGAATTTCCCTGATCATTTTTAGGATATCGTAAGCTGAGGAGTGGTATAGCTGAGATTTGCCATAATAAGATTGTCATCAATAATGACATAAATTCTTAACTTTGGTGATGGGAAGAGGAGGCTTGGGCAACTTTTCAGGCCACCAATTAGTAGACCAAGCTGGAGAAGGGTTCCCGAACACCATGATCTCGATTTTACCTGAGTTAAGCTTCAGGCAGTGCCCACTCATCCAGCCTTGATGCAGTTTCGGCATCTCAAAGGGCCCGTTGAATCATTGCTGGCTGCCGCAATTATCAACTGAGTATCATCAGCATAGGATGTTACCTCCAAGTTGAAGCTTCTAATGAGAGGGGCCAGTTTCGCTACATAAACATTGAAAAGTGGTGGGCTTAAAGACGACCCCTGAGTGACTCCGCATGGAAGGGAAAAAGGTGAGGAATTAAATTTACCTAACACTACTGTTTGTTATCTGTCACTGAGAAAAGAGGAGAGTAGATCAAGCCCGACCCCCTTCACCCCTATTTCCTCTAAACAGTCGGTAAGAGTTGTATGGTCTACAGTATCGAAGGCAGAAGATAGGTCGAATAAGATCATAACTGCTGAACCTCCACTATCTACTGCCTTCCTCAATTCTTCTGTTGCCTTGACCAGGGCAGTTTCTGTACTATGCCCTGGTCGAAAGCAAAACTGAGAGGCATCTAGAAGCTGGTTATCTAGAATGTATGTAGGTAGCTCAAAATTCATTATCTTTTGCAAATATTTGTGGGGAGAGATAAACCTGCAATTGGACGGTAATTTGAAGTGTCATTGATATATAAATTGGACTTCTTTAAAAGCGGGAGGATAGAAGCCTGTTTCCACACAGAAGGGAAGCTACCAGTAGAAAACATAATATAAAAAATATATGATAGGTTCCTTGCAATAATGTCTGGAACCAATTTCAAGATCTTTACCGGGCAGGGGTCATTAGGGGAACCAGATTTACTTTGCAAAAGTAAAGAACTCACTTGTTCTGGTGTGGTGGCAGGAAAATGGGTAAGCGAACAGTCATCTGGATCCCTCCCCTTATGAGGTTCTGGAGGTTGAGAGTTCCCATTGTCAAAATCATTAAAAATCCCATTGACTTTCTCTTGAAAGGCGTTTGCAAGGGCATCACAAATGAATTGACTGTCAGAGGAATTAGTCTTATTCAAGATGGTAGTGAGTCTACGAACAACTTGGAATAGTTCTTTCGAATAGTTGGAGGCACTATCTAATAATTGAGTAAAATACCAGCTTTTTTCCTTCGTGATGAGATCTTTGAATGTGGCTAGTGCCCTCTTGTATGCCAGTCTCATCTGTTCATCGTAATTGCTCTTCCAAATCCTTTCTTGCCTTCTACAGGCTTGTTTTTCAAGCCTCAAGTCTTCTGTGAACCTAAATGAACGCTGATTTTTAGTAGGAACTAGCTCCCTGAAGGTGTCCGACAACCAGTCAGAGTAACAAGTCGCAGCAGATTCAACCTCGGCAAGTGAAGGGGAGTAATGTTCATCTAAGGACTGTGCTAAGATGACAGGATCTAATTTACTCCAATCTTTGTAGCTAATGGTAGCCTGTGTAATACGCAAATAGGCCTGATCTCTAAGGCTTTACTTAGAGAACGTGATAACCGAATGATCGGACCAGACCACAGGAAAGATATTCTGAATTTTTAAAGAAGGATCATCGGACAAGAGGCCATCCAGCGTATGTCCCGCTGAGTGCGTAGCCTACTTAACTAACTACTTAACTAACTGTTCAAGTCCTAAGGATTCTGAGATATCTAGCAGATTAGCTGTGTTCTTATCTTCTGGGGCCTCCAAATAAAAATTGGCTGCTAGTACATGGAAGACTGGGGGAATGGAGAGGGTTCGGAAAATCAATGAGCTGCAGGAGAGGAAAATTAGCATTGGCAAAGCCAACAAGTCTTAGCTCAGTTGAGCGGGAGGAGGAAAATGAAAAGGCCAAGAGGAGTGAGTGGAAACAGGCAGAGGGTGCAAGAGCAAGGAAATATTAACTCCAATGGAAGTAAAATAAAAAGAGTCCTCTCATGTAAGCTGTTGAAGGTAACAACTCCTCCAAATTAGAACACTGGGAGGCCGAAATGCTCCTGATCAGGACAAACAAAAGAATAGAATGTAAATCCATTGAATCAAGAGCACATAATGGAGAAAGACAACAACGCCATCCAATCATAAGCAAGGGCTGACCCAACGCCCACCGTAAATATAATGGAAATAATAAGTCTTCATATAGACGGCTAACGCTGTCTGCAGCTGAGACCTAAAGAGATGATACCAAGGGAAATGGAAGTAGATGGATGACAGCACAGAGACAGCTCCCTGGAGAAAGAAACCAGCTGAAGAGGTAGACATGCTTGGCAGCACAGAGTGAATTGAAAGGAGAAATCAAGAGGTAGGCTGTTTTTTTAATAAAAGAAAAGCTGATGAAGAGATACCAGGCGTATCACCCCAAGAGTCGAGAGCAGTGAAAAAATGGGACCCGAGAAATTAAGAAGGAAGTAGACTTTTGCCAAGGGAGTCATGGAGACACGTGGTGTGTGGGATAACCCCCCGAGTAAGTGTAAGGCAAGACAAAACAGGAAATAAACAGAGCAAACACACAAGGGAAGAAGGAAGATGCAGGAGGTGTTGGGGGACTCCCAGCAAGAACCAGAAAGTGTAAAACGGGACAGGAATAGAGAAACTACATGGCCCATGTGGAAGGAGGGCTGTTGGTAATAGAAGGGAGTATGAAAGGAAGCACCCGCTGAGCCAGGAGGCGGCGGTCACTTAAGAACGTAAAGAAAAGACAGGCATGTTGCAGAACAACAAAATACGGAAACATTTTTGACATAAGATAACTTAAATCGACTTCTTGAACCAATGAGCCATGACTTAATTACATACAAGCTAATGCAACCATTCACTGGAAAATGCTCCAAACCCATGAAGCAATTTAAAAGATTACTTCTAAGGCAACATTTCCTAGAATTGTGGACAGGAACTCTGAAAAAAGCATGGCGTACATGTGCTAATTGCTAGAACGTTAACACTGTGTATACTAGGCACACTTAATTGAGGACTATGTGGTTTGAAAGGTAGCAGTATACTCTGTGAAGTGCGAGAGGTATTCCCTTTGCCGGTGTGCATGTTTCAGTTTTCCGTAGTGACGAAATGTCGATGTGCGCAGAAAATTAGTTTTCTACTAATAAATTTAGCATGCACAATGAAATGTTCGCCCTGGGGGACAATTAGAAGGGCTCAGCAGCAGTGTAATTAATACGTTTAAAATAGCTGGTAAGAAAAGACAACCCCCACTGAGAAGTTGCACTGCCATGTTTACCAATGCACACAAAATAGACAGTTCGGGCAGTACTTAATTTGTTAAAGACTGCCGGTGCCCGAAGCTCTGCTCATGAGCCAGTGTCGGTTCAAATAAACTTTGGCGGTTCGCATACCATGGCAGGTAGTCTTTAATACCCTGCCAGATTCTCCCTATCCCTATTTCTCGCTCTTGCAGGTTCAGCTTTTTGTTTGTGATGGTTTTGTCGTCATTTTCTTCCTCCAACTTTTGGATCTGTGTATTTGTCCTACTTTTGCACTATGGTAAATATCTGATAGGGGAAATATAAGTGCCAGCCCCCAAAAATAAGTGACAGTGCACCCGACGGCAATCACGGGCTCGGATTAAGCATTGAGTCCAGGCGATGTGAAGATCTTTTGTGTCTGATACTGCTGCAGTGTGGTGCAATGTGCTATTAACCGCAACAGGGCCAGACTGGAGAACCAAAAGCAGTCCTGGACAAAAAAAAGATCAAGGCAGCCCTACTATTTTCGTATCCTCTCACTATCTCTTTCTTTCCATCCATTCATTCGCTCTCTCCTTCTCACCTCTCTCTTCTGCCTCTCTGATCACTTCAGTGGCCCTGAGCTTACAAATCCTACCTTCCAGGGCTCCAGCCCACCAGGAAACTACAGGATGAAATAAAATGCATCTTCGGCCCTGATCCACCATAACTTCAAAATGATAACATTGCAAGAGAACAGAAATGAACCGCAGATTTGCAAAAAATGTGGCACACGGGTAAGTGTAGACATATTTAGAGCAGTGGTTCTTAACCTGTGGTCCAGGGACCCCAGGGGGTCCATGAAGCCTACTCGGGGGTCCGCGACTGCTTATGAAATTACATAACATTACAGGATTAATAAAGTGAATAGAAATAAAGGAGCACACTGTGAAATTGTCAATTTTAAACTGAAATGTATAGGATTGTGAAGGAATTTGAAATTGGAAACAAAAAATGTACTTGGTATCCTCAGATTAATTTGTGGAAGCAGAGCAAGTACCGCAAACAGAGTAAAGTATGGACAATAAGTGTCCTTAATTGAATTTAGAATAGCTCCAACCTTCCCATTAATATGTGTTGGACCTGGCTCTCTCTGCAGAGTCACCCCCAAACCTTTTGCCTATACTCTCCATTTTTTTGCTGGCCTTAAGACTCTGGCGCTTTACCACTGCTAACCAGTACTAAAGTGGTTGTGCTCTCTCCTCTAAACATGGTAGAATTGACTTACATTGAATTAGCATATTTAATGTACTCTTAAGTACCTAGTAAAGTGGTTTTACATATACCCAGGGGCTGTAAATTAAATAGTACAAGTAAGTGGGTCTGCAGCACTCATTGTGCCGCCAACTTAAGTAGCAGTATAAACATGCATCAGGTCTGCCATTGCAACCTGTGTGTGCAGTTTAATTGACCTGACAAAACCATCCTTTTTAATACATATAAGTCACTCCTAGGGTAGGCCTGGGAAGAGTTTGTGGTGTTGCACTCCATGGAATTCTGAAGAGTTTCTGAAAAACTCTGTCAAATTCCATTGAGTTCCGTGAACAGGTGGAGTATTGCTCGGCCACCCCAAGACTGGCCCCCTGCCAATGAGCCTCATGCCCTAATTAGTCTTTGTGCAGCATATTTCTCCCTTTGAGGTATTTACAATTGACTATCAAGCGCCACTCCCAAATGGCACACAATAGCAGAGCCAGGCTACCTGGTACAGTCTGTCAGCAGCCTTTCCTTCGAGGAGGTCACAGAACAATGATGGAATATGCTTGTGTGCTTTGTACGAGTGTCTCCGCATAGCTCCCTCGGAGGAGCTGTCTGCTCGATGGATCATAAGAGCTGCACAGAGCCCATGTGCCTGGGATATTCGAGAGCGATGAATAAATGTCACTCTAGCTAAAACATTCCGCACGCTATGAAGTAGAACCATGAGACAGTCTGAAACCAACTGGAATTTGTGAATATGAACACCTCCAAATACCAACATCCGGCCAAAGCAGGCATAGGCCAATCGAGCCAACGGCATTGACAATGCAGCCCATGATAATGTTCCGACAGAAGATTCCAAAAGCAGCAGAAAGTCCCAGCAGCTAATGCCAAAAGAATCGCCCATGAATACAACATTCAAAATATTTTACCGAACACACCCACGCTCTTCTTACAACATAGGCTATTCTGCACTGTTTTGCGCCGGGCTGATTTATCTTTCGCAACTGCCAAAAGTGTGAAATTGCAGCAGGAATAGTCAGGTATTCAGGTACCATTTAGCATGAATTCATGTCAATACTCACTTTTATTTCATTGCATCCTGATTTACAGAATGTTTGTGATGTGTTCGGGTAGCCTTTGCAACGCCACTACAAACCATGAATAAAATAAATGTTTTTAAGGCATTTAGGGGCAGATGTTTCAAGCGTTTTTGCGTTCTGCGAATTTGCCTGTTTGCGAACGCAAAAATTGCTTTTACGATGCAGCAAACCTAATTTTGCTATTCAGTAACCTGTTACTGAATCGCAAAATGGGTTTGCAATTCATTATTAGGAAGGGGCGTGATTAGGGCGTCCCTTCATAATACCAAATTGCATCGGTATGTATGAATGTTTTGTGACCGAAATTGCGGTTGCAAAACATTCGCATTTTACCACCTACTTCAAGTAGGTGGTAACCCATTCACAAATGGGAAGGGGTCCTCAAGGGACCCCTTCCCCTTTGTGAATGTTTGTAAAACAGTTTTTAAGAGCAGACAGTGGTCCCACGGACCACTGCCTGCTCTTAAAAAAATGAAAAGAAAACTTTTCATTTTTCGTTTTTTCGTTTTGTAAAGCATCTCGTTTTCTTTTAAGGAAAACGGGCTGCTTTACAAAAAAAAATATTGCTTTATTGAAAAGCAATCACGGACATGGTGATCTGCTGATCTCAGCAGGCCACCGTCCCCGTGATTTTTGCGATTCCCAGGGGACCTCATTAATATTCATGAGGTAGGTCATTTGTAACCCCCTAGGAATCGCAAAAGGTGTACTTTACACCTGCATGCATTGCATTTTGCGATTTTCTAATTGCGAATCCTTGTGATTCGCAATAAGGGAATCGCAAAATGCTAGCTACATTCATCTGGCCTATACTTTTATCATTTAGAAATGCTATTTAGCACCCGCTCATCGCTGAGAGGCAAGATAAGCTCCTTTTCGGGAAGTACACGTTTTTCTTTATTCTAAACAATAAAGAACTATTAGAAAGCAGAACATATTAACATCAGCCAAATGTCAATCTTTTCAATTTAAAAAACATTGCTCCAAGCAAAAACTGATGGGGGAAACATTTAACTAGTTTTTAATTATACCTTGTGATGTGATGTATGCTGTCAGCCCTATTGTGAGGCTTGCTGTGCTCACTGCCGGTGTCGCCTATGGCTGGGGGCCCGAGGGAGGGAGGTGGCTCAGAGGCCTTTGGGGGATGATGGAGGCTGTCGCTGGTGTCCTGCCACCACAGCCTCCGGCCACCGCACTGCAGCCCCTCTCGGGTCTGGCTCCGAGGACAGGGAAGGTGCTAGGTGATGGAAAGCACAGCCCTAACAGTCCTGGGATAGGAGCAGTGCCATTGTCAGGCCACCAGCGACGGGTGGAGTATACCAAGGCCGTAGAGAGGGGCACAGCGGGAGACAGGTCAATTCAGGCACGCACAGCGGGGCATTTCCAGCTAGTCAGCAGTCTCCTACTGGACTACTGTGGGCCCTCCACCATGGTGAAGTAAACAAGAGGATCAGGATAGTGAAACGATCCGCGATGGGAGCATCTTCCACTGCACGTTAGCCTCCTCCCCCCTTTTCAACCACAGTACAGTCCGTTTTAGCAGCTTTTGGCTTAGATGGGTGAGCGCATTGGTTAACACCACTCCGCCAGAGGTTGGCAGAGTTTTTGCTGAATTTCCCACTCCAAGTAGATCGCGGAGGAGCAGAACTCGGCAAACTCCGCTGGCAGAGCGGAGTTAACACCTGGGCCTACCCTAAGGTAGGCTCAGGGCAGAGTACAGTATATTTAAGAAGTTGGACATGTTCTTTTAAGTTTTATGTGTCCTGGTAGTGAAAAACTCCTAACACTGCTAGGACTAACTCTCCCATAGGATAACATTGGAGTTACCTTATTACATTTAAAACACTGCAATTTCCAAATGGGAACAGGTAGCCAGCTCATGTTTGTCTTCGAAATTGTAATGAAAAATCCTATCTTATGGTAAAGTCGGATTTTAAGTTACAATTTTAAAAATACCACTTTTAGGAAGTTGACATTTTCCTACCTTAGCCATTTAGTGTCTGCAACTTGTGACTGGGACACATGACTGTATGTAGCTGACCTTCGGGCTTTGTGTATTCCTTCTAGAGAGCCACACACAATAGAGAGCCTAGGTTTGCCTGGCTGAGCCATAACTGGCACAGCCCTACTTACACTTGAATAGGCTGTGCCCTGCCTTCCCACAAAGGGCTATATACCCCCTGCATTTAGTCTTGAGCCAGGACATGGAAGGCAGGAAGCCTGTGTACTTCAAAGGGAAACCTACAGATGTGTCTCCCACTTCAAAGGCAGAACTGGGTATAAATATAAATATTGGAACTCAGACACCACTTCCTGAGTACAATTCTGAACCTGTGGATACTCTGCCAGGAAGAAAGACTGCTGTCCTGCTGAAAGGACTGTAACTATGCTGGACTGCTGTCACTATGCTGGACTGCTACTCTGAAGGACTACTGCCCTGCAGTGCTGTCCTACTACCCTCTTGCATGGGTGAGAAGGACCAGACCTGCTTCTGTTGAACCCAGAACCCCAAAGTGACTACAAGGGCTATTTGGCAGGCCTCGTGACTAGAGCCTCATGGACAAAAGTATCCAACAACTTTGAACCCAGGACCTGGATTCTGCCATCTGTGAACCCTACCCTGCCTCATGGTGCAACCCCAGTCCCGGACCCTTGGCAATGGGCATGAAGGCCTTCTGCCAACCCATCTGTGGATCCAGCAGAACCAACGCATCTCCTCTGCTGCATGGGGCAGTCCCAAGAAGAACTGAAGCATCAGTTCTGCTGTGAGGATTCACTCAGCGCAAGGACTCTGCATCAACCTCACAGCCCGCATCGGAACCGCCGTTATGCAAAGCATCGCTGACACAGGCCCTCACAACTGCAAATCTCCCATCAATGACATCCTCGACGATGATGCAGATTCTTGCACGGAAGCCTTGCATCTCTTCAGAACAAATTAATTGCTTCGACTGCATAATGCATTGCAAGCCCTCATCAAGGGCATCCTCCATTATGACGTGAGACCTTGCATCGCTGCTTTGCAGTACCTCAGAACTGACGCATCGCCTGAGCTGTGTGAAGCATCCTCTGAGTGGGACCTCGCAACACTCCACAGTAAACATTTAGGGTACTCCTGTTCGGCGGGACTAACTGGGTCCCTGTAGCTCCATCATGATCGCCTTAAACTTGTGACTTTGTCCCAGTCACCAGATATCCACAGTTGGCCCTTTGTGCTTTTTTGGTGCTTTTTTCACTGAAAGCTTTAAAATTACATATCTCCAGTTCTAGTGATTGGATTTTTGTTGTTTTGGTATTCTTTTATTTATTAAAATGTACTCTATTTTTCAGATCTGATATGGGGTCCTTTTGTGGTGTGGTTGTATACTGTGTTACTCTTTGAAGTGTTGCACAAATACTTTATACATTGTCTCTGAGCTTAGCCTGACTGCTTTGCGCCAAGCCACTGGAGTGTTGAGCAGAGCGTAATTTAGGATTTGCTTGTGACGTTATCCTGACAAGGGTTGTGGTTCCTGCTTGAGTAGGGTTTCACCCCCTCAACCAGTAACCCAATTTCTAACAATAATAAAATTCGCTTTTTTTATCTTTGTTTGTGAAATAAAATATTTCATAATTTGTGTATTTGTTAGACAAACGAGTGCTTTCTGTATTTTTTGTGTATTGTTTTGTAGTTCAAATCATCAAAATTGCTTAGGCTGATTTCCCTGGATTTCAATAATGAATCACTTGGGGTTCCCAGGTTCCAATAATGATTCAGTAGAGGTCCATGAATTCCAGTAACGATTAAGTGGGGGTCCACAATAGTCAAAAGGTTGAGCACCACTGATTTAAACAGTTTTCCACATTGTTGATGACTTCCAAACGTTCAAGTTTTTTATTTTCTATTCTGCAAACATACTCTATGGAAAACTCAAAATTTCCGGTTGTCATTGGTGTATGCCTCTCACTTATATTCCTTCCAGCTGTCAGAATCACTGAAAACCTGCAGTCAAAGTGTTGAGGTAATTGTGCAACATCACAATTATTTTCCTTCTTTTACCTCCTGAAGAAAATGCATTGATATTTATATAGCCCAAACATAGCTAGAAAGCAATGGAGTGCTCTTCACTACATGGGTGGTTGGAATATGATCCACACAGTCATGTATATCAAGTAAGAAATGCACAAATACATTTCTCACATTACATTTCAACTTTAGAACAGGAGATCAGGCAATTTACCCAGAAACAAACAATGTGGAGCCAATCACTGAGGCCAAGATCCAAACCTTGGTCCGCATGCCAGCAGTTCTAGCATCCCTAGCTACTAAACCACATCTCCTCCTTTGTAATTGCTGGGCATCTTGTTGCTGTAAACAAACTGACTATACAAATTCCAATCTTGTCAGAATGCACTGGATACGTACACTGACAGGCTGATACCGCTGGACTACGGCCGCACGAACAAGACGGGAACCTCAATTCCCAGCAGCTTGTGTTTGTGACGTCAGACGCACCATAGTGCGTGAGGTCAGGAAACCCGGATATTGACGGGACGATGGCAGAAGGAGCTGCCGATTGTTCGTATCTCCGACGTTTGGTGGCATTTTCCTGGTCCGATAAGGGTGCTGAGTGCACCCTATCATTTCCGGATTTCTATATTTAAAGTCTGTTCATACTTGGATCTACGCTACACTTGGGCTTTTCCGATCCAATCGCTGACTATCTCCCTTTGTTGGTGAGCCCGTACTACTGCATCTCCTTTTTATGTGAACTACAACCGTATTAGTGTGAGAAGTTGGCCTGGTATATGCTGTCCACTAGTTATAGTGGGCACCTTGCACCAGTCCAAACAACCCCTTATTGATGATAGGTTAAAGACAACCTTTATTAAAAGCTATCCTAGTGCTCACTATGGAGAGGAGCCTTCAGGCTAAATCTTGAAGGAATGTAAAGCAGCTTGTTTTACCAGTCTATAATCTCTTGAATGGCTAAATGAAAGGCAACCACACCAGGTATATATATAAAATATATGTATTCATTTCTAAACACACCCTACTCGTCTCTTTATGAGGCTAGAGGTCAAAACACATAAGTTACACTTCAAATATTATAGTAAAATAGCACAAATACATGTTAGGCCCTAGGGGCAAGCCAAACCATATACTAAAATAGTAGTATAAGAACTATGACTTAACGAGACACAAGGCCTAGAGCCTGTAGAATCACTGGGACCCCAAGGAACCACCTAAGGTAGTGACACAGGGGACCCACAGGGGCCGTGTGCAGTGTGAGAACACAGCCGCTAGCTCCTGTTAACTTCTATAGGGAAAGTCGCGGTTAGATTTTTAAAGATTAGGGACACTTAAAGATGAGCTAGGACCAAACCCTTTTGGTCTTAGGAAGTTCTAGGCTCAACACCCACGGGAGCACCGGAGTACTCGAGTTACCTCACCCAGGGAAGCCGGTTGCATAGGTGTCAAATGGTGTCGGGTCGCGTCGTCGTTTTCAATGGGAGCTGGCGAAGAAGTAATGCTGCCGGGAAGATGCGAAGTGTCCGAAGAGATCCAAGCCTGGATCGAAGATGAGAAGAACCTGAAAGCAGAGGGGACAGAGTCTGGGTCACTAGCCAGTGACCAGGGGCACGATAGGCGAATGCCCACCGATGTCGTGTGATTTCAGGTGAAGAAGGTGAAGCTTGACTCTTCAGCCATGAGGACCAGGAGGTGTCGAGGATGACCAGGAGCTGGATTCGAGCTGTCCCACAAAGGATGTCGAGTGCTGCAGTGTTGGTGCCCGGATTGGACACAACAAGCCTTGGCAACAGCAACCCAAGCAGAAATGAGAAAGATGCTTCGGTGCAGACCAACAAGGTCTGAGGGACTCACCACACGGTGGGGAGTCAGGGCACATCTGGATCAATCAGGGAAACCCAAGGAAAATCAAAGTTGCCCTCACAGGGACCCACCGGTTGACGGACCAGGGATTGCGAAGGAGCCTCAAGCTGAAAAGGCCCACAATCTTCGGTGCAGATGGTGCTCGGGTCTTGGGCTACAAGTAACCTAAAGCACAACTTCGAGAGACGTCGGGAAGTGAATGCACTTGCTAATGTGCACAGTGACCAGGAGTTCCGGTTCCACGTTATTCACGATGGGCTGCGGGTCTCAGCTTTGCTAGGGACTCTGGTCGGCCTCTGAGAAGTCTGGAAATCCTCTTCCTGGGCTGCAGATACTTCGGAGTCCGGCAGGAGCTTCGGCGATGCAGACCGTCAATTGCTTTGTTGGTGCCTGCCAAGCAGGGGAGTCACTGCGTGACCCCAAGGGTGATTTCTTCAGTCCTCTAGTCGTTAGTAGAGCGTTGAAGTTCCAGGATTCAGTTGCAGAGTTTCATCCAGGGATATCTAAAGTCCTGTTGCCAGGGGTTCCTTACTTATACCTAAGAAAGGGGTTGGACTAACTCAGGGGACCCACCCATGGGAGGGTTTTGAAAGAGGGGTGGCTACACCCATTTCCTTTGTCCAGTTTCCCACCAGATCAGGGACTGGTAGCCTCTGAACCGGTTTGAACTGGACTATGCACAGGGACACCAAATGTGCCCCCAGTGCAGGACTTCAAAGCACTCTGAGTGCTCCCACCCAGCCCCAATACACATCAGCCTGTCTGGGGGTGGTTACACCTCCCCGTGACAGGAAACCTATTGTCCAGGCCTCCCCTGCGGGAGTTTCGGACAGCAGCAGTCGGCCAGACCCGTCTCTGTGGCTGCAGCATCCATTTTGTGATGCCAGGGCTCAGTTAAGTTGGTACCAGGTATACCGGTGCTGTCATGTCTCTCCCTCTAGAAGGGTGGGATCATACTCCCACGCCAGTTACTGGTGTGGGGGTATGATTCCAAGGTGTTTGACACCAAACACGACATGTTTCCGTGCAGCCAGTCCAAAGTTAGCATTTACCGTTGGGTTATAATGCACTTAAGAGTATATGGTCAGGCTGCACCACTGACAACCCCAGAGGATAGATTCCGAAGGCTGTAGATGGACTCAGCTCATGCCTGGGCACCCTCTCACATATAACCAAGCACCCTGCCTTCAGGATTGATAAGGCCTGCCATAGGGGTGACTGATAGGTTTCTATGTGCAGTGATAGGTGAGATATAGTGAACCTATTTCTCAGTAAGGGGTGCATGCACCACCTTACCCAGGCTGCAGCATAAGACCTGTGGTGTCATTTTGGACGGCTTCCCAGGGGTGGCATAATACAGGCTTCAGCCCCTGGTAGGCCTCTGGGGTACCTATGCCCTGGGTACATAGTATACCATATACTAGGGACTCACAAGGGTACCCCAGAATCCAAGCTGGAGCGTACCTAAAGTACATGGAATCAATTTAGAGAGGAAGCAGCTAGACTGGGGTCCTGACTATCAGGGCCCCAGCCAGACTAAAGTCGAAAACAGTGTTACGGCAGCAAAAAAAGTGGGGGTAACCATAAGAGGCAGAACCTACTCTCCTACAATTAGTACGTGCAGTAGTGTTTGGGAAAAAGGGGTGCTCATTGGCTCATATTGTTTGCAGTGTTGAAAACAATTATCAAGGAACGCTACCCTTGAATTTACTTTGATGATACTTTGATGTTTGCTCAAATCATGGAATATCTCGAAACAGATATATCCAGTAATGGTGAATCTTTTTGTTCATTTAACAGGGGTGGTCAGTAGTGGGTGAATGGATTTCAGAAGCTCGTACTCTTATTGGTTCACCTCGACCTGATACGGAGGGTAGGTATATTGCGCTTACATAAGAGAAGGAGGTGTTTATGTTCTTTCTTGTTCCCCCCTTTACAGTATTGGTGTTGAGAACTGGAGATCACCCGTTCACCTCCCCTGTTATGGGGTTACATCGTCTTTCTTTTACAGGTAGTTACATAGGTGGTTATCACCTCTATTATTGATCATTATAGCTATCTCGCTATTCCAAGAGTGTATTACAATATTCTCTTTCTATATTTACAGGTCTCCCTCCCTGCAGTCCCCATCCTTTCCTTCCCCCGCCTGACCATCCTAAAGTCTACATATATATAAATATATATTATATATATATATATTTTATTTATATATAATATATATATATATTTCTCCAGACTTGGGGCTGTCGAGAGTTGGACCCCTCTGAGCATCGGTTCGACCCTGAGGATGCACTTGGTACAGGACAAATCTCAATTCTCAAACAAAGATAATATCTCTCAGACAAAACCAAAAGGTAATCTTTTTGGATGGTAGATAGCCTGTTCAAAGGTGAGACAGCTTCACCTAAAGGGTGCCCTGAAGAAGTATTAAATGCATAGGTTCTGGTTGGGAGGTTGGAAGCTTAGTTATATCTTGGGGGCTTACATTTATTCTTGCAAATACAGTGGGGGGGGTTCTGCCTGCCTTTAAGTAGGTAGTAGCACTGCAAAGGCCTCACACATCCAGAGGGAGCCAATGAAACCTGTAGCCTGCAGCCACATTATGATCTTTTTTCCCCAAACTGAAGACATTTCATAGGAATTCATAAGCATCATATGGTCATGTACTCCAAGAGGGAATTAACAAAGTGCTGAATAGCAGATGCTCGTGGTTATTGTGAATCGTTAATAATGTGTTAAATTCTTGAAAACTGACACTTTTGTTTGTCACGAGCTGATAAACGTGGCGAATAAATGTTATAGTATAGCACCTGTTGGACTTGGCCCTTTGAATTTGGAATTTATAATTAAATTGAATTTGGAATTGATAAAGCGTATAAAACCAAAGAAGCATCAAAGTACTATAACTGGCAGGAGCAAACTGGGGAAGACAGCAAAAGTAGTTAAGGTTGTGAGAAGAGCAAGTTTTCAGGTACCCCCAAAAGACAAAATAAGTATTAAGGCTCAATATGTGAGCATGGGGATTTTTGGCCACAGAAAAGTCACGCTCACCCCATCGCGTCTTCCAGAACCTTGGTACAATCACTTTCCTCTGACCAGCCGATCTCAACAGTCTGTTAGGAAGGTGCCAATTTAGGTTGGTTCTCAAATAGCAAGAGCCTTGCTAGTTGAGGGCCTTGTAAACCAAATACAGGAATTTAAAAATGATATAACTAAGAGAGGTTTAGGAACATCCAACTCCAACCTAGCAACCGCATTCTGGCTGACCTGCAATTTATTGAGCGAATACTGGCAGACATTTAAATACAGCGCATTACAGTAGTCGGGGCAAGATGTTATGAGAGCAATGGCCATGGGACTGTTAGCTCCTCGGGAAGAAAGGGAAAGATCTTCTTCAAGTTCTTAATAAGTCAGAAGCAGTAGCTCCCTGTTCTTTTAGCCTGAGCATCAAATGACAGGGTGATGTCAAATATCACCCCCAGATTTTTAGCGGAGGTCCTCGGCACGTGTAAGAGATCACAGGTCTCAGGCCACCACCAGTCAGACCAAACCAAGTTCTCCGCCCCAAAGACCAAAATCTCTGTCTATTCGGCATTCATTTTAAGCCAATTTTGATGCAACCTAGTGCTAATTTCAAGGCCTCAGGACCTGAACTTGTCCACTGCCCCTACCCATCCACCGGATATGGACATGATAATTTGGGTATCATCCTCATAGAACAATACCTGAAAACCAAAGGTATGTACAAGTTTTGTCAGAGGAGCCCCATATAAATTGAATAAGGTGGGACTGCGGGAGGACCCTTGTGGGACACCACAGGGCAGTTGGAATAATTTGTCCCTGAAGATCCCACAGCTCATCGTTTGAGTCCTATTCACCAAAAAGGATTCCAAGAGGTTTAATGCAATATCCCTCAGTCCGCGGTGACGCAGTCTTTGCACTATTCGAAGTGGAGATATGGTGTTGAAGGCTGCGGATAAATCAAGCATAACGAGAGTAGCCATGCCTCCGTGATCCACTTGGTGGCGAATAGAATCTGCTGCCCCAATCAGTGTCAACTCGGTACTGTGGTTTTACTCCTAAAACTGTGCTGGGATGGATCCAAAAGTTCCTGATCCATTAAGAACTGAACTCATTCTTGATTGATGCGTTTCTCAAGAATTTTGGCCAGTGCGGGCAACAGGGAGATAGGGCGAAGATTTTTCAAATCTCCCAGATCCCCATTAGATTTATTTTTCAGGGGCACAGTAATCGCCTTTTTCCAGCACTGGGGGTAAACTTCTGACTCCAGAACCTGAGAATAGACTTTCTCCAGAAAAATGGCAATTAAATCAGGAGCATGTTTCAACACCTTTCTGCAGAGTCATGCCTAAACCTTTTGCCTTCACCCTCACGGTTTTCGATCCGTTTTTGTTAGAGCGCATTAGTCAGGGTGCAGTGTATTTATAAAGTCCAACATACACTTTTAACCTTTACATGTCCTGGAAGTGAAAAACTCTTAAATTAATTTTTCACTACTGCAAGGCCTGCCTCTCCCATAGGATAACATTGCATTTAATAAGTGATAACTTTCAATTGGGAGCCAATAGAAATATCACGTTTGGTTTCTAAATTTTTTTAATTTAAAACAATCTCTTTGATGGCGAAGTCAGATTTTAAATCACAAATCTGAAAATAGCAGTTTCTTGTCCTAACAGCTTGGTGCCTGTATCCTGGGTCACATAACTGCGTATAGCTGGCAGTTGGTCTTTGTATATTGCTCCCCGACAGTGAGACAAAGGGGGAATAGGTGTTGGCAACATGGGCCATTTCTGACTTGATAGGGAGACCTAGCTGTCACCTACAACACTTGATACTCACACTAAATATAGGGTAGCAGGGTGACACTGGGCACAAACTGTGGCAGGGCGGGGTACACAAGGTGTATGGACGAAAACCCTCACTCACCCCAGGGTGGCATGCTTCATCATATCGTTCCTCCAGCACACCAGGAACGCAAGGTATCCGGTTTGGGCTATAACTTCCCCATGGGGAAGGAGCGGGAGTGTTTTATCAATAAAGCCAGCAAGATTGCAATACCTCACGGGTGGAAGTGAGGGGCGGAGTGCAAAAACGAAAATTTGTGTATGTTAAAACTATCTCCGAAGGTACAATAACTTTATTAACATGTCCTTGGGGATAGAGGATAAAAGCAATGTGAGACAGGGTTATGGATGTATACCCTGTGATCGGGTCAACATGTTTCTGCCCTAGATGACACCTAAGTTCAGGGCAGAATCTTCAGTCACTCTGCATGAAAATGTGAATAAACAGAGAAGAAAAATAATACTCAGGCCTTTAATCTTGACCAACCATGTGTCGCATTACAATCAGTCTTGTAGGTCAGGTGGCCCTACAAAACAACAATAAAAACATATAAAAACATCAGCATGCACTATCACCATATACACAGGTGCAAAACCTTTACTACAGTGGGTTCATGGTGATCTTACCTAAGATCAACGAGTAAAGTCCGACTCTACCATCAACAGAGTCTCTCACCATGTATATTCCTCTGGTTAAAGGTGCAATAAAAATTGTGTCACAAGCAACCATGAGTCAACAGACAATGACTTGCTTGAATGTAGCTAATCGGGGAAATGTATCTATTGTATCAGGATCCTCATTACATGCTACATGAACAATGCAGGGTAATTGGGACAATGAACTAATTGAATAAGCCATCAAGCAGCCAGCAATCAGACCTCGTGTGGGCATCATGCCAAATGAGAGTAGTTTTATTGAGACCTCAACCAGCCCACAAGCTGAGCCCAACAATCAGGGGTATTAGCAAATGAAGTGTAAGGGGTTCCTGTATAGACAACCTCATGGGTCCTAAATGATATGGGATCTCAGGGACATCCAGGGTCCACCCCCCAGAGAGCAGATAGTGTTATGAAACTAACTGTGATCAGAAGAGGCTACTCCACACAAAAAAAGCCAACAAATGCATAGGCCTCACTATTAACATGTCAAGACTGTGCACGCCCTCTACAATACCGGCGGGTGCGATCGCAATAGTGCAGAACGTGCCCCAAGTGACAATGATATCAAGCCAAGTATCGGACTCAAGAGGCCAACCAATGTGGGCACTGTGAAACCCTCGATTAGTTAAAATGTCGCCTAGTGTCGACCTCAATCTTGGAACGACTACAGTAAACAGAAATCATACGCTCACCTCACAAAGGATTTGACACTAGTCTCTTGTGCCTCCAGAAAAGCTGGGGCCAGGGCAGGTTGGCAGGAAACTCCATGCACCTCTGGAGGGTAGAAACCTCCAGAACCTTTCCCTATTTCAAAGCTGGCACCAGGTATAAATAGTGGACCCTCATCCGCAACTTTTCAGCATACCTCTGGACCTGTGAATACTACAGAAGAAGGACTGCTGTGCTGATATGATGCAAGAACGACTGCCACTCTGTTTCCCTGCTACTCTGCTGCCTTGCTGCCTGCTGCCCTTCTTACTGAGAAGGAAGACTGGACCTGCACCCTTCATCCCAGGCTGAAGTAACTTCAAGGGTCAGCTTACTGACCTCCTGTTCTGAGCTAAAGGTACAGAACAAGCTCCAGAGACCTCCTGGCATCTGCCCGGCTAACTTGCTTCCTGGACTTGCAACAAGAACTCCCTCAGCTCTGATGGCTTCTGCTGGAGTGAGTTCCGGAACCCTAAGAGGTGACCCTCAGTACCTGGACCCATGGTGGGGTGTAGCATCAGCTGAACTTCCCCTTCAAGAAAATGAGAAACCCTGAAGGTTTTGGCTCTTTGTGACAGCGAATGGGCCCGTTCATGTCAAGCTATTTCTGCCTGTGCCGACCGCCAAAGCGAAGCTCCGGTAAACCTGATTCTTCGCAGTACAGCAACAACCGGAATGCAAGATCTGCACTACAGTATCGATAGCCTGCGATGACCACCAATGCAAACCTCCAGCAACGACCGTCTGTGATGCCCTACAGGATGTTCAGAATGAAGCGACGACTATCCATGACACCCAGCCTGCTCTTCGTGCTACAGTGACAACCATAAGTGATTCTCACTCTGCCCCTCGCGGCCCCCTCAACAGCGAACGGAACTCTTCGCACAGGACTTTCGCAGATAACTCTTTCAGCGTGACTAACCTAGTTCCGGTCTCTGGCCTGCGCTGCATCGCGGGCGACCTGGACATGTGACTTTCATCCGGTCTCACATGAATAGAGAACCGCGAGTGGCACTTTGTGCTTGTAGGTGCTATATTTACCCGAACTCTTTCAAATTGCATATCTCCGGTTCTACTGATTAGATTTTTGTTATTTTGGTCTCAAATAATTTATTAACTTTACTCTATCTTTAAAAATTGATTGTGGATTTTTCCTATGTTGTGTTTTCACTTTATCACTATTTGAATAACTGCATAAATACTTTACACATTGCCCCTAAGTTAAGCCTGAGCGATTTTGTGCCAAGCTACCAGAGGGTTGAGCACAGAATAATATGGGGTTTGCCTGTGTTTCAGTCTGGCAAGAACTGTAGTTGCTGCTTGAGTAGGGTTTCACCCCCCTCAACCGGTAACGCAATTTCCAACAGCACCCACTACTGGTGGCATGCTAGGTGACCATCTAGTATATTCTTTCTAAGAAATTGACCCTGATCTCTTCTCTGTCTCGTGTGGCTCACACCATCCTTTCTTTTCTGCTGTACTCTCTGGGCATCTTTTTATCATTTATCCTCCATCATCCACTTTAAAGCATGGTCCTGATATTTTACGTTCTCACTCCTCCACAGTCTTTCATTATGACATACTGTGTTTTTCAAACTTGTCAAATTTTCATTTGCATACTCATTTCTGTATATCCAGTGGCTACATTCTCTCATTATACTTTTCATTAGCCTCAAACTCGCCACGCACACTCACTACTATTGCGTACAGTCATTAACATATTGTATCTTATACATTCTTTTATCACACCTTCCTTTCATATATGTATTTTTTCACACACTTCTGTCTAAGATCGTCCTTTCTGTCCCACATATTACTCTTAGCATCCTATTCTCATTTACACTCACACCCTGACCACTCAATGAGGTGCTCCTCTCACAAACACACACACACACAATACCTTCCCTTTTTCATATGGTCCTTCCTCTCAAACACCATTTACTTTAGCCTCCTTGCACAATTAAGCCCCCTTACAATGTGCATTCACTTGCTCATTTCCCTCCCACTTGTTTCCTGCACAGGAGACAACCTCTTTGAAATGTTTTTGCCAGTGAGAACACTAGACACTGCATAATTTCAGCCTTGGTGTGACACCTTTTCAAAATGTTGTGGGCCACCACTCGGTGTACTATCTGGTGCTTTTGGTAATACCAGTGGCTTATTTCAATCTGTGTATTATAAATGCACCGACTGCCAAATTTAAGCTAACACAAAGGTCAAGAAGAATTATCATAGGCAAATGTCCCTTATCTGGGAATTTACCACAATTTCGGGAATTAGAATCAGCACCAATCCATGTACTCAGTGAGTATGGTAGTCTTCATTAGCAACCAGATTTCTTTCTAGGAATTGTATGAAAACTAAACACTGTTGGAGTTGGGTTGGTGTCAAGCTCAGCAGTCTGACAAAAAATAATGATAATGGAGACAGAGCAGCCAGTCAGTGCATTTGGGGGAACACTGATTACAAACAAAATCTACATATTGGTTGCCGAAGACTTGAGTTGGTGGAGTTAGCAGGCTGGTATTTGAGAGTGGGAAGTAACGTTGTACTGTTTAAAACAGTTTCCTGAAAATATTTAAAGGAGTCAATCTTGTTTTACCAAAGAGGTAATGCTTCACTGTATGACATAGCTCCGGCAAATAGGTTTCCAGTAGTTACTCCTGTATTGCCATAATTTATTTTCACTTTGGTCATTTCTTTATAATACTGTTGAAATTACTGCATTTCCTTTTTTCTTAGCATGTATAATTTTCAAATTCACTTCCTCTTAGTTTCATTTTATTTCCATTCATTTAAATTCCTCTGAACCATGGATCTACAAGTGTAGATATATGACTGATTTTGTGAAGCTAGAGTTACTGGATGGCTTGAAATAGCAAAGCTTTGTTTCGCTCCAACCGCTTTCCACAAGCTCTCTTACCCATTAGAACATAGGAATGTTGGAAGACAATGGAGTGCTCAGGGCTTTTAATGGCTGGTAGAAGCCCGGAGCATCAACATTCCAATGTTTTTCACAGCTGTGAACAAAGGTCTCACAGAGCCCAAGGGTATTTCAACCCCCTCGGACTCCGAAAGGCCTTTGTTTTACAAATTAGAATATTTACAGTTGTTGGGTTTGACCCACAACATGTGGGTTTGAGATGATCTGTTTGGGTCCATGTTCTGTTCACATGCAAAGACATTTTAATTTAGCTTTCATAGTCTCTCTTTGACCAAGACAAGAAGTGCTAACCCATTTCAGTGGTGCACTGATCCACGAGAGCCGGTTACAGACCAGATTTTCAGAATAACCAGTGTCTATGTAAATTAGGTTCCATTTAAATTGATTATATGCATATCTTATGTAGACATAATGAACATCTGGCCTCTTTGACATGCACCGGACATGCCTGTCTTATCAGATATAGGCATTCTCAACCTATATTTTGGGGGGTTACAGCATCATCGATTAAGGCAGTAGAAAGATCCAAATCAGATCACTGCAGTATCATGTCCGGAAAAAAACATAAAATAACGCCATAACTCACTTTGTGTAGACTCACTTTGCAAGTCAGTTGGGAAAAGTTCAATGACTGCACTCCAGCACTCTTTTACAAATGAGAGCGAACTCACTTTGCAGATAAGTACTGCTCTTCAGAATTAAATATTCTAATCACTCTATTTCTAGTCTCATCCCTCATCTTGTTAATTTGAAGAGAAACTAAACAATCTAAGGCCTAGCAGGGCATGCTTCTTTCCTGTCTAGTTATTTTCCAAACACGTTTCAAGCGCATCCTATTAAAATGAGAGGGCTTATCAAAGCCCATAACCGTTAAACTGCTATCGCTTGCCTTTAAATGCTTAAAGACCAACCACAATTCTAATTAAGAAATAATGAAGCACAGAAAGAACTCACTCTGGGAACATGTTATCCTAAGCCTAGGCTGGGTGGTGGGCAGCAGCAGCTGTTAAAGTGCAGATCACAAGTGTATATATACCATATACCATGGCGGTGCAAATAAATGTGGCCCAATAACAGGTTATTTAGAGCAACTAGATTAATGGCCCACATGCACACATTTATTACTAAGTCAAAAAGGTGACATGAGGAAACAACTCTTTTTACGGACTTGCATGTAAAAATTACTTTACAAAGGGAAACAACTCTCCTAATACTCACAGGGGTCTTCAATGTGATTTTACCATGCAGCCAAAATATAAACCCTTACTCCACTTTAACCTTTGGTGTTATCAGGAAACTTCTAAGTTTTGTGTAACGTAATTTAAAATCTTACTACTTTACTTACTTATAACTCCACTTTAACCTTTGTTGTTTTCAGTAAATTTCTAGAATTTTTTTAATGTGCTGTAATATCTTATTATGATACATCTGCTGTCAACCCCCTGACAAACATGGCCGTGACCAGGCCCTGCACGCAACCCCCCTCCCCCCCGAGTGCAGCCAATCCCCCTCAGGAAGTGAAACACACCAGTACCAGGCAACCACTATGGACTTCAACCCCACATTCTTCCTTTCTTTTCCTTGTTTTACCAATCCCGAAGGACTCCTGTGACAGCCAAGGACCAAGCTGGCTCCTGTGGTACTCCTGCGGGATCACAGTTCCCCCCAAAATGTTTTGTTTAATTTGATCCCAGATGGATGCCCCCACAAGGTCCAGGGTGTAAGGATACACCTACTCTACCCCTTATACTTTTTTTCCTTAATTTAACTCATGTCATAAAAATGACTATATCTTGCTCCCTCGCTGTGCACTGCTTATTCCCTTGCATATTACATCACTCATGACATGTTCAATTTCAGCATTGATAACATCACTAATAACATCAGAAATTACACAATTTACGATAACACTGTGCATGGTGAGGACGCAAGTTATAGTTACTTCATGGTGCGAGTTATAGTTACTTCAGTTAACTATAACTGGTGAATTTCAGTGTTCCTTTTAGTTTAAAATGTTGTATTGTAAACAATATTTTCACCTAACTATAACACCACTTTAACCTTTGTTCTTTACAGTGAATATATGTATAATTACCAGTAGGTAGTTATAGTTAGGACCATGTTTCCATAGGTAAAGAGTTAAGATCATATTTTCATAAGAAAAGCATTTTTTGACTTGCCTATGTCTTTGGCGTCATTTCACGAATCTTCACAAACTTTTCCCCAAAAAGTATCAAGTTGGATTTTGTTGCAAATGGAAAGTTTTGGGGTGATCCATCAAGCAGGGGCTGAGAAAAAGGGGCTCAAAAAAAGGTGTGTGTCCCATGTTAATTCCCATAGGACCTTTAGTCGAATCTGCAGCCCGAAGCACTGGACGGAATTACACCAAATTTGGCAGAAGGGAAGATTTGGTTAATTAGATCACGTTTTCAAGTATTTGGTGTGAATTCGTTCAGTAATTGTTGGGACATTTAAGAAAATACAGTTAGTGATATCTGTGGCCGTGAAGACTTCACGAAAAATAACAAGTTTATGCAAGGAAATGCAGGGCTCTGATTGGCTGCCAACATTTCAACCAGGAAGAGTTGGCATAAAAGCTATTTAAAAAATAATTGCAGCAAATTTGCGGCAAAAAAATGTGCACTGGCTCTCACGTTTGTCTTAATTAAAGCCCGTCGGTGGGCCAGGTCCCGGGGTATGCAAGGATTAGTATAAAAATGGAGGGGGCGCACGGGGCCCCCCTGTAAGGGCTTACAAATGCCCTGGAGACCACCACCTGTCCGGGGTTTCTAATTAAATGCTTCAGGGGGCCTTGCGGACCCCCAAGCCCTTGGGACCACCACCCACAGGGAAATTTAGAAAATGCTTAGAGGGGCCATGCAGACCCCCGAGCCCTGGGGACCACCAACGCCGGAGGCTTTTGGGGTGGAAAGAATAAAGGGGGCCACACTGCCCCTCTCCCGGGTCGCTCTCGGCCCTGGGGTCCACCACTTCCCTGGAGTGGCCCATACAAAGAGAAGAAGGTGGGCCACACGGCCTCCCTCCTGGACCCATACATGGCCCTGGGGACCGCCACCGTCCACCCCGGGACATAGCTGTTTGCTGTGACTTGGCAGGAGCTTTGACAGCTCCCACCAAATCAGAGCAAACACTCCGCTTTCAGCATTCGAGAGTTGAGAAAATGCTCTAGCTTGCTGGAGTCCCTTTGGCTGCTGCGGGTCGTTGGGAGCAAAGAACCCCTATTGTTGTGACAAATACGTCCCCCACAGTGGGATTGCTAAGACCTCATCGGAGGCTCCTCCCCTTTCTCATTCACTCTGCACTGGGGCCTCCTGGGGTACAACTTTGAGCATTTGGATTTGAGCATTTTGAATTTCGGCATTGTGGATTACAGAAGCTAAAGGCTGTATGAGCTGTTTTAAGCATGCATTGAATGGAATTATTCAATGGCTCTGAAATACCCTGAGTCTTGCTAAACAGGACTCAGTGCATGTGCTCTGACCATTAAAATGGTGAGTGTTTGATTGGCTTGTCCCCAATTGGCATAGCCTAACTTACCTGTACGTCCCTGGTATATGCTACCAGGGATACCTAGGGCATATACGTTAGAGTGTTCCCCAGGGACTGCAGCACTTGTGCCACCCTAAGTGGGACATGATAAAACATGACCCCCAGTCTGCCACTGCAAACTGGAAGGGCAGATTTAAGCTGCTAACTTGACTTTTCCATTTAAGGTAATGGTAAATCGCAAGCCTCCCTTTTTAGGTTGAGCCTAGGCAGCACGCATACACTGTCTCTCAACATGCTGTATCTGCTCCGTGGGCTTAGAACACGCCATCGCTTTCCATTTGTTCCTTTGGGTTCCCTTAGAAAATCCTTGCTTTTCAATGATTAATTGCATCTGTTTGCCCCTCCTCTTAGGGTGTTGCTCCTGCTGCTAGCTACTGGCCCTACTACTTGTGGGCTTTCACTTCTGGATATGTATGGGGTTTCGGCACACTACTTTTTTTTTTTTTTTTAGTTAGCACAGCCAACTTCCGAGCTTCAAAGTCGGCCGTTCTCATGGTTTCTTGCTCGTCTCTTGCTTTGGTGCCTCCTGCTGCTTGCAGTTCCCTTAATGTCCACTTAATCTCCCCATGCAGTGCCATCCCCACACCACCACCTCCCACCGTTGCTGCTTGTGTTTGTTTGGATAAGGGGGGAGGATGCAGTGTCCAAACTGCCGACTTTGGAGCTCAGTAATCAGGTTTGAGTGTTGGCTGTAAATCCAAAAACCTGCTGACCTGTAGTTGCACAGGTGGAGAAGGAGTTAAAGGTGGAATTGACAGAGGCATTCTACAAGCTGTGAAATAAAAAGTCAGTGCATTATAAAATGCTGAGCTCAGTCACCTGGCTCCCTGCCAAGCTGTAGCTTTCTTCACTACAGTTGAGGGCTTTCAAAACTTTCCACCAGTTGGTTTGTCTGAACGGTTTAGGATTGCTGGCTCCATTGATTGCTGACATCAACACAGGCAGTTCAGCGCAGGGTCAGGTCAGACTAGCAGCACTGATAGGAGAGGCCCTGGAAGTGGTTCTGTGCAGGTGGGAGGCTTGGAGTGCACTGCGTGTATATAGAAATAGGCTGGACTACGAGCGCTACAGATTTATTTAGCGATTCCTACTTCTCTGCATTGAGTTAAGGGGGAGAACCTTTTACTTCAGCTTTTTTAGCACCATAATTATGCCACATTGAGTGTCCTCATGCTTGGCGTGTGTAATTAGCAAATATTTTAACAATTTGCAACTTCAAATTATAATATTAAAACATGGGCTGGGGAGTATTTGGCACACATCTGTTTCTAAATCTTGACTTGCGGTTGCCTTCGCAGGACCTCCGATGTTTCCTTGTCATGTGTGGAGGGAGTAGCCTGTGACTGCTTAGTTTTGGGGGGGTCAGGGAAAAGCAAAAATGTTTATAATTTGTATTAAATGGCAAATCTTTTGGGGTATGCCTGCTGCTTTCTGAAGGAATACTGTGTGCTTTAGAACAGTTGCCAACAGGATTTTGAAACCAGCAGCCCATGTCTGTAATACTCTGAAAACACATATGAGAGCTGTAGCCATATTACCTGCTGTTTTAGAAGTGTGCTTCTCTTCTGTTTTTTTGACAGACATTTTTCAGCTTGCCTGAAATTGTGACTTTAGCTATAAATGGTGCTGTGGAGAAGATTACCAGACCTGATTTTTGTCTCATCGATCACACTCCAACAACATTCACATGGACAAGGATTTCTGCTTCCTCTAGTAACTGAAAGGTAGACAAATAGTACTTAATATTAAGCGCTCACTTTAAATTTACAGAGCAGCATAGCTGAGCACCAAGCATAAGAGGGAGCTCGCTTAGCTTTTTAAGAGTAACTTTTTTATGCAGCAGTACTCGGTGCCATGGGACGGCACCGGCAGCCTGCTCTGGGGGGAGCAGAGGCGCATGGCAAACACTTGGCACTTCCTCAGAAGGAGCTACAGAGTGTTTCACTCCAGGAACACAGACTTCAGGCATGGAGGAGGAAGCCAGACTCATCCTGCTGCTGACACTGCTGCTGGGCTGTGCTGGTGTGTCCGCTGTGCACTGGTCTTCTTGTGTGGTGCTGCCTACTGCCTGTATAGCACATGTCTGCCATGTGATAGCAGCTTATCGTAGAACTTATAATGCTCATAGTCCTATTCAAGGTGCTGAGTGTGTAGAGAAGGAATTAAAATACACAGCTTGGTTTTTGCATAGTGGACTTCTGCCAATGGGGTGGCCTCACATTTCATGTTCAAGTTATGTCTTTGTCATGTTTGTGTAGCGCTAAAATGCTAATGGTACTAAGAGAGTAAAGAAGGGGTAAAAGTGCACTGCTTGCTATGTTACGCAGCTACTGCATAACACACTTCTGTGACTGTTATGGCCTCGTAGCGCTATTAACTGCTGCTTGTTTTATACTGATGTTATTTTTTATTGGTAGGATAGTGCATAGATAACTCATGACCCTTTTCAAAGCACCAGGTGGAAGACAAAGGAAAGTAAGTGTTATGTTATTTAATTGTCTATTCCTTACTTCAGCCATTGCTATAGCTGCATAGTACCCTCAAAATCTGGCATCTATTAATTCTCCCCTAATATTGGTCCACTACTCAAATTATAATTCACGTACTACCCTCCCATTGTTTATATCTCCCACCTCACCCAAAACAAACAAAACCTATAACAACCATTAGAACAGGCAGGAAAAGTTGCCAACATAAAAAAAAAACTAAACATTTGCTACAATATTGCCTCCTTACAATGGCTGAAGGACCGCCACTGACAGGCTGTTGGTGGCGGTCCTCGGGCCATCTAATTAGGGATCTCTGTTCGTCATATTATTATGGCATTTGGACGTGTGGCGGTCGGAAACACCAACCTCCACGGTCCTGACAGGTGGTCCTTATATATATGTATTCCCTGACTGGAGGCGGTGCCTGTCAGGCACCGCCGTAGGGATAACAATATCCCTTTCTGCCGGTCGTTCTGCGGTGGTCAAACTGCAGCAAAACGGCAGGCAGAAACGGATTTGGGGGCCCGTAGCGAGCACCCCTAAGCCCCTGGGTCAGGGACATAGGACCTGGGGGGCACCAGGTGCCCCCTCATATCTCTACACCATGTAGTAGGCACCGCATGATGCCTGCCACATAGTTCAGGGATATGTGTGGGGTGTCTGTTTTGTCTTGCGGCCGGTGCTGCAAAGCGCAGCACCCGACGCAATACAAAAAATGGGCAATGCTACCGCCACGGTGGCGGTGGCATCCTAATTTGCAGATTTGATTAGAAGAAAGTCCGTCGGCCATCCTGATGACCCCCTTAAATATTTATTTAATAGTCATTCAGTTATACATAATCTCACCTTAATTATAGATATGGTAACAAAAAAGTTTATAACACTTTTTTTATCACAACTTTCCAACATGCTGCACACAAGCCACACTGCTCGACAACATAGCCTAAACACACTAGTAAAACCAATAGCTCTGCCAAAACACTTATAAGGTCCGAAAGGCAAGACCTATTGGCTTTGCCAATGCTTCTTAATATATGTAGGTAACCCGTATAATAGGCCTAACGAGCCCTTAGGCGGGGTGCAGTATGCTTAAAGGTGGAACATGTCATTTTACCTGTTCCAGCAGTAAAATCCCTAAATTGTCTTTTTTTTACTGTGGAAAGGTTAGTAGCCCAATTGGAAAGTACAGAGTTACTGTCTGACACTTCAGCCCTGCTAACTTCTGAATGGGACTACTAAAGTTGTCAATTTAAGGTATAAAAAGAATCAGTGTATTAAATTCGATTTAATGGTTAAATTAAATTTAATGCCACTTGCGGGCCAAGTGTGACTTGAGTAGCTGGCACTTTAGTTGCCCAAGATTTCCAGTGCCTGTTGACTATTGTACACCAGTACAACATACAGCTGTCCTGCAGACAGCTTTCTGCTCTCCTGGAGAAACGTGCTAATGACTCTGAGGACAGGAGACAATAGGGGTCTACTCAGGAGAGAGGTGTTATCTCCCTCCTGCAGGAAGCCACACAGGTGTTAGCCCTAAAGGCAAGCTGTGAAGGTGAAGCCTCTTTTGCAGGGCAAATGGGTAACACTTGGGAGTGGGGCTGCTCTATTGTATAAGTAGACAGGCTGGCATTAGGGACAGGAGAGCGAAAACCTGTTGTTTAACCTGTATTGCAGGGGCATGTAGGCCCCTTGGTAGCCAAACCTCTGGGTTGTGCTAGGGAGCACTGGATGCTGAGAGAGGGGTACTGCCATCTTGGGAGTGGGCAGAATGGTGCATCCTGGGATAGCCAGATACCACACTTCACAGGAAGTGTTCAAGAGGAGGGAGGGTATGCGGTACCCTTCACAGGAAGTCGTCAACCGGAAGGAAGGTACCCGGTACTCCACTGGCTACCAACTGCATCCTACACCGAGGACATCTTCTCAGCATAAATAGGGCATCCCTGGCACCCAAAACTCAGATCTAGACTGGACTGGAAGAAGGACCAAAGGAAGACTGCCCTTCTGCGCCAAGCTCCTGGCCAAGAGAGGCTGCACCGACGTGGACTGTCCCTGCTGCACCTGGTGGCTAGCAAAAAAGAGTGTGTGTACCTGCTGTGTCTTGCTCAAGGAGAAGCCACTTTCAGAGACCAGTCAAAGCAAAGAGACTCCAAGGGTCATTGACTGAACTCCTGTTTACAGTACAGGGACACAACTGTTGAAGAACCTGCTATGGATGTGTGGCAGTCCAGATGCCCAGATCGCTGCTACCCACCATTGTGCACCACCAGGGACCCAGGCCGGATGCTCAGAAGTTACACCTGAGTCTGCAGGACGTGGGAGAGTTGTCGGAGGACAGCTTGGTCACCCAGAAGGCAAGCTACAGCCCAGAGAATGATTTGTATATGACCATTACAATTGAAGACAGGTAGTCCAGTGGCAGTTGGACTCCAGCCAGACCAGAGAAGACCTTGTGGGACATCGAACCCTGTGTCCAGGACCCTCCTCATAACCTTCATGGACTGAGGAGTCCCTACAGGGAGATCCTCATTGACTGCATTCCATCCAGAGCAGCATTGAACATCTTCAAGCATCCTGAATCCTCAGCATCAAAACAACTTTCATAGGAATCCATAGAACGATGATACAGTGACTTGAATTGCTGGAAGATTGCTTCTTCTGAGGAGGTAACTGTTTCTGAGGGTCTTGCTGGTAACCCCTTATTGCAAAAACAACAGTTGATGGTCAGAATGCAGAACGATGTCATACTTTCACCCCAGTACAGAGATCTGGGCCTAAATCCATTGTTTTTTTGCTCACCATGCCATTTCAGTTTGAACCCAGCCATATGCAAATCAGTCTTGACCCTGTGCCTCATGGGAACAGTTCAACCCGAACTGCCAAGCCAGGTCCTCCCTGGACTGGAAACAATCATCCCAGGACCAGTTTCAGGGTTTAACCCCTCTTCAGCCAGGATAGCTTGATTTCAGTGGCATGGAGAGCATGGGACGCACGTCTGGGCACACCCTTCCCACTCGGGGTGACAAATGCAAAAACAACAGTTGATGGGCAGAATGCAGAACAATGTCATACATTCACCCCAGTACAGAGATCTGGGTCTAATTCCATTGTTGTTTTGCTCACCATGCCATTGCAGTTTGAACCCAGCCATATGCAGATCAGTCTTGACCCGGTGCCTCATGGGAACAGTCCAGCCCGAACTGCCAAGCCAGGTCCTCCCTGGACTGGAAACAAGCATCCTAGGACCGGTTTCAGAGTTTCAACCCCTCTTCTGCCAGGATAGCTTGACTCCAGTGGCATGGTTAGCACGGGACCCATTTCTGGGCATACCCGTCCCACTTGGGGTGACAAATGCAAAATCAACAGTTGATGGACAGAATGCAGAACAATGTCATACATTCACCCCAGTACAGAGATCTAGGCCTAAATCCATTGTTTTTTTGCTCACCATGCCATTCCAGTTTGAATATAGCCATATGCAAATCAGTCTTTTTTGCATATGGCTGTGTCCAAATTGGGGTGGCATAGTGGGCAAAAGAACCCAAGATCTTTTGACTGGGGGAGAATGTTTGCATTGTCAGCATTGCGTCCATCATTTGTTTGCTGTAACACTTTTCGCCCTAAGCGGGATAGGAATGCCCAGACGTGGTTCCCTTGCTCACTGTACCACTGGATTCAAGCTAGCCTGGCTGAAGAAGGGTGACATACCCTGAAACCGGTCCCAGGATGCTTGTTTCCGGTCCAGGGATGACCTGGCCTGGCAGTTCAGTCTGGACTGTACCCATGGGGCACATGGTCAAGACTGATTTGCATATGGCTAGGTCCAAACTGGGGTGATGTAGTAGGCAAAAGAACAATGGATTTAACCCAGATCTTTTGACTGGGGGAGAATGTTTGCATTGTCAGCATTCCGCCCATCATTTGTTTGCTGTAACACGGCAACCCCTTATTGGCTCCATACCAGAGTTGGTCACCCCAAGTAACTCTAACCAACCACATTACAACTTACCAAACGTTTTGTCCAAAAAGTGTCTAAGTGTCAAAGTTGTTGAATTTGTCAGTGCTTGTTAGCAGTTGAGTAAAATACTTTGATTTACCATGTCTTGTAAATTCTATATCTCCGGAACCCTCTGATGAATCTTTTTTGGTTGCTGTGTATAAAAATACATAAAAATGCAGTCTATTTGTATACATTGGTTTTGGATTTCATTGGTGGTCTTGTCAATTTACTCTTCAATTGTTTTGGTGCTGTTTAAATGTTTGATACTTATTACTTTGTGTAAGCCTTGTTGCTCAGAGCCACAGCTAACCAGGGTTGAGCTGAAGGTTTGACAAATGAAACTGAAGCATCCTAAGGGGGTTGGTGAATACATTACACAGTGAGGTCCCACAATACACCCTAATTTCTCACACCAAGCACCCTGCTCTAGTAGTGGTTAGGGGTGACTTATGCTTTTTAAAAAGGAAGATTTAGGCCTAGCAAAAGGTTTACCATGCTAGGTCAAAATGACAGTGTAAAACTGCACTACAGGATGCAGTGGTAGGCCTGAGACATGTTTTGCAGTACTATTTGGATGGTTGGTACAATGAGGGCTGCTGACAACTAGTACCATTTAATTTAGAGGCTGTGGGTACAGTTAGTACTATTTATTAGGGACTTACAAGTAAATTAAATGTGCCAATTCTGTGGAGGCCAATTTTACTACTTGTTAAGGAGACAGCAAAAGCACTTTACCACTGGTTAGCAGGGCAACAGTGCACAGAGTCCTAAAAGTCAGTAAATAGGCTCCGCAAAGGAAGGCAGAAGAAGGCAAACTCTGAGATGACAACGCAGAAATGGCCAGGTCCAACATACAGATTGGTTGCTTTTGGTTGGAATCTGTCCATGTTTTACTACTGGATCCATAGATATTCCCCAGTCACACAGGCAAATGTAGATTCCAGTACCGAGCAACACCCTTCTTGTCCTTCTACCGAGAAGAGTGCAGGCTGTGAGGACATTCTGTTGGGATCATTTTCTATGCCCTCCGAGTGTTTGGTGCTTTACATAAGAGTAATGAAGCCTAAAACTGTCTGACAAACTGGGACCGTTTAAGGGGTGTGGCAATAAAAGAATGTTCCTTGTGAACTCTAGAGAGATGTTCTTCTCAGACCTCACAAGATGCCTCAAAATGCTGTACAAGCTACAGAAAAGTATACCAATGTGAAGTGTAACCCCCCTACAGTAATATGAGTGAAAGATTGAAAGATTCAAAGAGTGAAAGATTCTCCTTAAAAATGCCATCATCAATGACATCTGCATTCCACTAGACAGAGGTGACACGGTGGCCCTCATCATCCTGGACCTCTCAGCAGCATTTGACACAGTTTCCCACTACATCCTCATCCAACATCTACATGACATTAGAATCCAAGGACATGCAGTCCAATGGATCTGCTCCTTCCTGACTGAAAGTACACAGTCCATAAGCCTGGCTCTATACACTTCTGACGCCCATGACCTCATCTGCAGAGTTATGCAAGAATCCTACCTGAGCCTGGATCCCCTAGACAGCATCATCTGCTCTCACAACACCCACATCATTCTCTATGCCGATAACACACAACTCATTCTCTCCCTTATGGGCAAGATACCCAGCATCCGGATGAAGTTCAATACCTTCATAAATGAAATCGCTCGGTGGATGAAGACCAAATGTCTAAAGCTGAACAACAACAAGATCAAAATCATGATCTTCAGGAATAGCATTCACCATGGGACTCCACCTTGGTGCCAATAGAGCTAGGACTGACATCTACACCCAACAACCACGCCAAGAACCTCAGGATTATCATCGACCGCCTCATGCTTCCATGCCTTGAAAATGCTAAGGAAGATTTTTTTCAAATGGCTCCCAATCAGCACCTGGACAACAGTCACGCAAACCCTGATTGCAAGGAAGCTGGTCTAAGCTGGACTACAAAAACACCTTCTATGCTGGGATCAACAAAAAGCTCACCAGAAGGCTGCAGACCATTCAGAACTCGGCAGTCACAATCACTATTATCCTCCCATGCCACATGCACATCAGACCACACCTGAAGGAACTCCACTGGTTCACCCCCAAACAAACAAGCACAATTCATACTCCTCACCCAGACTTTCAAGGCACTGCATAACACTGGCCCAGCATACCTCAACAATCACATCTGCTTTCACAAACCTTCCAGACAACTCCACTCATCTGGACTCCTACTTTCACCCATCCCATGCATACAGAAAACCATATCCGGTAGTCAAGCCTTCTTCTACATTGCTCCTAAAGAATGGAACAACCTGCCACTACACATAAGAGCCTCCTCCTCATTACTTGAACTCCACAAGAAGCTGAAGACCTGGGTTTCGAGCAGTCCCATTAGGCCCTAGGTTTGACTAGACTCTCACCTGCTCAGCGCCAGGATACCTTCCTGGGTGATAGTGCGCTCTACAAATCTTACAATTACAGATTCAACGCAGCATCTGAGATCAAAAAGAGACCTACTTTGACTTCTGACCACTGTGAGGGTGCTGCTGACTTGCAAAGGGTGCATGCCTAGCTGAGCACCATGCAACTGTGAGCAGAAGATAGCTTAAAAACGTCTTTTCCTTCATGCTTCTACATACATTGGCAAAGCAAATAGATCTGGCACTGGAAATCTGCTAATGTGTTTTTTAAATGATTTTTGTGCATATAGACATGCTATATACAAAAATATTTTAAAAGATGTGGCTCAGCATCCCAAGCACACCAGCTCTAGCACTAACGTGTAGTCACTCTTTCAGGCAGCTGCACAAATGTGATCAGGCAAAATACCTTCACTCACAGTGAAAGACAACCATTGAATTCATTGGGTTCACCGATCGCCCCATGCTGGATGCTGTGGTTGGTGGAAGCAAAATGTGAATGACACTTGAACAAATCAGTGGACAAGGAGGGCTGACCAAAAGCCCCTGAAGATATCCAAGTATTTTTTTATGATTTTTAAAAAAAACATACGAGGCTTGAAGACCAGACATAGTAAAAAGAAACCTGGGAGGAAGACCTGTCTCGATTTTAGCTTCCACTTCTTTGAATTCCATAACTCTTTGAAACACTTACGGTAAACGAAAAACATTTTTCCTTTTACCTACATTTTGTTTAACCTTTTCCTTATTCACTATTCCTCAGGTCTAGTCTGGCTAATGCAGGGTCTTAAATTAGGTATCTCGAGCACCAGGGTGTTTTCTGGTAAAAGAGCGCTATATAAGTACACAAAATGTAAAGAATCCGATCAAGTTTACTTTTTCTTATCGGTACGAATAACCAAACCAGAGGAGGAAGGAGGTGGCTCAGATTCCTACGAACCGTGGGCTCTGGGTTCGCTTATGTTACCCAGCACAGACAAAATACAGATTAACGGACTCTGTTATCTATAGTTCTTTAAGCATTACATTAAAGTGTTGCAATTACATTTTAAATTGCATTTATATAGCGCTTGCTATCTTGGCATTGAAGTACAAACAATTTTGTGAAGTAGCCACATAAACACACTTGGGGGCATATGTACAAGCCCCTATCGCCACAGGAACGTCACTTTTTGTGAGGTTTTCAAGGTGATAGGGGCTTTGCCTTATTAACAAGGCAGCGTTAAGCCACTTAACGTGGCTTAACGCTGCCTTGTAAATAAGGCCCCCTTTCATGCTATGCTTAGTGTGAAAAGGGTGGGCAGTGGGTGTTGCGGTGGGTGTTCCACCGCAACACCCATTGATTTTGACGCTGCCCCCTATTTACAAGGGCAGTGTAAATAGGAGGCAGCCCTAAACTAAAGACCAGGGAAAACCTGGCCTTAACTTGGCGAAACAAGGAGAAATGCTTTATTTTTCCTCCTTTTTAGGTCTCGCCTGACCCAGCGCATACGCTGCTCTGGCGAGACTTTTTGAGAGTGCTCCAAAAAGTGCTACCAGGCCAGCCTAGAGCTACAGTGCATGTGCGCGGGCGCGCGCGCTGCGCTTTACCGCGATTATTTCCACTTTTGCGGCCGCACGGCCGCTTTGATGTTTGATCGCGATCACTCTCGTGGCCGCTTGTTTATACATGCGCCTGATTTCTATTACTATTTGTTCAAGCCAGGTTCCACTCTACCTTCTTCATGGCACAGCGCGCTCTGCGCTTTTTAAAAATGTATTTTTTTTATGCGTGTGCCTGATTTTTATTGCTATTTGTTCAAGATCAGCGCTGCGCACGCCTACGTGCTGCTGCGATAATCTTAAATAATGGCAGCTGCTTTCGGAGGTCGCAGGACTTTGTTTTGTTCTGCCGAGTTCCACACTACCTTCTTCCCGGTTTACTGTGCGGCTACATAGCATGAACAGCGCCTGGACTCGTGCAAGGTGTGAATTTCAGTCTGCTGTCTAGGCTATGTTAATGTTTAACCATTTCAGAAAGTCCTGTCCATGGGCGTGGCACATAAATACTTCTTTTAAACTAAGGTGCACCAGTAACCAGCGTATTATTTACAGGACTCAAACATTGGTAAATTCAACCAAATTGCTGAATATTGAACAAATTGGCAAAAACAAACTAGTATCCTTTGCTTTACTATCATAAGTGTGGCCTGTCTGCTCTGGGACGAGTTAGATATAAATAAATAGAACGCGTTCAGCTATCTCCCCAATAGCATTTTGGAAATCAAAAACACATTCAGCGCATTCAGTTGTGTTACAAATAAGATTGCACCGGCATATTACGGACCCACAGAGCTTGCCCCCTGCCTTTTGTTTGTTGCTGCACACTACCACCAAAGCATATTGTCTTATGTGTTTTTAATGTTGTGTATTTTATCGGAGAGGACGGCATTTTATCAAAAAACATGTTTAGCATGTTCTGGTAAGAGCAAGTTGGCTTACAAATAAAGATTAATATTGGTTTTTATCAGTATGTTTTTACCAGTGCATATAGGTGTTTTCAGAAATGCAATCATGTTTGTACTGCCTTGCATGCCACATTTGATGCACACATGGCTTTCCTTCTCTTCCACGTCTGCATTTTCTGAATAAAAAGTGCCATCATATTACAAGTAGTGACTGCAAGGCGTGAGCACACTAAGTAAATCTCCCTAAACAATATATATAATTTGACTCTTCAAAGTGGTGATTTTACATGCAGCAATAGAAGTGCAGGTAACTGCAGCGCTTTAGTTGCGCACAAATTATACACATTACGGGAATACAAAACAATGTATGTGAACACCAAGGCAAACTTCCTTCTTCTCGTTTACACACCAGTCATGTCAGATTTGGGAACAAGTCATAAAAAATGTGCAGCTGCACACCATCAATAGCGCCCTCTGCTAATCTGGACACTTGCATGCTTTCATTTTTGTTTGGTTTCCTTATTAACTACTGTGTAAGCTTTTTAGTGACTTTCCTTTTCTTTACAGTAAGTGTGGCACAAATACTTACTACCTCATAATTAAGCCTTACTCGTCTGGGCCAAGTTATAATTAAATAAATAAAACACGTTCAACTATCTCCCCAATAACATTATAAAAAAAATATTCTGGTGTCTTAAATAAGATTGCACCGGCACATTGTGGACCCACCGATCTGGCCTTTCCCTGAGCTGGTCTTCCCTAGCAGTAACTTTCAGCTACATGCTGCATTCTTTGGACCCTTCACCTTTCAATATATACCATATTACTGTAGTGCAGGCATTCGGCGTTTAGTATCAAGCGAGGATCGGTCTGTGGGCAAAGGGGCTTGGATTCCACACTGTCCTCTCCTTAATTATGAATACTTTTTCTGGCCAGCCACATTCTCAACTAAGTGTGTTTAAAATCTAACTGGCTCCCCAGTACTTGTACTAATGAGGTGAAAACTTTGCACGCGGTATAACGTCATGCTATCGTATCATGTGGCACTTTATGCTGCATAATTTGCATTTATTTCCAAACTTTTGCCAAACATGCCACCAAATTAAGGCTTCCCTTGTTGCATAATTCCAGGGGCTGTGCTCATAGCTGCCCTTGTGATAAGGGGATGCATACCTGAGCAGCCTCTAGGAATTGCAAATGATTTAGCCATGGTACCTTCACCGTTTCCGCACATTTCCCAAAGTTATTTGAGTAAGTGCATATTTTGAATAATAGCAATTATGCTTATACCATTCAATCTTAATATGGCCCTTTCACAGATTTATCATTGGCTTTCCAACATTGTAGTGTCTTTATTTCGCATCCCTTTTAAAACGGTGACATTCTAGGTAAACCATATAATCTGGTTTAGTGTTTTTATATATCACTGAGTCTACCAAATGGTTCATCTCGCCTTAACATATTCTCTGTGCATGACCCAATTTTTAATTTGGCTTCTATTCTGTCTTCATTCGTTGTGTGTCAGAACCAGGAGCAGGGTAAAGTAGTGTCTGTCTTGAAAGAGAACATTATATTATTTTTGGGCCTTACAGAATTCCTGGGAGTATATCTTGTGTGTTGAAATAATCTGGCACTGTGAGATTTTTAGGTTTCAGGCAAGCATGTATTCCTGAATCACACTGCATGACCCAGTGTGTAGTAATTGTATAGGACAGCAATCCCTGGTGGGACAGCATGCAGGATAATGCGCTGCATGGCTAATCACTTGCAAGGTCCCAAAGGCGAGACCTATTGGCTATGCCAATGCTTGTTGCTTTTTCCATGTGTGCTGCCTTGTACAGCACACATGGAAAAAGCACAACTCCTTGGATTGTTTATGTTCAGGAAGGTAACCCTTCCTGAACATAAACAATCCTTACAAAAATGACATTTTGTAACTTCCTTCTGTGCTGCATTAAGCAGCACACATAGAATTGACGAAATGGCATTTCCGGATTGTGTATGTGCAGAAAGGGGCACCTTCCTACACATAAACAATCCTCCCCTGCACAAACACACCCTTATAGTGCAAGGGTGCCTGTGTTGGTGCTACACTGCTAAGTGTAGCGTCAGCGCAGGGGGAAACGCAAGTCTGCACCATACCCTTGTAAATATGGTGCAGCCTTGCGTTTCCGAAGTGGCGGAGTGAGGCGTTAAGCCATGACGGCTAACGCCTCAGTCCGCCACTTCTTTGTGAATATCCCCCTGATGTCGAAGCCACTTTTAGGATTATTAATAGGTGCCCTGCAGTCCCTTTGAGGCTCTTTCCTCTGCTAACTGTAATGTTTTTTGCACTCTTCTCTCCCACGTTTAAATGGCATATCATAAAGACAGCTGCAGGCAGCAATCATGCAGCTACGTTCTCCTTATCTATAAGTGTAGATCAGGCTTGCCTTGCCTTAGAAATGCGAATTTCAACACCATGGCTGTATGTGTAATTCTTTCAACAGCCTTAATTAGAATTCATCACGAGTGTACGCTAATGGAAGGGAATTTAAATTGCAATGCGGGTTGATCCACGACCAGCTATGCTGCTCGACAGTCTAACAGCATCTGTACTCCTCCCAGTGCAGTGACAGTTTCTTGGCCAGGCGGCATGCTGCTGTATGAAACTGACACACCAAGAAAGCATTCATTTAACCATTAGGTGTGCATGCATGTGCGAAGTCATGAAGCAGGGATTTAAGAGCACAGAAAGAGGAGGACAGCCTTAGCCTGAGTGGTTGTGAAAGAACGGGAAGATGGTGGGAAGTGGCGATGCCAAAACTATCCATGAAGGAAAAAAGTCAGAGACCAAGAAAGATTTTGGAAAAGATCGGAAATATATTTTGACTGGGCAAATAAAAAAAAAATACTTTTATGAGTTTCAGCGTCGAACATATTTTTGCATAGATTTCCCACCTCATGTATGTATGTAACCTTCCCATGTTCTCTCTAAATCCTTACTAATGGTTGTCTCTACAACAATTACTATTACAGGTTCTCTGATTTCCCCGTCTGGCATCCTTTTCTCGTGTGCTGGCAGAGACCTAGCTATCAACAGTGCAGCAGGTGATGTGGTACAGTATTAGGAGCCGCCTGAACTCCTGTTATGTCAATTTCAATATCGAACCACCGGACAGATTCACTCATTTTCTTTGCTTGAACTAGAAGCCATGAAAGCCTTGCAACGCCACTGCTAGGGACCGGGACTGAGTTGAAAAACCATCTGTTGCCTCTGTCTTGCCTAGTCAAGTCAAGAATAACTTTATTTCAGTTCCATGAACAATACAAGTTTGACAAATAAAAACATTACAGTTTAAGAAATTTGTTACACCTTTGTAAAACATTACCAGAAATAGAATAAGAAAGAAAGAATTCATAAAATTCCACTGTCTTGCCTAGTCGTGGCGTAGCAGTGTGTAGTGGTTGACATAAGAGTACTGGGAACAAAACGGACGTTGTAGAAGGATGTTCGGCGTTCATGCTTCAAGAGTGGTGTATCCGGGGAAGACCACTGTTCGCAAAAAGTGCAATCATCAACAATAGTGTAAAGGAACCAAAACGTGATTAAATGGTCTTAATTCCCCAGCAACCACAGGCTGTTTTATTGTGGAGGTTGTGATCCGGCAGAATGGCTCATGGCACGATGATGACATACAAAAAACTCCATAGAGCGCAGGCCGAGAACATTCCAAGGCTGCAAACGTCTCTCTAGTGTCGCACCCCGAGAATATGCTGGTCAAATGTATGATGCCTTAGCCCAGTAAAGGGAAAATTAGTGCGTTTGTACAAACACACATTAGGGCCTCACTGAAGAAAGATAGTGGGCGCTTCACTTCAACCATCCTGCCTTCTTACAAGGGTTTCTCCATAGTTCACAGTCCTGTAAGCATGGCACAGTCGTCCTCTTTTGCAGAAATCAGTGCTTCACAGGAAAGGATTTGTCAGCCAATTCACAACAGGAGACACACCTGTTCTTTGCAATAGCACCTGAAGAAATTCATCTATTGTAGTCCCTTTTCCACTTTTTTGACGAACATGAGGTTCGGATGGCCACTTCTGCAGTGCTGTCTACATTTCTAGAACCACTGTATCTCACTCCAGTATACCTGTTGATTCCCATTCTCCCCAGTTGCCAATATCCGTGCCAGATATTCCTTCTTTGTTAGAACGTAGAATCAGGGAGGGTTTAGTGTGCATTTTGTGGGTGACAGCAACCGGGACTCTGTTGGAGTTGGCATGCTTGCAAAGAAAGAGCAGTACCAGTATTTTTCTACAGGGCAGATGGGCATGGCATGTTTGTTGCTCCCTCTGCTCTTATAGGTTGATTGGCACTGATGGCTGTATATGGCGGGAGGACCAGGTCTATAGGTGGAGGCGTACTATCTGTTACCTCACAGTTTGGGAAAGAGCATGTTTACCACTCGTACCCTCACCCCCCCAGTGCACACTGTCTCTGAATTTGCATGTGACGACCCTATCTCTTCACTTCCCCCTGGTCTTTCCTTCAACTAGACACAAGTCTGAATGATGCAGGTCCACTAGAGCAAAGCCTTTGTTAGGTACAGCCCTAATTATGGAGAAAGAGGTGGTATACTGAGTACATTCACACATGCAACCATTTATCCATTCACTCATATATCAAGCAATACATCCTCCTACCCATTTATCTGATCAACTATTCATCTACTCACTCATTCACTCAATCATCCTCACCCACTCATCCTTCAGTCCACTTATTCATACAATCACCCACCCACCCATGCACTCTCCCATCTACACATCCTTAACATCCATACACCAGCTCACCTTATCAATGATTACTTCCACCTGCCCCCCTATTCACTCAATTATTCTTCCAACTCTCGCTCTTCCATTCTCTAACCCATCCACTTAGTCATCCATCAGGCCATTCCCACATCCAAATTGACCCATCGATTCATCCACTCACTGATCCATTCATTCACTTAGCCATTGAAAAACCAACAGATAAGCTCACAATCTCACCCAAAAACAATCTTTCAAACAAACTTTAAGCCATCTGCCAATTTTCACTAATTCATCCACTCTTCATACACAAGGACACAGGCCCACACTTACACTAATCTCACACATCTATTCACTCTCTCCCATACGCTCACCCCCTCAACCATCCATCCACTCGCTCATCTATTTTCTCTTGGCCCAAAGACAGCACTCTCCCCAGCAGCTCCACCTAATCACCTGATCAGCACTGAGCTCTCACCCAGGCAGGGTTCGAGCCGGCAGCCCGTCCCTGCGCCGCAGGTTCTCCTTTGCATTATGAGATTTTGCCCTAATTGTTTTTTTCTGATAATAGTGATTGTTGTTTGTATCTGTTTTGCATCTTTGTGTTACGGGGGTTCTTCCCCCGCATCACTGCCTCACCTTTCCCGCCGCTGCTGCCCCTGCGGCCCCACCCCCCAATACAGCCCGCTCCCTTCCGCTGCTCCCGCCCCCTCCCCTACATATGGCGACCGCTGCGGGGGAGCGCGAGTGATTCCTTGACCTCTTGGCCCAAGGACAGCACTCTCCCCAGCAGCTCTGCCTAATCAGCCGATCAGCACTGAGCTCTCTCCCAGGCAGTGTTCGAGCCGGCAGCCTATCCCTGCGCCGCAGGTTCTCCTTTGCGTTCCAAGATTTTGCCCTAATTGTTTTTTTCTGATAATAGTGATTGTTGTTTGTATCTGTTTTGCATCTTTGTGTTACGGGGGTTCTTACCCCGCGTCACAGCCTCACCTTTCCCGCCGCTGCTGCCACTGCCGTCTCGCCCCCCGATCCTGCCCCGCTCCCACCTCCCTTCCAACTGCTCCCGCCACCCTCCCCTACATATGGCGACTGCTGTGTGGTTGCACAGCGGACGCGCGCAGTGGGCGCGCCGAAGGCACGCCTAAGGCAAGCCCATCTGCGCCCATCCGTGACCCGATCATGGCCAGCGCCAGGAACCCTGGTTCTCCTAGACCCCTCCAATACGACTCGACCACCCTCCACGCACTCAACCCCGGTAGACACACCGACTGCGCAAGATCTTCGCCTAACACCACCCACGGGTAGTTCTCCTCCAAACCCTGCCACAGATCCTTCACCGCCAACAAAGATCCCACGACCGCCGACTGCCCGCCCGTGGCGCGCACCACCAAGAGCCTGACTTGCATCCTTCTCAACGTGCGATCCCTGCACCGACATGCCGTAGAAATCTGGGACCTGATTGACACCCTCTCACCCAACGTCGCCTTCTTCACAGAGACCTAGACCAACGCCACCTCCAGCCCTGACATCGCCACCGCCATCCCAGACACCTACAAGTTCCAGAGAAAGGACTACCTGCACTGCCTGGGGGTGGACTCCCCATCACACACAAGACCACTCTCCACCTCCAGCTCGAGTGACCACCAGTCCAACGTGGAACACCTCCACTTCCAGATCCAGACCAGCCCCAGGACCATGCTACGCGGCACCCTCATCTACTGACCTCCGGGACCTCGCACCCAGCCCGCAACACACCCACCTACAGAGCAGGTCACACCCTCATCCCCATCTGCACGGGAGGACCAAACATCCGCTTCAGCCACACTACCCAGCCCCCCTGGATGGACCACCACTGCGTCCATTTCACCTTCAACACCACCACAGCATACAAACCTGCCCCACGCCCACCACGATGAAACTGGAGCAAGGTCACAGAGGAACTCCTCAACAACACCCTCTGTCAAAACACCCCCGTCGCCACAACCGACACCAACACCGCAGCCAGGGAATTTCACTGCTGGATCTCCTGCTGCGCAGACAAGCTCGCTCCGCTCCGCCTCCCCGTTAAACAATGCCCTCTGAAGGCCGCCTGGTTTACCTCAGAACTCCAAGAAGCCAGACGCGCCTGCAAACGGGTAGAAAAAAACCTGGCAGGACCAGAAAACCACAGAAGTGCGGATGAACCACAAGAGCGCCCTGAAGGAATACCACCGGCGCATAAGAGACACCAAACGGACCTTCATGAAAGACAAAGTCCAGACCAATGCGACCGACGCCAGAAAACTGTTCAACGCCATACAGCAGTTCACAAGACCCGCCTGCGAAGCCACGGACATCACACCTTCCCAGGAACTCTGCTACAAGCTCAGCTCCTACTTCCATCATAATATCAAGGATCTCTACGACAATTTCAGTGAACCAGCCCCAGACACCACCCCCTGCCCATCACCGCGGACAAGCCAACCATCATGTCTTGGGATCCAGCTACCATCAAACTCATCACCACGACCATGAAGAAAACTCACTCAGGAGCCCCTACTGACCCCTGCTCACCGCACATATTCCACAGGGCCGCCGCCGCCATCGCACCCGAACTTGGTCGCACCATCAATGCCTCCCTCACATCCGGCATCTGCCCTGATGATTGGAAATGAGCAGAGGTTAAACCCCTCCTCAAGAAACCTATGGCAGACCCCACACAGGCCCATATCTCTCCTCCCCTTTGTGGCCAAAGTCACCGAGAGACTCGTAAACACCCAGCTGACCGCCTTCATCGAAGATTACGCCATCCTAGACACCTCCCAGTCTGGATTTCGTAGCAACCACAGCACCAAGACCGCCCTCCTAGCCGCCACTGATGACATCTGCATGCTACTGGACCAGGGACACACGGCGGCCCTCATCCTGCTAGACCTCGCCGCAGCCTTTAACACCGTTTCACACCGCACACTCACAGCCAGACTTCATGACGCAGGGATACAAGGAGCCGCCCTCGGCTGGATCCAATCCTTCCTCTCCGGTCGAAACCAGAGGATCAGACTCCCTCCCTTCCGCTCCGAACCCACTGATATCAACTGCGGAGTACCCCAGGGATCATCTCTCAGTCCTACGCTCTTCAATATCTACATGGCCCCCCTCGCTGCCATCGTCAGACAGCATGGGCTTAGCATCGTATCCTATGCCGACACACAGCTCATCCTCTCCCTCACGAAGAATCCCGAAGATACCAGACTCTGCTTCCAGAAGGAATGAAGAATGTGGCAGCCTGGATGAAGGACAGCTGTCTGAAGCTCAACTCAGAGAAGACCGAGGTCCACATCCTCGGACCCTGTTCTACCGGCTGGGACAACACCTGGTGGCCATCCGCCCTTGGGACCCCACCCACCCACACCGACCACGCCCCAAACCTCGGCATCATCCTCGACTCCTCCCTCTCCATGAACCGCCAGATCAACGCCGTCGCCTCCACCAGTTTCAACTGCCTTCGCATCCTCCGTAAGACCTTCAAATAGATCCCCCCGACTGCAGAAGGACCATCACCCACGCACTCATAACCAGCCGACTTGACTACGGTAACGCCCTCTACACCGGAATCAACAGAACTCTTCTACACAGACTCCAAACCATCCAGAACGCGGCAGCCAGGCTCGTCCTCGGAACTCCATGGTGCGAACACTTGACCCAACACCTACGCGACCTCCACTGGCTCCCCGTCGAGAAGAGAGTCACTTTCAAACTCCTCACCCACACCTACAAAGCCCTCAACAACATCGGACCCAAATACCTCAACGAGAGAGTATCCTTCCACACACCCAAGAGAAACCTCCGCTCTGCCGACCTCGCCCTGGCAGAGGTCCCCCGCATCCGCAGTAACAAAACTGGAGGAAGAGCCTTCTCCTACATCGCGGCCAGGACCTGGAACGAGCTCCCGGTGAACATCAGACGCTCCCCGACCCTGCACACGTTCAGGAAGGACCTCAAGACCTGGCTCTTTGACTGATCCGGAACCGTCTATCCCCCCTAAGCGCCTTGAGACCCTCATGGGTGAGTAGCGCGCTATATAAAACCCCTGATTGATTGATTGATAAAGTCATGTATTCACCATTCATCTGCCCAATGACCGATCAACTGTCGCTCGTGTTTATATCCACCCGCTCATTAACACTTCTCCACACACCCACTTTCTGATCTGCACTCTCATTTATCCATGCACCCACCTACTTAACCATCTACTCAACCATCAAACAGCCAAACTATTCCACCAATAAACAAAGACTTTTACATAGACATTCGGGTGTGGCTTTCAGAATAGAGTTGGTCCAATGAACTTGACATAGTATTGGCTTCCAAAACTGGACACAGTACAGACTAGACAGTGGCCTTCAGTGCTGAAAACATAAGAGGTGGTTTGCTCCAAAGCGTGACAAAATATTCCAGAAGTGTCCCCCGAAAATGGATAAAAATAAAGCAGGCATGGCTTCAAGAAGTGGACCCAAAACTTCAGATGCAGAATCCACATCTGGCACACCACGCTTATCACAAGAGGTGGCCTCCAAAACTCAAAACATTACACGACATGCTGCAAACCATCGGCATAAAGAAGTGGCAATGCCAACTGGTATAAAAGGCTACAACAATTGACTGTTGTTTATAATGACTATCATCTAATGTTCTGACTCTGGAGTTTATGTGTGCTTTTTGGGTAGGTTCTCAATTGTGCGACATACAATCAAAAGGCTGAGCGAAAAAGAAAGGGAAAGGTAGGTCAAAATGTTCACAGTGAATATTTCTTCACAAGAATTAGGAAGGGGGCTTGATCACACAAGCTTTGATGAACGAGGCAGAGTTTCTTAATCTGATTCACTTCTCCACAGGACATCAGAGTATATTTTGCACCTCCAGTGTATTATGACTTTAGCGAGCATAGCAAATGCGGCCAAGTTCTTGAATTGCTGCAGCCTCTTAATCAGATAAGCAGGAAGGCCCCAGCAACATTTCTTCACACCATAAAGTCCAGATCCTACTACTGTTTACAGTGGCCTGGAGCTTATGGGGTTGTTCCAAAGAAAAACAAGTCTTTCAAAGGGGTCATTTGGAAAAAAAAACAGGCCTTAACTGAAACAGCCATATGAAGGGCCAATATCATTGATAAATCTACGAAGACCACAGGTTCCTCAACACTGCTCCCAGATTAAAAGGATTCAATTAGGTAGGCCAAGCATATTCCAGTTTAAGAGAAACAAAACTCTCCCAATTTTCTATTCCTCCATTTTTGACAGGTTCGATTTAAAGTTGTTTTCTCTCATCCATTTGTTAAGTGCAAACAAATATTTTCCTGAATAATGGCTAATGATCAGGGCCACAGCAATTATGCAACGGAAGGGCCAAACAGCAATGAGCAACTGAAGGATGACTAGTCAACCTTTGAAAATAACCTTTCGCTTAATACAAATCATGTCTTGATATGTTTTTTAGTAACATTGTATCCGTTTGAGCTAGAATTGTTTTTTGTTCAAATCTACAGATTATGCAGTGGATGATGGATTATGTGGCAAATGTACCTGAAAGTGAGTCATCTGAGAGGAAGGCACTGGTGATAATACAGTACGGTAACACTCCCTTCTCAGTAAGAGCCGACAACTGGTTTTCCTACATAGTTCCTGCCAAATAATGAGCTACAATATCATCAAATATGTTGTCAGTTTTTCAGAAAATACTAGGCAGTATCATCGTAGCTGTTGTGCCAAAGGGGTATGAAATTCATCAATGCTTCCTTAATTCTATCGACGTAATAGTCTTTTAAGTATCTCTCTTCAAGAATATTAATAACATACAGAGTGTATGTAGTAGTGCTCTGTAGAGCAATTTGTGAGTAAAAGCTAGACCAATGAACATACAGGGCCTCATTACCATGTCTATGGGACAGACACTGACATGCCGTCGGTGTCGGTCCCACCGACATCTATGTCTGTGGTCATACCGTTGCATTGCGATGTGGTCGGTTGGACCACCTTGCTCGAGGGAACGACCAACAGATTCTGATGGACTCGAGGAGCTTGTCGGGTGGGCGGTCGGATCACGTTTCCCACAATAGAGGCAGTGCCTTGTCAGGTACTGCGATGGAATTACGATCCACCTTTCAGCCAGCCATTTCATATTGGTTCTTCCAACGTTAAAAGGCGGCCAGACAGGCTTCTTTGGGGCCCCTAGCAGGGCCTCTGTCCCCCATGGCCTTCCGTTATGGACCCTGGGGGGCACAAGTAGTGCCCCCTTAAACATCCCTGCATCGTGTGGCAGTCACCTCATGGTGCCTGCCACAGGGTGCAGGGATATTTAAAAACACGCCTTTTGGCATTGGGACTTGTGCTGCTGCCCTTTTCCCGGCCGCAGGACAAGCCTCAATGCAAGGAGGCATGTTTCTGACCGCCTCCACGGTGATCGGATCATAATTTGACGGTTGAGACCACTGACTACCTGTCGGCCACTCCATTTACCGCAATGATGCCAGTCAGATACTCGTCCGACCGGCATCGTAATCGGGCACACGAGCTCACTGGTATAATGAATAATATTCAATTTTACAAAGTCAGAGTTCATCCCTTATCCTAATTAATCTAATTCATCCTGTAGGTAGAAGGCTTGATTTCCTTGTTTCCTCCTATGTTCAACAGCAGTGAAGTGACCTCAGTGTACTTAACGGTAAAACACTTGTCATGTAAAAGGGATGCTAGCGGATGCAGGTAAATGTTGAGCAGGAGGACGGCATGGACGGGGAAGTTCCTTGCGGACTCGCCAAGGAACAGGTCCTGTTATTAAGGTAAAAGAACTTAGCTGCACTATTTGAGTTTTAGCTTATAGTAAAGACCCATATAATTTCAGGACTGAGCCCTCCATATAGACCTTGGCCTAGTGATGGAGTAAATCTTGGTAGTTGAGAGTATAGAAGACGCTAATAGATTCAGAAGGATCAAGGCCCTGACATGGCCACCACTTAGAATCACTCTCAATACGCCAATAACAGAGAAAACAACTATCGCTGTGCCGAGCCCTGGTATGAAGTTCATCTGACTAGAGTCCATGACTTAACTATTTAAAGCAAACTTTTCATTTTGAGAAATTACACTGCGTTCTAGACTTCAGGCAACAAATGGGAGAAGAGAGATGGGGAGGGAAATTAGAGGCATTGCTTGCAGACAGAGTAGGTTTTTTTTTTTTTTAAAAGGGAGCAAATAATTTCAGACTTAAGAAAGCTTGAGACAGAGCCCTGACTCAGAGAGGATTTAGTAAAATTGCAAACTGGTGGTAAATAAGAATAGTGAGGATCTTTTCAGGGCAAAAGTCTGCAGGGGAGCGAACTCCCTTTTCGCTTTCTGAAAAGGGCCTCAACTGTTAAAGTGAAAAAATGATTAAACGTCATGAGGCCATTCTCTATGCAAGCTGGAACAATTTTAGGTCTGGCCAAGACCTTCTGATAAAATATATATAATATACTTACATATAGAGGCTTTCATCCACCTCTCGTTATCCATTGGTCTGTTGTTGTGTCATTCACATTTTGCTTACGCTCACTACAGCATACAGCATGGGGCAACAGGTCAGCCTAATAAAACCACTGGTTAACTTCACTTTGAGTGACTGCATTTTGCTCTCTCATAAGTAGCACATCTGTACATAAACTAGTTCCCTTCAGTGCCAGTGTTTCTGTTTTTACTTAATAATCCCTGTGCATGATTACAGGACAGTTCTGATGCACATTCCATCTTTACCAGATCCCATTTCCTACCAATAATGTTAGAAATGCCTTTTGGAGTGATTTACCTTTCTGACTATTGTTATTTCACAGCATTCCACACTGTGTTTATTTGAAAGTCTTCTGTAATAAGATATCTTCTTTCTATTTCTTTACATTTTTCCTCATCTCTTTCCTTCTCTTTTTCTTTCTTTCTTATCCCTTCTCCATTTCCTGCTCTTTCCTTCTTTTTTCTTTTCTCTTTCCTTATATAACTTTGAACCATGGCAGGGTTACACCCTCGCGCATATCCAAGATCCTGTCAGTTGTATGATTCTGAATTAGAGAAGTGCTCTAGGGAAACATCAAGAGGGACAGCCACCTATGCCCCAATATTCCTCCGTCACACAGGTGATAAGAGGAAAACACTGAAAACCAAATAGACGTTCCCGAGCAAGAACAAGGCAGTTGAGCCAGTAAGCAATAGTTCTCAATAAGAGTGACAAGAATAATTCAGAGTCCAGTGAATCAAACAAACAGGTTTCTTCTTTTATTCCTTTAGACTTCTTTGTTCTCATTAACAGCACCAAGATAAGGACAGTAGCCAACACGTGTTTCGTCTCGGGTAAGTTGCCCGGCGACTTCCTCAGGGCTACAACAATAACAATAGAAATTGTTCTATTCAGAATCTTAGCCACTTCCAGTTACATTTCTCACAAGATTCAACTATAAGTAGAAATAGGCCATTAGTATGATGTAATTCAGATAGAAAAAATAAAAGACCATAAATTGAGAAGAGCAAAAGCATATCCACCCAGTGAAAAAAACCAGAAAATGAAGGTGCTAAGCCACACCCGTAACCAAGAAAAAACGCTCACAACAGAGGATCACCTTTTAAGAAAAGGAAAGCGACTCCATACTACACCTATATTTGGTTCCCAACATGGTGAAGTTAGAAAGGAGGCCCAACTATGTCTGGTGTGTCATAAAAAGTATATAACATAAGATATCCAGTCACATCCCAAGAAAAATCTCTAAACGTTTACTCACCATAAAAGTTAATCACATACACAGTATATGTTTGTTGATCAGCCACATCTACAATGTATTTTTAATGTGGGTCCATACACTTTCGATCGCGTGTGTACAAAAAATATATCTAAAAGGGAGAGGATAAGGAAGGACATCAGCTTGTGTCCTACTCCACACTAGACAAAGCACAATCCAAGGCAAAGACCACGATATCCCTAAGTTTCATCGCATAAAGGAAAGCCCTTTCTATCGAGGCATTGTACTCCCTATATATGGAAAGTAACAATAAAGTGAAAAACAAAGTAAAAAGGGTCAAATTAAAGCCTTTCTTACTAGACCAATACCTATTAGAAAGCGATATTCTCAAAGGGCATAAACCACTCTGAATACTGGTTAACAGATGTATTACAAATATTAAAATGTTATCTTTAGACACTTTCTCAATCCCGATCAAAGTATCAGATGAAAGGGGAGGTTAACGTATCTAAAAATAAAAGACCAAACAAATAGGTCAAGCAACTACTAAAAGCACTATCCAATCTGTGTAAAGCGGAGATTCATTGAAACGAATATATCTAAAACATGTATTTCACTGATACGAAACGTCGACCATTAGCTCCATTGAAAATCTATATAAATCATAGTCCAGTGATAACAATTTATGTGAAATATAATGTGGCGCGCCATTACTAATTAAAAACTGAGCCCAATAATTGGCAACAAACAGACGCAAAGTGGGCCAAAAAGTACTACCGGTTCCCACTATATCAATGCAGTACTCTAGTGTACATCAGCACCAGCTAACAGATATTTCGAAGTACTCACCTAAGAACCGAAAGGAAGGGGAAGGGAGAGTGCTCCGATCGCCACCAGTATTCAGTGTAAGTGTCAACCCGGGCGCCACCTTAGATTCCAATTTATCCGTGTGCGCGCCAATCAAAACGCGGACGGCTCCGTCTAGTGATTAAAGGAAGGACCAGTCTTTGCAGCGTCTGCACTGGCCGCCATCTTAAAAGATGCAAAAGCCCCACATTAAATTACAAAAAATATATATCAAAACTAATAGAGACGCTTGACAGTATCGGTACTATGAATGGAATACAATCCTTAAAGTTGACATACTAATACCTAATCAAGTAACAGCCAATCAAGTTACTTTTTTGTTTTTTTAAAAACGCATATTCTTGCCAATCCATAAAACATAGTTCCGTCATATCCTCAAAAGGGACCAGTCATTGGGACATCTATACTGGTCGCCATCTTGTAGTGTATAAGTATCAACCTGTGTGGTTTCCTGGGTACATATCATAGTCTAAAGAGGACTTGAATATATCGATCCCCAGATTAAACCACTATACCCCGAATCAAGGTAGTCGTGTGAAGTATCGCCTATCTCAAAAACTTAAACCGCATCGTATCAACATCAATTCAGATGAGCCGTTGTCAGGATCACCAGTGATTCCTGGTGCTCAAGCTATTTCCCCGTTAGCAAGTATATAGATTAAGACATCTCAGAAACGTGATCAGCCGATCACGTCGCAAGTACACGCTGCTATTTACTATATTATGACAAAGGGGGGCATTATCTCTAATGTAATCAATAGGTAGGAATCATGTTTCCCACAATCAAGATTTGCCAAAGAGTCCGGGAAAGAAAGGAAAATAGAACAGAGATAAAAGTAAAAAGCATAGGTAGGAACAAGGTGATGTTTATACTTTGCGGAAGGACAGTGAGATCAAAAAGGCCAAGAGAACACTTAACATATCAGGTTCTGTTGCACAAATCAGTACATTGGGTCTATCACTGTCATTCACGAGACCTAAGGATGCACATCAACAGAGGCAAAATAAGTATGACAATATAATGATGCCTATAAACAGTTACTGTCAATAAATACATATATCCATATTCCTATACAGGTTGGTATAAGTGAGACATGTTGTTATAAGCAAGAATGAAGGTTAGACGCAGCACAAAATACATTTAGTCATGGAGAAAGTAATGTAATTCGTGATCAACATTGATCCCACATTCCACTGCCCGTAATTTAAGGATCCATCGGGCCTCGCATTGGCGTAGTCTTAACTCCCTATTACCACCCCGGGAGTCAAATTTAACAACCTCTATACCATGGCAGCGAAAACCTAGTGATTTATCCTGGTTGGGGCAGATTGAGGCATGATGGCCTAAAGGGTATCTGACATCAAGGTTCTTAACTACACGAAAGTGTTCAGCCATTCGTTCTTTGAGTGGGCGAATGGTACTGCCCATATAAATTTTCTTACACTTACACTGAATAACATAGACCACAAATTTCGTCAGACAGTCTATGTGGTCATAAATCTGGTATTTACGTGAGCCATTATATTCAAAAGCTTTTATACCTCTTTGAGCCATTCTGCACATATTACAGGTGCCACAAGCAAAAGAGCCAATATTCATTTGTCTCAACCAGGTTATTTTATTTGGTTGTTTTTTTGGATAGCTTGGGCTAATAAGACTCTGGATGTTTCTGCCCTTCCTGTACACGATATTTGGTGATTTGGTAATGTACTTTTCCAAGGAACTATCAGCAGTTAATAATGGCCAGTTTTTCTTAAGTATTCCAAATAATTTGCGGGACCAAGGGTGGTAGTTGGTCACCAAACTCACATTCATATCCAATCTCTTTGTTTTTTTAGGGATGTTACTCAAAGTGTCTGATCGCTGAAGTCGCATGGCTCTCTTCTTTGCCTTGTGAATCGTGTCTTTGGGATATCCCCTAACAAGGAACCTAGTCTCAATATCTTTCAGGTTCTTATTGAAGTCCTCCTCTCTACTGCAGTTCCTACGTGCTCTAAGCATCTCCCCAAAGGGTATTGCATAAATTTGACTCTTTGGATGTGCACTCCTAGCGTGTAATAAAGAGTTGCACGCAGTAGATTTTCTGTACATCCTGCTCTGTATTTTGCCCTCATGGTGAAATAATTCTAAGTCAAGAAAGATGATCTTCTCCAGATCTGATGTCATGGTAAATGACATATTGTGAATATTATTATTCATATGTGTAAAGAAATCCATGAGGTCCTCATTACTGCCTGTCCATATAAGTAGACAATCATCAATATATCGTCCAAAGTACAAGATATATTCGGGCCACCTGGCTCCAGATGGGCCCCAGATGTGCCCCGCCTCAAACCATCCCATAAAGAGACAGGCAAAGGACGGAGCAAATCTGGAACCCATCGCAGTACCGCAGATCTGTAGGTACCACTCGTCATTAAAGAGAAAAGCATTGTTTTTTAAAATAAGGAGCGACATCTCAACCAACATTTCAGAATGTTCCAACAATTCTACAGGTCGTCGGTATAGAAAGTGTTTTAAAGCTTGTATACCGTGTTCATGCAAGATATTCGTATATAACGAAACAACGTCCATCGTGACGAATCTCATTCCATGATCCCATGTTAAATCATTAAGGATATTAAGCACATGTTTCGTATCCTTAATATAGGAAGGGAGGTTACTCACATAAATTTGTAGAAATGTATCCACAAATTCAGCAACTTTTTCTGTGGGTCCTCCAATCCCAGATATTATGGGCCTGCCTGGAGGTGCGGTTAGGTTTTTATGAATCTTTGGGAGAGTGTACATGCACGGATATCTAGGTTTATCTATCTTTAGATAAGCATACTCATCGGGTGACAAAAGACCTTGTTCATGCCAGTTAGATAGTCTGAGATTAATGGCCTTCGCTTCTCCATTTCCTGCTCTTTCCTTCTTTTTTCTTATCTCTTTCCTTCTTTGCTTCCTTCTCTCTCGCTCTTTTTTTCTTTGTTTGTTTGTTTGTTTCTTTCTTTCTCAAAGGCTAGAAGCTTGCAGCCAATGCCAGACTGAGTGCTTTTTTTAGGTCTGTGTTAGCCAAGAGCTTTTGAATTTCCTAAAATTATGTATATAAAGTAGTCACTTATTTGGGGTTTTAGCCAGATATCATCCATTAGTCTGTGGTTGTTGTCATTCATATTTCTCTTCCACCTACTCCAGCACGCATTAACCCTTTGGGTGCCAGGCCTTTTCCCCCTCCTGTGCCTGGCGTTTCCCTAGTGGGTGGGTGTCATGACGAGATAGTCTCGTCATGGGCACAGCGCGACTGTGCTCCATGACGAGACCATCTCGTCATGGGCACAGAAGAGGTAAAGGGCAATGTATCAGCCCACTTAAGACATCAGACAAGGTTGTGCATCACCCTTGCGACACGCAAGACGACGCAGGGCGATTCAAAATCTAGAATGAGATTTACCAAGCCACACAAGGCCACCTTGTGTTGCTTGGTAAACCTGGATTAAGGCAGGGAAGAGCAGGTTGTTGCCTTGCGTTACTCTGCCCTAGGAAGGTATTCTATTGGTGGAGCGTGGGTGTTCCCCCACGCATCCACCCATGCATTCTGGCATATTCCCAGATTTATCAAGGGAAATAAACCTGGGAATGCGTCAAAATGATATGCCTTACCAGGGGAGGTGCAACAACGAGAAATATCTTTATTTCTGGTTGTTGTATCCTCTTTCTAAGTGTAAAACATTCTGTGAAATAAAAGAGAGCACAGGATGCAGAGAGACAGAAGGAGAGGGAGATGGTGAAGAAGGGCATTGATCTTGATTGAGAAAGGAAGGCTGAAAGGATGGAGGAAGCGGAAGTCAGAAGGTGAGAGTAAAGGGATACAGACAGAAATAGAGAGTGGATGAAAGAAGTAAGAGACTAAGAGCCTGATTTAGAGTTTGGCAAACGGGTTACCCATCACAAATGTGATAGATATCCCATCCCTATTACAAGTAACTTAGGCTATAATGTACTTGCAATGAGGCATCTGGAATCTCCGCCACATGTATGATGGAGTAAACTATCCTCTAAAACTCTAGATCAGGCCCTAAGCCCGAGACTAGCTAGATGACAGCAAAGTGGGTTAAATCCTTTCTGCTAACATTTTTAGTGATCCCTAAGCCACATGTGAAAATTCCACCATGCCAACTTAGCTTTTGGTCTTCTAAGGTTGATACACTTAGCACCCTTTAACAGGATATGAAATAAATCAAAGATTTACAATGATTATATTTAAAAAATGTGGCAATAAGTGCTTTATAGAAAAAAACCATTAGTTTAAAAGGGATGAATAAAACAAGTAATAAGAAGGGGTCGATAAAGCAGGAGCAACACTATATTGAACACCAAAGTCTGAGAGATGGCATATTGCTCAAGACTGCCAATTGTTGCGATGTTTGTTTGTGGTGCTGGTTGCTTTGCATGATTCTGTTGCTCATGTGGTGGTGTTGGGAAATGAAATACAAAAGGTATGCAGTTCCTGGGGGGAGGAAATGAAGGGAGGATCTAGGTCAGGGAACCCGAGACAACAGTTCAGGGGATCGGATTGCTTCAAAGCAAGAACCCTTACACACCTGTGTGGGTGTCATGCTTCATCATCGGGCAGATCCTCGTTGGGCCAGCACTGCAATACCCCACAGGACCCTCGAGGGGGCTCTTTGCCGGAGGCCTTTTGTGCAAGAGATGGCTTCTCGTCTCTGGAATTGGCTTCTCGTCTCTGGAATGGCCTCCCTATCTCACTACGTCAAAGCTCCAATCTTTTGACCTTTAGACGAAACCTGAAGACGTGGCTCTTTCAGCTTTAGTTCTCCTCCTTTTTCTCTCTAGGTTGGCGACTAGGGGCGTCTTTCGTTTTGGTTGGTTGTCTGTGGTTTCCTGTAGCGCCGGGACACTCTCCGGAGAAGCCGTGCGCTGTATAAATCATGAATAACATAACATAATATAACGTCAGGTGTAGGGTAGTGGTGCTTCAGGTGTGGATTGGCATGATGTGAATTTGTGGTTTTTAAAATAGCTAAGAGATACCCAATTGAATTTAATAGCTGGGATTCTTGATATGATTAAAAGGCAATGGATGACTAAATTTGGAAGTAATGGTCCTATTCAGATCATAAAACAGTTTGCGTAAGTCACCTACACACACACACACACACTGTTTTATGAGCTGGATAGGACTATTAGCCCCCCTGATCTGTTGTCTCAGTTTCTATGACCTAGATCCTCCTACATCCTCCCTTCCCTCCGTCCCCCCAGGAACTGCACACCTTTTGTATTACATAGTATCCTATGGAGCCTGTATGCTGGAGCTTAAAGCGCTCCTAGACCCGCTCTATGTTAAGCGTACTATTGGCAATACCTGATGCATACATGGGTTTTGGTAGGTGTTATTGGCATTTCTATCTAGACCTACTAAGTACATTCGGATGATATCCTGAAGGTGTACTCCTGTCTCCTTCCAGTGTGGAGAACCCCAAGGGTTTGTTTTTGCTCCCAGCATATTGAATCTATGTCCAGCCTTTGGGATATCTTGCAGCCGACTGATATTTTAATCCATTTTTATGATGAGGACGCTCAGCTGCAACTTCAGACTGACATCTACTGCCGGAAGGAGTTGCCTTTCATGAACTAAAATCGAAATGAAAGCAAGCCCTAGACATATAATACTTTGAAAACTAAGAATTCACTCTACAGGCAATACAAGCTCTGTTGTAATAACGAGTGCTATTAAACACATTTATTTGACTTTGTGAAGCTTCTCAGGTATTTCCTTAATTCCAGGCATTCTTGTCACACTCCTGCAGCTAGCATAGTTAAGTCACACAATGTCAGCTATACCTTTTAAAGGCCTCACTACCATCCAGATTATTTTGTTCCCTGGCCCAGGCTCTTGTACTTTCACACATGGAAAGTGGCCTTCGTAAAATGTTGCTACCAAATAAGTATTTTCAGTTCACCAGTTCAACTTATTGCATATCCATAAAATTTGATACAATCACTCCTATTGGTAAGGTGCAGCAGTGGTGGATGATGGTGAGAACTGGGAAAAAAGGATCCTGAGGGAGCGAGTACAGTCGGACAGGCTCCCAGCGGGATTGATAGAGGGAGCAGGAACCCCAGAGGACCTACTCTACTTGGTCAAACAGACTGCGAACGTCTGGCAGATATTTGTGGAGCGATTCCAGTAGCGTGCACCATTTCATCTGGAACTTACTGTATGGATTCTCGCTCCGGTGAGGAAAATGATGGACAATATATCGTTCCAGGTGTGGAGGGAGGGGGGCTATGAAGTCTTGGCAGACTTGTACCCAGGTAAATCCTTCATTACCTATGAGCAGGCCTGTGTGGATTTTGGGCTGGGTCGGGTCACTATCTGCATTATGATGGACTTTCAGACTTAGTTAAGATAACATGGCCCACATAACCCGAAGTTCCGCAGACGAAATACACGCTAGACATACGCTCACTTGTGGAGCTGGGCGTAGAATTGTTTCTCTTTTGTATGATGCCATGAGAGCTGACTAAACGGGTCCCTCACCCAAGGCTCGGGCGGCTTGGGACACGGACATGTCAGAGCCTTTGGATGACCAGACCTGGAGAGTAGTAAGTGCACTTATGGTATCCTGCAATGCACGCTTTAAGCGAGTACACTATAACTACTTACACCACACGTAAGGTTGCACCGCATTGACTTGGACCACCCAGAAGATTTTCCTCGGTGCGGCAGATTGGAGGCAGACTTCTTGCATTTAGCATGGGTGTGTACTGGGGTACACCAATTCTGGGCTTGGGTGGTGGAGTTGGTGCAGGGGGAAACAGGCCTATGAGTGGAGATGACGCCACAGCACTGCATACTGGGACATGTTAGGAAACCCAAAAAGGGTAAAATAGCATATAAACTCCTGCAATTACTCCTAGTGTTGGCAAAGTGTAGGGTCGCAATAACGTGGATGGGGAAGCATACCCCAGAAGTTGAAGCGTGGCTCAGAGATGTGCATGTGTGGTTCTTGGGTGAGGAAGCACACATGAAAGCCAGTCTTAGGGATGCTCTCAGAACATGGAGGGAGTTATGTAATGTGTTCTTGAATCCTGACAGGCAGACGAGTGGGCAGAGTGTGTCAGATGAGACCGAGAGCATGGCTGAGGGGATATTGGACTGATATACCCATTAACATACTGACAGACTCTTTCACAAGTGCTATTTACAATGCCAAAATTCTGATTGTCTTATTGGTACATATGACCTCCACCACATGCAACATCTGTCTGCTCTGATCATGACTGCACACCTGCTGTGTTTTTGTTACAAAAGATAAATAAAGGTTATTAAAAAAAAAGGTGCAGCACTGGTTGCTATTGGAGTTAGAGCTCTAATTCAAAGTAGGATGTCTCACTTATAGGATAAGTGTTTAAAAACAGTCAACATTTATGAAGAAAGCCAGTCCTTGCTGATGGGTTTTGTTGCATTGAGTAAGGATCTTCTCTGACATTCCAAAAGTCAATAAACCATGACTTCTTCACAAAAATTCTCTGTAGCACCTTATGGTTATTGAGCTGCCAACTGCACACTCGTTCAGTGGAAGCCATTTTAAAAAACATGATCTACCAGGTGGCAATCGTGTCTGCTTTATGCATGCAACCGCTGTTGGATTGGGATGCCTGATGTACTTTCTGGCTTGAAAGGCCTTGAGGTTTTCCTCACTGTCACAATAGGCTGCTATTTATTTTGTATTTACACTTTAGCTCAGATGTTATACTTAATGCTGAAATACCTAGATTCACCCTGCCACGCAATTGTCATGACTTCAGGTTGAAAATAATCATGCCTAGCGTCCGACCTCAATGCTTGGTAAGTACCCTAGTTTGCTTCAGCTTTGCATTCTTGTATTCATGTCCAGCATGTCATATCAGTAAGTGATTCTTAACGTTCTTTTAAGATTTATTCAGATACCTTAGACAAGTCCACTTAATTGACTTGTAGTGATACATCACACCTGCTGCAACCCTTGGACATTCTTGCACTTTGATGACCAATTCCTTCTCATTGAAGACCTAGTTTGATTTAATTTCAAAGATGCTCAGGATCTAATGACCCACCACTTATTATATACTTCCGTCGCCATGGTCTATGTAAGTCTAGGGCACCATATAGTCGCCAGTTTCATTATACATGTATTAGCCTCTTCCTCCTCCATGAAACACTGTTTCATAATATGAAAAGTCACCAAGGTACCAAGGTAGGTAAGGTATAACACATGGTGATATGGAATCAAAGTGCTGCAGAGAGTATGAACAAGGGAAACATTTACATGGAGTAGAGTTCACAAGCTAATACAAACTAAGCAATAAAGAACTATGGGCCTTGTCTAAAAAGTGTGATTGGGTTTTCCAAACAGAGTCTACTCGTAGATTGTAGGTATATTTGAAGGGTTTTCCCTTCATTGCTATTTATTAGATAGACCTCACAAGAGGAGGTTCAAAGCATTCCAGAGAGTGCAGTTCTGTGTTCTATGTTTTTCCACCCATGTTTATTTCTTCTGTAATGGGACTCCTCAATCAAACTTATGTTGCACAATCTAAGCGTGGATCCTGGAGTAGAGTGGGGAGTCAGCTTGCTGATGTAGCACAGGTATTGTAATAAACTTTTCATATAGTTAATTTTCATATTTATTACCCACGTACATACCAGAAGGGGAGAATTTATCATATGTACAATTAGATGTGGAGGCATAAAATAATGCAGTAATAACAGAGGGGAATATTAGCAAGAACATGCGATATTTATCGCAAAACGCGCTTAGCGCGTTTATTTTTATCGCTGCCTATCGCTGGATATTTTAGCGGAGAAAACATGCTATTAGCAAAGCGGCGAAATGCCTGAATATCGATGAAAATCCAGCGATATTTATGCATTAACGCCATGGTGGACTTAGCCTGAAGATCTACCTCCCATTGAGGAATACAGGTAAGTCAGGTTTTCAGCAGATGTTAAATACCAGCGATAATCGCGCTTAGTGCGATTTTTTTTATCGTTTTGCCTGCGTTGGTAACTGCTGATAGCTGTGTTAGCGACTGCTTTCAGTCGCTAACAGTTTGGGTACCCCCACTTTGCATGTCATTAGCGATAAATATCGCCGACATGCCAAGCGAGCCCCAAACCGGTCGCTATCGCCTGAAAGCTGTCGCTAACTGCTGTTAGCGACAGCTTACTGATAGGGCGATAAAAAAAATCGCCGCTTTAGCGGCAAAAAGTGCCGCTAAAGCGGCGATGAAGCCCTTGCTAATATGCCCCATAGTTTGAAGTAAAGATGAAGTGTGAATTGATAACTTTTTATGATTTTTACAAAGCAGCAAGCTAGAAAGTTTACAAGAGAGAAGAAAGCACCTCAAATCTCGCACATCAGTTAATTCTCCATTTATAGATATGTTCATTGAGTAGGATGGAGGATAGGGTATGCTCTTCGGCCTTCCTCCTAAAATGTCACACACACACCCTACTACCAAACCACATTACTAATACCATGGAAATAGATTGCAAAAAGACAACAGTTACATAGGTTAGGTTTACAGCCGGTTGCAATTGATTAAATATTTCCCTATAAATATAGGCTCATTTGTTGGTGGAGGGGTGCAATCATAAACACATTGTTCGCACCACTCCTATGCACCTTAGAGGCTAATTAGGCCACCTCACCTTATATATAATGAGGCTGCAAAGGCATATAGCCCATCAACCCTCAGAAGGGAATCCAAGCTCAAGGGTTACGTAAGCCCCACAATGATAAATAATGGTAAACATTGACACTGCCCGAATGCAGAAAAATTGGTGCAAACAAGCGAAAAAGCTGATATTGCCTCAGATTAAGACCAGCTGATTGGGGAAGCACCAGTTGACGTCGGGACCCGGCCCAACTGTAGGGAGGGTGCCTACAGGTATGGAACACTGCACCTCAGGAAATCCATACTCCAAAAAGACTAGTTAACATATCTTGTAATTCACACCTTGTTCTACTTCTGCAGCAATTACTATCTCACAAAATTGCACCAAATCCCCCTTGTACCAAAAGTATGGTAAGAACTGCACTGTGGCAGTGATGGTAATAATGGTGATGGTAATAATTATCAAGTGGCAGTGATAAGCACAACTCTTGAGTTAGAAACATTTTTAGACCACTCACACTTAACACATGGTGTTCCTGACCACTGGACATACCATAATGCCAGCGGTGAAAAACACCCTGCATCTAAATAATCTGTGAGTAAGGTAATAGGTAAATCCTGCTAGGACCCCTAAACATGACCATTTAAGTCTGAGTTGGCAAAAAACAGGAAGAACCACTGGGCATCCCTGCAGTAGCTTCTACAATAAGCGCACATGGTAATGAAAACATTTGAACTGCCATCACCCTACTTTCAAGATACCTTTACTAATGTTGCTGTGCTGCATTGCATAAAACAGAGAGCAGAAATTTACTATATCTTCTGCTCCCTCCTAGCGCTGATGCACTGTGTGTTGACAAGCACCAGCACAGGCATGTTTGCACCATGCTGCAAGGGTGCCTGTGTTACGGGCAAGATTGTTTTTGTGCAGGAAGATATACATTCCTGCCCATAAACAATCTTTTGCGACTATTTGCTTTTTCTATGTGTGCTGTAGATTACAGCACACATGGAAATAGGAAACAATGAGGGGAAATAAAGATATTTCTCCTTGTCAAGCCTCTGTGGTAGGTGCATCATTTTGGCACAATTTCAGGTTTACTGATTTCAGTAAATCTGGGGTTGGGCATGGAATGCCTACCATTATAAAATGTAACGCAATGTAGTGCAAGCCACTGCATTGTGGTACATTGCTTTACAGTGCCCTGGCCTTACACGCCCTTGTGTGACTTTGTAAACCCTACTGAAGCCTTTGTGTTGTCCTTACATTTCCTTCTGCGATGCAAGGGCAACTCAAAGTCTTAGTAAATCTGGGCCTTCCCCTGGAACACTGGTTGTTGCTGCTGCCAATACTGCCCTTAGTCAGACAAAAAGAGTTCAGTATTGTTTGTGATCCAGTCTATATAGAGATGCCTTTATCACCAAGGTGAATGGATAGACCAGCTCTGTGCACTGATAGTGCCACTGACTGTTGCACTTGGCCCTCTCTGCAGGGTCACCCCCAAAACCTTTTGCCTTCCCCCATTCTGTTTTCTGAACCCATTTTTGTTAGATTTTAAGACTGTGTGCACTTTATCACTACTAACCTGTGCTAAGGTGCTTTTGCTCTCTCCTTTAAACATGGTATAATTGATTAACGTCCAATTGCCACATTTAATTTGCTTGTAAGTCCCTAGTAGAGTGGTACTACATGTACTCAGTGCCTGCAAATTAAATGCTACTAGTGGCCCTGCAGCACTTTTTGTGCTACTTACTTAAAAGTAAACTTTGTAAACATGTCTCAGGCTTGCCACTGCAGCCTGTGTGTGCGGATTTAAACTGCTATTTTGAACTGGCAAAATAAAAAAAATTCCAGGTCTAAATCATCCTTTTCACCACCCCTGTGGTAGGCCCTAAATAGCACTTAGGGCAAGGTTCACTGTATTTTAAAGAGGCATGTACTTTTAAGTTTTACATGTCGTAGTAGTGAAAAAATCCTACATTCATTTTTCATTACTGTGGGGACAACCTATTCCATAAGACAACATTAGGTTACCTCATTACATTTGATAAGTGATAACTTTTAATCAGGAGCAGGTAGGAAAGCCATGTTTGATGTCTGAGGAATTGTAATTTAAAACCCTCTTTAATGGTAAGGTTGGATTTTAAGTCACAGATCTGAAAATGCCACTATCAGAAAGTTGCATTTACTTGTCCCAACCATTTGGTACCTGCAACCTGTTCCTGGGTCAAATGATTAGGTTTTGTTGCCAGTTGGCCTGTATCCATTCCTCTCAGACAGTATCACAGAGGAGGGTCTGGATGGTGGCAGGATTAACCATCTATGACTTGATAGGGGACGGAGTTGTCACCTATCACACTGGCACTTCAAAGGCACTGGCTCAGCTCACACACAAAGGACTTTACATTGAACTATTGTACCCTCGGACAGACTGGGACATGGGCAGGGAGGCAAGGGATTTCCAGACACCTCTGTGGGGGAAACTCCAGAAGCTTCTTCCCTTCAAAGTGAGCACCAGGTTTACATATTGAACTCTCAGACTTAACTCTTTAGTACACTCCTGGACCTGTGGATACAACAGAAGAAGGACGCCCTGCTATCCTTCTGCATGAGGCCTGCCCAGCTTACTCAGAAGGAAGGCTAGACCTGCACCCTTACTCCCCGGATATAGTCACTCCAAGAGTCAGCTGACTGACTTCCCGTTAGAGCTACAGGGACATGACAAGCTCCAGAGGTTTTCCTGCATCTGCCCAGCTGTCCTGGAACTGGACCTGCCTGAGCTTTGCTGGCCTCTGCTGGAGTGAGGTCCTAATCACCAGGAGGTGCCTCCCATGTCCTGGACTCTTGATGGAGCCTTGGTGTGGCATCAGTTGAGCTCCTTCTTGAAGAAAATGCGAAATCCTGGATCTTCGTGACCGCGAATGGGCTTTCCACTTCAAGATCTTGCCACCGGTGCTGACGGTCAACGTGAAGCTCCGATGAACCCGACTCTTTGTGCTACAGCGACTGCCAGTGATGACCGGTGACGTGAGATCTGTACTTCATGCTACAGCATCAACAGCCTGCAGTGAACGCCAAGGTAATGCTCCAACGACCATCCGTGAAGCCTGATAGAATCTTCAAGCTACAGTGACAACCATCCATGATGCCCAGCATGCTCCTCATGCTACAGTGACGGCCAGCCATGACACTCTCCCTGCACCTCGCAGCCTCCTCCAACATGAATGGAACTGTTTGTGCTGGACTTTAGAAGGTAACCCTTTTAGCTGGACTAACCTGGTCCCTGTATACAGCCCGTGTTCCATCGCGGTCAACCTGAACTTGTGACTTTCACCAGGTCTCGCACAACCAGATAGGCACGAGTGGCGCTTTGTGCTTTTAGGCCCTATACTTACCTGAAATCTTTCAAATTGAATATCTCCGGTTCTACAGATTGAGATTTTATCATTTTGATGTTAATTTAATAAACTTTACTATATTCTTCTAAATCGGTGTGGGATTTTTCTTGTGTTGTGTTTTCAGTTTAATACTGTTTAAGTACTACATAAATACTTTACATATTGCCTCTAAGTCAAACCTGATTGCTTTTGTGCAAAACTACCAGAGGGTTAAGCATAGGTTATTTTAGTGACGTTTTGTGGTTCTCCCTGTCAAAGATTGTGGCTGTTGCTTAAGGAGGGTTTTATCCCCCTTAACCAACAACTGAGGGGCTTATTTACAAGCCCACTGTGCTACCGGTGCGTCACTTTTATGACGGCAGCACAATGGGTTTCTGCATATTTGCAAGGCCACGTAAAGTCACCCTGCATGACTTTTCATGGCCTTGTAAATATGTTTCCCTTTCACGCATTACTCTGCCTGAAAAGGGGCCTTCCAAGGGTGTAGTTGTGGGTGTTCCCACGCAATATCCATGGAACGTGATACATCCCCAGATTTACAACCTTTTTTAAACCTGGGAATTCGTCAGAATCCTATGTCTTCTCAGGGGAGGCGTATGGAGGAGCAATGAGGGGAAATGCCTTTATTTCCTCGTTTTTTCCTCTTTCTATGCATGCTGTAGAATGCAGCATGCACAGAAAGAGGAAAAACGAGGAAAAATGAGGAAAATGCATTTAATTATTGGGACACCTTCCTGCACAAAAAAGAAATCATCCCCTCAATGCAGTCACCCTTGCAAAATGACACTAGGGTGTCTGTGCTGGCGCATGGCTGCAATAGTACGCCCATGCAGGGGAGAAGACAGAAATGTGCTGTATCTTGTAGATACTGTGCATTCCTGCCCTTATATTTTGATGCACGGCAGTGCAGTTAGAAGGTTTGCTGTGCTGCCATTTGTTACAATTTTGTAAATGAGGACCCAGTTTATAACACCGACCCGTCCTGTCATTACATCACTTGGATCCAGAAAACTAGGGGCCTTATTTAGGAGGTTTTGGCATAGGGCAGTGCTGCAGGCCTTCCTGCAGCGCTGCCCTACGGCAAAAGAAAAGGGCAGGAATGCGCAGTGTCTCTCAGATACAGCGCATTCCTGTCCCTTGCACCGGCGCACAGTGGGCTGCCATGCACCAACGCAGGCACCTTTGCACCATGGTGCAAGGGTGCTTGCGTTGCGGGGGTGATTATTTTTGTGCAGGAAGGAAAACCCTCCTGCACAAAAACAATCACAAGAGGCTTTTTCCTCTTTCTGCAGAATGAAAAACACAGAAAAAAAGGGACCCGAGGAGAAATAAATATATTTCTCCTCGTTGTGCCTCCCTTATGCCTCCCCTTGGGAAGCGTACGTTTTTGGCGCTGCTTCAGATTTATGATGTCTTGTAAATCTGGGGCAGTGTCAAAAAGCCATGGATGTTGCTGGGAACACCCCTAGCAACACCCATTGCACGCCCCTTTAACGCAGAAAACTGCGTTAAAGGGAACGATATTTACAAGACAGCATTAAGCCCAAAAGAGTGGCTTAGTGCTGCCTCGTAAATAGGGAGGTGGCTCCTGCGCCATTGAAAGTCACAAAAAGTGACATTCTTGCGGCCCAAGGGCCCTAGATCTGTGGCTACAGATGTGTGAAATGTCCACACTGATGATGGCATGGTTATGTCACTCCATTGCACCTCATAAGCACACTGGCAGCACATTGCACCGATGCTGGTGGTTCTACCCCAGATCAGTGTACTTTCTGCCACACCTGCCCAAAACTCTGTAACCCAGAGATCTACATACAGCGGTGGTAAATAAATACCACTGGGAAAGATGTGCGAAGGGTCGGTACAAATCTAACTGTGCACTTAATGTCTGCGTTCAGAATCAGCACATTGCTTAGCTTAGTATTGCTGTTCTTTTGGAAACAACTAAAAATTGAATACAAATGGTACATAAATCAATCTTACTTGTCTACCTCAACACTCTCCTTACTAAATTCAATTTTGCACCTAAGAGTCAAGATGTGACTGTAATGTAACCCATTTGTCTATGTATCATCAATCTGTCATTTGCTCCAAGGGAAAAAGAAATAAATGAATGCTCACGAGAATTTCTTATTCTCCACCTCGGAAATAAACACACAGCAAACAACATCACTGCAATAATGCCTACGATTAATGACCTTTAGACAAACATCATAAATCATGAAAGGACGTCCATTCCCTAGACTAATAGATCACAGAAGCACATCTATTCTCACCAGCTGGAGCACAATGTGGGGATAACTGTTTAAGGTAGAACATACATAATAAACCAAAATGGAAGTTACTTACACTACTGGAAACCCCATCCTATGTATGGTCCTGTCTCAGATAACCACATTCAGTCATTACTGAGGTCCACAAAACCAGTCACGACTGCTACTTAACGGGGATGGCGCGGCGAAGGGTGGATGGTGGGGTTGAAAAATAAAACACTTTTCTGTCGCCGCCTCTCATTCCTCTTCGATCGACTGACTCGAAAAGCAGAAAGCACACAGGTTCCCAGACTCCCCTAGCCAATCATAACGCTACTGTCGCCAGCATGACAGCAGCGCCGAGATTGGCCTGAGTGCTGCGGTTCAACGTTAAGACAGGGACTGGGAGCCTGTGCATGTTCTCCACCTAGGGTGTGCAATACAGCCAGGCGGAGAACATGCTAAGTGCGCATGACTGTTTGGCTGTCCGACGACGGCCGGCCAAACTGTTGTGCACACTTAAGAGAGTGCCCACCACTCCTCCCCCTTGCTATGGACAGCCCAGCCCGGCCCGCCCCACACCTGGAACTCAGCCAGTATGGAAAAATAAAATGTTGATTACATTGCATTATCATCATTTTATTTTTCCTTTTTGAACTGATCTCAGGGCAGTGGGGCGAGGAGCCGCCGTTGCAGATCAGTTCAACTTTTGTTACGAGTCCCATGTAACCCCATGTGGTAAGTTCACTCTCAGTAAATAGTACCAATACAGACAGATGCTGTATTTATTAGGTTCACCATTACAACCGCGTTCTAAGTTTCAGACTTCAAAATGAGGAATAACGTGATATTACTATGTTTTTCCAATTCAGAGGTGCACAAACAGGGAATGTGTTATGTTTGACCAAACAATTTGTGTCGTAACCTGTGAAATCTGAGCTGGCAAAAGGCATGGGTGCTTCCCGAAATAAATTAGAATACGCCAATTAGATTGTTACAGAAATCCAGAGAGTATCAGAAAAAACAGACATTGTTTGGGTTATAGGAACAATAGTTATACATCCTTAAATAACCTCCAGAGATTATCATGTTACCAGTTAAAGATTTCAAGCCAAAAAACTCTCCTAAACTGAAACAGCTCAGTAGAATATTGTCTCTATTGACAAAACGGACGTGTATACTTAAATACACTGGCTTTAATTCTATCACAGCCCACTCAACCTTTCATACTTCAAAGGTTCATGAAACAATTACTACAATGTTTAATATTGTGTCAAATACAGTGCATCTAGGCCACAACTGGCACAAGACACCCTGAAAAATACATCTATATTTATAAGGATGGTAACCCAGTATTTCTACCCATGAATGGAGTTAACCACAATGCTTCAACATATCAACTTAAACATAGTTTATTATTCAGGCTACCATCTGAACAATAACAAATCAGGTCTCTGAGGCGGATTTGTGGAGGCCGGGACAGCATTTCAGGTGGGGTTCATATACCATTGTCACCTGCTTTTAAAGTCCTCCAGGGAAAGGGAAAAGCAGCAGTTCTAGCATCCAATTCTTTCTCGTGAAAAATACATATTGCCTGCCTCATCATTTAAAACAGGCCAGGCTTTCTAAAAGTAATGTATAAACAAGCAATGCAGTATGAGCACAGGGCACTAAAAAGAAAGGCCTGGGGAATAATACCTACTCTGCTGCCCACTTCAGATAACCCTTAGATCAATCAGTGGGGGTGGCAGTCAGTGAGTGGACTGAGGCCAACACCTGCAGTCAGTTTTCAATGTTGTGCAGCGTGTGAATGAGCCTTCTAAAGGTCATGGTACAATTGAGTTGAGAAGTGAGCCATGGAAGGTTTTTAAGCAGCAAAGTAGCAGAAAGGCAGATGCAAAATACAATTCAATGGCACCGCCTCTGACAGGATCCTGCTCCATTGATCCCTGGGGCTTGAAAACATAACGAGGTGGAGTGTGTGACCATAAACATCAGTTTAGGTTTAACTGTTTTTATTCCTTGTTCTCTTTTGAACATACCATCGCTGATCTTTTGACAGGCAGTGATTAAAAATATAGGATCATGAAATAGACAAAAGTAACTCCCATTCAGCCACCTACTCCCGTTCCCCTTCCCTTAGAAGTCAGACCCACAAACTTGTTAAGCTACATAAAATACACTAACTTAGTGTAAATTGCAATGGAATACTACTATTGGTTGCCGCTAATGTCTTCTCTATCATAGCATTTGGGTTAGATCTCCCGGAATAATGTACAGTACTTTTAGGTAGCATGCGCAAGTAAGTTCCCTGTATACGTGAGAGAGGATTCTAAGCGATGGTGCCCAATCTGTCTCCTAAGAGCTTAGTCTGCGTTTGAGTGATAGTGTGATTTTTTTCATAGTTAGGGTCCCACATTATGGCAAGCCAATCTCGTGCTGTCCGTGCTTCCTGTTCTCCCCATTTTGCCAAGATTGCCTGTACGGCCATGACTAGGGTGGTTGGTCACTATTTCCCCCTTGTTGAGACCATCCACCATGGAACGAGAGAAACCAAAGGCCACTGCAGAATGTGCCAGGATCTGCACCCCAAAGGACTGTTCCACTTCTTTGAGAACATCTTATTATCAGTTCCTCCTGTGTGTCCACACACCCTCCAACTGGTTGTTGTCAGGTCCCAGGATGTCTAACCAACTCATGGAGAAATCAGAGGTTATGATTTTACCGTTGGGGTTCTTTTATCGCCCACCTGCATGGCAATCTAATCCAATAAGAATAGATTACCAAAATAAAGTAAACCAGCAACCACAGTGTCCACCATGGTTTCATGCAAACCGCTTTGGCCCCTTAAGTACCTTGGCTGAGGTCGATTGACTACAAATAGGGCCTGCTAAGAAAATTGATGCCAAGGATATGACTATACCGTTATTATGTCATGGGAACAACAATGAGCATATATTAGCCATAGATCCCTTGGGGGAAGGTGGTGAGCTCCAGCTGCCTCTTGATGAGGGAATAATGCGGGCCCTGGCTATAGATGGGGAGGATGACCAGAACTCCATACAGGTTGGCCAAATGGGGGATGGTGTTAGCCTGAGTAAACATCCAGATATAATAAGCAAACAAAGGGATAGATGTACATATATTAAATCCTTTGATATAATCTGTCTCCAAGAGACTTGGAGCAGAACTGATCAAAATTTGGATGGATATTGTTCATCTATCGTCCATGCTGAACCTTCATTGGCTGGGAGAGCAAAAGGTGGCCTAATGACTTCCATTTCGGTAAAATATAAGTCATTGAAAACAGATAAAATAGTGGCGTCTCCATGGTATCAACTGATTTTGATCAAAAACATCCTCCCGGTCCCATTACTTTTAATTAACTGGTACTATAATATTTTTGACATCCACAATATATCTATTATAGATGGTTTACAGGCTGAAATAGCGAAAGTGACCGAAAGTTTTTCACCCCTCTGTATTATCCGGCTGGGTGATTTTAATTGTACTACATGATGCCAGAGTGGAACCAGGGCCTGCGGGCTACTTGATATAAATGAGCAACCACTTTCACATTTTAAGCACACTACACAGGGTGATGCCTTGAATGACATCATTGTGGTAAATGACCTCTGCATGTTAGAAATGTCGACCAGTACCCCAACGGTGCCAATACCAACTTTTCAAGGGACTGGGGGCCAAATGAGTATAATTGATTTTGTGTTAATTTCGAGCAGGTATGCTTATCTTATTGATGATTTTAAAATAGAAATAAATCCAGCCAGTGACCACAATCCACTTGTTTTGATATTGAGCACCATTGTTGACAGGCAACAGTCCTTTGAACATACGATGAAATATGATCATAATCATGGCCTTAGGTTAAAGTGGGATAGGTTAAATCCTACAAAATTGGAGGAAACAATCTTCAGAATTAATCGATCACAAGTAGATATTTGTTTAACGAGCACTTGTGATCCTGAATTAATAGTTCAGAATTTTGAAGCTCTCTCTGGGAGTGTGGCCACATACCTACTCAAACCTGCAGGGAAGGGGGATTCTCGGGAGCATAAATGGTTTGATGCTGAATGCTCCGCGGCTCAAACACTATTGAGGAAGGCGTTACATGGAGTCCCTCGGGATAAGGAACTGGTTAAAAAGGCAAGAAAAAATTATAAAGAAACCATTGATAAAAGGAAATTGGAACTGAAAAAGCAAGCATGGGATGACCTCGAGAAAGCCTCTGATTTAAGGGATAGTAGATTATTTTTGGAGGTAATAAATCGTCCCTTCCTCAGTAATGAAAATAGAATCATGATTGCCCATATAACTGGGGAAGCCTGGGAGATCCATTATTCCATGATTTTTAACCCAAAGGGTGTCACATTGTTAAGCGAAGGTGAGGATGAAATTGATTTTAACACTGAGTCTGCACAACAACTTAGTCTCTCACTTTCTTTGGGAGAGGTGGAGGAGGCACTGAGAAAAGGTATTCCACTTAAGGCACCAGGTCCTGATGCTGTACCCTTGGATCTGTTTAAGAACAATCTTGAAGTTTGGGCACCATTGTTGCTTAACGTTTTCAAGGCGATCATCGTGGGACGTATCCCCTTATCTTGGAAAAAGGCAGTAGTTGTGCCAATTTTCAAAAAAGGTGATAAAAGTAACCCTTGCTGTTACAGGCCAATTTCCTTGATTCATGCCTCTTGTAAACTTATGGGGAGAGTGATATTGGCCCGTTTAGAGACATGGGCAAATACCTCCGGCCTTATTGTGGACTCACAGTATGGGTTTAGAAAGGGTGGGGGGACAACGGAGCAGTGTCTCAATCTGGCCCTGATCATGGGTAAGTACATGAAGGCTAGGGGTGTTTCTATACACCTGGCCTTCATGGACTTATCCAGTGCTTTCGACACTGTGTGTAGGAAGAAATTGTGGTTATTGATGGAGGCTATGGGGTTCGAGGAACCTTTGGTCACGCTGTTGCGGAGATTACATGCTGCTACCTCTGTGTCCATTCGATATGGCCCTGGGGGCGAAAAGACAGGGCCGATTCCATCAACTGAAGGCGTTCATCAGGGTTGCATTTTGGCCCCTTTCTTGTTTTTAGTTTACACAAATGGTTTAGAAAAATTCCTATTGGAAAAAGGTGCGGACTTTCCTAAAATAAATTGCAAACAAATACCTTTATTGTCCTACGCAGACGACACTGTATTGATGACGTTAACTGCAAATAGTATGCAAACATGCCTGAATGCTTTTAATGAATTTATGCTGGGGCTAGATCTAAAGGTTAATTTTACAAAATTGTTTATTATGGTCTGTGGCCCAAATAGGACCAAAACTTGTAAATTTGTTATAGAAAATTTGACTATTGCCAAAGTCACAAATTTCAATTATTTGGGAAATCTTTTTAACAAAACTTTGAGTTGGGATCCTTTAATAACAACACGGGCACAAAAGACAACAAGATCTATAGAGACCCTTTTTCGTTTTACAAGTAAATTAGGCCAAAAACCTATTGCTGAATTAAAGACATTGTATAGATCTAAATGCTTGCCGGTTGCTACCTATGGAGCAGGGGTGTGGGGATACCATAAAAGCATCCAATTACAAGTTATGGAGAACAAGTTTTTAAAACGTCTTTTATCAGTTTCAAATAGTTCTCCTAATATATTTTGTCATTCTGAGATGGATCTTGACTTTGTGAGCGATAGTATCCATATGTCCCCATTGCTCCTATGGGGAAAAGTATGGTCCTCATATGATTTGCACCTTTCAAAAGAAATTTTGAAAGATTGTGTAAATCTGGATCATGTTATGCGGATCCCATGGTTAAGTTATGTAAAGGAAACCTTTTATAAAATTGGCCTTGGTAATTTATATGATAATCCTGACTCTATTAACCCAGGCTCAAAGATGGCGATCAAGAATACATATCGTAGTATACTGGGCTCATCTAAATATGATGAACAACCATTATACCAGGCAGTTACATTACAGCATCAATTTTACTTGTCTTTCACTACACATACGCAGTGGCGTTTTTATTTGACCAGATTTTGGTTAAAAACATTGCATTTTTTGGTTGCTTTTCCAAAGCAAGGGGGTTGGTGTGAGAGGCAACCCCCTTGCCCATGTGACAATGAAGCTGAACAAAGCACTCTGCACTTTGTACTTTTTTGCACACTTTACAAAGCTCCAAGGATAGGATAGGATATATGCTTATAGAGCGCTTGTATGCCGTGGCGTCTTGGCGCTAAGGGAGATAAGAACCTAGTAAAACCAGTAGCCTGTCACATACCACTATGTTCTGGTAAACAGCAGAGTTTTCAAGGCTCTCCTAAACGCCAATCTATTAGGTTGCAGACACATGGCTACAGGCAATGCATTCCATAACAGAGCCGCACGGTGTGAAAACGTTCTGCCACCCCATCTCACTTTCCTAATCCTATCCAGGCAAAGAAGATTCAAGGTACCCGATCGTAATGGTCGGGCTGGGATGTAAGGTCTAAACAATATACGCATAGCCCTTGCACCACCTCCATAAAAAGCTTTGTGGACAAGACATAAGGCCTTAAATTCAATACGATGCTGCATTTGAAGCCAGTGCAAGGTTCGAATAGCCACAGAGGTGGGTTTGCCTCTGGGTATGTCCAAAAGCAGTCACGCAGCAGCATTCTGTAATGATTGAAGCCTATTCATTTGGGTCATATCAATTCCCAAGAATAGGCCATTACAGTAGTCTAACTTTGAGAGCAGAAGGGCCACTACCACTAACTTCTGTTATTCCCTCCTAATAAAAGGAAAGATCTTCTTCAGGGTTTTGATAAGGAAGAAACAAGAGGAGGAAAGACTATTCACTTGAGCTGAGAAGGTTAGCTTACAGTCAAAGATGACCCCCAAATTTCTGATCTTAGATGCGGGAGTGGGGCATTGCCCAGCCATCGTAGGCCACCATGAGGCATCCCATCGAGGTTGGGCCTGGCCAAATTCGATAACCTCTGTTTTATCTGTGTTTATTTTGAGGGAGCTACGATTCATCCAGGCTATAATCTCCTCCAGGCAGGCATGGAACCTAACTGCCGTGTTCTCGGGATGTTTAGTCATAGAGTTTATAAGCTGAGAATCGTCGGCGTAAGATGTAAATTCAAAGCCATGCCTCCTGATCAGAGTAGCCAGTGGCAATATATAAATGTTAAAGAGAGTAGGTGACAAGGCAGAGCCCTGAGGGACCCCACAAGGCAAGGAGAAGCTCTCTGATTGTAAACCCTCCCAGCTTAAGCTCTGGACTCTTCCGTCCAGGAAAGAAGACAGGAGGGACAAGGCTGAACCCCTAATGCCCACGTCTTGGAGCCGCTGAACCAACACTGTGTGGTTCACAGTGTCGAAGGCTGCCGACAAATCAAGCAGAACCAAGACTGCATTTCCCCCCTGATCTATAGTTCTACGGATCTCTTCTGTGACTACGATCAGGGCAGACTCAGTCGAATGACTTGGTCTGAAACCATGTTGAGCTACATCCAATATTTCGTTTGTTTCGAGGTAGTCGGTCAGGGTTCTGTTCATAGATTTTTCCATGATTTTAGCCATTATGGGTAGTCCGGCGATCGGCCGGTAGTTCTTTGGCTCTGTGGGGTCAAGCGTAGGCTTCTTTAATATAGGCCTAACAGTTGCCATCTTCCAGCAAGGCGGAAATGTGCCAAATTCCACAATCTGATTTAACAGTGGGGTTAGCACCTCCCCAATTCTACTTGCAACCCGATGGAGCACGGTGGCAGGACAGGGGTCATTAGGGGATCCTGATTTTAAGGAAAGAAGTGTGTCACCAACTTCCTCTAGACCGATCATGGGGAAGCTAGTAAGTTCACCAGGGAGTGGTCTCACTGTCATTGATGGATGTTGCACTTTGTCAGGGAGCAGGCAGACCTGCGAGAGGTCATCATAAATATCTTGAACCTTCTTGTGAAAGAACGTTGCCATCCTGTCACACATCTTTTGATCCGGATGAAAAGCAGCACCCTGCTGAGCTTTAGAGAGCAAGTTAACTGTTTTAAAGAGCTCTCTGGCAGAGTTTCCTGCTTCATCAATTTTGTTTGCAAAAAACATATTTTTTGCCTCAATGATAGCCATCTTATAGTTTTTAGGGGCAGTATTGTAAATTGTTTTAGCAGATTTGTCATACTCCTGCCGCCATTTTCGTTCGGCAGTTCGACATATAACCTTAATAGCTTTAAGCTGGGCGTTATACCACGGAGAAGTTGGCTTATGCCTTCTGATGGTAGACCATCTTACGGGGGCTACTTGATCAGCTGCTGACTGTAGCCAGTCGTTGATATTGTGGGCAGCCGTATTGCAGTCTTGAGGCAATGACCCAGGCCCAGAGCTAAGAGCCAATAATAGGTCCTCTGTATTACCTTTATTCCACCGTCGAGACAAGACTTTCGTGGATTTTATTTGTTTCTGTAGCGGTGGGAGTGGAAACCTAATCCTAAACAGTACTGCATAATGGTCTGTCCAGGACAAAGGAGTGACTTTTACCACATTTATATTAGAATCATTCGAAAAGATACCGTCCAGGGTGTGACCCGCCTGGTGGGTGGGTTCAGCAACCAACTGGACCAATCCAAAAGTAGCAAGATTGTCAAGAAGTCTTTCTGTGTCGGAGTTGTCCCCCAACTCAAAGGGGAAAATTAAAATCGCCAAGTAGCAAAAATGGGCCATAATCAGTTTGTGATTCTAGATAGGTCATCAATGATTGGGCAAATACTACTTTTGGGCCGGGAGGGCGATAAAGTAATAAACCCTGAAGATTTGTTACATTATTTCTGCTGATGGTAAAATGCACGGCTTCCGCCGAGAGATCTTGAATGGCACGTATCCGCAGGTTAATATACTCCCGATGAATGATGGCAATGCCACCCCCCCTTTTCCCCCTTCCCTGTTATGTGAAATCACCGTATAACCTTGAGGTAGGGCTATGTTCCAGTCTGGACATGAGGCATTATCTGCCCATGTCTCAGTCAGGAACATTATATCGATGTTAGTGCTTCGAATTATGTCCTCAATTTGATAATTATGTTTGCTCAATGAGCGAACATTAAGCAGCATGCATTGGAAGTATTGTTCCAGAACATCAGGGCAGCAACCAGCAACATTAAGCTGGAGGGGGGGAACACTCTGAATGTCTCTAGGGGTTTCCGACATACTACCTTCCCTCCCTCTTATTTTGGCCTCGATCAAGCCTCCCAAGCGAAACAGGCAGCTCGCACACTCAATCTTACCTAAAGGAGTTAAGTTGTGTAGTTTACACAGGCCTCGATCGCAGGCCAACAGCTCCATCATGCTGTATTTAGTGGGGCCAAATCGACCAGGGGTCATGGCGCTGGACGTGTTACGGACGCTGACGGGCGCAGACAGGCTTGCCTTTGGCGCGCCATTGGCGCGCCGCCGGCGCGCCCGCTGCGCGCCTCCGCCGCCTCGCGCCTAATGAATGCTCTGTAAGAATAGAGGGCAAAGAAAGACTAGCGCGCCAACCCTGAGTGCTGTGCGGGCCCGCTCTACATCCGGGTCCCGCCAGGGTCGAGCGCAGCTGAAAACGAGAGAAAAAACGGCAGGTAGGGTCTTTACATATAAAATAACTTTCCCAGAATGGCTTTATAGGGTTTCCCAATCAGCAAGTGTGCAATAGGTATAAAATAAGTAAAAACGATGTTGAGGGTGGTTATTTAAAAACAGTAATAGCAGCTATCTAATTATAACATTTAAGAGTCCCCAACACAATAGCAGCAAGGATAAAGTGCAGTTTTATGAAGAAACACCAAGAAGGCATAGGATTCAATTGTTCATACACCACAGTTGAGAATAGCAGCAACAACAGAGCTATCGGTACACTAAAGGTTCTTTCCAAGAGATTGTTTTATTAAACCTATCTTAAGGGAAATTAGACCTTGCAATTTTAAGGAAGGTTTTGAACATTTAAGAACATTACAAACTGCTGCTATATGTAGCTCTTTGATCAGTTTTATTAGATTGGCACTCTCAATCAGAAATCGTTATTGATAGTATGTCCCCTGCTATAAGTTACTGAAATTCATAGAATTGATAACCTATATGAACATATTCAGCTAAAATAACCTGAGTCGTGGTAGCTACCCTACAAAATCAAGTGGGTTGGTGTGAGAGGCTAACCCACCAATATATAAGTTTTTGTAGTTTTGATAACGCACAGTATACTTTGCCTTCTACAATCTACAAACTTGATGATGTAGTCTAAAAATGCACATTGCACTTTATATCTTTGTTTGTGTCTAAAGGAAGTTATTAAATGTCCGTGGAGATATAAATTGATCGTGAGTCCATTGGGAAATCTGGAGTAATAGATTTTTATAAATTGTTTGCTGTTTTTAATGCAATTTTTATTAATGTTATCGTATTGAATTTTAAAGAACTTTTTATAAAAAATATAGTGTCTATAGATAATGTGTTTTTGATATACGGTCTTTGCCACTTATGTATTCGTACCTTTTTGATAAGAAATACCATTTGTGAGTTTGTATGTTAAATATGTATACTTTTATGATTCTTTTTCGAATCGAATAAAGTTATTGAATGATGGTCCCAGGTAGCTATTTTGTCTGTGGTTATATACCAGTGTGTAAGATTTTTATATTAGCTTTCCCACATCTCGATGTTTTGGGCTGAGATTGTTGCCCGGTCATACAGTCTCTTCCAGTACTTTTGAGTGATGGATCTCCAATCTCACCCTCTCAATGCCTTTCCGGGGGTTGTCTTCTAAACATGGACCCTATATCTGTCTTTACAGGGATTGATATGATATTTTTGTCATTCATCCAATCTTTTAGACATTTTTCAAAGTTCAATAGTGGGCATGAGGCCCTACTTTTAATAGATGTGTGCAGCACCAAATGTCTAGGAGAATATTTCTGTCTCTGGAAGATTATATTGTCTTTTAAGGTTCTCAAATGGCTTTATTTGTTAATCCTCAAAGAGTAAGTCCACCATGACACATCACGCTTGGGCATAGCCAAGTGCCAAGAGCCCTAATTCAAGCAGGAAAATCAACCCGTACCCTGCTGCAGTAGTATAAAGCAGCTATATTTATAGTGCAGTGGGGCCCTCATAGTACTGACCCTGGGATCATTACCCCTGCTGTACCCTTGATAGCTATGCTGCTGACTGGATTTACCCATTTCCATGTATACAAAGACATCCATGATGATAGACACTATATGTTCATACGAAGACTGCCATTGTTATAATCTGGTGATGAATCCTGTCTCTTGCTAGTGGTCAACAGGAAAGACAAATGGAGTTGATGGTGTAAATTAACTGTAGAAAGTCCCTCATAATACTTGATTACGAGAACCATTAATAGTAGATAAAGTGAAAGAAGAGTCTATAAAACAGAATATATTTACAAACATTGTGTAATTCAATTTTCATTATCAACAAGTGGTTTATAAAAGTGTTTACCTTCCTAAGTGCTGCAGCTTTTATCCACACAGTACTAAATCCATCTTCCTGTTTGTGAATTGTAAGTACAGTATTTTTTTGTAATGAGATAACATATACAACTGCTGCGTAATTCCTTTCCACAATATGATGATCATTGTGGTTTCCAGAATTAGTACTTGTCTGTTTTCAGATTTTTTTTAAATTTCAAAACGGCACACTTTTGTATCTTTTTAATAAAACACTTCATAAAGAGTGTTTTGTATTCCCATTTCCTTGCAAATTCCACTCACAACATTTTACGTGTTTCTAAAACCAATATCATTTCAGATTTCCAAAACAGGTAGAAATGAAATATGTATATTCTCACAAGTATTTTAGCACTTCTAGAACAATTTTCTAATTTCTTGAGGGTTAGTAAATGCATGAACGTCCCTGATGAAAGACGTCCGAAAAAATAGGAACTCCAAACATGAAATGAATCTCCAAACCATACAAAAGTCTGAGCTTCGATGGGGAAACTTATCTATATGTATCAAAATGTGCTCTCTGGAAGTAATCGAAACATTAACAGTAAATAAAAAATATAAAGTTTAGCATGGCAAACACTAACAATTCTAATGAAGTGGACCTTTGATTGGCAGTGTTGTTTTAGATGCTTGGATACAACTGAGTCGATAAATGAACAATGTGTAAGGAAGGTTTCACATTGCCTCTCATTTGAAATAAAAATGAAACCCTGTTTTTAAAACTACAGAAACGACACATTTTTAAAAGAAGGCAGTATGGGGTTAGATACATCAGGCTGTAAATTCCAATATGTGTGCAAACTTGAGTTTGCTCAGAGTTGGAAATGGCCCTTTTTGCAGGGTTATCCCCAAACTTTTAGCTTTTTCCTCCTATTTTTCCCTGACCTGTGTGTGTTGGTTTTAGGACTCTGGGCACTTTACCACTGCTGATCAGTGCTAAAGTGCATATGCTCTCTGTGTAAACTGTGTTATAGATTGGTGTTTCCATGATTGGATATTTGATTTGGGCAGGTGAATTAAATGCTACCCGGGGGCCTGCAGCACTGGTTGTGCCACCCCCGTGAGTAACCCTGAAAACGGTAACTCAGACCTGCCATTGCAGAGTCTGAGCGCAGTTTGTAACTGCCATGTCGACTTGGCCAGTGCACACACTGGCAGGACCCTAACCTTCCCTTTTCTTACATGTCAGACATCCCTCAGGTAGGCCCAAGGTACCCCTGTGGGCAGGGCTCAATGTATGTGAAAGGTAGGACATACCCTGGTGTGTGTGGCATGTCCTAATAGTGAATTAACGCCAATTTCGTTTTTCACTATTGCAAGGCTACCAGTTCCCCATAGGATAGAATGGGAGGTCCGTTTATAACATCTTATAAACATAACTGGCCCAGGGAATTCGGTAAGAAAATACAATTTAGTATGCCTGAACTCAGAATCTAAAGATGCATCTTTTAGTGAAGGTGATTTTTACATTCTGTGTTTGAAAATACCACTTTTAGAAAGTGAGTATTTTCTTGCTCAGTCATTACGTATGCCTTTGCTGAAATGTGGATTGTCTGTCTGGGTTTTGGAAGACAGAAGGCTGGGGGGCCGGAGGGGCTCCAGATGGTCGGGATAGGTCAGGAAAGGGCTGATTAGACCTGAGATGGGATGGGGGAGGAATTTCCTTGCACCTCAAAGGGCCTGGTCTGTCTCTGACAATGCTGTCTCCACCTCCTGCCACGAAATTACACCAGAGAAGGCAGAACTGGTTCTGGCGGGGCACAGACACCCTCTGCCTGAAAGATCAAAGAATTTTTAGCTACAAATGCTGGGTCCCAGACCCCTGAATTTCAGAACTCATCTGAAACAAGAAGACTGCCAAGAAGGAGAGCCGTGGAAGCTGCGAAAACGAACAACTGCTTTGCTGGGTGCTTTGCTGGGCTGACCTGCAATGGCTGCTTCGGTCTTGGGCAGTGAAAGGACTGGACTTACTGCAACCTAATTTGTGAGTCTCTCCAAGTGCTTGAGGTAGGGCTTGCCCCCTGTTCACGGAGTCTCAGGAACATCAAAGACTCCAGGTTCTTCGACCCGCAGCACTGAGGCCTGTGTGTTTCATACTGCAACCCAAAGAACACCACCTCGATGACGCCTACGACGACCCTGACGACCCCGTGTCCTGAAGGCACTGCAGAGGGCACTGCCGCAATGCCGCACCGCAACCTTGGTCTCACTGACGACACCTATTGACGCCACCACCGAGCCGCTGTTTGCACCACGACCTGTGGCAACCGTACCGCCTTGTTTCACGCCAAAGCTTTGGCACCGCAGAGAGCCCCGCCGCAACACCGCACCACAACCTTGGTCTCACCGATGACGCCTGTTAACGCTGCCACCGAGCCGCTGCTTGCACCGCGATCTGTGGGCCCCGCACTGGCTTGATTCATGCCAAAGCTTTGGCACCGCAGAGAACACTGCTGCAACGCTGCACTGCAACCCTTGTCTCACCGACGACGCCTGTTGACACTGCCACTGAGCCGCTGCTCGCACCGCGACCTGTGGGCACCGCACTCCGCACCGCCTTGCTACACGACGACGCCGTGGCCTTCCTGATGCCGCCACTTCAAGTCGAAATCGACGCTGCTGCTTGCACTGTGGTTCGAGGGCACCGCTCGTAAGTCACACAACACACCGCCTTCATCCCGCACCGCAGCCTTGGCCTACCGACGCCGGCGCCATCGACCCCAGTTCGTCAGCCGAAGACAGCGCTTCAGCAACGACGATGCCACTGCTTGCACCGTGACCTACTAGCACCGTGATGAGCACCACCTCCATCTCGCACAGCGACCCTGGTCTCACCGACGACGCCATCTGAGGTCTTCCCGACACCGTAGTTGGCCGTGACCCCGCGGTCAGCCAGAACTGTTTTCGGTTTTGTGTGCTCACGATGCCGTGGAAGCCCGGACGGAGGTATCCACCGAAGGAACTCTTTTTAACCAACGTAGTTTTTGAACTGTGAACTTTTAAGTATAGTATTGTGAGGTTTTTATCGTTGTTGGTCTTATTTTAATTATATAAAAATATTGGATATTTTTCTAAACTGGTGTGGTGTCCTTTTGTAGTGCGTACGCTGTATTACTGTGGGTTATGTGCAAATGCTTTACACACTGCCTCTAAGATAAGCCTGGCTGCTCGTGCCAAGCTACCAAGGGGGTGAGCAGGGGTTGTTTTAGACGTGTAACTCCCTTATCCTGACTAGAGTGGTGTTTTTTGCCTCGCTTTGGTGCAAGTCTCAGCTAGCCATAAATCCCATTTCTAATACACAGGGTGTCGAATTACGAGTGGTGCGTTAAATATGGCATCTTGTCAGTTTTTTGGTGCACTAAACATCTCATCCACAAGTTCAGCCTGATTCCCATGGCAGAAACGGTGTTACTGGAGGTAATTATAGCATTTGGTAATTATCTAACTTCAGGGCATGAGCAGTAAATACCTCTTGAGTTTTACCAAAATCATAATCAGAGAACGGTCATTAGCCTGTATCCAAAAAAGGCAGCAAATCTCATGAAACCATGCAACTGGAGGGCAGTTTTAGAAAAAACAAATCTGCCCTTTCTCACTTAATCAAAATACCTCTGAGAATCAGTCTTATCCCTAACTCCTTAACCCTTACTCCTAATCCTTACCCTTTACACCTTAGCATTAACTCATTGCTCTCTTATATTTGACCCTTATACATACGCCAACACCATCCTACTTAGAATGAAAAGTTAAATAATGAGATGGTCTACAAAGAATTTGTAGTCCACAAGAAAATGCCCACCCGCAAATGACAAGACAGCAAAATTAATGCCAGCAAATTATATGTACCCTATCACAGATGGTAAATGCCCAAAATGAATAGATCACAGACATAAGCTAACATAAACACAATCACTTAGTGCCTGATTCAGGGTTTGGAGGATGAGTAACTCCAACACAAAAATGGAGGATATCCCATTGGTCTTATTACAAGTGCCACAAGATAATACACTTTTATTCGGTGGACAGGATATCCTTCTATACTCTTTGCTTCACTCCCCCTTACCTTTGTGTAGCACCTACACCTTTGTCTCTGATTTACCCTCCTTCTTAAATGTATCTATGTCTAATCTCTGATTTTATACAGCACGGCACTGGTTCTGCAAGTGGATTCAGGGGTGTAACGCAGGCCCCTGCTGCCCTGCAGTGCGGGGGGGGGCAACCCTCCAGGGGGTGCCATTCAGTTCAAGGTCAATGGATATCTGTGAGATATGGGAGACTCACGGCCCCTTATCAGAGTCTGTAGGGGGTCTCATCAGTTTTTTGGTGCACTAAACATCTCATCCACAAGTTCAGCCTGATTCCCAGGGCAGAAACGGCGTTACAGGAGGTAATTATAGCATTTGGTAATTATCTAACTTCAGGGCATGAGCAGTAAATACCTCTTGAGTTTTACCAAAATCATAATCAGAGAACGGTCATTAGCCTGTATCCAAAAAAGGCAGAAAATCTCATGAAACCATGCAACTGGAGGGCAGCTTTAGAAAAAACAAATCTGCCCTTTCTCACTTAATCAAAATACCTCTGAGAATCAGTCTTATCCCTAACTCCTTAACCCTTACTCCTAATCCTTACCCTTTACACCTTAGCATTAACTCATTGCTCTCTTATATTTGACCCTTATACATACGCCAACACCATCCTACTTAGAATGAAAAGTTAAATAATGAGATGATCTACAAAGAATTTGTAGTCCACAAGAGAATGCCCACCCGCAAATGACAAGACAGCAAAATTAATGCAAGCAAATTATATGTACCCTATCACAGATGGTAAATGCCCAAAATGAATAGATCACAGACATGAGCTAACAAACACAATTACTTAGTGCCTGATTCAGGGTTTGGAGGATGAGTAACTCCAACACAAAAATGGAGGATATCCCATTGGTCTTATTGCAAGTGCCACAAGATAATACACTTTTATTCGGTGGACAGGTTATCCTTCTATACTCTGTGCTTCACTCCTCCTTACCTTTGTGTAGCACCTACACTTTTGTCTCTGATTTACCCTCCTTCTTAAATGTATCTATGTCTAATCTCTGATTTTATACAGCACGGCACTGGTTCTGCAAGTGGATTCAGGGGTGTAACGCAGGCCCCTGCTGCCCTGTAGTGCAGTGGGGGGGAGGGGGGCAACCCTCCAGGGGGCGCCATTCAGTTCAAGGTCAATGGATATCTGTGAGATATGGGAGACTCATGGCCCCTCGTCAGAGTCTGCAGGGGGTCTCATCCTTTCGCCTTACGCCACTGGCTAGATCAAACTTTGTGAGCCACATACATGCGAACTCAGGCTTTCATTCTTCTGAGAGAGATAAAATAAGTGACAGATGGATATTACGAAAATATTTTTTACAGCACTCAAAATATAAGATAACATTCAATACGTAAGGTACTTGTTATAGTTATGAATAAACATACCAGAGGAGGCTTCCAGTCGCTCCAGTCTGCTGATTAGCCAATCCAAAGAGCCGGAAAACTGCGCACAGTTTTTGCGATTGCCTCTAATCAGGGCAGCTGCAAGGAATAAATAAAAAGCATTTGAAATTAAATGTATTTTTTAAATTGATGTACACCATTAGACTGTTATCAATGTATTCATTCAGGGTGGAATAATCAATAGGGAATGGAAATCTCTCTGCAATGTACCAAAGCCAAAGACAGGGTTAGGGTGCAATGTAAAGAATTGCACAACGGCTTCAGGCTTTAAGCTGCACTTTCACGGTCACTGATTATTATCCATAGATTTAACATTTACTATGAACATATGTTGTACTGTGAAATTCTGTCTCATTGGCGCACGTAACTCCTCCCACTGATTTACTATTTTGAGGTTTGTGTTATACTAATAACAGCAACAGGGGCAGGTCAAAGGAAATGCATATTCGGTGGGCTCCAGAGTGCCAAGCAAGGGGGCCCATTTCCCAGCAGGTAGCAACGGTTGCCCCCTTGCCTGTGGGCAGAGCAGGTGAAAAGTATCGATTTTAGTCTTTGGTGTCTCAAATAATTAACTAGATTTGAACAATCAGAGCTCTTGATCCCTCTCTATTTCTCCAGTGTGGCAGTTTGTGAGAACGAGGCCCTGATTACAAAATTCGGCACAAACGACATATTTTGCAGGGGTAGGATAGGAAATATGAAATGAAATGAGGTTTCTACACCCAGTGACCAGGTGCAATAAAATCCGCACCTACATTTCAATTTCGGCTGGTCAAGCCTACCGAATTAAACTGAGGAAAATGTCCTGGTAAAAAAGACAGGGGATACGGATTTCGTGCATAAAGGCTTAACATCTGTATGATATTCGCCACATGAAAGAAGAAAACTAATGATTGAAGGTAACTATCACACCTGATAAATTAAGGAGCCTGTGGTATCGGCTTTTATTCTCGTCAATAATTATCTATTAACACTCCAGGGCCATTCTAAACCAGGCCTGAGTTTTTTTTTTCCGTTGACATAAATCAGCCATAGGATATAGTCATAGGCGAAGACCATTAAACGTTGGAGACAAACTAATTAAAAGTTGGTGTTATCAAACGCACGATAGGAGGCAACAGGGACGGACAGAAGAACATGCCGGCTCCTTTAAAATGGAGGAACGGCAGCTTCTTGAAAAGCTTTTCAATGGCAGAAGTGTTTTATAGTACCGAGGGAGAAAGGTCAAAGAGAAAAAACCCTCTGCAGGAATAATAATAACTGTCTCCTGAGCTAGCGAAATGATTCACCGAGAGGAGTTCCACGAAGGCCTCACTTCAAGGAATCCGCGGCGGCTGCAGGTCACCTCACCGCGGGGCGGGCTGGGTAACTGCGCAATCTCCTCGTGCAGAGCGGCGCGCGCCTTGGGGGATGCTTTGACAGCGGGGTGGGGAATGCGCTGAGACAGATGTGACTGGGAGCACGAGCTGTCATAACGTGATCACCCATCTACCTTTAATATCGGCCCCTATACATATTGTCTTCATGCCTACAGGTAGACTTACTTTAATGCCACACAACAGGCGATGTCCGTTCCTGTATCGCATAGCTTTGCATTTAGGTGTGTCTTGTGTTTTTTCTCTCAGGCCGGGGATAATTATGACCCCTGTGCAAAACCCTGTTTGCTCAGGGATCCCATCAGCATTACAAGTTCTGCGAATGTTATCGCACCTGGGGCCTCATGTAGGTAGCCAAATACCGGTCGGTAACGGCCGATTTTCGGTAATTATACCGTTACCGACCGGTATTTTGGCTATTGGTATGTAGGGGGTCAATTTCTGGAATCGGAATTTACCGATTCGGTAAAACTACCGAATCGGTAAAATTACCGAATCGGTAACGTTACCGATGTGGTAATTTTACCGATTCGGTAATTTTACCGAATCGGTAAATTCCGATTCCAGAAATGATATGTAGGGGGAGTGTGTGGGTGTGTTTAGGAGTCGGTATTTACCACCAACTTATAGTTGGTGGTAAATAATTAATGTATGTGTGTATGCATTTTGAAGCGCGTAGCAGTGTGCAATGTGGCATACATACATGCCCTTAGGGCATGTATGTGTGCCACATGTGCACACATGGCCGAATCAGGGGTGCAACAGGGTGTCAATGTGACACCCTGCCACCCTTGCATTTTCTCCACCATTACCGAATCGGTATTTACCGATTCGGTAATGAGGCATACCTTCCCATCAATGGGAAGGTATGCCTCATTACCGAATCGGTAAATACCGATTCGGTAATTACCGAATTGTAACGAATCGGTAAAAAATACCGACTCATTACCTACATACAAGTTACCACTTCTACAATACCGATTCGGTAACGTTCGGTATTTTAGAAGTGGTAACTGGTATGCTACCTACATGAGGCCCCTGGTAACGGGGCAGTGGTTAATTTGTAAAAAAATAAAATAAGTGCCAGGCCCCTGCAGTAGGGCAGTGGGGTCACTAGGGGGGTGCGGACCGCACCGGGTGACACCATCACATGGGATGACACCGACACCACACCATCGGGGCACTGGGGTCGTGCTTTCGAAATGGAGCCACTGGCTTCCTTTAATTGCTCCCACAGCGATCCTCCCGTCCCATTCGTTCCACCCCGTCCCCGGCCTCACTCCCTGTCTGTCACTTTCCTTACTGTTTCCCCCGCGGATCTGCCTGTTCGAATTGTTGCTTTAATTAAAAAAAAAAAGTTGCCAGTCCTGCATGTGCAGGTCACGTGGGCCACGCTGCAACCCTCTGGTGCCACTAAATAAACCAAGAACCTGTGCTCGTATGCTGCTTCACTTGGATCAGACGGTGCGTTCCGTTGTTCTTCTGAGCAGGTATGTAATGTCACCGGTGATTTGGCCCAATCAAGCGGTAGGTTGTTTCTGCCTGTGCCCGCAGAGGCCCCGTGGCACTTGGCCTGAGCAGGTAGCCGGTGCTGCAGGGTGTTTTTGTGGCCGACGCACGCCTATGGGGAAAGAGCCCTATTGCATGGCTGTCCTTCGCTGTGGTGCCTGAGGCCGCCACTCTGATAACGGGATGTGATCAATTGTGATAATGTCACACATCAGCGCAGTGTATTGTGTTTTTGATACCCGAGTATCAAGAGCAATTCATTTTTGGTAGTCCGACACCCCTGGGTATGTGTGTATCATGTGTGGCAGGGTGCGCCCACAAGTGCCAGGCTGCCAAGACACCAGGTTGCTGCCAGGCCAGTATCGTAGCAGCCTCACTGATAAATTCCGGTCAGAGGCCGGTGCCGGTAATTATTAAATATGGCATTGCATTGCCGGTATATCTTTGTCCTTTCCTATGTGTGATAACGTAACTGCTGATCCCCATTTTATTTTGCCGTGTCATATAGCGTGAGCTCAACCCGAGGGTATCAGAGCGCTTTTTACACGAGGACAAGTTGCATTGTCATCAGTCATCAGTTCTTCCCCTTCGCACTGATACAGTTCCTGAGAGCACTACAAACTTTAGCGCGTCTCCCGTCGCTATAAGTAGATCTGTATCTACTATGACTACTTGTCCAGATCAGGTGGCCTCCCTTCATTCCTTAGCTACCCCTACTTCTAATACTAATATGGGCATAAATACTGAACCCTCTTACAAAGATGTAAAGGCTTTATTAAAATCTTTGCTTGATCCTCTTTGTTCTAAACTGGACCAATTGGAGGATAGAATAGCTAATTTGACAAGGGTAATTGAGTCTTACTCCAACCCCTCCATTGTTCCATCTTCTTCTGAAAGGGGGCGGGGTAATGTCGCTGCATTACAGAGTACAAGCGCTTCAATTTCACAATTACCTATACATACTCCCGCACCCTCTACACTGCCAGCCCAGGTTCCCACACTCCCCATTAGTAGCTTTATCCCTCCCTCCTCTACGGTGACAAACATAAACTCTCTAGGAAGGGTAGAGCCAGATTTGCACCAGACCATTATCACTAATGCTCCCATTGCTGGAGTATATCTTCCTCCAAATCTCCCCCCAGAGGCTGCCCCGCTTGTTGTAGTTCTAACGGGAGTCCCTAAACTTACCGAAGGAACCATCGAATCCTTCTCATCGCTCAAGAACAAAGTGGTGAGTTGGCTTACAAACCATAGACCCCTCCCCCCAAATTTTTCGGGTGAGATTTTGATGGTTCGTAGGGTCCACTGGGTGGGCAATACTAAGAAAGGTCTTACTGGGGATTGTGTGATTATAACCATGAGGGATAAGGGTGCTGTTTCTTTCATCCTTAACTCTCCCCACGTGGGGTCTGAATCTTTAATAAAGCCCCTCCCACTAGCTTTTTTCTATCCCCCTCCCAGAAGACACCAGGAACATGATTATGATCAAGGGTGGACACGTGTGGGTCGCAATGGATTTTGTAGTGTCCATAGTACTAGATATGAACCACAGGGCTCTTCCCTATATCTGGGGGATTACAATCGATTTAGATGTCTTAGCGAGGTCGATTGACTGGTCCTAAATACATGTTTGATCAGTGGGTGGATCCACGCTGAACCATCTACCCAAGGAGAACCAGACAGGGGAGTTACTAAAATTACATCTATGGTGCCACCAAGCCCGACTTTATACTCAAATCCGGATGAGGACTTTAAAATTTTACCACAGACTGTGTCTCTCGTGAACTCCCCTACTGTCCCCTACACCGGGGATAATGTCTTTGCCTTATGTACTAATCCTCCTTCTATAGCTGATTCCCCAAACCTAAGTATAGATGCCCCTACCATAGGAGAGCCTAAAACTGATGTTAACCTTATCTCTTGGAATGTAGCGGGCCTAAAGAACAAACAGATATGCAATGAGTGGGGTAATTTTATGGACACCTTTGATATCTGTTTGTTACAAGAGACATGGGCCACGGAAAACTACCAACGAGAGGGGTTTGCCTCTTTTGGCATTCTGGCTTTATCTAGTGGCAGGGGGAGACCTTCTGGAGGTCTTAGCACCTGGGTTGCAATTCACCTGGGTGCTAAAGCCAGGCAACTTCAAACAGGATCTGATGACATTTTATGTGTTCTACTGGACCTGCCTGAGAACAGGCATTTGGTTCTCCTAAATGTCTATTCTAGACCCTCCCCAGGAGGAGGCGAATCTAAGGTCATTACAGCTCTGAATGATTTTATTCTGACTTTAGATCCAGATTATTCTGTTATAGTAGGCGGCGACTTTAACTGTCAGTTTGAGCCACTTAGTCTCTCAGCTCAAAATGACCCTGTGGCGGAAGACACACATTTAAATATCCCTGACCCTATGATCCCTACGGTCAGAGCTTGGACCCCATTAGTACTCCAAATTCTTTCTCTTACCCTCTCTTTATCATTGAGGGCCTGTAATGGCCGATTTAAATCCGACCAGCCTGGACATACTACTTTTAACAGAGCTGGGCATTTGTCGATCTTGGATTATATCCTGATCGACACAAAATCATGGAATAAGGTCCTAGATTTCAGAGTGGTCGTTCGTGATGATAGTGACCACAATGCCCTTACCCTGAAATTAAAATCAGACCATTGGGGATTTTCAACGTATGCCAGTGGGGTGTTCCCTCCTTTGCAATCTTTAACACTCCATAATAATAAACGAAGAGTCAAATGGTCTAGCATCCTCATGCGTCCTGAGAAACTGGCAGAAACTTATAGATTGGCACTTCCCTGCCTTAATGAAATGGCCGGCGTTGTGCTAGACTGCTCTTCCGCGGAAAGTTTATCCAGCCCCGTTATTATCCACACTCAGTTATCAATGAAAATTCTGGACGTTTTTTCTCGTTCAGAGGCTCCTAAGGCACCTGTGCCCAACAAGCAATCTTGGTTTACAGGTGAATGTAGGAAACTAAAAACTGAGTTGATTGTGGCAATAAAAGCAAAGGATAAACTTAGAACTAAATCACTCCGTGCCCTTTATAAACAACAGACCAACAGGGCAAGGAAGTCTTGGGAAGACGATATGTGGGAGGAGCTAAGAGTATCTTTACAGAATAAGGATTTTAAGACTTTCTGGGCCATTGTTAGCAATGGAAAGAAAGATTCTGACGCCATCACTGGTTCTAATATTGCCCCTGCAGTGTGGGAAGGGCACTTCGGTGGCCTATACTCTATAGCGGATCTTAATTTACTTTCCCCAGTTGATTCTTCCCCTAATACAGCTTGTCGTGCTGCAGTTATCCCACGAATTAAAATTAAGGAGGTTGAAAATGCCATCTCTATGCTCATACCCAACAAAGCGCCGGGCCTGGACAAAATCCCAGGCGATCTTTTTAGGTCTGAACCTACGGTGTGGGCTCCTTACTTATGTGTCCTTTTTAACTCCATCTTGTATGGTGCAGAGCCACCAGTAACCTGGCGTGGCGCGGAGATAGTGCCTATTCACAAAAAAGGCTGTCCTCTACAGCCCTCAAATTATCGCCCTATAAGTCTAATTGATACGACCCAAAAACTATTCGGGCGCATAATTTTGAATAGATTGCAGGCCTGGGAAGAAGAAAATAACGTTTTTAGCACTTTGCAGGCCGGCTTTAGGAAGGGTACTTCAACCCTTGACCAGATATTTCGTCTTCAGGTTATATTCTGGAAGACTGTGAGAGTAGAGGGTGGCAGCCTCTACCTCATTTTTGTTGATCTAAGGTCAGCATTTGATCTGGTTCCGAGAGAAAAGCTCTGGGCCGTTCTGCAAATGCTCAACATTCCCCCCTATCTCTTGGATGTTTTGAAGAACTTACACAAGGCCAATTTCGCCCAGGTTAGATGTGGGAAGTATGGCGATCTCTCCGACCGCTTCCCTGTTAGCCGAGGAGTTCGACAAGGATGCGTGTTAGCTCCTACGTTGTTTTGCCTATACATTAATGGACTCATAAAACACCTTTTAGCCCTCAAAGATATTGATGTTCCTAGGCTTGCCTCGGGCAAGGTTCCTGCCCTAATGTTCGCTGACGACACCCTGCTGTTGTCACGCACTCCCATGGGAATCCAGCGAATTTTAGATGGCTTTGTTGACTTCTATGGTGACAGGGGCCTTGAGATCAACCTAGCCAAAACGAAATTTATGATTCTCAACCCTCCTAAAAGTACTCGCCCCAGCCCAGTTCTGAATGGTATCCCCCTTGAAAGGGTGAAAACGTTCACTTACTTGGGGATTACACTCCAAGAAGATCTTGGCTGGGGAGGCCAGGTGGTCAATTCTACACTCAAGTTGACCCAAACCACAGGAGGTATGGCTAGATTGTTTAGTGGCACGGTTTTTAAACCAGCGGCTCCAGTGGTAGAAATCTTTAAAACTCAAGCCCGACCTGCCTCTACCTATGGAGCAGAACTATGGGGCCATTCCAAAATAGATAGTCTAACGAGGGTCGAAAACTCCTTTATCAGGAAACTATTAAGTTTACCCCCTAGTACCCCGCTGGTCCCAATTAGACTAGATCTGGGACTGCTTCCTATTGAAGAAGTGGTGGCGGCCCGGCCTGTCCACTATTGGAAGAGACTATGGTCTAATCCAGACCTGGAAATTTTTAGAGATGAATTTCTGGATCTCTGGCCTACACTTAAACACATGAAGATTCCTTGGTTAACCCACGTTAGGGAAACTTGTTTCAAGATTGGTCGCCAGGAACTCTGGGATACCCCAGAAGGTTCCTGCCTATCTGTTTCTAAAACCAATCTTGCTGAAGAACTAAGATACTTTCATCTAACACGCCTGCACATGGATCCTAATATAGGCAGGCTGACTGAACAGTTTCTTCAGATTAAACCGAACTATGGGAGGGAGTTATTTTTGGATCTGATTTTCCCTCCTGTAGCCAAGAAATTATATGTTCAATTTAGAATGGGTACCCTACCACTTAGGTCCTTTACTTCTAGATGGGACATTAACAATAGTATTTCATGCCCTGCATGTGGCTACAAACTGGAGGATGAAATTCATATGTTCTTTGTTTGTCCAGCGTACCTTACCCATAGGAAACGTTGGGTAAAATCGATTTGTAGGAACCTTGGTTTTAGAGACTGTGTTAATGCCCTGCGAGTCTTAAAATACGACACCCATCCCCCAATTGTGTTCGCAGTTTCACGTTTTCTTAATGCTGTATGGTTTCAGCGCAGGAAACTTTCCACCAACTCTTAATAATGTGAAAATTTTAATCTGATTATTTTACTCTGTCTTGGTGGTTAAAATGTGATCTGCTTTTGCTTTTGACATATAAATTGTTGTATTGTATTCTTGCTTTTATGGCCCTTGTGGCCGAAATAAAGTTTTTTGACTTGCATTGTCTTGTCGGAGGAGCCGAGAGTGCTCGCTGCTCGCCCACCCTGGGTCTCGTGGAGGGGGTCACCCTTTCACCAGGAAGCCTCAGCAAGGAAGAGTCTGGAAGAGCTTGTCGCAAGAAACCTCATAAATGCAGTGGGGTCACTAGATGGGTGCGGGGGGTGCAGACTTCACGGGTGACCCCATGAGTTACCGCACTGGGTGACACCAACCCTAGTGACGCCGCTGCAGTAGGGCACTGCAGTTTGCACCACCCATTGCGCCTGCAAGCGCTACTAATAACCGTACCAACACAACTACAAACCATTACACTCCTACAAGTGTGAACAATTCAGACTATTCCAGGCCCCTCAAAGGCTCAAAAATGGCTAGGGTGGCAGCTATTAGTCATTTTAAAGCATATTGCGCTAATCTCTTTATAAGACAGTGCAGCATGTGGCAGACTGACATTAGTGCAGGTGGTGACAATTAAATACTGGTGCTGAACACCAGAAACAACAGGCTCAAATTAGGCACTGTATTGGGGCAACTAGCGCCAACCTTCGGGGTGGGGGTCTAATACTTCCAGCAACAGGGCAGGACAAGCCTTTCCAAAAGTGGGGTCAGAGCTATACTCATAGGGAAGTGTGTAAAAAAGAGGCAAGATGGCGGCCGGCAGTCCGGCTGAGTGACCTGGTTTAGCGCTTGTTCCTCCGTTCATAATTGCCAAAATGAACTCACGGATCCCCAGAGTGAACTGACCTTGTTTGTTTGTTGGTGATTCTTGCCACGCATACTGATCCCAGTGTGGGCGATGCGAGGAGTGGTTCATCTATCCTCAGAATATCGGAGGAGCCGTCTCTCCTGGATTCTCTCCCTGTCAAAGCAAGTCACAGTCTGTGTTTTCCGGTTAGCTGCGGCAGTTCGGCCGGGATTGCCGTTCGTGGAGATGCCTCCGAAAGCCCAGACAAGGGCTACGACGCGTGTTGCGGTTCCTAAGAGCACAGCGAGGTCCGGTGGAATGGTGGCACAATCTCCAGGTACGGCGGGACACGGTGTGGGCGGTGCAGGCGGCAAGGTGGAAACAAGTGTGCAGGGAGTTGAGCAGACGCCTAAGGGATCGGGGGCTAAATCAAAAACCAGACAGACTCTACCATTAATGTTCAAGAACAAAACAGATAAAATGATAGTGGCACACAACAACGACAAGACACAGAATGTTAGCGCATTGAACTGTGCTCAGACATTGCCAGATCTATCACAATTACCATCGGACCCTCTCAGTGAGGTAGCTACTAATTTAATCACTATGAAGGACAAAGCTGAGGAGGGGAAGGAGAAAACGGAGGCTGGAGGATTGGTAGGGGGTATTCCTCACAAAAATCCTTCTATCATTGAAGTCCAGAAGGATTCTATGAGTCAGCTAAGAGGGATGCTGGGAGGTATAGTCCACTCTGACTCATTGACGAATATACCTCTAGTAACCACACCTTCAGGCCAAACCACTAAACAGCAGATCATGCAGGGGAAAAAATCTCGAATCCAGAATGGGATATTGGACACCGACGGTGATACATTTTTTTCCTTATCAGATCACACTGTCTCCTCAGACGATGATGTTGCTTTGAGTAGAGATTGGACGGATGATGATAGTGATTTAGGGGATTGGCGCTCTAATGAAACCCTAAATGTCGATGCTGTCTCTAAAGGTTTGGATACAGTCCGCAGATTACATAAGGATCAGGCGTCATTGCCTCAGGGGGCGGACACAGGTTCCCTAACCTGGGATTATTCGTTCTCTGTTAAACCGGCTCCAGAGGGAAATGCGGTTATTCAAAAGGATATTCAAAACGATACTGGGATTAATCCACCTTCAGGCGAGATGACACTTGCAATTATTTATCAGACACTAATGGCACATCGTGAGGAGGCTCGCCATGAGAATGCTCGGCTACAGGGGGTATGCCGTCGTGTTCAAAATTCCATTCGGAGGGTAGTTAAGACATGCTCTGAGATTACCTCGAGAGTTGGGGAAGCAGAAGTGAGGATATCTACCCTAGAAGACGACATGGCAACCCAGAGGAATATAACGGATACAATTCAGCCTCAAAGAGATGACATTCATTGGAAGCTCGCCGATCTTGAAAATAGAGCCCGGAGGAACAATCTGAGAGTTCTGGGGGTGCCTGAAGGGTTGGAAGGGTCAGACATTAGAAACTTTATTGTGGAACTTTGTACCGAGGCATTTCCTGAAATCAATCAATGGGACTGGCAAAAGGAAATACAGAGAGCCCATCGCTTTCCATTTAAGATTAAGCAACGACCTGGGCAAGAGGACAGTAGGCCTCGAGCGATTCTAATATGTTTTTCGAATTTCTTAGCAAGGGAGAAGATCTACGATCTGGCAAGACCTGATAAAAAAAGGGCGGGCAGGGGTTGTGAGTTCTTTGTCAGGCCTGATTTGTGTCCAGCAACTGTGGAGCGGAGGTGGCAGCTCCGGCAGTTAATGGGGCCCCTGTAGTCTAAGGGAGCTCAAGTGTTTTTGCTGTTTCCCTCAAAACGAAAAATTATTTTTCAAGGTCAGACAAGGTTCTTTGCTTCAGAAATTCAGGCTAAGGAGTATTTAGATTCATTGTAAGGTCACAGTTCTTTGCTACTGATTTTGCTACTCTTTTCAGTGGGGATCCTAGGGGATTTTTTTTTTAGGAAGACACTGCACCATATAGGGAATATGGGGTTTTCTCTGAAAAATTGGTGAGTTTTTGGGTTTGTGGTTTCTTTTCTGCTGTTATTTTTCTAGGTGCAGTGCCCACATGGACAATTAAGGGTTCTTTTTGGCAACGATACAGGAGGTGACGGGTGGTTAACCAGCCTTCCCATCGAAAGGACAGCGTCCTTATGCCTCATTTGGGGGGGTGTAGGGGGGGAGGGAGGTAGGAGAGTTGGAGGGGGGGAGGGATGGGTGGGAAGAGGTCATGGGAGGGTAGGGGGGTTGGGGTAATAAATATAAAAAAAGAAGCTGGAATCAACAAGGTAATTATGGTTTTCGTACAATATGTTTTTTTTTTAAACTTGTATTTTTGGAGGGAGAGTTAATTTAAAAAGTTTTTTTTGGCATACTCCATTTCTTTCAAACATGAATGGCGCAGGATAAAATTCGCTTAGGGACCTGGAATATCTGTGGCCTCAACAATGGTACAAAAAGGGCGTTATTCTCAAAAGTTATTCAGGCTTTCCATCTTGAGGTGGTTTGTCTACAGGAAACGCATGTATCCTGGAGTGACCGAGCATATTAAAAAATTCCTGGGTTTGATTTGGTCGGGTGTTCTCGGCAATCCGCTAGGATTAGAGGGGTTGCAGTTCTCTTGAGGCATGGATCTGGGGTATGTAATAGAACCCCACAAGACAGCAATGGTAGATGGGTAATAGCTGAGTTGGTGATCAATGTACAGTTTACTGCTCAAACTTTGATGACCCGGCAGTTCTAAATTATTTAAATGTTGAATTGGCTTTTTGGCCTCATCCTATATGTTTTTGTGGGGATATGAATATTAACCTCTCAGCGGACTTTAATTTAGGAGGGTCCCAAATTTATACTGGTAAAAAACCTAGAGTCTTCAGGGCTCTTCAAGCTCTGGTTCAGGAACATCGCTTGGTTGACTCTTGGTTTTATAATAACAAACACTTAGACGGTTATACATTCTTTTCAGTTCCCCATAACAAGTTGGTTCGATTAGACAATTTTTTTCTATCTGATCAGGTGGTAGAAGCTACATCTATCTCAGTTTCACCCAGGATATTAATGGATCATAATCCTTTGATAATTGAGTGTATGCTGAGGGGTACTAAAAGGGTCCCAAGGATTTGGACCTTTGAGAGGAAACTGCTACTGGATCAGTCTTATTTAGATCACATGAAGAATTGGATGGGGGAATTCTTAAAAATCAATAAAGACACAGCTCCACACACAATAGTTTGGGATACGTTTAAAGCAGCGGTAAGGGGGGAAACAAAAAGCTTTTCGTTTTTTAGGCAAAAGCTCGCTCAGGATCAGATTAAGCGACGGATTGAGGAATTGGGGATTGCAGAGACTCAATTGACATGTGCAATTAAGGAGGGTCGAGAGATACTGGAAAATCAGTCACAGATAGCCAGAGTAAGGGCCTCTCTGTTGGAGTTCTTTGGGCAGGATCTTGCTGCAAAATATTTACAATTTAGATCAATGATGTTTGAATTTGGGGAAAAAGCTGGCAGGGTTCTGGCCAAGCGGTTACATGAGAGAGGTTTGGCTAACCGCATTATAAGGATTCAGGACTCCTGAGGTTGCATACAGGATACACCGGAGGGGGTTATTGAGGTCTTCAGGCAGTTTTACTGCCGTCTTTATTCAGAAGAAGTTGTTCCTTCAAACTCAGAGCTAGAAATAGAGGAATTTTTACAGGATCTTAATACCACTTAGGGTTCTGTTCAGCAGAATGAAACTCTCTCAGCCCCTATAGAATGGGAGGAGGTGGAGCTGGCAATTAAGTCTTTAGCCAATGGGAAAGCCGTAGGTCCGGATTTCATTCCTCTGGAGTTTTATAAATTGTTTTGCTCGGAAATTCAGGCAGAGTTGCTGGCTATTTTCTGAGGAGCACAGGGTGGATATATATCAGACTCATGGCGACAAACAACTATAATTCTTATTAAAAAAAAAGGTAAACCCGAATTGGATCCCGCATCATTCCGCCCAATATCGCTAATAAATGTAGATAAAAAAATATATTCGAAAATCCCATCCACCAGACTGGCAGCCGTGATTTCTCCTTTAGTGTCTCTACGGCAACATGGTTTAATTCCAGGCAGAGACACAGCCGACCATGTTCGGCGTGTAATAGCTCTCCTAGATTGGGCTCAGGCCACTCATTCTTCCCTCGGAGTGATCCTGTTAGACGCCGAGAAGGCATTTGACAGGGTCGCCTGCGATGGAAAGGGTTTAGTTTGGAATTTCTTCAAGCACTCCAATCGCTGTACATTTCTCCGGAGGCTACTCTCTCAGTCTCAGGGTTGCAATCAAGATCCTTTAGCATAGGAAGGGGCACTAGACAGGGTTGTCCCTGCTCGCCCCTTCTGTTTGCATTATATATTGACCCTCTTTTGAGTAAAATAGAGAAATGTGCAGATATATATCCAGTCAGGGTTGCTACAGCAGAGTATAAGGTATTGGCATATGCCGATGACATTCTTGTTTTGACTAGCAATGTGGCATTGGCATTTTTTGCTATCAAGAGTCTGGCAGAACAATATGGCCACTTGTCTGGCTATAAAATTAACGTCACGAAGACCCAGGTGATTCAGTCAGCAGCTATGGATCCTTCAGATGCCCCGGTGGTGCAGACCGCGGGGTATTTAGGGGCAGTAGAAAATATTCCATATTTGAATATTTTGCCTGTAATCAATGCAATTAATTCCACTTTGACGAGGCTAGATAATCTTCATCTGTCTCTATATGGTAGGGGGAATGTACTGAAAATGTTGGTTTTACCAAAGTTCTTATACCTCTTCAGGACCATTCCACTGGAGTTTTCTCATACAAGCCTAGCTCAAGCTGAAAGGTGTTGTAATAGATTTCTCTGGGGTTATCATCGCCCTCGGAGGGCAGCAAAATGGATGTACCTCCCTAGGGAGAGTGGAGGATGGGCAATACCTAATTTAGTGCTGTATTATTGGTCAGCTCTTGTTCAACACTTTGCTATACCACTTTTTGGGGATAGGGCATGGGTACCATTATGTTGCAGGCCCTCTATTTTTGAGATAGGATTGGGAGAAGAAGCTAAGGGGATATTAGTACGGGTATTAGAGCCCAGCTACTATATAAAGACAAAGTTCAAGGTTATATTAGCAATGTTCTCACTTTGGCGTAAGATCCGTCGTAAATGTTTGTTTCCCAATATCAATTATTACACACCCCTTACTGCGGCAGGACTCCTTCCTCCCATCTTCCAAGATCTAATTACATTTAGGTGGATTTCACAGGGAATAAGGTCGTTGGGTGATCTTGGAAGCGAAGGAGTAATGGCCTCTTTTGAGTTTCTGAGGGAGAAATTTAGTTTAAATACTCATGATTTTTAAAAATATTTACAGATCCGCAGTTACGTAAAGAAAGCTAGGGAGCGAGGCTCTGGGTTTTTCAAGAAAAATTTACTTATGGAACTGATAATAAAACGTTCTAGAATAGGTACGTTGTATCAACATCTACTCTCAGGCTTTCCAGATGACGTATTCTTACAGAATGCTAAATGGGAAATGAAATTGGGTAGAGCAGATTTAGATATCTCTCAGGCCTTAGAACTCTCAAGCAGTGCCTTTATATCAGGAAGTTTACGGTCTCAAAGCTACATGGCACTGTTTGACTTGTACTACACCCCGGCTAAAATTGCCAAGTGGGGAGGTAGAGGAGGTCATTGCTGCCCGAGGTGTGGGCTGGTAGCGACTAATGATTTACATATGTTTTTTTTTGTCCTAAACTTTATACATTTCTCCATGATGTAGAAATTTTTCTAAATTATAAACTTAATATTTCAGTTGCTCTCGCGGCAGAACTTGTTATACTTGGTTGTGAGAGTAACCATCTGAAGGGGAGAACTAGGTATATAATTGCCTTTTTGTTTATAGCTATGTCCATGGTAAGGCTGTCTATAACATCGGAGTGGATTAGCCCTGATGCTCCCACCTTCTTAAATTGGAGAGCAAGGATCCTGGCTTTGTATAATCTAGAGTCAGCTATTTTCCTAAGGTGGGGCAAAAGAAGGCGCGAGATGGGGCAACGTATTTGGGATCCTTTGGAAAAATGGATTAAGGAATAGTCAAAAATTGGTTGGCTATATGTGAACTCGCTTATTTTATTAGTATCGGAAAGTCTACTTCAGTACATGGGTTTGTTTCTTTATATAAGTTATGTAATTTTGTTTTCTCTTCTTTATGCTTTATTGTTTTTTTTTACTTTACCCTCCTTTGCAGCCATTATGGAATTTAATTGTTGGGGGAATTATTGAGTATTGTATGAAACCATGCTTTTTTTTCTTTCTTTTTAACCAATGCTGATTGTTTCAAGCTTCATCAATAAAAAAATAAAAAAAAATAAAAAATACAAAGCTATACTCATAGGCAATATGAGAAACAACAAGTGATACACTGTGCAATTTAAACATATTGGACAAACTTGATATAATGAGCATGTTTTTGTAGATGTGATACTGTTTCTAGGCTACTCACAGTGATCTTTGAAAAACAGATTGAGTGCACTGACAACTAAAAATGAGCTTCTGAACATTTGAATCCAGAGCAGTTAAGACATGTTTTCACATAGCAATTTCAAGATAACAACACCCTTTTACAAATTCCCTGATTCCTTCTGTGCAGGACAATTTGCTTATGGAAAATATATAATTGCAAGACCAGAAATGTACTTTGGCCCCATGACTGAAGGTACAATTTACTTCCTTTGTGTATACATGTTCATTTTTTGGCTTTATGGTCTCTGAGCAGTAAGGCCATTGGAGGGTTGAGTGCTGTTTTCACATACCTTTAGTACAAACACCTGTGCAGCTGAGTTGGAGCAAATTCTGCTCTCTCTAGTGACATTTGAAGGTAACATTTAGTTTACCTAATTGGATGTTGGAAAATATTCATGGGTGAGGCTGTCATTAGGCTTAGTGGCAGTGCCTATTTTGCAAGTGGAGCCCTCTTGCACTGATTTTTGGGGCCTGCACTAATTTTTCCTCATCAGACTGTTCCAGAACAAGAGAGAGAAAAACACAAAAGGGGAAAGGAGAAAGAGAAAGATGAAAAAATTATGACAAATGGAAAAAAAGAAAAATGTACCTGCAAGGTAACGGGCAGGGAGTGCCTGGTGGTGGATGAAAGTGGAACACGGTAGAATCACGTCTAGACAGTCTTGGTAATAGTCTCTCCCGACATTTGAAATTGTTGGGCACTGGCTCCTGAGCAAAACTTTGGGCCCCAGCCTTTATTATATTACGAATTAAGGACTGGTTTGTGAGTTACCCTACATTAAGCTGGGGTAAGTAACTAGTAAGTCACACGTTTAATTCCCCAAATAATATTCCTTCTTCCACAGTTGATTGTGTGCCAATGAGTTGGTAAAACTACTGCATATAAATGCGCTGCCACACACCTGTGCTACACTAAAAAAATCCAATGGTTATTGTTAGCATGCCACATTGAGCAGTTTCCATATATGTAAGCATATTGAGCCACATACAGACAGGAATGTGCAAGTCTGTTATTGACGAGCTGGCAAAAATGTTTGACTTGTAGGCAGTATAATAGGCAGAGGCAGTGACTAAAGTCTAGATAACTACAGATAAAAAGCTATTTTTTAAAGAAGATTTTCCAGCTCTACGTTCCTGTAGAGATGGACAGAATCAAATGCAAGGGAGAGGTCAAGTAATAGGTGTGCAGGTACTCCATTTGAATCCATTGCAGAGTTTAAATCAACCTGTGTGGAAGTTAGTGCTGCTTTTGTATTACAGCCAATCCAGAATCTGTTTTGGTAATTGTTGGGACGGTAAGTCTTCTGCATGTCTCTGGAGAGAGTGCTTCCCCTGCCTTATGCTAATCTCCAGGCAAGTAATTCAAACGCTACTGTATGGTTTCTAGATGCCTACCTCAGTGAGCACGATAATCATACATGTCTACTGAGGGTCTCCCTGTTTACATGGGTTGAGACCCTAGAGCTTGGCTCTGAGGTCGAGGGGGCAGCCCTAGTGCACCCCTATTTTTCAGAGAGTGACTACTGTCCTCTCTACCCAGGCTGTGGTAGACTGACAGTGGTGGCAGCAATAAATCTATAGTCAGGAGGGGTGAGTCACTAGCCACCCTCCTGATAAATTCTGTGTAGTCTATCCCTTGCCTGGGGTCCTGTTGCCTCTGTCTACCTGATGTGTGTTTGAGAGCCAGTGGGTGTACTGGGGATTAATGGTGAGTTGAGCCATTGTGTGGAATGCAAGCTGTTCTGCTGGACATCCCAGCTCTCCCGGCCCCTACCCATTTCCTTGGAGAGGACTGGTGGGCTGGGGTAGACACTCAGCTCTTATCTGGGTTTAGCTGCACTACCTCTGCTAAGAGGACCCTCCCCACCTGGTCAGTGCATCCTGGTTTGGAGTTAATTAAAATTCCTCTTTAGGCAATAGCACAGGCTGGTACCAGGAAATACAGAAGGTCATCTGTGCAGGCTTTGGTTAGGCATTGAACACGCCATGAATGGCTTGTGATTGGAGGTGTAATCAGTAGCAGACACTCTGATTGGATCAGCCTATCAATCAGAGGTGAGAAAAGTCTGGCCTGAGTGGTCAGCTGGTGTTCAAGATTGGTCTGTGACTGAGGAGACAGCCACACCAGGTCCTTCCAAAGGAAGCCAGCTAGGACCTGCAGTGTGAAGGCAACATAAAAACACTTGCTCACTGCGTCTGGAATTTGAGGACGTTTTCTCTATGGTGGATGGATTCTGCTGCCTGGAGTTCAATGAAGATCCAGGGCATCAGCAGCATGGGAGAAGACCAGCTGTTTCTGTGAGACTTGGCAAGCGGGCGCTTTGAACAAGAAAATTGCAGACAGCTGCACAAGGTGGAAAGGAAGCTTGCAGCACATCAAGGGAGCCACAGAAGGGGAAGCTTGATCGGTTTCCCTAAACTCCTCCCCTGCGCTGAGGGAGCCAGTACAAGCAGTAGCTGGGGAATAGAGGCCAGTAAAACAGGCCCCCACCTTTCTTTTTATGATATCTGGGGGTATGAGGGTGAACTGTTACTCTGTCCAGCCTCTACCCTCTTACAGCTAGTCAGTGGCTACTGGACTAGTGGAACTCCAGTACACTGTGCTAAGACATCAGGCACCAGATCCCTTATGCCACTAGAGCAGTGTCCTCACTCAGGACGGGAGGGCACTTCTGTTGCTTTGGGTGGAGGTTATGGGGCTGATCAAGAACCTTTGACTTCACATCATATGTTGAAACTATATTCTTACAATCCAAAGATTGGTATCAAGGGTCTAGCGAATGAGAGCAACCCTATGCAACATGGTTTGCAGTATGCAATGCTATATGTGGGTTTGCATGTTAACTGTGTTTTTTTACAGTGCTTTGCCTCTAGGCACTATAATACTGTTTGGGGTCAGAACTCTGGCTCAGAGGGTTGTAGCGACATCTGGTTTTCACTGTTTATCCTAGTTTTATGTGTAGGATAATTGTGTGTATTAAAGTACTTTTTTAAAATAAAAAGTAAAGCACTGACTGGACATTGATTTTATCAACTGGTAGTATGGTGTGCATTGTATTCTGAATGTCTAACCCCACCTCACCTACTTGAGTAAGCCTTAGACTGCTCTGTCTCGCTACCCTAAGAGTGTCAAGTGCTGGAGAGGTTATTCAGTTTTTGGTCCACTAGTACTGAAGCCCCTAGGACACCAGTGGGAAACACTCCAGTTGATGCAATTGGAGTGCCTGGTGGCCAGGAAGCCGGGTCTAACAGTATTCTAAGAGAAGATTACTTTCTTCGATGAATGTAGCTATTTGTCTTGACACCGACCTTTACATTTTTTGCCTAGAAACAATTTGGTTTTGTCTGGAAGTTAGAAGGAGCCGTTGTTTGAATGCCTCTTTGTTTTAGGGAGTTCCTGTGAGAACAGACCTTTATCCAAGGAGCTGTTCATAGTTCTGGCTAGATTAGTTGCAGAGCTATTCAGTGGTGGCTCCTCCGCTAAGTCGGAGGAGCATCGCCCCACTGCTTTTAAGTAGTGTGACAAAAGGAAAAATAAAATGATAATAACTTGTTGTTATTATCATTTTAGTGTTTTGAGCTGCTTTGCAGGCGGGCGGGGCTACTCTGCTCTCAGAGCAGGGCAGGGTAGGAATGGTTTGCCCACTCCAAGTGTGCATGAATGCTTGACCGGCCCTCTGGGACCTGCCACACAGACATCTGCACTTTGCATGTTCTATAATACAGCCTCGATGGAGAACATGTCCACGCCCCCAGTCTTCGTCTGAGTGCCGAACCACGGCACTCAGACCAATCACAACGCTGCATTGCTGCATTGTGATTGGTCAGGGGACCCTTGCTGTGCTTCCTGGTTGCTGTTCTGGCCCGAGTCCGACGGAGGAGAGACGGAGCAGAGGCAAGGGATGTGGCGATAAGGTTAGTGTTTTTTTTTTTGTACTGTAGTAAGGACTCCCTTAATACGTACATACATTGTTAAGTTAGCATAATCACGTTCGAAGTTGGAAAGCCATCTTGCTGCTTTTGCACACGACACTGTATTTACATGTTATTGCTTAAACGAACTGCTGACTCGAGTTTTGCCTCACACAAGAGCAATCTGTTGTTACCATCCCGAGCTCTGCGAAGCGACCTTGGTCTGCACACGATGTGACAAACAGTCTGAGTTGTTAGACAATGCATGTTTTCCACTCTAGGTTGATCGACCCACTATTTAGCCATAACACACGAGCAGCTGCACATACCTGAAAGTTGGTGCTTTTAATATCACGGACATCATGTTTATTATTCAGACCGAAGACGAGCCTTCCTGCGAGAAGTCTCCTGATGCTCCTGTGATGTGATTTCACTAAGCTGATCTTTGAGGTATGGGGTCCCCTATTCAAGCCTGAGAGACCTTCTGTTAGTCTAATAATAATATTAGCCTCCTAGTAAAGGGAAAGTGGTAGTATCCACTGTCATTATAACATGATCACCCCTTTTATATTCTATGGAATTGTAACTATGTTGATGGTTTTGATTTTAATCATTTGTCTGCTTGTATTAGCCAAAGTACTGCATATTAGGACACGTGGTCTATAAAAATAAACTCTTTTTATTTTCACCGTGTCTCTGTTGATTCTTGTTGTGGACTGATGTGAGAATAATATACGAACAGGTATTTCCGATTCCCACCATTCCTGAGTATGTACTGAGTCGCGTGTTCTGGGTTGTCTTTTCATTGGGACCTCCGAGCTAAATCTCGGATAACGAATGGGACACTTATGCTAGCCGGATACTGGGTTCTGGGTTCTGAGGTGAGTTTCTGGTACACCACAACTCACTGAGGTCCTGGGGTTCTACGCATAGTTCTGTGTATAAGCAGAATCCCTGCAACATGGCGCACCTAACGTTTGGTCTATGAGTTGAAACGCCTTAGTAGTGCTCGCGTTTGTCCGCAACACCCTCATTCTTGTTTCCGGATAACAAGTCTGACGGATTTAAACCTACCTAGGTCTATTGATATAGGTTCTTTCAAGCTTGATAATTAAAAAGGTTAGTGAACCCTTGTGCTACTGATAGTTTCACGTGTGTTGTCCTAATGGCGGTGGATATTGCAGCGCATAGCCGAGCGGCTCTGAAACGTCATTTGACGCAGTATGGGGTACCGGACACTGGTATGAACGTCATCTTTGTGGTGGGAGCCGATGCGGCTCATCCCTATGAGTTGTTCTACTCTTGGGTGACGATTCCAGCGGTGGGGGATGATGACACCTTTCATTCTTACACTGCCGCTGCAGTGCCGGCGAACTATACGCCGTATAGGACACAGGAAATACCAATATCTGCTTGGCAGCATCTTATTTGGTTTAATGGCGCCCTTCCCCATGTGGTTATACCGCCGAGAATGGGCCCTTTATCAATTGCAGGGGCCACTTGGCCGGTACTAGCCGGATTTACGCCTCATCCCCGTTACCTCACGGTGACGGTGGCTGAGTTGCGTGTACTACACACTGCCCTCATTACGGTATATAGGGCGTTGGTGCAGTATGTGTCGCGCAATATGCAGGCGGGGGCGCCTGCTGTTGCGGGACAGCCTACTGATCATCACGCGGTGGTCATTAGTCCTGTTATGGTCAATTCTGTTATGGGCAAGCGCCCCCTTACTAGGGATGATTTCCCCTTTTGGCTTGCTGAAAATTTGACCAAATAGAAGCGGTTTATCCGAATACTTCACCTGTGGAGAAACACAGGATCCTCACCATTAGTTTGCCGAAGGACTTGGTCCCACACATTGACGATTGTACAAATTGGGGCAAGGTCTTTGCAGCGACGTACGCGCAGTGCTATGGCACTCCGTCTATGTTGCAGCTGCCCTCCGTAATCAAAAGAGTTCAAGAGAACCATGGTGCGGAGTCTGCGATAGAGTTAGGGATGCGGCTCCTCGGGCAATTTGACCTGGTGGCTACCATGATAATTGGTAACCTGAAGGGTGATGCTTTGCATTTCCAGGTTCGTAATGAACTGAAACGAGTTCCTGAGGAGGACAAACCGCAGGAATTTGCGAAAATAATCGCAGAGGCATATCGGGATTTGGGTCGTAGCTCTTTAGGAGTTAAGCCTGTCATAAAGAATCCCGATCTAAAGCAGCAGGGTAAGGCAGAAACGCCTGGTAAGGACGACCGGCCCTTTTTTCCTAAACAAAAATGGCAGGTTAAGCAACAGGGGAAGCAGCAGCAGCAGAAACAGGGCTCTCGGCCTGCCTCTCCCGTACAGTCTAGTAGTGAACGCACTTATGATCTGCGCGATCGTGCTGCTATAAAGTCTCCTGATCGATTTCAGGTTTCTGAACAGCGCTCTCCTCGTTCTTCACAGGAAACATCGGCTACACAGTCCGGTGGCGGAGGCGGTGGCAAAGGTCGGGGTGCTCCACAACAGCGCGACCAGCCCCGACAGACTGAGGGTAAAGGCAAGCAGGACGAATTTGCACGACAAAGACCCCCGTTTCAGAAGAAGAAAGTGGCGGCTCTGACGGCAAGGTATGCCTCAGATAGTGCGGACACAGCTTCGGAACCGGACATGGGCGCTGACGCTCCTGGACAGCGCAGCGGAAATTACCATAGTCCGTCAAGCTCTGCGTCCATTTCTGGCGGTGACAGCAACTGATATATCGGTTACTGTGGAAACAGCTGACACCAGAGTGGCTCCCCCTGATAGACTTTATGAAATAGTCTTATTAATTGAGGGTGACATACAACGTACAATAAAAGGGATTTTTTGGGATAATCTGACCACTACCTATGATATCCTCCTAGCGGAGGCAGATTGGCCCCCAGCTTTCATTTTAGAGGCTCCTAGAGGGGAGGAAGTAATCCTCCCGTCCTTTGCGCACACAGTGCCTAAGGACCAAGCTGAAGTGTATGCTGAGGAGTGGGCGCTTGCGCTTGCGCCGGCGGTGTATCGCACTCAGGTGGGATGGGACAGATTGTCCCCCTGCCATGAGATTCCTTTGCGGTCTATGCCCCAGCCTCAACCCCAATATCCTATGCGTCGTGAAGCGAGACCTCACGTCGCGGCAATCCTTGAACAATTGGAATATCAGGGTGTTATTGAAACGTGTGTGTCCCCTATGAATAACCCTTTATTCACTGTAACGAAGCCTGACGGCTCGTACCGTTTAGTTTTGGATTACCGGCACCTAAACTCCCACTGCCGGACCTGCGCGGTACAAAATACACATAGCTCGGCTTTGGTCGACAGTCTCGTGCGTAAAAGATTTAAAACGACACTTGACATTTCCAATGGCTTTTTTAGCCATAACCTGTCCACACTGAGTAGCCAGTGGACAGCGTTTACTTCGGGCGGAAAACAAAAACAGTTTACCAGATTAGCCATGGGGTACAAAAATAGCCCTGGCGTCTTTTCTGCTCGCGTGGTTTCTCTTTTAGAAAGAATAGACCCCGAAGCATACTCATATGTTGACGATATCTATCTTACGGATGATGAGCTGATGCCACATCTGTCTCGCGTTGACAATATTATCGTGAGTTTTGCAGACTATGGCTACAAATTTAATTTTGCGAAGTCTCACATCGCAGAATATACAGTGTTGTTTTTGGGTTACGAGCTCAACAATGAAGGTAAGGGGTTAGCCCCCCACTTTCTGGAAAAGTGTGCACGCTTGAGTGCTCCTACGACACTGAAGAAATTACAATCTCTGCTGGGTTTTCTGAATTTCGGCCGTACGTATATTCCTGATTATGCCCAGCGTATCAAGCCGCTTTACGCCTTGGTACAGCCTTCATTTTCGAAGTCTAGCTGGCAGCTAGAACACTCTGCTATTTTACAGTCTTTACAGGCTGACCTTCTTGCTTCACAATACTTGCTGACACGTGATAACCGCACTAACCTGGTGATCAGAATAGTACCAGGCGCCGTGGGGTTCACGTATTTGACGTTTAATGAGGGCGACACAGTCCCCATTGCGTACAAATCCCACTTGTACACCTCTGCTGAATTACGTTTTTCCACGGTCGAAAAAGTTCTGACTGCTGTGCAGATGGCGATCCTCAAGGAACGCGCACTGTCGCATGGGAAACAGATTCTGGTTGTAACACCATATCCTGCTTTAGAGGCAGTGACAAAAGCAAGTGTACCAAATTCTAAAGCTTTGCATCCACGGTGGATACAATGGGCTACAACACTGACGTCGCCAGACGTCACTTACATCTTTGATGCCTCATTACAGACTCAAGAGTACTTGCAGTATGAATTTGTTCATCCGGCACCTCTGTCTTTGCGCCCGCTCGAAGAATACCATTGTGTCATATACACTGACGGGTCTGCGCAACCCGCAATTGGATCGAAGCACGCTTATTCAGCGGCTTGCGCAATTGTCGTAGGTACATTCGTGAATGGTGAATTCCAATCTGATGCAGTGCATACGCAGTCATTGGGTGATTGTACCGCGCAATTGGCGGAGCTCCGGGCTCTAGTGCTTGCACTGGAGTTTGCTGATCCCCGAGTCACTACTCTTATAGTGAGTGACTCCTTCTACTGTGTCCAGTCCTACAATGACAATTTACACTTCTGGTCTCAGAATGATTACCGTGACACTAAAGGTAGCACAATTAAGCATAAAACGCTTTGGGTTCGAGTGGCAGACTTTAAAGACCGTCTCCCACTCGTAAGTGTTATACACACTCTTGGTCACCAGCGGCTTGGTGTCCATGCTGTCGGCAACAGCTTAGCTGACGAGGCAGCGAAAACAGCAGTGGCTACATACTTAGTGGCAGCAGTTACAAGATCCAAAAGTAAGATTGATGATGACATCTTGGCAGCTATTGCTGCTACAGAGAAGGGAGGAGATTACCCGAAGGGTTTTCCCTCTCGGTATATTTACCATTTAAGTCCTGATAACGTCCCGTTAGTGAGGATTAACGACGTTGGTGATAGAATAATTCCCAACGCGGACTGCAGACCAGCACTGATCTTGGCTGCACATGAGGGGTTGGCGTCTGCCCACGCCGGTGTGTCAGCTACAATATCTCTGCTACAACAACGTTACTGGTGGTTTGGTTTATATAAACAAGCGCGTGCTTATGTTCTTGATTGTGACATTTGCCAACAGATTAAACCTTCTACTGTTGCGCGCCCACCACAGACACAGCTGTACATCTCTAATAAGCCATTTGGTTGTGTTTATTTAGATCACTGCGGTCCTTTTTCTTCTGATACTGCGTACAAGTACATCTTGGTTGCAGTGGATTCGTGCACACGTTTTCTATGGGTGTGGCCACAAAGGAGTGCTGACTCGCGGACTGTCATCAGGGATTTGCGTGTCTTTGTGGGAACTTTTGCGTGTGGTACCTTCCATTCTGACCAGGGCCCTGCGTTCGCCTCTAAGGCTTACAAGGAGGCTATGAAAAATTTGGGGGTCCTTGTCAAATTTTCGTCTCCCTACCGACCTGAGGGTAATAGTGTGGTGGAGCGAATGAACCGTGACTTAAAGCAATCATTGACAGCACGTGTTTTAGGCACAGGCCGGAACTGGCTAGCCCATTTGTATAACGTTCAACGTGCACTAAATAATCTCCCTAGAAGGTCTCTGGGTGGGCGGACCCCGTACATGATGCTCTTCGGAATCAGAATGGTTGTTCCAGACCTTGATGGTCTAGACATTGCGGCGTCGACCGCACCCTTTGACGTAGATGATCACTGTGCTGTTTTGCAGACTCTACAAGAAGCCAGAGACTCTCTTTCGAAAGAACATTTGCCCTCCACGTCTGAAGCTGAGGTTCAGATTCCGGTAGTCGGCTGGCTACCCCGAGTTGGTGATCTGGTCCGTGAGAAGGTGGAGAACAAGAAGGAGTTCGGCCCCTCTTATCGTGCACCAGTTCCAGTGCTTGGAGTGCAGGGTACAAGAACAGTCATTTTACCTCCACTTCCTGGTCGCAAAGAAAACAGGTACATCTCTATTGACAATGTCAAACTTCAGCGAGTGGCCGATACTTCTTAGTATGACTCCGGCAGTTTCATGCCAGACAATGCAAAGAAATTCAATGATGGTTCCTGCTTCTACCACCTTGTCTGATGTTGCAATCGAGATGCATTCAGTTACTGATCCCTTGCTGATACCACCGGCTGGTGGTTTGTCCGTTGAGACTGAGTATGCTTATCCTACACGTGGACCTTCGCCTGTTTTACAATCTACAGCACTTGGCCAGTCCCGTTTTTCCTTTGACACTAACTCTTTGCCCTCACCTCCCCCATCAAACATTGTTGTTTTTGTGAGCTGGTTTAAGAAGCATTTTTTGATAGCTCCTTGGACATACATCTGGTTGATGCTTTTTGGTATTTTTTTGTTTATGTCCATTGGCTTTGTTGTAGTGTTCTTCCGTTTGGTGGATGGACATTATCTCAAAGAGAGATCGACAATTAGACTTATCAATAGAACTTTGGCCCCCCACTCCTCATCCCACATCATGAAAAGGGACCAGACTTTTGTGAATATTACTGCCTGGCCCGTCATGGATGGAATCGCGTGGGATGCTGTTAAATTTCAAATTCATGGGCCTACAGAGGTCATTAATGTGCCTAATGTATTTCGTGTTTCTATGGGTGATGTAGTTAAACAGAACATACGTTCTGATGATTGGGATGTACACGCCATTGAAGCACTGTTTTCAGATTTGAAATATTATGCCGCCTTTGATGCTGAGGATTTGTATGAAAATGCGGCTAATTATGCGGAACAGTATTGTTTTCAACATTATGGCAATCACTTCTTGCATAAATCAAATTCGTTTAGAAATTTTGTAAATTTTACCCAGTGGGAACATTGTCCCACCCCCTCGTTTGGCAGTTCACACACATTAGTTGATAAGTTTACTTATTTTACTGATTTCAGTGTTTCAGCCCCGGCTTCCTTTTATTTTCAAGTTAAGCCTGAGTCTGCCTCCAAGGTTAGACTGACACACACCAAATTGCTATATTCTAAGTCCTTTATGGATGAGTTGTCAATCAAAGGTTATGATCTATGGAAGGCTACTATTGATCTTAAGTCGGTTTGGGGTTCCAAACCGTGGCAGGTTCAGGGAACTGAAGCTTTACACCGTGCCTGTCTAGTACCGAATCATATGTTGTTTTTAAATGCAACCATCTTCCAAACCACCTGTTTCGGATTGGCCACTTCTAAAAAACTAAATTCGCCTTCTATGCCGGATCTGGGTGCTTACCCGAATTGGGATAATCACACAGATCTGTCCCTTCCTGCTTTGCAGCTATTGGTTTCCAATTCATCCTTCAACATTTCGAAATTTGATAGTGAAGGGTGGTTAATTTGGCAAAGCAGTTCTGATACCTGTCAACGTCGTTTTCTAGGACTGACACCGGGGTATACTCAAGATCGAGTGGACCCCCGGTTTGAGTCGTCACATACAGTAACTACATACTCTGTAGGGAAATTATGTCAGTCCTGGCTGCAACATTCCACCTTGGCATCTGTCAAAGTTCATTTATCAAAGTTACATGACAAAATAGATTTGAATGATTTTGTTAAAGGTCCTGTGGGTGGCAGATCCAAGAGATGGGCGTATGCTATTTACAACGAAGTATGGAAACTGTCGCAAATTGAGGCAGCTTCAAGATTGAGAGCTATTGATCAGGCTAATATGGAGAAAGTATTAGCAGTTATTGATAACAGCATTAACACTCTTTCTTCTCGCATTTATACATTAGATAATATTGTGTCTTCGATTGTTGATATTGTGCAGGATGATATGTCTGTGTTGTATCATGGTCAAAACCAGTTGCGTTCTGTTATGCAGTTTGCTTGGACGTTACAAACATTGAAGGCAGGGAAGGTCCCTTGGGACTATCTGAATACAACATCGTTATTTCTTCCCTTTAACCTTACTGACAAACAGCAGTTCATGGCCATGAAAGATGCTACATATTCCCTGCTCCATATTGAAAAATTGGAGCCGTTACCTTTTTCTGTTGCGGAAGTCGATTCCGCTGTGTGGCTCTTACACGGATTGATAAGTCTACCGTTTGCGCTTTTTAAGTTTCTCTTGTATGAAACACTATGCTCTGGGTAGATATGAACAGCTGGGTACCGCTTTCATACATGAAGTCTGGTCCCTCCCCTTTACGTATAGATGTACAAGGGACGGTACTGAGGTTTATCTGAAGGGTGAAGAATGTACGACGTCACCTGATCATTCGGTTGTTTGTAGGCACATTCAATTGCACGGTGCATGTAATGTACACGCTCCGAATTTGGCCTGCGTCCTCAAAGGTATCCCGGTACCAGTGATTACGCCATCTTTCACGCTGCTTGCAAACGGTAGTTATTTAATTTTGAACAATGAAGCTTGCTGCGGGATGTTAGTAGGGATCCCGTATATAGTAACTGTAACACAGAGGGTTGTCTGCTGCAATAACGTCCTGTTTCCACCCCCACATGGGAGGCTGGATGCTTCTATCTGGCCTTCAATTCCAACCTTGAAAGCAGAGTTCGACAAACTGAGCAGAATAAGAGCGCTATTGTCCCAAAAGGAGGTGCCATTGACTTCCTCCCGGGAAACATTTGTCCTTCACGTAGCAAATACGCGCACCGAGGTACAGGCGCTTTTGAATACTGACCTCCCCCTGCATTTTGGTGCTTTGATCCAAACAATTTTCAATGCCTCGTCCACGACTGGCCTGGCTCATTTTTTTAAACTTGTGGGCTCGGGCCTCGTGACTTCTTTCCAAACTATTTTTGGTGTGATTCCGGCATTTTTTCATTCTATTTTCTCCAGCGTCTTTGGAGGTGTCCCGTTAATTCTGGCTCTAGTGGCAGGTGTGCTACTTTTACTTTTCATCTTGCGGAATGGCTGCTCTTTCTGTGCCACACGTCAGCCTGTCCCGTCTGCAGCTTCTTCGTGACAGGATGCTTGATTACTATGGTGTCCTGCCGTTGGCGACTTTGAGCCTGGCATATGGATTATCCTTCCGGTATTCCTACTTCACCTGCGTGCAACCTGTCTTCCACTGCCTAGATTGTCCCTTTGAATGGCCTATGGATTTGTGTTTAACCAACATGGTGTCTCCGGACCCGGATTTTGACCGGCTGATGAGGCCCTTAGTGTCTCACGAGTCTGCCTGTTCTGGAGTTCGGATTATGGCCTGCGGTGCGGCACATGGTATCCTGGGTAATTGGGACATCGTGAGAGCGGCATATGACTTCTTGAATATGAGTTACTTGGAAGTACACGCTGGTTGCCCTCTGATGGTGCTAGAGGCTCCGCTGATAGAAGAACACGTATGTTCCTTTTCTTTACTTAACTGGATGGCTGAAACCTTCAGTGGCCGTGCCAATGATTTTCTGCTGGAAGCAGTGGCCACATATGCTGCATATACTTTTATGGATTGAGTGAACTTTCGTCCACAATGTTTTCCTCACGTGTCTTGAACTGTCCCTGTACGTCTGCACTTCTGCCCGGTGAGGCGTTTTTTCATTTTTTTCACCTCCCCGATTCCAGTTTGAATTTTTTTGTTTTTGTTTTTCCTCTCTAATTTTGAGGTTTTTTCCTGTTCGAACTTTGCCTGAACTGACCAGTTCCTTTTTCAATTGGATACGCCTTGTTCTGCTCTGTCGCGCTTGAACTCTGCGTTCTCTCTCTTTTCTTGCATACTAAGTAGTGCTTCGATCAAGGGGGCATGTAGTAAGGACTCCCTTAATACGTACATACATTGTTAAGTTAGCATAACCACGTTAGAAGTTGGAAAGCCATCTTGCTGCTTTTGCACACGACACTGCATTTACATGTTATTGCTTAAACGAACTGCTGACTCGAGTTTTGCCTCACACGAGAGCAATCTGTTGTTACCATCCCGAGCTCTGCGAAGCGACCTTGGTCTGCACACGATGTGACAAACAGTCTGAGTTGTTAGACAATGCATGTTTTCCACTCTAGGTTGATCGACCCACTATTTAGCCATAACACACGAGCAGCTGCACATACCTGAAAGTTGGTGCTTTTAATATCACGGACATCATGTTTATTATTCAGACCGAAGACGAGCCTTCCTGCGAGAAGTCTCCTGATGCTCCTGTGATGTGATTTCACTAAGCTGATCTTTGAGGTATGGGGTCCCCTATTCAAGCCTGAGAGACCTTCTGTTAGTCTAATAATAATATTAGCCTCCTAGTAAAGGGAAAGTGGTAGTATCCACTGTCATTATAACATGATCACCCCTTTTATATTCTATGGAATTGTAACTATGTTGATGGTTTTGATTTTAATCATTTGTCTGCTTGTATTAGCCAAAGTACTGCATATTAGGACACGTGGTCTATAAAAATAAACTCTTTTTATTTTCACCGTGTCTCTGTTGATTCTTGTTGTGGACTGATGTGAGAATAATATACGAACAGGTATTTCCGATTCCCACCATTCCTGAGTATATACTGAGTCGCGTGTTCTGGGTTGTCTTTTCATTGGGACCTCCGAGCTAAATCTCGGATAACGAATGGGACACTTATGCTAGCCGGATACTGGGTTCTGGGTTCTGAGGTGAGTTTCTGGTACACCACAACTCACTGAGGTCCTGGGGTTCTACGCATAGTTCTGTGTATAAGCAGAATCCCTGCAACAGTACATTTTGTTTACATTCCCCTTCCTCCTCCTCCCAACCCCCTGCCCACCACCCCCGATCCGTGCTGGCCACCACTGGAGCTACTAATGAGAATATTCTTGCATACTTGAGAAGGACACGGTTCTACCAGTGATCGTGCTGGCCTGCAAGCTTTTGCAGCCTTAATGAAGTCCTGTGTGGTCAGGACGTTAAAGGTGAGTAACTGGTGGTTGTTTTCATATTTTTTTTCTAGTGAACTGTGCAGCACTACTGGAATTGTGATTGATCAATGGAGGGGGAAACAGGGGGTCTAAAGTCATTTGGAGGGTTGGAGAAATGCAGGCGTGTCAGGCATTCATCAAGGGAAATTCCAGAGGCCTTTGACTGTGTTGTCAAGACATCAGGATGTCCTAAGGTAGTGCCACTTCAGGTGCTGTGGTTAGAGAACCCTTTTACCTGTGAACACTTCCTGTGAGTCTGTCATTGTGATCTAGAGGCCCATCGTCAGCTCTCCCTGTTTAGATCTCCTGTCTCATGTTTAGGGCTCTTGATCACAGTCTACTTTTCATGCCACAGGTCATCTCTATAGGACATAGGTCAGGTTCCTCTGAAGCAAGGCTGGCATCAGGAATCTTGGCTCCAGTCTACTTTCCCTGCTACCTACTCCTAATTCTAATACATTTTCTGACAGGACAACTGTGTACTGTGCACTACCTAGCTCCACACAGTCACTGTCGTTCACTTACTAAGATTTTAATCAGAGTCAACAGCACAATAGATGCAGATAGGAACTATGTAAGATTATTGGCAATAAATGCATGAAAGGAAAGAAATGAAAACTGTGATTTTGAATAAAACTAAGAGGGTTAAAAACTATTACACTGCTTCTGGATAATGAGTTATGTCATGGCAACTCATGAAATAACTCCATGTAGTAGTCTAGAAAAGTTAAGATAATTGTATAGTGCTGTGATGCGCATTTGTAAAGCACCATCACTACTGGAAACAAAGGAATCCATAAAAAAAAAATTCATATCCAAGCAGCACATCGATGCAATGCTCGACTGCTTTGGCAAACGTGTTATCCAGTAACATATGTTCGGATTTTCAGACCCAGCATACAATGTAAAAGCAAAAACACATCCCAGAATGAACCATTGTGGTGAATGGAAAGCCAGGAATGGCTAACGGTGTCCCACAGTACATTGAGCACCTATGTAAAAATTTGTGATTTTCAGACTAATTTATTTGCACCAATCAAAGATTAAGCAGTGAAGTTGTGAAAGTGCAAAGATTCCATGTCATGTGTAGAAGTTAGAATTCAAGTGATAACTGTCAAACTCCTCTAAAACACTGAAGCTTTCTAAAAATGGACTCCCTACCACAGTGACAGCTCCAAGGGGCTATAAGGCCAATGCTATAGCATCACCTGCAACCCTTTGGTCACGCTATGTAGTAGCAGCAAATGAACTTGTCTGAACTAAGATAAACAGAAAAAATCAATACTGGAGCCTTTGTTCCCATGCAGATCCAAAGCTTTGGGGCGCTTTCACAAGTGTCTCAGCTGAAATAATGTAGGTGCTTGAGTCCAAGTGTCCTACAGAAGCTGGTGCCGGTGTGCACAACCTCAGATAGCTCTCTACTGTGGTACCTGCATCCACAGAGCACTGCCATCATGCAGGCCAACGGGTCAAAAAACTGATCTATGTCGTAGCTTCAGCAGCAGCAAAAACACCAGGCCTCTATTCAGGCCAAGGGGGCTCAGGTGAAGGATTAAAACGTACCTGTGGAGCCAGTGCTACTTCTCACACCCACAACTCACCATTGGCTTAAAGTCCCTACTCTATTCCCCCACCAGCTCACAGCCTCTGTCGTATTGCTTCATCCTTAGCTTGTTGCGCCTGCAGACTTTGCCTGCTTTCTTCTCCAGTACCAAATAAACACTCACTCCCAGCTTGTCATCACAGCCTGAGACTGATCCTCAATCTCTCAACATCTCCTAAAAGCCTCAGCACTGACTTCCCTCCTTTAGCTATCCCACATCTTCAGTTCACTCTACCCTCTTGCACCAGCCAGTTAGTTGCAGATGGAACTGACTAGGTACCTAGTTCTATGGAAAGAACAGGTATTGTGCAGGTGCCTTTGTAGAATTGTGTATATTAATTTACAGTTGGGTAATTTTTAGGACTAGTTTGCAAGACATATGTAAAACAAGGGGCTTTCCCAATGCTTGTTCTCTGTGCAGCAAACGAGGTATGCTCATGTAAGTGCTGGATGACTGTGAATAGTGCGAGTGAATGCAACATGCGTGGTGCGAATGTAGGTTGAAAGGTGTGCCGATGTGAGTGCATGGTGAACTACATGAGTGCAAGGTGAGAGAAGGGGCCATGTGAGTGCCAGGTGAGACGAGTGCGTACAGAGTGAGAGGAATGGGTGCAAGGTGGGTGGTGTGAGAGGTGTAATTGCAGGGCCAGTGGTGTGTCTGTTTGTGTGCTGACTGACCAGTATGCCTCTGTGAGTGCAGGGTGAGTAGTGAGAGGGAAAGCTGAGCTGTGGGAGTGACTGTGAGCACATGGTGTGAGTAGTTAGTGCAGAGTGAGTGGTGTGTCCCTGTGAGTTTTGGTAGACATTTGTGCCTGAGTGCAAGCAGCATGAGCTGCATGAGTGATGGGTAAATGGAGTGCCTGTGTGAGTGCAGGCTGAGCAGTATGCTCTTGTGAGTGCAGGGTGGCAGAAGGGGGTGTAGGGTGAGTGGTGTGAGTCCAGGGTTAGTGTTGTGCCTGTTTGAGTGGTGTGAGTGCAGGGTGAGTTTTGTGCCCATGTAAGTGAAGGGTGAGCGATGTGAGTGACTGGAGTGCCTATATAAGTGCAGGATGAGTGATGTATCATTGTGAAAGTAGGGTGAGAGGAGTGAGTGCAGGGTGAGTGATGTGTCCATTTGAGTTTGGGTGAAAGTTCGGAGGGGGAAGAATGAACGCATGGTGACTGATATGCTTGTTTGCAACCGAGTTCAGCGTGAGTGGTGAAACAGCTGGGTGAGCAGTAACAGTGACAGGTGAGTGAATCGTCACATGAATGCAGAGTGTGTGGTATGCTTTTGTGAGTGCAGGGTAAACGACAGGTGCAAGGTGAATGGCTTGAGTTCAAGGTGAGTTTTAAAACTGCACATTCAGCCTGCCAAAATAAGCTCTTTTGGCAGACCAAAACGCTCCTTTTAAATACTAAAATGTAACTGATAGGGGAGGGTGCATGGTATTTAAAAGTAGGACATCTAACTGCTTAATATTAAACTTTTCCATACAATGACAAGGCCCTAAAAGCTATTTTCACTGTAGCAGTATTAGCTGTTCATAGGAAAGATTTAAGGTAATCTTAACATTTAATAATGTTATCTTCTCTGTGGAAACAACTACAAAGTTGGACTTTTAAAAATATTTATTACTATCCCAGTCCATTGGTGAAGTTGGAGTTGTACAAAGACTTTGCAAAAGGCACTTTTAAAAAGTTACCTTTAACTGCCTAACGTGTCTAGAAGCCTATTTATATGCGATTTCAACTGTCACCCGGGAGCTGAATAGGCCCGTTGACGAGGTGTGAACTTGCTACCAGAGCTGGGACAAATAATTTGGCGTCGGGGAAGTATTCTGCCCCTCTGACAGGATCACCATGTTGGCTGTGCCCAGGATCCTAATTGACTTAAGGGGCTAGCCTGTCGCAGGCAGGTATTGATAACACCTGGGCCTGCCTACGCCTTTGTCCTTCTACTCAGCTAGGCACCAATCCCAGTGGGACACATGGAACCAGTTATGAGGGACCACAGAGGAGGAGTTGCTCATTTTCTGGGCCACACCTCTGTGATAGCCACAGGAGCTCTGCCAATAAAGGTTCTGTGATGTTGGATTTAGGAAGAGAGGAGCATTGTAGGATTGTTTTCAGTAGGTCACACAGGGACTGCTGCAAAAGTGTGAAAGGTTACCCCTGAAAATGTCTTCTCTATTGGTTTGGGAGGGTTCAGGAGTTACCACCCCCCCAATCCACAGGCTAGTGCCAGGCATAAATGTGGGACCCTCAGCACCCTCTTCAGAACGCTACTGGATCTTCGGAAAACAGAAGATGGACTGTACCTCCTGTTAAGACCTGTGAGGGGAACTGAGAGGCTGAACGTCACTTCTACGTATACCCAGAACAAAGAATTAGGCTCCAGGGGTCAGTTGGCTGACCCCTATTAAGCTAAAGGAACACAACAAGCTGCTAGATGTCCTTTCCCTGAACAGCGCAACTGACCAGTTCCAACTGACTATACCTTGGACCTTGCTGGTGGTTTCTGTTGGAGTGAGTCTTGACTCCAAAGTGTTGTTGCTGAGGTCCTGGGACCATTGGCTGTGTCAAAGTATATTCCTTTTAACATCCTGAAAAACATGGGACTTAGAAACCTTTCAGCTCCAAAGACCTCCAGAGGACTGGAGCGAACCCGCAAAGGTCAGTTAGAAGAAGGCAAGCTACCGCTGGACTAAAGATTCACATTGATCATGCTCATATTTTTCCACAACAAGAAAACCATTTCAGCGGGAAGTCACAGTGAAGGTATTCGGCCAAGTAGAGCCCAGTTCAGCAACAGCTTACATCCTTGCCCCACTTGAGGAATCCGAATTCCCAAAATGTGGCTAAGACTGAAGAAAGAAATCTTCAGTGGGCAAAGATACCAAAAGTATCTAGCTGGTGAGAGACATCGTGTGGAAGTGAATTTTGAAATTATTATGCTCAGAGATTGCTAAACATCAACGACTTCAGGCTATCCTGCCTCATGGAGCCCTTTGTGGTTAAAACCTTCTGCTTTGCCCTGCTTAGGATTTTTGACTTCCACTTCAGAGACTAAGTCAGAAGGCAAAACCTCTGACTGGGAAAAACCTGGTTTCTACATCTGACCCGGGTTCCATTGTGGTCACCCTTAAATCATGTCTAGGTCTTGAGGCTGGAGACTAATGCTCTTTGTAGCTATTTTAATTTAAATATTAAAAAATGCATATCTCTGGTTCCCCTTTATTGAACTTTTGTTGTTTTTGTGTAATATTGTTCACTAACATATTCTCTCTTTTTATTACTTGGAGTGGGATTTGTATTGTGTTGTGTGTTCAACTTTGTAACTGCGATGGGACTCCTAAATGCGCTCAATAATTTCTTAAGTTAAGCCTGGCTGCTCTGTGCCATTGCTACCAGGGCTTGCACTCAAGTGTAAATTACTGAAACCTTTACTGGACCTAAAAGAGATAATGACCTGTGGTGGACTGCTATGTATCCCAGCTAACAATGCTCTTTCTCATATTTTAGCACTATATTTCTAACAACTTCCATTCAGCATGTGCAGGTGACAAATATCAAGAGCAGTTCCATGGACCCTTCTGACCCTTTCACAATGTGCCACTTTTGTAGTATTGAGACGACTAGCCCTCTGATGATTAAGGGTTGTAAAGAAGAGCCACTAGTTAGTTTGAACTCTGAGACAGAGGCCTATGTCCCATACAAACCTCTGCTCCATCATTTTCTAAAGAAAGCAACGAGGTGCACAGCTAGTTATTGATCTATTAATAATAATGAGGTGGACAGAGTGCACCTTACATATGGAGTCTCTTTGCATTGTGAACAATTTGTGAATTCTTCACTGTGCAAAGGTGAGTCTGCTTCTTGCACAATGCAGATCACTGTGCTGCAAGCCGCCTCTTAGTGAATCAGACCCAATTGTAAAAGTCGCAAAGGCAAACACTTAAGCCTTCTGACGCGGGCAGCTCCGCATCAGACAAACAAAAATGTTGACGTATATGATCAATAGCCCTAATTAAAAGAAAATTTAATTATAATGTAATTGCTTTAAACTGTGAGTGTATCAAAAAAGCTTTTAGGGAGGAATAATGCTTGCTTTTGTATGAAGTGGCTATACAAGAGCACTGAATATTCATGATACATGTTTCAGAGGATAGATTTCCCGTAGGCATTCTTAGTTTGAATCCATATAATGAGAATGTGGCTTCTGATTGCATGGCTCCCATTTAAGGGATTGGGAGAGTGAAGTATGTGTTGTGCTTAGCAAGGACACTGATTTTTCTCCTGTTCAGTTACTAATTCCTTCATCTTCCACAGCTCTCTTTGGACCATTCACCTTGGATGAAGTTCACTTCTTTATAAGGCCCTTGAACAATCACTGTATTCAACCCGTCGTTTAATCAGTTGCTTTTTGTCAGCAGCCACTTTCCATCCTATTCCCCTTTTCTTGGTGTCAGTAATTCTTTCCTGTACTCTGCTAGCTCTTTTTGGTTTAACCCCGTCCCCTGATCAGCTCTATTTTGGACTCATATCAGTTCCAAATAATGGAATGCCCCTTCCTCTCAGCCTTTGGGCCTGATTTAGAATGTCAAACAGGGTACTCCACTGCAAAATGCGATGGAGTACCACTTCGCCAAACCCTCAGTCCATCTGCCTCACTTAGAAATAGGCAGACCTAACGTTTCAGGTTCCATCGGCGCAAAGCTTCCTCCAATGGCCCAATGGGATAGAGGCTATTGGAGGAAGGATATAACACTGTTGGCCCTATTAAGGGAGGGTGGTGTAATGTATTTCTTTCCTGGCAGTAAGGGACAGAGAAATACAGTAATGGCCTCCACACCTGGGAGAGAACGTCCAGGGAGTCGGGGTCACTAGATTTTTGTTTTGAAGAAACAAACTCCTGCTTTGGGAGCCTGTTGCTGAAGAACAGAAGCTTTGGAAAAATTTGGTCAGGGGCCGTCAAAACCTACGAAGGCAGATCACCAAACGTTTTGTACTTTGAAAGAAACTGTCATGACAGTAGTTAGTTTCAAAGTACAGAGATGACCTCTGGGCTGGCAGTCATCTCTAAGTTTGGCAGATCGTAGTCTGTCACAATGGCAGCTGTAATGCCTTCCGCCATCCTGAAGGGAAGAGCTCCATCCATCAAACCTTAAATCAGTCCCTTTGATTTTAAACATACTAATATATATTCTAACAACTGCCTTGATACAGGGCATTTTTTCATCCCATATTCCATATCTGTACAACATCTACTAGAATCACCATTTTGTGCTATCTTGTGGACAAGATAGCACAAAATGGTGGTTGGCGGTTTTCTTTTTTCACACACAAGGGCTGGGCAAATGAGGACAAAAGAAAAAAAAATAAAAAAAAAAAAAAGGAAAAAAAATAAAAAAAAAATAAAAAATTTAAAAAAAAAAAAAAAAAAAAACATCTACTAGAATCACTCCTTTCACACTCCCCCAGAACTGATGTGTTCCTCAATTCTTCAATAACAATCATTTTCACACTATATTCCAATTTGTTTGTGACTTTATGTAACAAGACTTATCACCTTGGTTACTTCAGAGTATTATGGGAAGCAACATAAAAGAATAAACATGAAGAAGGGTTTTGAGTGCAGCCAGATGCAGGAACTCTTGCTGAGTCTTGCATTGTTTGGATTGTTTGGTCAATCCCATTTCTCAGGTTGTTGTTTAACAGAGTGCCGTGCTGAAAGCTCCTATCACCTAGCAGTGGACCAATGGATGATTTGCAACCACCTACAGCTCAACCCCTCTAAAATACAGATTTTTAAAGCTGAAGAAAACTCAATGAGGGCAGTCCTTTGCAACTCAAGATGATCACAGGTCATGTCAACCAACATCGGGTTGTTTGACTAGTTCTTTAATGAGGATCATTAATTAGATTATTAAGATTGAATATGAAATTTTCAAACTAGACCTACCTGTTACCTTTACTTGTAAATGCTCGTTGTTTCCCAAGTCCTAAATATGAATAGTGAACTCTAGGCAGTGAATGCTCTAAAATAACTAGCTAGCAGATTGATAGAGAATTGGAAGTGAAATTCTCAACATTATATTGTGCATACTATAAAGAATAAGTCTTCATATGTACAGGCCTCTGCACTGAGCAGGCTTTTATAAAAGAGGAAATTTTGAATTTTAATATCCTAACAAGAGTGTTCTAAATCCACAAGGAAGAACTAGCCTCCTCATTATTTAGAGATTACAAATTAATGCCATGACTCTTAAATGCAACAGCCACCAAATCAGGATAGGCATGTTTTGCACTCTTTAGAAATGGTTCAAAACATATCTATCAGATAGCACATCACTATTAAAAATTGATAAGTTGCCATCATATGTACTTTGGTTTTCCTTACCATTCTGGTTTCATTCTTCTTTAATCGCTATGTAGAGCCCCTCAAGGAACTACTCACAGATCTCAGGTTACCACTCCACAAATATTTGGATGACACCCAACTATATCTGAAGACTGGATCACGTGAACCAATAAACAACTTCAAACCATGTACCAAAGCACTCAAGGAAGACATCCAACATTTAATATCTTGAAAACAAAATTCTTACTACTCAGCCCAATTTCAAAGGTGGCATGTGAGGCAGAAGTAATATCTCATTTGAAGTGAGGCAGATGCTCTTAACATGCCTTCCAAAATTTAAAATGGTCCTCTAAAAGCAGAGTTGCACTATGCAGAGTGGTTCTTGACATAGAAACCTGATTACATCACTCCTCCACAAACAAACGTCAAATGTCTACCCGTTGTGGTCTGATGCTCTTTCAAAACAGCCTGCTTTAAAACTCAACAGTCCTAGTATCTGCTTCAGAAATTCGCACTCTCTTGTGGTTCTAACAGCCTTTGAGCACAAACAACCTCACCATTGGTCTTACACTTTCTAAAAAGGAGCCCTCTCACCAGGCCCTTCTCCAGCAATGCACCAAGGTAATGGAACTCACTGCCTGCAATAATCAGAAACATTCCTTACAGTCTTCCCAAAAATACCTGCAACACTTCCTAATCGTACATATTTGAAGACTTCTAAAGACATTGTTTGAGCAATAACTTTAAAATAGTCTACTTTCTTGCATAGCTAATATAGCCTTAAAGCCTGATGTAGTGGGCTCTACTGGCCATCAAAGGCTCGCTCCAGCGTCCGGCATGGGCCTTTAACAAGGAAGTGGGTCTTTAATAGACGGTAGAGCCCGCTACAGAGGGCTCTAAGTCTCTGAGCACATTCCGCCCCAGAGGGTAGAATGTTCTAGTTTGTAAAACAAAGGTCTCACGGAGCCTGAGGGGGTTGAAATCCCCTGGGGCTCCATGAGGCCTTTTTCCCACAGCAACAGCTGAATGTTGGAGTTCCAGGCATCTACCGGCCATAAGAGGCCCGGAGCACTCCATTGTTTTGAATGGAGCTCCCCACATATCAATGTTCTAATAAGATATTGAAACTATTATGTATTCACATACTTAGCATCTAACTGTAATTTTATCACCAGTGCATGATTATGAAAATACATTTAAGAGTGCCCTTATTTTTGCCACATTTTATTACATGCTCATACATATTACACAGCTTTTTACCATCCTTTTGGGCCAAGTGTGTGCTCTATACAACATGATTAATAAATGAATACATAAAGATCTGTGTGAATTCAAACATTTGATAAATCATCTTGGCTCAACAGACCTTGTAAAGACAAATACTCCCTATGTATCTTACCTAGTAATTCGTATAGAGAATTCAGAATGGATTTCCAAGCCTCTCCTGCCTCCTTTCCTGCTACATCTGCAAAGTGTGCTGCACTACTGTAGACATGGAGGCGATCAATACATTCCAGGACAAGGTTGATCATACCCTAAAAAGATGATGCATATGAAAATAATGTTGAAGACACATCTATTTAAAGCTACATCACAATTGCAATAACAGTCCAATAACCAGCTAGCTCTCCTATCACTTGTTGACTGTATGCTTGCCTTTGACGCTGCTGCCTTTTGGCTAGGTTCATGCTATACCACATATATACATAATGTAATACACCTATACACTCTGCAGGTAAAATACAACAGCTGAGCATGCAAGGGACTCACAATTCAAAAATTCTGATTATTTGGGAAAAGCAAATAAAACACGATGCCATTATGTCTTTTTTTACCATTACATTATATTGCTGAATGCTTCAAAGCATTTTTCCGTGATAGGTTAATCACTTTCAGAATGATATATATAAACATCATTACAGGATATTATGTCATTCGTCCTTGTTTTATTTAGTTTTTAAATCTCTAGAGCTGGCATCATAATCTTGGGAGGCTTACTCCTCCTGAAATAGTCTATGTTTTTTTGTATGCGATGTGCGCTAGAACTGAATTTCCTTTATGTCTCAATTAATGTACACTAATTAATCACACCTGACTCATTATTTGTGTGAGCGTTATGCCTGCCTTCGAGCGCACTGAGGTTTACTTCCAGTAGAATCCTGTGTAAAGTACAAGTCCTAAAGCGTTCCTCCTGCATTTTTATCTTTAAAAGGCCTTTTTATATTTAAGAAGGCCCTGATCACGATCGGAAGCCCGACGAGAAAAACACAGAAATCAGGATATCAGGCTAGAAAGGATATGCAGGATGAAAGATGAGCCTGTGAAGCAAGGGGATCTATAAAGAACAATGCTGCACAGGGCAGCCACGGAGAACCAGGGCAACCACAGGAAGGCAGGGCACTACAAAGCAGTAGCAGGAATCAAAACTCCTCTCAGGATTTCAAAGGTTCAGGAGTGCAAGCAACTGGAGAAGAAAGTAGGAGTTCCCAGTAACGGTAGTTGAGTCGCAAATTCTGGATGCAGAAGCCAGTCTTGAATCTCTCCTCCAGCTAGCAATCACAAAAGGAGATTGTAACAGGCAGAGCAGTTAAAGTCTCTCCTCCAGCTATCTGTCTGAAGGAGTGCATTGAATCTCCAGAAAACAACCAGTGGTCAGAACAAAACTCTGGAATGGAACAGGGGTAGGATATGCCCTCACAGGTGACCTGCCAGCATGCAAAACAAATTGAGCTCACCTGTGAGGCCCAGCACAGGGCAATTTTCATTAGCATGCAGAGAGGAGAAAATGCCTGAAAGTGCTTCTGTGGACTGATAGTCAATGCTTATGATTCAGGGGCAGGAGCCCCGAAACGTGTCAGGCAAGGTAAAGAAAACTTTTGGAATGCAAGTGCTGGTTTTATGAATAAAGTTTTGGATGGAAGATTTCACTGTTGTGGGCGTCTTTGCTTCAGGGCAAGTGTTTGGTTGGATTTTGTCAGAGCAGCCTGGCCGTGGAAGACTGCACCACCACAAAAAAAGTAATGTGGGGCTGCAGGGGATTGGAACTGTGTCAGCCTCTGAGCAGCACAGTGAATATTTAATTTTAAAACCGGATTTGCAATCTGAGGCCCACTGGGGCAGTGTAAATTTTAAATGAAATTACTGAAAAGACACACAACCCACTGGAGGGAAGAATCTGCGCAAACACATACTAAAACTCCCAGCATGCAAAACAAATTGGTTGGATATAAAATATATATATATATATATAATTCACTGAAAAAACCATAGGTTTCACACACGTTATAGTTAGGAATTAGCATTTAAAAAACCTTGCAAATTCACTGAAAAAACCATAGGTTTCACGCACGTTATAGTTAGGAATTAGCATTTAAAAAAACCTTGCAAATTCACAGAAAAAACCATAGGTTTCACACACGTTATAGTTAGCTGGACATTTCACTCGAAAAAAAACATTGAAATTCCCCCGTTATAGTTAGTTCAGCTAACTATAACTCGTGCGCCCGCAATCCACTGCTGATGACGTCACATATTACATCACTCATGACATGGTCAGTGACATCTAACTAACTTCACTAACTATAACGTGTGTGAAACCTATGGTTTTTTCAGTGAATTTGCAAGGTTTTTTAAAGGCTAATACCTAACTATAACGTGTGTGAAACCTATGGTTTTTTCAGTGAATTTGCAAGGTTTTTTAAATGCTAATTTATGAATGTTTTATTATATTTTTTAATTATTTATTTTACAATAAGCTACCTATGTATATAATTATAGATTTACTGTATCCTGCAATATGGAATGGCTCAGCTTTTTTTTGTTTATTTTGGATATAGTTGAACAGCATAGTTAATATCTTCTATAAACCTCTAAACATTTTTTATTAAGGGTTTTTGACCGTGCGCGCACCGTACACGTACGGTACACGTACGGTGCGCGCACGGTGCTTGCATTCGTACGTGCTCCGTGTGCGCATGCGTACAAGCTCCACATGCGCATGCGTACGCGCGTGCTCCGTACGCGCATGCGCGCGTACTCCTTTTGCACATGCGCGTGTGCTCCATACGCGCATGCACGCCTGCTCCGTACGCGCGTGCTCCGTACACGCATGCGTGCTTGTACCGTGCATGCTCCGTGCACGCACCGTGAGTGCACCGTACGTGCTCGGTGTGCGCACGGCAAGTCATGTGATCAAGAAACAACACTTTTCATTGGTTTATAGTAGTTTCAGGTCATGTGATTAAGAAACAACACTTTTCATTGGTTTATAGTAGTTTCAGTTCCAGAAACTTCCAACACCACACCCACTCCCCTCATTATTACTTCTGATTCCCTGGGAGAAGGAGCTGAGCAGCTTTTCCAGTACTCCAGTACTTCAGAATGGCAGAGCAGCAGTCATCTTCTGGGAGTGAGCAGGAGACCCTTGTGAGACAGAGACAGAGGAAACAGAAAGACTCTTTTATATGGCAATTTTTTACATTTCCACTGGGGCAGAAGAAAGTGAATGCTCCCAAAGTCACCTGCACTCTTTGTGATCGTGTCTTATCAAGAGGAGATCCTAAAAAGAAATACTCTTTTAGTATCTTCACTATGATCAGGCACGTTAGAGATGTACATCCTGTGGCTTATGCTCGAGCTGCTAGAGAAAACCCTCCAGCAGCTCAGCCAAGCACATCCGCAGCAGCTCAGCCGAGCACATCACCGGCAGCTCAGCAGAGCACTTCATCTGCGGCGGCAGCTTCACCTTCTTCGGTTCCTTTGGATATACACCCTCTGTTTGAGAGGGTGCATATACGGTGCAATTCGTGTAATGCTCTTATCTCTTATGCGGACACCAGCATTCCGCTAATAGAGAGGAAGATACAGCAGCACACTTGCGGCACCCTATAATTCTTGCCATGTCTTTTTTTTCCTCTGTCACTCAATTAACACAACGGCTCTTTTTAGAGCCACCTAACATCTAAACACTTATATTTGTTTTTTAATTTTTTTTATGTTTTTGTTCCCGCCGTGCGCGCACCGTGCGCGCAAGGTACGCGCATCCCGCGATTTAAAAAAAAAAAAAAGTTTTTTTCACCCTTCATGGCTCTTCAGGGACCCCCTGACAAAAGCTAGGGGGTCAGGAACTTTGTACCCTGCCCCCTTTTCACGTTCTCCACCTTTCTTTTAAATGGAAACACACATTTCTTTTTTTTGCATATTTCAACCCTTTCCAAATGGTTTCTACCCCCAACATGACTTCTGCCTGCTAGCATAGCATTAGATCATGGAACACTGCTGTGAGCAGAGACGTCAGAAGTTCAGCACATAATCTTTCTAATCCAAAGAGCAAGATTGCTTAACTTTTCAAACCTAACAGCAAATCCAAAGTAATGTTCTGTGGGAACACATTTTTCTGGACCAATACAAAACATGCTTTTAAAAATTTAAACATACAGCCTAGTTTTTATTGTAAAATGGTTTGAAACATCCAATGAGTTCTTTTTAAAAAAAAAAAGTATATAAGCCTCCATTTTACAACTACCTTTCTTTTCATTTTGTCATTCTACTGAAAGACACCTTCAGAGTGCATCCAGGTCTCCTCCTCACTCCCTGAAATACACTGCTGTTCTACCATTTTCAATTAAAATTGATTACTGCTCAGCTCCTTGTCCCAGGTAATAAGAAGAAATAGTGAGGGGAATGGCTATGGTGTTTGAAGATTCTGGAAGAGAAACTACTATGAACCAATGCTTCTGAGTGCATCCAGATGTCCTCCTCACTCCCTGAAGTAGAGTGCTCTTCTGCCATTTACAACTAAAATTGATACCTGTTCTGCTCCTTGTCCCACGAAATAAGAAGAAATAGTGAGGGGATTGGCAAAGCATTTATAGAGTAGACGGTGTACATTTCACAGATGAAGGGAACAGAGTCTTCCTCTTGATCTTTAGACTCTGCATCGATACTTACTTATAGGTACCAAAAAACACTCAATTAACACAATGGCTCTTTTTAGAGCCAACCAACATCCAAATACTTAAACTTTATTTTTAATTCTATTTTTTATACGATTTTTTTGTCTCATCTCTATGCTTCCCCTGCGCAGTCGTACAAACTGCAGCCATGCGCCGGCGCAGGCTCCCTTGCACCATGGTTCAAGGATGCCTGCGTGGTGGGGAGATTGTTCTTGTGCAGGAAGGGACACCTTCCTGCACAAAAACAATCAAAATATGCTTTTTCCTCTTTCAATGCATGCTGTAGAATGGAGGACGCACTAATAGAGGAAAAAAACGAGGAGAGATAAAAACATTTCTCCTCATTGTGCCTCGCAACACCACCTCTAGGGTGGCGTAGCATTCACACGCATCTCCAGAGTTACGATTTCTCGTAAACCTGGAGATGTGTCTAGTTCTTTGTGTGTTGCGTGGGAACACCCACAACAACACCCATGGAACGCCCCTTCAACGCACAGTGCTGCGTGTGAAGAGGCTGTATTTATGTGGAGAGGAAAAGTCACGCAGGGTGGCTTTTCCTCTCCTTGTAAATATGGAGGATCTCCCTGCGCCACCAGTACGTTATGAAAAGTGACGTAGTGGTGGCGCAGGGACCTTGTTAATCTTCCCCAGAGATGTTAAGCAAATTAAGGGTAAGACAGACAAAGGGAGAGAGACAGAAACAGAGACAGAGAGCAAGGAACTGAGAAGGAGTAAGGCAGTTAGAATGACTGAGACACATGGAGACAGGGAGAGATACATGGTTGAAAAAGTAGTGATGGAGGCAGTAAACTTAGGGGAGTAGTATAGAAGGAGTGAGAGAAGGGGAATGAGAAAAGCAGAGTGAGGAGAAGTGAAGAAAAGGGAGCATGAAAGTGAAGGGGTGAGAAATACAGATATTTCAAACTTACCTGACCAACAAAATAACTTAATTATAAATAAATGTTTTTTTTAATTGCTAGAAAAAAGGATTAAATTTCCTAAATTTTCTTTCTCGATCTGAAAAAAAAAGAAAAAAAGTAGTAATATTTAACAATACATTTTAGAATACAGTACACATAGTTTCATATTTAACAAAGTAATTTTTTGCCCTTTTTTTGCTGTTTTCAGAATATATTGAATTTCACTGCAAATTGTGAAATCAATTGCATTCATCACTTAACAGCGGGCAAAAAAATTAACAATCTGAAAGATGGTTTAAAAAAAGCCCTGAATCTCTCCTCAGTAAAACATACCTTGATAGAAATGTAACATATATATTAAAAATATCATCTAAGAACAATAACTATTTGCAATAAATAACGTCTGTAAATCTTGTTGCTTAAGCTCATACATCAAAATAATATCTGTCAAAGAAGTCCTCAATAGAAACAGTTACCTTTCCATGAGGCCAAATGGTAATTTTTAAATTCTTTTTTGGTGAAATATCCAATGGTAATCCTATAAAATCGAAATAATGGTTTCTTCAGATGCTGCAATTTGTACTAAAATTTTGGTTTTAGAAAAATTAAGTAGAAATTTGGTAATTCTACAGGCAAACGTTGCTTGAAAATCAATTTTGAATTATTTCACAGTGTCCAGCCTTTTTCACATTTTAGATAAACTGTGTAATGACCAGAAGTTATAGAAGGTCCATCATGGAAAATTATTGCAACTGCAACAAAAGTTTTTCCTGATATTGATAATTGATTTCCTCTAAACTTCTTTATTAAAGTGTCCAATTTTGTTCCATCAGCTCTACAACGTTGCATCATTAAAATTACATACTGTCCATATTTTTTTAAAAATAACGTTGATAACATTTCTGATTTACATTGAGAACATTCCATGTTGTGATTTGCATCTTTAACTAATTTACTAAAAGTCACTGATTTACTCTCTGGTAATGTTAAATATATGAACCTTTCAGAATCAACATTAGAGCTGCATGTGTTCAAACAGTTTTCACAACTATGTTCCCATTTATAAGAGAGACCAAACATATTTTCTATTTCTACCCCTTCATCTTCCAGTACCATAAGCATATACATTAAGAATTCATGTGCATCTTGCTGGACATTTTGAGTAAACTGTGTACATCCAGAACATACATCTAAAAGATTTCTAACATCAGAAGCACTTTCTATTTTAGTTTTATCAGTACTCAGCTTCTCATAAAGGAAACTCAGCAGAGAACAGAATCTTTTTTCATGATTTAGTATTATCTGCTCTTGCAAACTTTCAAGATAAAATACAACATTCAGCACTACATTAGCGTAGCAGTTGACACCAGAGCTATTTTCAAAATGACAACCAACAACCTCTTCAGCATTGTCCTTTTTCTTTTTGCTTGCAATCACATCAGTCTCTATTTGTTTACTCTTCTGTACATCCTCATTACAGATATTCTCAATTCTCCTTTTCCGACAAACAACACGTTTTTCAAACACAGGATACTGACCTAAATGAGGAGCATATCTTCTTCTTAATCTATTATATTCCTTTACACAGTTTGCATCAGCACTAACTTTTGACTCATCAAAGTCTATCATGAATAAACCAGATATTTTTTTCACGCGTGACAAAGCAACATATGCCATACCTTTTTTAAACACACTAGATCCAATGTTTACAAAAGCACTATCTACAGTTAATCCTTGAGATTTGTGAATAGTTACAGCATATGCTAGAGAAAACGGAAACTGCTTCCTACGTACATATAAGCCTTTCACAAGCAAGAAACGAACTGAACAATGACTAATGTATTTATCCTCTTCAATCTGATCAAATTTTATTTTTAAAAATTCAATTGCATCTTTTTTCTGGTAATTAACGAAACCCACAACTTTACCCATAGCTCCATTCACTAAACCTTTTTCTACATCCAAATTACGTCTTAAAATTACTCGACATTTCATACATACATAAATATTCTTTTCTAAACCAGCTGTTTTTTATATGTTTTTCTCTAGAGAATCCAATTTAGTTGTCAATTTGCTTGTCAATATAATAGTTATTCCTTCATGCTGTATTTTATCCACAGCGTCCAGTTTTATAATCTCTTCATTTTCCAATTTCAAAAGTTCTTGATTGAATATAGAGCATTCATGTAGTGTTGGCATTAAGCAGATTACAGTATTTTTTCCAGCAATTTTCTTGTATATTTTCTCTGGAACTATTTGTTCTGTTGGAAACAAATTACATAGCAATCGACTCTGTAAAGCTTTTCTGCCATGTTCTGTGAGTAGTCCAATTCTGATATCTTTGAGAATAAATGCATAATCATCAACATTTGCTTGCCGCATATTGGTAATGAGTTCTTTGTACTCAAAGTATGTCCAAATATTCACATTACCTATACTTCCTAACGACTTTTTCGTGTCTTCATGTGTAAGAGTATGAAATACTGGTTGTCCTTTAACTGGAGTGAGCTGCAGCAGATCCCCAAAAACTATGAAATGTTTTCCTCCAAATAGCACGTCATAGTTTGTCTTTAGAATTTGCTGCATTTTTAAATGCACAAAGGCAAGCATTAAGTTTGATACCATGCTTACCTCATCAATAATGAGAACTTTCATTTTTTTCAATACTCTTGAAACTTCAAAACATGCTTCTCCTGTTAGCTTGTTGTATTGTATTTTGTTCTCATGCTCTACTGGTAACATTAGCAGACGATGGAGGGTAATTCCTTTTATGTTATATGCTGCTAACCCAGTTGGAGCAGTAACAACACAAGACAAATTTGAATCAGTTTTTTTCTGTAGGTAGCTTCTAATTACTTTAATTAAGAAACGTTTTCCAGTTCCAGCTTGTCCACTCACATACATTCTGATGGGTTCAAATGATGTGCATGAGCACTCTTTATTTTCATTTAGTAATCCATGATCAATTTGTTTTGTGACTTCCTCATAAATTTGTTGTTGTTCATCATTCAGTTGTTGTTCCAAATTTGGTAAGTTTATTAAATCTTCCTGAGCTTGATTCATAGCTGTTTCCACTTCAGTCATGGCTATTGCAGCTTCATTTTCTACGATTGGTTGTCCTAGAGGATCTTGACTGAGTGTCCCAGAACTTTGACTGTCTTGAGAACTGTCTCTAGCTACTTCAGCTGCAATTGTTGCTTCTTGTTCAATTTCTTCATTTAACATTTGTACATAAGTTGTGAAAGTACTGCATTCTATGGTATCTTTGCATGCATTAAAGGAATCTTCATAGCTTTGAAAATGTCCAAGTAATTCATCCTCTGAACACCATGGTTTAAACAACTGTAAAAGTGCTAAGTGGTAAAATTCCTTCTTGTCAGTAGTGTCGCAACTCAGCTTTCTGTGATTAATCAAAGTTCCTTTTGTTTGTTTTACCAAACATCCTTCCTCACCAATGACTTTATATTTTCCATTGTTGATGTCTTCTGTGGTATTCCGTTTAAAAATGTAGTTCTGCAGCACTTCATAGAGACACATGTTCTCAAGATGATGACTTCTCTTTGGGTAATATGTGTCCAACATGTTTGTTCTTAAAATGTCTGTACTTTCTGGTTCGTACTCTGCTAAATATTCAATTTCTCGAATAGATTTCAATACCCGATTTCACATTCCTGCAAGACCTAAACTTACCCAAATTATTCTTCTGGATTTGGAGTACAGACTTGCAGATGATAACCTATCTGAGCATTCGTATGACCCAATTTCTCGATGCGATAACATCTTTAAACTGAAACTGTATAGCTTTTTACTGACAGTCTTCTCGTGAGAAATCTCTTCCCACATTTCTTTCAATTCCGTTTTCTCAGATTTAGTGATGTAATATGTGACATACCCAGCAACAGCAATAGAATTGTCAGCTACATACTGAATATCCATGTTAGCATTCCACATGGATAAAATGACTGGGTTGTAGTCATTTATATATTTTGACTCTTCTTTTCTTCTTAGGTTGTAGGTATTTTTAGGCGATTTTCTTGTAATAGTATGTCGCACAGCTGACATAAAACTGTTTACTCTTCCTTTTGAAAGAACAGGTCGTGGAAATCCAAATCGACATTTTGTGTAGAATTTATCTTTACTCTTGTACTTTCATCGACAGTATTTTCCACACCGATGACTTTGGAAACGTAAAACTTGCTCTTTTAAGTTTTTTTCTTCTGTGCTTTTAGGTATAGCACATGTTGCATATCCTTCAATGAAAGATAAAACTGCATCATCAGAATCTGTTCCAAATTTTGGGGCATCCTTGATCCACAACAGCATATGAATATGAGGAGCACCTCTTGCTTGGTACTCTTTTCTCCAAAAGAAATCCACAACTTCTCCAAGAGGTGGATTTTTTTTATTGCAGATGAAGGACATCATAGCCTCAAATCTATGATTGAAATATCTACAAACATTAACCGGATCCAATGAGCACAATTCTCCTGCTGTCTTGTATTGGATGTTTTCAATATTTGAATTTGCCTCTCGAAGAAAATCCAGTAAATCATCCCAAGCGAACTCAGCACAGCTCAGGGTAAGGAACCATGTAGGAGTTCCTAAATTCCGTAATATACATTTCAATTCTCCATGGCGTCGGTACCAATATTCATTAGTCCCACGCTGACAAGCCATCAGATTAATCAATTGAGATTCCAAATGATCATCTCGCTGTTGCACTTTGTTCAGAAAATCCTTTGCAGACACATTATGTAGATGTACTCCAGTTTTTAAAATGTGATTTACTGCATAAGATAGTGCAGATAAGTCACTTTCAAATAAAAGATGGAACAAATAAGGAATACTTTGATGAAATCTTGGATCTTCTGCATATAATCTTGTAGTCCGATACTCAGAAGCAGGAATCTGTACTGGACGTTCATCATATCGTCCACCTTTTCCTGTAGGAAACAGCTGGGGAAAACAACGAGCTTCCAAGCTCTCCTCCCATACACTCACGGGAGTTCCTTTTGCTTTTTTCATCTGAAATAGATCAATAGTGTTTCCCATAACTTCTTTAGAATGAAGAGGATGTATGCTGAAATGTTCATAAATTTCTTCTTCTTTTGACTTATCCACTTTTTCAATTTGCCCAGTTGGTATTCCTGTGTCTGCTACTAAAACTTCTTCATCTTCATCCATATAAATTGATTCATAGTACTTATTATTTCTTTTCAAATATAAATTTGCTCTTTGTACTTTTCGTACATCTACCAGCTCCTGCCAAATTTTCTCATTCTTTGTAGGTACACCATTAACCAGAATAACTAATGGTTCAGTTTCCAAACTATCTGCATCAATTGTTTCAATATTGTTTTTCAAATCTAATGGCAAATAGACAACTCTTCCTTTTAAACCTCTTTGTAAATCTGAAGGAGGTAATTTACCTGTTTTGGGCTCCATACGAACTATAGTCTGAAACGGATGGACACATTGAATGAGTATAGACTCATACGTATTTAAATCACTAAGTTCTGCAGGAATATCAACCAATTCTAAATTATTATGTACAGCTCTAGCTGGCATTTTATTTTCTTCTAACTTGTTATAACAGTATTTACAAATACGCTGATCTTCACCCAAATCAAAACAATTTTCCAGAAACAAATATGTAGCAAAATCCTTCCACTTAGAATTATTTTCTTTGTCACTTTTTTTATAGAGAGCAACATTCCTTGTTTGAGTTTTATAATGGCTTCTCCGGCAACAAATACAAGTAATATTTGGTCTTTCATTAGAGATTATAGTAAATTTTGTCATTTGATCTTCAAATGTTTTACTAACAGTGGGTTCTACATTCTCTTCCACATTTTCTTCAATAACTGTGTCATTTCCTGCACTTTCTTGCTCTGGACCAAAGTAACAAAACTCAATATCCTCACAAACCTTCTTCACATCTGATACAGATCCACGGAACAGAGCACCATTCAACTCAAAATACAATCTTCTCACAAACTTTCTAATTTCAGTATGATGAACTGCCAGCATCCTAAAATGGTGAAAAACACTTTGACGAACTTTCCTAGAAAGACAAGCCAGAGAATGTCCTTGCAAACCAGTATTCTCTCACTCTGCATGGATCTAGTCTTTGAAGCACCTTAATCTTCTGTTTAACACTTTTTTTTATTTTATTCTCTTAGAAAGTCACAAAATTTATCAATAGATTCCTGTCGTACAGTACAAATACTACTACAATTCCAAGTGTACACTGGGGCTTTAGGACGTCTCCCCATAACCTCATCAGCTAACACTTCTTCCTCATTTCTTGGAACCATTTTCTCCTTTTCCATTACACAACCATCTTTAACTTCATATGCTCGACCACTGGTGTCAACTGCATGCAGCAAACTATTACTTTGAAGATAACTCTCTTCATTAAAAAATGGTTCAGTACTTGAACTATGCTTCCATTCTCCTAAGAACACTTTACAAAAGTTCTTTTTTTTCACTTCTCTTTTTCTTTTGCTTTTTGACTTCATTACATTCACTAATTTATCTAATGTACGGATCCTGTTCAAAATTAAAATGAATAGTTTTCTTTTTAATTCCAAAGCCTTTGCAACAATTGATTCAATATGTTTCTTTTTCTTATAAAATTTGTCTTTCTTCCTATATTTTTTCACATCCTTTAGCAAATTGAACATCACTCTTCTCTGAAACATTTTTCTACGAATGTTTTTAAAATCTATTTTTCTTTTTAAGTCATTCTTTCTTACTTCTGATTGTACATTAGCATTTAGTATATTCTGTTGATTGTCTTGTTGTTTTCTACTTGAAACACTATTTCCAGTGGATATATTGTTTACATTTTTTCTTTGCTTGAGGATCTTTTTTATAAAATCCTTAGGCTGCTTACCAGAAGGCTTTTTTTTTTCCAACATGAGGTTCTTCAACTAATTTTTGTTGTCCAGTTGTCTTCAAATATAGATGTTGTTGCTGTTCTTTTCTCTTTCTTGATTTTATAGGCATCTTAATTTATTTCAGTGTTGTTCAGCAATGCCTGAAAGAAACTAAAAAAAAATACCTTTATGTAATTTAAATATATTACTATATCTTTTATGAGCTTTTCAAAACCTATCATATAAGCTGTCCCTTTCCTACGACTGCAAGTCTTACACAATAAAAGCTACACAAATTAAATTTCTGACAACAAATCCTGTGTGCACACAGACTCATGGAGTGATTCTAGGCGGAAAACGATATTTGATTGGCAATTTCAAAGCACATTTACTACTGTGGTTTTGCAAGTGATAATTACTGTAACAGCCTGACACATTTTCCTTATAGTTTAGAGAGGCAGAAAAGAGCACATGTCCTAACAGCTACTTGAGAGCATGAGCATGTGGAGCCTGGGTGAGTGATTAGACTAGAGCAAAGGAAATGAGCCTTGGTGATGTTGAATGTGTTAGCGTTACACACTACTATCTAAAATACCACACAGTGCTGAATAGTAAGCATGGGAGTGCAGGAGAAGCAGCTGCTTGTGTGCTAAAAGTGTGTTTCTGGAGACTGTGTATTGTGAGGTGCAAGAGAGATCTGCATGGACACTTGCACAACTGCATGAAGACTGCAGAGATGTATGTAAGAGTACATGTATGGTAAGTGTTAATTGGAGTTGGGAACATGTAGGAACTACCTCACCCATGGCAGGAGTGGAATGAAAATCTACCCTGTTGTTTTCAAATGTGTTTGCATTTGCCTTTCATCTGTGAGATAGTGATGTGTGCTGAATGCTAACCATCACAGTTCAAGAAAACAAGCTGCCCCTTTCCTACGAGTGCTAGTCTTACAGAAGCACAGCAACACAAATTAAATCTCTGACAACAATTCCTGTGTGCACACAGACTCATGGTGTGATTCTAGGCAGAAAACAATATTTGATTGGCAATTTCAAAGCACATTTACTACTGTGGTAGAGCAACTGATAATTACTGTAACAGCCTGACACATTTTCCTTATAGTTTAGAGAAGCAGAAAAGAACACATGTCCTACCAGCTACTTGAGACTATGAGCATGTGTAACCTGGGTGAGTGATTAGACTACAGCAAAGGAAATGAGCCTTAGTGATATTGATTGTGTTAGCATTACTCACTGCTATCTGAAATACCACACACTGCTGAATAGTAAGCATGAGAGTGCAGGAGAAGCAGCTGGCTGTGTGCTAAGAGCGTACTTCTGGAGACTGTGTATTGTCAGGTGCAAGAGAGATCTGCATGGATGCTTGCACAACTGCATGAAAACTGCACAGATGTATGTATGAGTAGATGTGTGGTAAGGGTTAATTGGAGTTTTGAACATATAGGATCTACCTCACCCATGGCAGGAGTGGAAGGACAATCTACCATGTAGATTTCAAATATGTTAGCATTTGCCTCTCATTTGTGAGATATTGATTTGTGCTGAATGCTAGCCATCACAGTTCAAGAAAACAAGCTGCCCCTTTCCTACGAATGCAAGTCTTACAGAACCAGACCACCACGAATTAAATCTCTGACAACAATTACTTTGTGCACACAGACTCATGGTGTGATTCTAGGCAGAAAACAATATTTGATTGGCAATTTCAAAGCACATTTACTACTGTGGTTTTGCAAGTGATAATTACTGTAACAGCCTGACACATTTTCCTTATAGTTTAGAGAGGCAGAAAAGAGCACATGTCCTAACAGCTACTTGAGAGCATGAGCATGTGTAACCTGGGTGAGTGATTAGACTAGAGCAAAGGAAATGAGCCTTGGTGATGTTGAATATGGTAGCGTTACTCACTGCTATCTGAAATACCACACAGTGCTGAATACTTAGCATGGGAGTGCAGGAGAAGCAGCTGCCTGTGTGCCAAGAGCGTGCTTCTGGAGACTGTGTATTGTCAGGTGCAAGAGAGATCTGCATGGACGCTTGCACAACTGCATGAAGACTGCACAGATGTATGTAAGAGTACATGTATGGTAAGGGTTAATTGGAGTTTGGAACATGTAGGAACTACCTCACCCATGGCAGGAGTGGAATGAAAATCTACCCTGTTGTTTTCAAATGTGTTTGCATTTGCCTTTCATCTGTGAGATAGTGATGTGTGCTGAATGCTAACCATCACAGTTCAGGAAAACAAGCTGCCCCTTTCCTACGAGTGCTAGTCTTACAGAAGCACAGCAACACAAATTAAATCTCTGACAACAATTCCTGTGTGCACACAGACTCATGGTGTGATTCTAGGCAGAAAACGATATTTGATTGGCAATTTCAAAGCACATTTACTACTGTGGTTTTGCAAGTGATAATTACTGTAACAGCCTGACACATTTTCCTTATAGTTTAGAGAGGCAGAAAAGAGCACATGTCCTAACAGCTACTTGAGAGCATGAGCATGTGGAACCTGGGTGAGTGATTAGACTAGAGCAAAGGAAATGAGCCTTGGTGATGTTGAATGTGTTAGCGTTACACACTACTATCTAAAATACCACACAGTGCTGAATAGTAAGCATGGGAGTGCAGGAGAAGCAGCTGCCTGTGTGCTAAAAGTGTGTTTCTGGAGACTGTGTATTGTGAGGTGCAAGAGAGATCTGCATGGACACTTGCACAACTGCATGAAGACTGCAGAGATGTATGTAACAGGACATGTATGGTAAGGGTTAATTGGAGTTTGGAACATGTAGGAACTACCTCACCCATGGCAGGAGTGGAATGAAAATCTACCCTGTTGTTTTCAAATGTGTTTGCATTTGCCTTTCATCTGTGAGATAGGGATGTGTGCTGAATGCTAACCATCACAGTTCAAGAAAACAAGCTGCCCCTTTCCTACAAGTGCTAGTCTTACAGAAGCACAGCAACACAAATTAAATCTCTGACAACAATTCCTGTTTGCACACAGACTCATGGTGTGATTCTAGGCAGAAAACGATATTTGATTGGCAATTTCAAAGCACATTTACTACTGTGGTAGAGCAAGTGATAATTACTGTAACAGCCTGACACATTTTCCTTATAGTTTAGAGAAGCAGAAAAGAACACATGTCCTACCAGCTACTTGAGACTATGAGCATGTGTAACCTGGGTGAGTGATTAGACTACAGCAAAGGAAATGAGCCTTAGTGATATTGATTGTGTTAGCACTACAGACTGCTATCTGAAATACCACACACTGCTGAATAGTAAGCATGAGAGTGCAGGAGAAGCAGCTGGCTGTGTGCTAAGAGCGTACTCTGGAGACTGTGTATTGTCAGGTGCAAGAGAGATCTGCATGGATGCTTGCACAACTGCATGAAAACTGCACAGATGTATGTAAGAGTACATGTGTGGTAAGGGTTAATTGGAGTTTTGAACATATAGGATCTACCTCACCCATGGCAGGAGTGGAAGGAAAATCTATCATGTTGATTTCAAATATGTTAGCATTTGCCTCTCATTTGTGAGATATTGATTTGTGCTGAATGCTAGCCATCACAGTTCAAGAAAACAAGCTGCCCCTTTCCTACGAATGCAAGTCTTACAGAACCAGACCAACACGAATTAAATCTCTGACAACAATTCCTTTGTGCACACAGACTCATGGTGTGATTCTAGGCAGAAAACAATATTTGATTGGCAATTTCAAAGCACATTTACTACTGTGGTTTTGCAAGTGATAATTACTGTAACAGCCTGACACATTTTCCTTATAGTTTAGAGAGGCAGAAAAGAGCACATGTCCTAACAGCTTCTTGAGAGCATGAGCATGTGTAACCTGGGTGAGTGATTAGACTAGAGCAAAGGAAATGAGCCTTGGTGATGTTGAATGTGGTAGCGTTACTCACTGCTATCTGAAATACCACACAGTGCTGAATACTTAGCATGGGAGTGCAGGAGAAGCAGCTGCCTGTGTGCTAAGAGCGTGCTTCTGGAGACTGTGTATTGTCAGGTGCAAGAGAGATCTGCATGGACACTTGCACAACTGCATGAAGACTGCATAGATGTATGTAAGAGTACATGTGTGGTAAGGGTTGATTGGAGTTTTGAACATGTAGGATCTACCTCACCCATTGCAGGAGTGGAAGGAAAATCTACCCTGTTGTTTTCAAATGTGTTAGCATTTGCCTCTCATTTGTGAGATATTGATTTGTGCTGAATGCTAGCCATCACATTTCAAGAAAACAAGCTGCCCCTTTCCTATGAATGCAAGTCTAACAGAACCAGACCACCACAAATTAAATCTCTGACAACATTTCTTTTCTGCACACAGACTCATGGTGTGATTCTAGGCAGAAAACGATATTTGATTGTCAATTTCAAAGCACATTTACTACTGTGGTTTTGCAAGTGATAATTACTGTAACAGCCTGACACATTTTCCTTATAGTTTAGAGAGGCAGAAAAGAGCACATGTCCTAACAGCTACTTGAGAGCATGAGCATGTGGAACCTGAGTGAGTGATTAGACTAGAGCAAAGGAAATGCGCCTTGGTGATGTTGAATGTGGTAGCATTACACACTACTAACTAAAATACCACACAGTGCTGAATACTTAGCATGGGAGTGCAGGAGAAGCAGCTGCCTGTGTGCTAAGAGCGTACTTCTGGAGACTGTGTATTGTCAGGTGCAAGAGAGATCTGCATGGACACTTGCACAACTGCATGAAGACTGCACAGATGTATGTAAGAGTACATGTGTGGTAAGTTTTAATTTGAGTTTGTAACATGTAGGAACTACCTCACCCATTGCAGGAGTGGAAGGAAAATCTACCCTGTTGATTTCAAATGTGTTAGCATTTGCCTCCCATTTGTGTGATATTGATTTGTGCTGAATGCTAGCCATCACACTTCAAGAAAACAAGCTGCCCCTTTCCTACGAATGCAAGTCTAACAGAACCAGACCAACAAGAATTAAATCTCTGACAACAATTCCTTTGTGCACACAGACTCATGGTGTGATTCTAGGCAGAATACAATATTTGATTGTCAATTTCAAAGCACATTTACTACTGTGGTTTTGCAAGTGATAATTGCTGTAACAGCCTGACACATTTTCCTTATAGTTTAGAGAGGCAGAAAAGAGCACATGTCCTAACAGCTCCTTGAGAGCATGAGCATGTGGAACCTGAGTGAGTGATTAGACTAGAGCAAAGGAAATGAGCCTTGGTGATGTTGAATGTGGTAGCATTACACACTACTAACTAAAAAACCACACAGTGCTGAATACTTAGCATGGGAGTGCAGGAGAAGCAGCTGCCTGTGTGCTAAGAGCGTACTTCTGGAGACTGTGTATTGTGAGGTGCAAGAGAGATCTGCATGGACACTTGCACAACTGCATGAAGACTGCAGAGATGTATGTAAGAGTACATGTATGGTAAGTGTTAATTAGAGTTTGAAACATGTAGGAACTACCTCACCCATGGGAGGAGTGGAATGAAAATCTACCCTGTTGTTTTCAAATGTGTTTGCATTTGCCTTTCATCTGTGAGATAGTGATGTGTGCTGAATGCTAACCATCACAGTTCAAGAAAATAAGCTGCCCCTTTCCTACGAGTGCTAGTCTTACAGAAGCACAGCAACACAAATTAAATCTCTGACAACAATTCCTGTGTGCACACAGACTCATGGTGTGATTCTAGGCAGAAAACGATATTTGATTGGCAATTTCAAAGCACATTTACTACTGTGGTAGAGCAACTGATAATTACTGTAACAGCCTGACACATTTTCCTTATAGTTTAGAGAAGCAGAAAAGAACACATGTCCTACCAGCTACTTGAGACTATGAGCATGTGTAACCTGGGTGAGTGATTAGACTACAGCAAAGGAAATGAGCCTTAGTGATATTGATTGTGTTAGCATTACTCACTGCTATCTGAAATACCACACACTGCTGAATAGTAAGCATGAGAGTGCAGGAGAAGCAGCTGGCTGTGTGCTAAGAGCGTACTTCTGGAGACTGTGTATTGTCAGGTGCAAGAGAGATCTGCATGGATGCTTGCACAACTGCATGAAAACTGCACAGATGTATGTATGAGTACATGTGTGGTAAGGGTTAATTGGAGTTTTGAACATATAGGATCTACCTCACCCGTGGCAGGAGTGGAAGGAAAATCTACCATGTAGATTTCAAATATGTTAGCATTTGCCTCTCATTTGTGAGATATTGATTTGTGCTGAATGCTAGCCATCACAGTTCAAGAAAACAAGCTGCCCCTTTCCTACGAATGCAAGTCTTACAGAACCAGACCACCACGAATTAAATCTCTGACAACAATTTCTTTGTGCACACAGACTCATGGTGTGATTCTAGGCAGAAAACAATATTTGTTTGGCAATTTCAAAGCACATTTACTACTGTGGTTTTGCAAGTGATAATTACTGTAACAGCCTGACACATTTTCCTTATAGTTTAGAGAGGCAGAAAAGAGCACATGTCCTAACAGCTACTTGAGAGCATGAGCATGTGTAACCTGGGTGAGTGATTAGACTAGAGCAAAGGAAATGAGCCTTGGTGATGTTGAATGTGGTAGCGTTACTCACTGCTATCTGAAATACCACACAGTGCTGAATACTTAGCATGGGAGTGCAGGAGAAGCAGCTGCCTGTGTGCCAAGAGCGTGCTTCTGGAGACTGTGTATTGTCAGGTGCAAGAGAGATCTGCATGGACGCTTGCACAACTGCATGAAGACTGCACAGATGTATGTAAGAGTACATGTATGGTAAGGGTTAATTGGAGTTTGGAACATGTAGGAACTACCTCACCCATGGCAGGAGTGGAATGAAAATCTACCCTGTTGTTTTCAAATGTGTTTGCATTTGCCTTTCATCTGTGAGATAGTGATGTGTGCTGAATGCTAACCATCACAGTTCAGGAAAACAAGCTGCCCCTTTCCTACGAGTGCTAGTCTTACAGAAGCACAGCAACACAAATTAAATCTCTGACAACAATTCCTGTGTGCACACAGACTCATGGTGTGATTCTAGGCAGAAAACGATATTTGATTGGCAATTTCAAAGCACATTTACTACTGTGGTTTTGCAAGTGATAATTACTGTAACAGCCTGACACATTTTCCTTATAGTTTAGAGAGGCAGAAAAGAGCACATGTCCTAACAGCTACTTGAGAGCATGAGCATGTGGAACCTGGGTGAGTGATTAGACTAGAGCAAAGGAAATGAGCCTTGGTGATGTTGAATGTGTTAGCGTTACACACTACTATCTAAAATACCACACAGTGCTGAATAGTAAGCATGGGAGTGCAGGAGAAGCAGCTGCCTGTGTGCTAAAAGTGTGTTTCTGGAGACTGTGTATTGTGAGGTGCAAGAGAGATCTGCATGGACACTTGCACAACTGCATGAAGACTGCAGAGATGTATGTAACAGGACATGTATGGTAAGGGTTAATTGGAGTTTGGAACATGTAGGAACTACCTCACCCATGGCAGGAGTGGAATGAAAATCTACCCTGTTGTTTTCAAATGTGTTTGCATTTGCCTTTCATCTGTGAGATAGGGATGTGTGCTGAATGCTAACCATCACAGTTCAAGAAAACAAGCTGCCCCTTTCCTACAAGTGCTAGTCTTACAGAAGCACAGCAACACAAATTAAATCTCTGACAACAATTCCTGTTTGCACACAGACTCATGGTGTGATTCTAGGCAGAAAACGATATTTGATTGGCAATTTCAAAGCACATTTACTACTGTGGTAGAGCAAGTGATAATTACTGTAACAGCCTGACACATTTTCCTTATAGTTTAGAGAAGCAGAAAAGAACACATGTCCTACCAGCTACTTGAGACTATGAGCATGTGTAACCTGGGTGAGTGATTAGACTACAGCAAAGGAAATGAGCCTTAGTGATATTGATTGTGTTAGCACTACAGACTGCTATCTGAAATACCACACACTGCTGAATAGTAAGCATGAGAGTGCAGGAGAAGCAGCTGGCTGTGTGCTAAGAGCGTACTCTGGAGACTGTGTATTGTCAGGTGCAAGAGAGATCTGCATGGATGCTTGCACAACTGCATGAAAACTGCACAGATGTATGTAAGAGTACATGTGTGGTAAGGGTTAATTGGAGTTTTCAACATATAGGATCTACCTCACCCATGGCAGGAGTGGAAGGAAAATCTACCATGTTGATTTCAAATATGTTAGCATTTGCCTCTCATTTGTGAGATATTGATTTGTGCTGAATGCTAGCCATCACAGTTCAAGAAAACAAGCTGCCCCTTTCCTACGAATGCAAGTCTTACAGAACCAGACCAACACGAATTAAATCTCTGACAACAATTCCTTTGTGCACACATACTCATGGTGTGATTCTAGGCAGAAAACAATATTTGATTGGCAATTTCAAAGCACATTTACTACTGTGGTTTTGCAAGTGATAATTACTGTAACAGCCTGACACATTTTCCTTATAGTTTAGAGAGGCAGAAAAGAGCACATGTCCTAACAGCTTCTTGAGAGCATGAGCATGTGTAACCTGGGTGAGTGATTAGACTAGAGCAAAGGAAATGAGCCTTGGTGATGTTGAATGTGGTAGCGTTACTCACTGCTATCTGAAATACCACACAGGGCTGAATACTTAGCATGGGAGTGCAGGAGAAGCAGCTGCCTGTGTGCTAAGAGCGTGCTTCTGGAGACTGTGTATTGTCAGGTGCAAGAGAGATCTGCATGGACACTTGCACAACTGCATGAAGACTGCATAGATGTATGTAAGAGTACATGTGTGGTAAGGGTTGATTGGAGTTTTGAACATGTAGGATCTACCTCACCCATTGCAGGAGTGGAAGGAAAATCTACCCTGTTGTTTTCAAATGTGTTAGCATTTGCCTCTCATTTGTGAGATATTGATTTGTGCTGAATGCTAGCCATCACATTTCAAGAAAACAAGCTGCCCCTTTCCTATGAATGCAAGTCTAACAGAACCAGACCACCACAAATTAAATCTCTGACAACATTTCTTTTCTGCACACAGACTCATGGTGTGATTCTAGGCAGAAAACGATATTTGATTGTCAATTTCAAAGCACATTTACTACTGTGGTTTTGCAAGTGATAATTACTGTAACAGCCTGACACATTTTCCTTATAGTTTAGAGAGGCAGAAAAGAGCACATGTCCTAACAGCTACTTGAGAGCATGAGCATGTGGAACCTGAGTGAGTGATTAGACTAGAGCAAAGGAAATGCGCCTTGGTGATGTTGAATGTGGTAGCATTACACACTACTAACTAAAATACCACACAGTGCTGAATACTTAGCATGGGAGTGCAGGAGAAGCAGCTGCCTGTGTGCTAAGAGCGTACTTCTGGAGACTGTGTATTGTCAGGTGCAAGAGAGATCTGCATGGACACTTGCACAACTGCATGAAGACTGCACAGATGTATGTAAGAGTACATGTGTGGTAAGTTTTAATTTGAGTTTGTAACATGTAGGAACTACCTCACCCATTGCAGGAGTGGAAGGAAAATCTACCCTGTTGATTTCAAATGTGTTAGCATTTGCCTCCCATTTGTGTGATATTGATTTGTGCTGAATGCTAGCCATCACACTTCAAGAAAACAAGCTGCCCCTTTCCTACGAATGCAAGTCTAACAGAACCAGACCAACAAGAATTAAATCTCTGACAACAATTCCTTTGTGCACACAGACTCATGGTGTGATTCTAGGCAGAATACAATATTTGATTGTCAATTTCAAAGCACATTTACTACTGTGGTTTTGCAAGTGATAATTGCTGTAACAGCCTGACACATTTTCCTTATAGTTTAGAGAGGCAGAAAAGAGCACATGTCCTAACAGCTCCTTGAGAGCATGAGCATGTGGAACCTGAGTGAGTGATTAGACTAGAGCAAAGGAAATGAGCCTTGGTGATGTTGAATGTGGTAGCATTACACACTACTAACTAAAAAACCACACAGTGCTGAATACTTAGCATGGGAGTGCAGGAGAAGCAGCTGCCTGTGTGCTAAGAGCGTACTTCTGGAGACTGTGTATTGTGAGGTGCAAGAGAGATCTGCATGGACACTTGCACAACTGCATGAAGACTGCAGAGATGTATGTAAGAGTACATGTATGGTAAGTGTTAATTAGAGTTTGAAACATGTAGGAACTACCTCACCCATGGGAGGAGTGGAATGAAAATCTACCCTGTTGTTTTCAAATGTGTTTGCATTTGCCTTTCATCTGTGAGATAGTGATGTGTGCTGAATGCTAACCATCACAGTTCAAGAAAATAAGCTGCCCCTTTCCTACGAGTGCTAGTCTTACAGAAGCACAGCAACACAAATTAAATCTCTGACAACAATTCCTGTGTGCACACAGACTCATGGTGTGATTCTAGGCAGAAAACGATATTTGATTGGCAATTTCAAAGCACATTTACTACTGTGGTAGAGCAACTGATAATTACTGTAACAGCCTGACACATTTTCCTTATAGTTTAGAGAAGCAGAAAAGAACACATGTCCTACCAGCTACTTGAGACTATGAGCATGTGTAACCTGGGTGAGTGATTAGACTACAGCAAAGGAAATGAGCCTTAGTGATATTGATTGTGTTAGCATTACTCACTGCTATCTGAAATACCACACACTGCTGAATAGTAAGCATGAGAGTGCAGGAGAAGCAGCTGGCTGTGTGCTAAGAGCGTACTTCTGGAGACTGTGTATTGTCAGGTGCAAGAGAGATCTGCATGGATGCTTGCACAACTGCATGAAAACTGCACAGATGTATGTATGAGTACATGTGTGGTAAGGGTTAATTGGAGTTTTGAACATATAGGATCTACCTCACCCGTGGCAGGAGTGGAAGGAAAATCTACCATGTAGATTTCAAATATGTTAGCATTTGCCTCTCATTTGTGAGATATTGATTTGTGCTGAATGCTAGCCATCACAGTTCAAGAAAACAAGCTGCCCCTTTCCTACGAATGCAAGTCTTACAGAACCAGACCACCACGAATTAAATCTCTGACAACAATTTCTTTGTGCACACAGACTCATGGTGTGATTCTAGGCAGAAAACAATATTTGTTTGGCAATTTCAAAGCACATTTACTACTGTGGTTTTGCAAGTGATAATTACTGTAACAGCCTGACACATTTTCCTTATAGTTTAGAGAGGCAGAAAAGAGCACATGTCCTAACAGCTACTTGAGAGCATGAGCATGTGTAATCTGGGTGAGTGATTAGACTAGAGCAAAGGAAATGAGCCTTGGTGATGTTGAATGTGGTAGCGTTACTCACTGCTATCTGAAATACCACACAGTGCTGAATACTTAGCATGGGAGTGCAGGAGAAGCAGCTGCCTGTGTGCCAAGAGCGTGCTTCTGGAGACTGTGTATTGTCAGGTGCAAGAGAGATCTGCATGGACGCTTGCACAACTGCATGAAGACTGCACAGATGTATGTAAGAGTACATGTATGGTAAGGGTTAATTGGAGTTTGGAACATGTAGGAACTACCTCGCCCATGGCAGGAGTGGAATGAAAATCTACCCTGTTGTTTTCAAATGTGTTTGCATTTGCCTTTCATCTGTGAGATAGTGATGTGTGCTGAATGCTAACCATCACAGTTCAAGAAAACAAGCTGCCCCTTTCCTACGAGTGCTAGTCTTACAGAAGCACAGCAACACAAATTAAATCTCTGACAACAATTCCTGTGTGCACACAGACTCATGGTGTGATTCTAGGCAGAAAACGATATTTGATTGGCAATTTCAAAGCACATTTACTACTGTGGTTTTGCAAGTGATAATTACTGTAACAGCCTGACACATTTTCCTTATAGTTTAGAGAGGCAGAAAAGAGCACATGTCCTAACAGCTACTTGAGAGCATGAGCATGTGGAACCTGAGTGAGTGATTAGACTAGAGCAAAGGAAATGAGCCTTGGTGATGTTGAATGTGGTAGCATTACACACTACTAACTAAAATACCACACAGTGCTGAATACTTAGCATGGGAGTGCAGGAGAAGCAGCTGCCTGTGTGCTAAGAGCGTACTTCTGGAGACGGTGTATTGTCAGGTGCAAGAGAGATCTGCATGGACACTTGCACAGCTGCATGAAGACTGCACAGATGTATGTAAGAGTACATGTGTGGTAAGTTTTAATTTGAGTTTGTAACATGTAGGAACTACCTCACCCATTGCAGGAGTGGAAGGAAAATCTACCCTGTTGATTTCAAATGTGTTAGCATTTGCCTCCCATTTGTGTGATATTGATTTGTGCTGAATGCTAGCCATCACACTTCAAGAAAACAAGCTGCCCCTTTCCTACGAATGCAAGTCTAACAGAACCAGACCAACAAGAATTAAATCTCTGACAACAACCTTTGTGCACACAGACTCATGGTGTGATTCTAGGCAGAATACGATATTTGATTGTCAATTTCAAAGCACATTTACTACTGTGGTTTTGCAAGTGATAATTACTGTAACAGCCTGACACATTTTCTTTATAGTTTAGAGAGGCAGAAAAGAGCACATGTCCTAACAGCTACTTGAGAGCATGAGCATGTGGAACCTGGGTGAGTGATTAGACTAGAGCAAAGGAAATGAGCCTTGGTGATGTTGAATGTGTTAGCGTTACACACTACTATCTAAAATACCACACAGTGCTGAATAGTAAGCATGGGAGTGCAGGAGAAGCAGCTGCCTGTGTGCTAAAAGTGTGTTTCTGGAGACTGTGTATTGTGAGGTGCAAGAGAGATCTGCATGGACACTTGCACAACTGCATGAAGACTGCAGAGATGTATGTAACAGGACATGTATGGTAAGGGTTAATTGGAGTTTGGAACATGTAGGAACTACCTCACCCATGGCAGGAGTGGAATGAAAATCTACCCTGTTGTTTTCAAATGTGTTTGCATTTGCCTTTCATCTGTGAGATAGGGATGTGTGCTGAATGCTAACCATCACAGTTCAAGAAAACAAGCTGCCCCTTTCCTACAAGTGCTAGTCTTACAGAAGCACAGCAACACAAATTAAATCTCTGACAACAATTCCTGTTTGCACACAGACTCATGGTGTGATTCTAGGCAGAAAACGATATTTGATTGGCAATTTCAAAGCACATTTACTACTGTGGTAGAGCAAGTGATAATTACTGTAACAGCCTGACACATTTTCCTTATAGTTTAGAGAAGCAGAAAAGAACACATGTCCTACCAGCTACTTGAGACTATGAGCATGTGTAACCTGGGTGAGTGATTAGACTACAGCAAAGGAAATGAGCCTTAGTGATATTGATTGTGTTAGCACTACAGACTGCTATCTGAAATACCACACACTGCTGAATAGTAAGCATGAGAGTGCAGGGGAAGCAGCTGGCTGTGTGCTAAGAGCGTACTCTGGAGACTGTGTATTGTCAGGTGGAAGAGAGATCTGCATGGATGCTTGCACAACTGCATGAAAACTGCACAGATGTATGTAAGAGTACATGTGTGGTAAGGGTTAATTGGAGTTTTGAACATATAGGATCTACCTCACCCATGGCAGGAGTGGAAGGAAAATCTACCATGTTGATTTCAAATATGTTAGCATTTGCCTCTCATTTGTGAGATATTGATTTGTGCTGAATGCTAGCCATCACAGTTCAAGAAAACAAGCTGCCCCTTTCCTACGAATGCAAGTCTTATAGAACCAGACCACCACGAATTAAATCTCTGACAACAATTCCTTTGTGCACACAGACTCATGGTGTGATTCTAGGCAGAAAACAATATTTGATTGGCAATTTCAAAGCACATTTACTACTGTGGTTTTGCAAGTGATAATTACTGTAACAGCCTGACACATTTTCCTTATGGTTTAGAGAGGCAGAAAAGAGCACATGTCCTAACAGCTACTTGAGAGCATGAGCATGTGTAACCTGGGTGAGTGATTAGACTAGAGCAAAGGAAATGAGCCTTGGTGATGTTGAATGTGGTAGCGTTACTCACTGCTATCTGAAATACCACACAGTGCTGAATACTTAGCATGGGAGTGCAGGAGAAGCAGCTGCCTGTGTGCTAAGAGCGTGCTTCTGGAGACTGTGTATTGTCAGGTGCAAGAGAGATCTGCATGGACGCTTGCACAACTGCATGAAGACTGCACAGATGTATGTAAGAGTACATGTGGGGTAAGGGTTAATTGGAGTTTTGAACATGCAGGATCTACCTCACCCATTGCAGGAGTGTAAGGAAAATCTACCGTGTTGTTTTCAAATGTGTTAGCATTTGCCTCTCATTTGTGAGATATTGATTTGTGCTGAATGCTAGCCATCACAGTTCAAGAAAACAAGCTGCCCCTTTCCTACGAATGCAAGTCTTACAGAACCAGACCAACACGAATTAAATCTCTGACAACAATTCCTGTGTGCACACAGACTCATGGTGTGATTCTAGACAGAAAACGATTTTTGATTGGCAATTTCAAAGCACATTTACTACTGTGGTTTTGTAAGTGATAATTACTGTAACAGCCTGACACATTTTCCTTATAGTTTAGAGAGGCAGAAAAGAGCACATGTCCTAACAGCTTCTTGAGAGCATGAGCATGTGTAACCTGGGTGAGTGATTAGACTAGAGCAAAGGAAATGAGCCTTGGTGATGTTGAATGTGGTAGCGTTACTCACTGCTATCTGAAATACCACACAGTGCTGAATACTTAGCATGGGAGTGCAGGAGAAGCAGCTGCCTGTGTGCTAAGAGCGTGCTTCTGGAGACTGTGTATTGTCAGGTGCAAGAGAGATCTGCATGGACACTTGCACAACTGCATGAAGACTGCATAGATGTATGTAAGAGTACATGTGTGGTAAGGGTTGATTGGAGTTTTGAACATGTAGGATCTACCTCACCCATTGCAGGAGTGGAAGGAAAATCTACCCTGTTGTTTTCAAATGTGTTAGCATTTGCCTCTCATTTGTGAGATATTGATTTGTGCTGAATGCTAGCCATCACATTTCAAGAAAACAAGCTGCCCCTTTCCTATGAATGCAAGTCTAACAGAACCAGACCACCACAAATTAAATCTCTGACAACATTTCTTTTCTGCACACAGACTCATGGTGTGATTCTAGGCAGAAAACGATATTTGATTGTCAATTTCAAAGCACATTTACTACTGTGGTTTTGCAAGTGATAATTACTGTAACAGCCTGACACATTTTCCTTATAGTTTAGAGAGGCAGAAAAGAGCACATGTCCTAACAGCTACTTGAGAGCATGAGCATGTGGAACCTGAGTGAGTGATTAGACTAGAGCAAAGGAAATGCGCCTTGGTGATGTTGAATGTGGTAGCATTACACACTACTAACTAAAATACCACACAGTGCTGAATACTTAGCATGGGAGTGCAGGAGAAGCAGCTGCCTGTGTGCTAAGAGCGTACTTCTGGAGACTGTGTATTGTCAGGTGCAAGAGAGATCTGCATGGACACTTGCACAACTGCATGAAGACTGCACAGATGTATGTAAGAGTACATGTGTGGTAAGTTTTAATTTGAGTTTGTAACATGTAGGAACTACCTCACCCATTGCAGGAGTGGAAGGAAAATCTACCCTGTTGATTTCAAATGTGTTAGCATTTGCCTCCCATTTGTGTGATATTGATTTGTGCTGAATGCTAGCCATCACACTTCAAGAAAACAAGCTGCCCCTTTCCTACGAATGCAAGTCTAACAGAACCAGACCAACAAGAATTAAATCTCTGACAACAATTCCTTTGTGCACACAGACTCATGGTGTGATTCTAGGCAGAATACAATATTTGATTGTCAATTTCAAAGCACATTTACTACTGTGGTTTTGCAAGTGATAATTGCTGTAACAGCCTGACACATTTTCCTTATAGTTTAGAGAGGCAGAAAAGAGCACATGTCCTAACAGCTCCTTGAGAGCATGAGCATGTGGAACCTGAGTGAGTGATTAGACTAGAGCAAAGGAAATGAGCCTTGGTGATGTTGAATGTGGTAGCATTACACACTACTAACTAAAAAACCACACAGTGCTGAATACTTAGCATGGGAGTGCAGGAGAAGCAGCTGCCTGTGTGCTAAGAGCGTACTTCTGGAGACTGTGTATTGTGAGGTGCAAGAGAGATCTGCATGGACACTTGCACAACTGCATGAAGACTGCAGAGATGTATGTAAGAGTACATGTATGGTAAGTGTTAATTGGAGTTTGAAACATGTAGGAACTACCTCACCCATGGCAGGAGTGGAATGAAAATCTACCCTGTTGTTTTCAAATGTGTTTGCATTTGCCTTTCATCTGTGAGATAGTGATGTGTGCTGAATGCTAACCATCACAGTTCAAGAAAATAAGCTGCCCCTTTCCTACGAGTGCTAGTCTTACAGAAGCACAGCAACACAAATTAAATCTCTGACAACAATTCCTGTGTGCACACAGACTCATGGTGTGATTCTAGGCAGAAAACGATATTTGATTGGCAATTTCAAAGCACATTTACTACTGTGGTAGAGCAACTGATAATTACTGTAACAGCCTGACACATTTTCCTTATAGTTTAGAGAAGCAGAAAAGAACACATGTCCTACCAGCTACTTGAGACTATGAGCATGTGTAACCTGGGTGAGTGATTAGACTACAGCAAAGGAAATGAGCCTTAGTGATATTGATTGTGTTAGCATTACTCACTGCTATCTGAAATACCACACACTGCTGAATAGTAAGCATGAGAGTGCAGGAGAAGCAGCTGGCTGTGTGCTAAGAGCGTACTTCTGGAGACTGTGTATTGTCAGGTGCAAGAGAGATCTGCATGGATGCTTGCACAACTGCATGAAAACTGCACAGATGTATGTATGAGTACATGTGTGGTAAGGGTTAATTGGAGTTTTGAACATATAGGATCTACCTCACCCGTGGCAGGAGTGGAAGGAAAATCTACCATGTAGATTTCAAATATGTTAGCATTTGCCTCTCATTTGTGAGATATTGATTTGTGCTGAATGCTAGCCAACACAGTTCAAGAAAACAAGCTGCCCCTTTCCTACGAATGCAAGTCTTACAGAACCAGACCACCACGAATTAAATCTCTGACAACAATTTCTTTGTGCACACAGACTCATGGTGTGATTCTAGGCAGAAAACAATATTTGTTTGGCAATTTCAAAGCACATTTACTACTGTGGTTTTGCAAGTGATAATTACTGTAACAGCCTGACACATTTTCCTTATAGTTTAGAGAGGCAGAAAAGAGCACATGTCCTAACAGCTACTTGAGAGCATGAGCATGTGTAACCTGGGTGAGTGATTAGACTAGAGCAAAGGAAATGAGCCTTGGTGATGTTGAATGTGGTAGCGTTACTCACTGCTATCTGAAATACCACACAGTGCTGAATACTTAGCATGGGAGTGCAGGAGAAGCAGCTGCCTGTGTGCCAAGAGCGTGCTTCTGGAGACTGTGTATTGTCAGGTGCAAGAGAGATCTGCATGGACGCTTGCACAACTGCATGAAGACTGCACAGATGTATGTAAGAGTACATGTATGGTAAGGGTTAATTGGAGTTTGGAACATGTAGGAACTACCTCGCCCATGGCAGGAGTGGAATGAAAATCTACCCTGTTGTTTTCAAATGTGTTTGCATTTGCCTTTCATCTGTGAGATAGTGATGTGTGCTGAATGCTAACCATCACAGTTCAAGAAAACAAGCTGCCCCTTTCCTACGAGTGCTAGTCTTACAGAAGCACAGCAACACAAATTAAATCTCTGACAACAATTCCTGTGTGCACACAGACTCATGGTGTGATTCTAGGCAGAAAACGATATTTGATTGGCAATTTCAAAGCACATTTACTACTGTGGTTTTGCAAGTGATAATTACTGTAACAGCCTGACACATTTTCCTTATAGTTTAGAGAGGCAGAAAAGAGCACATGTCCTAACAGCTACTTGAGAGCATGAGCATGTGGAACCTGAGTGAGTGATTAGACTAGAGCAAAGGAAATGAGCCTTGGTGATGTTGAATGTGGTAGCATTACACACTACTAACTAAAATACCACACAGTGCTGAATACTTAGCATGGGAGTGCAGGAGAAGCAGCTGCCTGTGTGCTAAGAGCGTACTTCTGGAGACGGTGTATTGTCAGGTGCAAGAGAGATCTGCATGGACACTTGCACAACTGCATGAAGACTGCACAGATGTATGTAAGAGTACATGTGTGGTAAGTTTTAATTTGAGTTTGTAACATGTAGGAACTACCTCACCCATTGCAGGAGTGGAAGGAAAATCTACCCTGTTGATTTCAAATGTGTTAGCATTTGCCTCCCATTTGTGTGATATTGATTTGTGCTGAATGCTAGCCATCACACTTCAAGAAAACAAGCTGCCCCTTTCCTACGAATGCAAGTCTAACAGAACCAGACCAACAAGAATTAAATCTCTGACAACAACCTTTGTGCACACAGACTCATGGTGTGATTCTAGGCAGAATACGATATTTGATTGTCAATTTCAAAGCACATTTACTACTGTGGTTTTGCAAGTGATAATTACTGTAACAGCCTGACACATTTTCTTTATAGTTTAGAGAGGCAGAAAAGAGCACATGTCCTAACAGCTACTTGAGAGCATGAGCATGTGGAACCTGAGTGAGTGATTAGACTAGAGCAAAGGAAATGCGCCTTGGTGATGTTGAATGTGGTAGCATTACACACTACTAACTAAAATATCACACAGTGCTGAATACTTAGCATGGGAGTGCAGGAGAAGCAGCTGCCTGTGTGCTAAGAGCGTACTTCTGGAGACTGTGTATTGTCAGGTGCAAGAGAGATCTGCATGGACACTTGCACAGCTGCATGAAGACTGCACAGATGTATGTAAGAGTACATGTGTGGTAAGTTTTAATTTGAGTTTGTAACATGTAGGAACTACCTCACCCATTGCAGGAGTGGAAGGAAAATCTACCCTGTTGATTTCAAATGTGTTAGCATTTGCCTCTCATTTGTGTGATATTGATTTGTGCTGAATGCTAGCCATCACACTTCAAGAAAACAAGCTGCCCCTTTCCTACGAATGCAAGTCTAACAGAACCAGACCAACACGAATTAAATCTCTGACAACAATTCCTTTGTGCACACAGACTCATGGTGTGATTCTAGGCAGAATACAATATTTGATTGTCAATTTCAAAGCACATTTACTACTGTGGTTTTGCAAGTGATAATTACTGTAACAGCCTGACACATTTTCCTTATAGTTTAGAGAGGCAGAAAAGAGCACATGTCCTAACAGCTTCTTGAGAGCATGAGCATGTGTAACCTGGGTGAGTGATTAGACTAGAGCAAAGGAAATGAGCCTTGGTGATGTTGAATGTGGTAGCGTTACTCACTGCTATCTGAAATACCACACAGTGCTGAATACTTAGCATGGGAGTGCAGGAGAAGCAGCTGCCTGTGTGCTAAGAGCGTGCTTCTGGAGACTGTGTATTGTCAGGTGCAAGAGAGATCTGCATGGACACTTGCACAACTGCATGAAGACTGCATAGATGTATGTAAGAGTACATGTGTGGTAAGGGTTGATTGGAGTTTTGAACATGTAGGATCTACCTCACCCATTGCAGGAGTGGAAGGAAAATCTACCCTGTTGTTTTCAAATGTGTTAGCATTTGCCTCTCATTTGTGAGATATTGATTTGTGCTGAATGCTAGCCATCACATTTCAAGAAAACAAGCTGCCCCTTTCCTATGAATGCAAGTCTAACAGAACCAGACCACCACAAATTAAATCTCTGACAACATTTCTTTTCTGCACACAGACTCATGGTGTGATTCTAGGCAGAAAACGATATTTGATTGTCAATTTCAAAGCACATTTACTACTGTGGTTTTGCAAGTGATAATTACTGTAACAGCCTGACACATTTTCCTTATAGTTTAGAGAGGCAGAAAAGAGCACATGTCCTAACAGCTACTTGAGAGCATGAGCATGTGGAACCTGAGTGAGTGATTAGACTAGAGCAAAGGAAATGCGCCTTGGTGATGTTGAATGTGGTAGCATTACACACTACTAACTAAAATACCACACAGTGCTGAATACTTAGCATGGGAGTGCAGGAGAAGCAGCTGCCTGTGTGCTAAGAGCGTACTTCTGGAGACTGTGTATTGTCAGGTGCAAGAGAGATCTGCATGGACACTTGCACAACTGCATGAAGACTGCACAGATGTATGTAAGAGTACATGTGTGGTAAGTTTTAATTTGAGTTTGGAACATGTAGGAACTACCTCACCCATTGCAGGAGTGGAAGGAAAATCTACCCTGTTGATTTCAAATGTGTTAGCATTTGCCTCCCATTTGTGTGATATTGATTTGTGCTGAATGCTAGCCATCACACTTCAAGAAAACAAGCTGCCCCTTTCCTACGAATGCAAGTCTAACAGAACCAGACCAACAAGAATTAAATCTCTGACAACAATTCCTTTGTGCACACAGACTCATGGTGTGATTCTAGGCAGAATACAATATTTGATTGTCAATTTCAAAGCACATTTACTACTGTGGTTTTGCAAGTGATAATTACTGTAACAGCCTGACACATTTTCCTTATAGTTTAGAGAGGCAGAAAAGAGCACATGTCCTAACAGCTCCTTGAGAGCATGAGCATGTGGAACCTGAGTGAGTGATTAGACTAGAGCAAAGGAAATGAGCCTTGGTGATGTTGAATGTGGTAGCATTACACACTACTAACTAAAAAACCACACAGTGCTGAATACTTAGCATGGGAGTGCAGGAGAAGCAGCTGCCTGTGTGCTAAGAGCGTACTTCTGGAGACTGTGTATTGTGAGGTGCAAGAGAGATCTGCATGGACACTTGCACAACTGCATGAAGACTGCAGAGATGTATGTAAGAGTACATGTATGGTAAGTGTTAATTGGAGTTTGGAACATGTAGGAACTACCTCACCCATGGCAGGAGTGGAATGAAAATCTACCCTGTTGTTTTCAAATGTGTTTGCATTTGCCTTTCATCTGTGAGATAGTGATGTGTGCTGAATGCTAACCATCACAGTTCAAGAAAATAAGCTGCCCCTTTCCTACGAGTGCTAGTCTTACAGAAGCACAGCAACACAAATTAAATCTCTGACAACAATTCCTGTGTGCACACAGACTCATGGTGTGATTCTAGGCAGAAAACGATATTTGATTGGCAATTTCAAAGCACATTTACTACTGTGGTAGAGCAACTGATAATTACTGTAACAGCCTGACACATTTTCCTTATTGTTTAGAGAAGCAGAAAAGAACACATGTCCTACCAGCTACTTGAGACTATGAGCATGTGTAACCTGGGTGAGTGATTAGACTACAGCAAAGGAAATGAGCCTTAGTGATATTGATTGTGTTAGCATTACTCACTGCTATCTGAAATACCACACACTGCTGAATAGTAAGCATGAGAGTGCAGGAGAAGCAGCTGGCTGTGTGCTAAGAGCGTACTTCTGGAGACTGTGTATTGTCAGGTGCAAGAGAGATCTGCATGGATGCTTGCACAACTGCATGAAAACTGCACAGATGTATGTATGAGTACATGTGTGGTAAGGGTTAATTGGAGTTTTGAACATATAGGATCTACCTCACCCATGGCAGGAGTGGAAGGAAAATCTACCATGTAGATTTCAAATATGTTAGCATTTGCCTCTCATTTGTGAGATATTGATTTGTGCTGAATGCTAGCCATCACAGTTCAAGAAAACAAGCTGCCCCTTTCCTACGAATGCAAGTCTTACAGAACCAGACCACCACGAATTAAATCTCTGACAACAATTCCTTTGTGCACACAGACTCATGGTGTGATTCTAGGCAGAAAACAATATTTGTTTGGCAATTTCAAAGCACATTTACTACTGTGGTTTTGCAAGTGATAATTACTGTAACAGCCTGACACATTTTCCTTATAGTTTAGAGAGGCAGAAAAGAGCACATGTCCTAACAGCTACTTGAGAGCATGAGCATGTGTAACCTGGGTGAGTGATTAGACTAGAGCAAAGGAAATGAGCCTTGGTGATGTTGAATGTGGTAGCGTTACTCACTGCTATCTGAAATACCACACAGTGCTGAATACTTAGCATGGGAGTGCAGGAGAAGCAGCTGCCTGTGTGCCAAGAGCGTGCTTCTGGAGACTGTGTATTGCCAGGTGCAAGAGAGATCTGCATGGACGCTTGCACAACTGCATGAAGACTGCACAGATGTATGTAAGAGTACATGTATGGTAAGGGTTAATTGGAGTTTGGAACATGTAGGAACTACCTCGCCCATGGCAGGAGTGGAATGAAAATCTACCCTGTTGTTTTCAAATGTGTTTGCATTTGCCTTTCATCTGTGAGATAGTGATGTGTGCTGAATGCTAACCATCACAGTTCAAGAAAACAAGCTGCTCCTTTCCTACGAGTGCTAGTCTTACAGAAGCACAGCAACACAAATTAAATCTCTGACAACAATTCCTGTGTGCACACAGACTCATGGTGTGATTCTAGGCAGAAAACGATATTTGATTGGCAATTTCAAAGCACATTTACTACTGTGGTTTTGCAAGTGATAATTACTGTAACAGCCTGACACATTTTCCTTATAGTTTAGAGAGGCAGAAAAGAGCACATGTCCTAACAGCTACTTGAGAGCATGAGCATGTGGAACCTGAGTGAGTGATTAGACTAGAGCAAAGGAAATGAGCCTTGGTGATGTTGAATGTGGTAGCATTACACACTACTAACTAAAATACCACACAGTGCTGAATACTTAGCATGGGAGTGCAGGAGAAGCAGCTGCCTGTGTGCTAAGAGCGTACTTCTGGAGACGGTGTATTGTCAGGTGCAAGAGAGATCTGCATGGACACTTGCACAACTGCATGAAGACTGCACAGATGTATGTAAGAGTACATGTGTGGTAAGTTTTAATTTGAGTTTGTAACATGTAGGAACTACCTCACCCATTGCAGGAGTGGAAGGAAAATCTACCCTGTTGATTTCAAATGTGTTAGCATTTGCCTCCCATTTGTGTGATATTGATTTGTGCTGAATGCTAGCCATCACACTTCAAGAAAACAAGCTGCCCCTTTCCTACGAATGCAAGTCTAACAGAACCAGACCAACAAGAATTAAATCTCTGACAACAACCTTTGTGCACACAGACTCATGGTGTGATTCTAGGCAGAATACGATATTTGATTGTCAATTTCAAAGCACATTTACTACTGTGGTTTTGCAAGTGATAATTACTGTAACAGCCTGACACATTTTCTTTATAGTTTAGAGAGGCAGAAAAGAGCACATGTCCTAACAGCTACTTGAGAGCATGAGCATGTGGAACCTGAGTGAGTGATTAGACTAGAGCAAAGGAAATGCGCCTTGGTGATGTTGAATGTGGTAGCATTACACACTACTAACTAAAATACCACACAGTGCTGAATACTTAGCATGGGAGTGCAGGAGAAGCAGCTGCCTGTGTGCTAAGAGCGTACTTCTGGAGACTGTGTATTGTCAGGTGCAAGAGAGATCTGCATGGACACTTGCACAGCTGCATGAAGACTGCACAGATGTATGTAAGAGTACATGTGTGGTAAGTTTTAATTTGAGTTTGTAACATGTAGGAACTACCTCACCCATTGCAGGAGTGGAAGGAAAATCTACCCTGTTGATTTCAAATGTGTTAGCATTTGCCTCTCATTTGTGTGATATTGATTTGTGCTGAATGCTAGCCATCACACTTCAAGAAAACAAGCTGCCCCTTTCCTACGAATGCAAGTCTAACAGAACCAGACCAACACGAATTAAATCTCTGACAACAATTCCTTTGTGCACACAGACTCATGGTGTGATTCTAGGCAGAATACGATATTTGATTGTCAATTTCAAAGTACATTTACTACTGTGGTTTTGCAAGTGATAATTACTGTAACAGCCTGACACATTTTCCTTATAGTTTAGAGAGGCAGAAAAGAGCACATGTCCTAACAGCTACTTGAGAGCATGAGCATGTGGAACCTGAGTGAGTGATTAGACTAGAGCAAAGGAAATGAGCCTTGGTGATGTTGAATGTGGTAGCATTACACACTACTAACTAAAATACCACACAGTGCTGAATACTTAGCATGGGAGTGCAGGAGAAGCAGCTGCCTGTGTGCTAAGAGTGTACTTCTGGAGACTGTGTATTGTCAGGTGCAAGAGAGATCTGCATGGACACTTGCACAACTGGATGAAGACTGCACAGATGTATGTAAGAGTACATGTGTGGTAATTTTTTATTTGAGTTTGTAACATGTAGGAACTACCTCACCCATTTCAGGAGTGGAAGGAAAATCTACCCTGTTGATTTCAAATGTGTTAGCATTTGCCTCTCATTTGTGTGATATTGATTTGTGCTGAATGCTAGCCATCACACTTCAAGGAAACAAGCTGCCCCTTTCCTACGAATGCAAGTCTTACAGAACCAGACCAACACAAATTAAATCTCTGACAACAATTCCTTTGTGCACACAGACTCATGGTGTGATTCTAGGCAGAAAACAGTATTCCTGGGTGATACCAGTACACCTTAACTTATGGTGAAGACATACTCCATAATATCTTACAAGTTCAAGGCAGTTAAATATCTTCCAAAACATAAAATGTAAAACACAACTTTAAAACAAGAATCACATTTATATTTTTTATATCAAAATGCACCACATACATCCCCTCTCAAATTCATAACTCACCTGTAAAAGTAGTTAGTTGAGAAAGAAATGTGGCACTCACACAGCAGATTATCAGAGCCAGAATCTCTGAACTGTACACCTCTCAGCAGAACCAGTAAATGGCAATCTTTCCCTCTCTTTTTTCACACATATACATGTTAACTTCAAATCACAGTGCTTCCCACATTTTTTCAAATGGAAACACACATTTCTATTGGTTGCAAATTTCAACCCTTTCTAAATGATCCCTACCCCCAACATGACTTCTGCCTGCTACCATAGCAACAGGTCATGGAACACTGGTGTGAGCAGAGAGGTCAGAAGTTCAGCACACAATGTTTCTAATCCAAAGAGCAAGAGTGCTTGACTTTTCAAACCTAACAACAAATCCAAAGTAATGTTCTGTGGGAACACATTTTTCTGAACCAATACAAAACATGCTTTTAAAAATTTAAACATACAGCCTAGTTTTTAGTGTTGAATGGTCTGAAACAGCCAATGAGTTCTTTTTATTTAAAAAAAAAGTATGTAAGCCTCCATTTTACAACTATCTTTCTTTTCATATTGCCATTCTACTGAAAGACACCTTCTGAGTGCATCCAGATCTCCTTGAAAGATGTTCACAGTGTGGATTGTAGGTCATAGCTATGTCTTCTGGAGTGAAAAGTATGCAGAAAAAAGAGGTATTTTGAAAGACCTTGCTTTGCCAAATGTAGACATTAAATGGATTGGTCGGAGAGGGTTAAAGTGGCACCAATTAATGCCTTTGGTGAAATCCTTTCTACATCTCCCACAGCCTGACCTTATAATTGTGCACTGTGGTGGAAATGACCTAGGCACTTTAACTGGGGTTCGTCTGGAAATGCTTGTTAAGGACACCTTTGTGCAATTGATGTCACTTTTTCCGCAAACTACCTTTGTATATTCTAATATATGCCAAAGCCAAAAGTGGAACTGGTCCAACCAATATTGTCCGCAGATTGACAAAGCAAGAAAGCACGTCAATAAGTCTGTTTCTGCTTTCCTCAGAGACTATGGTATGGGTTCTATATACCACAACAACTTGCGTTACAACATGCAAGGCATTTATAGAGGAGATGGTGTTCATTTCACAGATGAAGGCAACAGAGTCTTCCTCTTGAACTTTAGACTCTGCATCGGTACTTACTTGTAGGTACAAAAAAACACTCAATGAACACAACGGCTCTTTTTAGAGCCAACCAACATCTAAACACTTAAACTTCATTTTTAATTCTATTTTTTTATGTTATTTTTGCCGCCGTGCGCGCACTGTATGCGTACCGTGCGCGCACCCCGCGATATTTTTTTTAAATTTTTTTTTTTTGAGACCTAAGGGGTCTTTCATGGTCCCCCTGAGAAGGCCTAGGGGGTCAGGGACTCTCTACCCTGCCCCCTTTTCACGTTCTCCACTTGTGTTTTTAGCTCTCTTCTGCCTCTAAAACTCAAAATGGCGGCTGGGGGTGCACGCACCGTGCACACACCCCGCGATTTTTTGAAAAAAAAATGTTTTTTTCACCCTTCGGGGTCCTTCAGGGACCCCCTGACAAAGGCTGGGGGGTCAGGAACTCTCTACCCTGCCCCCTTTTCACGTTCTCCACCTTTCTTTTTCCCTGACACACAAAATGGTGGCCGACACTTCCTGATTTCGACCGATTCGAATGTTGACTGTCATGAATCCACCAATCAGAATTACGCTCGCGCACGGTGCGCGCACGGTGCGCGGCTATAAATATTTGTGTACTTTAACCGCAATTTTCTCAGGAACTACTGAACAGATTGACTCCAAATATGCAAAAGGCACATCCCTGACCTGAGGACTACCTCTTTGCCAAATTTCAAGTAATTCTGTTCAGCCGTTCGGGCTGTACCTTCGACTAAAGGTCCTATGGGAAAATGCATGGGGAAAACGCGTTTTGGGACCCCCCTTATTTCTCGGCCCCCGCTTGACGAATCCCCCCGAGACTTTCAGGGTAGGAGCTGAGCGGAGCGCCCCATTAATTTTGATGGCGAGGATTCGTCAACCGGCGCCAAAGTTATTCAAATTAGAATTTTCAGATTTCCTATGGAAACACGGTCCTAACTATAACTATCTACTGGCGACCGCCAGTAGATAATATGTGTGTGTGTGTGTGTGTGTGTGTGTATGTGTGTGTGTGTGTGATCAAGGCTCTCCCGGGTCGAAACGCGTCATGCTGATGGTGTGTTAATGGGAGGACTAAATCTTCGATGCTGCACCAAATTGTGGTCCGTGCTCCAATTCTTGCAGAAGCCAGCGAAGCAAAAGTGGAGTTTTCCTGATATATATACATTATATATATTGCTTGTAAAACATTGAAGGGTATTTTAACATTGAGGTTTTAATCCAATTTTATTTAATTGTCAAAATAATTTTTATGTGGAAATTTTAAGTGCAAGGATTTTAGCTTGTGTTTTATATGTGTTTTATACAAGTTTTATTGACGTTTTTCTATGTATAATGATATTACAATCAAGGTATTTTACTATGATTTTTAATGATTATCCTGATGATATTTGATAATAATTTTATCTATATACATTGATTACTGTCAAGATGACTTTAGTAATAATACATGGTAAACATCGATGCCAATTTGCACAAGCTACGTATGAGACATACATAGAAAAGTAGCACATGCACTTTATCTGTTGCATAAATTGCACTAGACCTAACCAACATATATGATAGCGATAGCAAGAACAGTGAATTAACCCGCATACACATAGATAATTGAAAGGGTCATTAGGTATTTATACCGATATAAAGATATTTGACCTATGTAATCCGGCTGAATAAAAACGCATCATCAGTGTCAGGAATTGACATAAATCAATTTGAACAATTTCCACCTCAATTATTTTCAATACAAATAAGAAGTACAACTATATAGGGGTTGATATACCTCGATGTTACATACTGGGGCTCCAGTATTGACATAGAAACAGAGCCATGGATGCTCGCCTGCAGTAAAATGATAAAATGATGAAATTAAGAAAAACTGTGTCAACTAATGTATTAAATTCACACTCAGGGAATTGGGGGCCATATGTATCAAGCCCTTTTCCCTTTCGCAAACGGGCCGGTTCTCAGAATCGGACCGTTTGCGAATGGGAAAAGGTCTTTTGGGATGTATCATCCCAAAAGGGCTTTGCAAATTAGAGAATCGCAAATTTGCGATTCTCTATTTTGTGATTGCATTTAAGGAATTGCAAATTGCGATTCCTTAAATACGATGTAACAAGCACCCAAGTTGTGCGGTTTCTCCTTAAGAAATCGCAAATTACCACCAACTTCAAGTTGGTGGTAATTTGCGATTTCTTTGAAAGATGCGCTTTTTGGCATTTTTCCAAAGTGCCATGTGGCGCACATACATGCCCTTAGGGCATGTATGTGCGCCACATGCACACACATGCTCATTTCAGGGGTGCATCAGGGTATCCTTATGACACCCTTGCACCCTTGAAATTATTCTCAATTTGCGATTCTCTAATTGAGAATCGCTAATTGAGAATGTCTTCACATTCATTCCTATGGGCCTCCTGGCCCATAGGAATGAATGGGAAGGTATTCCTTAATTGCGTTTCGCAATTTGCTAATCGCAATTAAGGAATGCCAAGGAATCGCTAACAATTTGCGAATTTTTACTTACATCTCGTTTGCGATTCCCAAATAGCGATTCTCAAAAAATCGCTACTGGAGAACCGCAAATAGAGAATTTGATACGTATGCCCCTGGGTGATTTAGCACAAAGCACTTTAAACACATATAGCACTTTTTTGAACACCTGTGCAGATATACGTGAGGACAGGAAAATACATAAATATACCAAAGCTAATGGTTTTAACCAAAATCAAATTATATTTATGAATTGTTACTGCCATGCTTTTATCATCAATTTTTACCCTTTTGTACATATGCCGATATCAGTGTATCAGTGATTTTGAGTAGTAACTTTTCTATGTGTATAGCGTAATTTGCACAGGTGAATGTAGTCACGCTTTCACTAGCCACTTTAAATATACCAATGATAACGCTGAACTCTGTCATGTGATCAAGGCTCCCATGAGAGCTGAAATGCGTTATGCTGTCTTGCACTAAATAAAGGACTATAATCGCACTATATCGTGGTCCGGACCAGTTTTTTTGAGAGATTCAAGCAATATACGGTGACAAATTGATATATATATATAACCTACGGGCAGTCACCCGTAGGTAGTTATAGATAGGACCTAGGGGCTAATCCTATGCTTAAAGACTTTGATAGAAAAGCAGACATTTGAGGTGAGCAGATCTAGAGTGTCGCTGGTGTAGAGAGTGCTCTGTACAGGAGCTGCTTTCCACCTAAACTTGAGAACCACACAGAGTTCTCTGCTTCTTTTTTTTTGCATAATTTATGTGTCACTCTTTCCTGAAAGGGTGTTGTTTTGACTTATACTGGGTGCTCCCTTGTGTCTGGACAATGCTATACCTCTCTGAAGAGCTCTAATTAGAGCGAAACACTGTGTCAGGGGTTGCTTTTACTCATTTCAGGTTGGCTTGAATGGTATTTTACCAATTAAAACCTTTAATACTGTGCCTGGAGTGGTAAATGGCTTTTGTCATTTTACAGCTCGGCATGGACAGCACTGCGCTAGTTCTATGCTTAAAGACTTTGCTGTAGAAATGGCAATAGACTTTGTCCCTTTCTATCTCGGCGTGGATGGCACTGTGCTAATCCAATGCTTAAAGACTTTGATAGAAAACAGACATTTGAGGTGAGCAGATCTAGTGTGTCGCTGGTGTTGAGAGTGCTCTGTACAGGAGCTGCTTTCCACCTAAACTTGAGAACTACCCAGAGTTCTCTGCTTCTTTTTTTTTTGCATAATTTATGTGTCACTCTTTCCTGAAAGGGTGTTGTTTTGACTTATACTGGGTGCTCCCTTCTGTCTGGACTATGCTATACCTCTCTGAAGAGCTCTAATTAGAGTGAAACACTGCGTCAAGGGTTGCTTTTACTCATTTCAGGTTGGCTTGGATGGTACTTTACCAACTCAAACATGTAATACTGTGCCTGGAGTGGTAAATGGCTTTTGTCATTTTACAGCTCGGCATGAACAGCACTGCGCTAGTTCTATGCTTAAAGACTTTGCTGTAGAAATGGCAAAAGACTTTGTCCCTTTCTATCTCAGCGTGGATGGCACTGTGCTAATCCAATGATTAAAAACTTTGATAGAAATATATTACCTACGGGTAGTTATAGTAAGGACCTAGGCGCCGAAGATAATGATGGTGAGACCGCCACCGACAGACTGTCGGTGGCAGTCTCACTGCCATCGTATACATGTTTACCGCCAGCCATATTATGATAGTGGGTGGACGGTTGGGGGTGGAAAGACCGTCCAACAGTAATATGACGGGCTCAAGGAGCCCGTTGGACTGTCTGTAATGCCTACAATGGTGGAGGTGCCTACCATGCACCGCCATAGGCATTACGGTGAAGCTTTCCGCCAGCCATTTGATAGCAGTGAACACGCCATGAAAAGGCTGGCGGAAAGTGACTTTCCTAGCGGGCCCCCCTGACCCACAGGCACAGGACCTTTATCCCTGCGCCATGTGGCAGGCCTCGCATGGTGCCTGCCACGTAGTGCAGGTATATGTCAAGTGTCCCTTTTTTGCTTTGCAGCAGGTGCTGCACGGAATTACGTGAAATTTGGCAGAAAGCTAGATCTTCATCCGCAAACTGTGCTTTTTGAAATTTGGTGTAAATCCATTCAGCAGATTTTGAGATATTAATGGAAAACAAAATCTAGGGACGCAAATCCTCAGTGAATCCATGTGCAAACAGCAATGGCATGATTGGCTGACCACTACTTGAGTAGAAAGGTGCAGCAGCCATTTTAAATATTGGGGAACTGTCCCCAGTTGCAGAAATTGAGATGTAATGAAGTAGAATGGGTCAGGGTAGAGGTACACGACCCCATGGGTGCAATATAGGGATCTGTGAGGGACCCCTGATGAGCCAGAATATGCCCCACAACAATTTTTTCCAAGTTCGAGGATTAACTAATCTGCTGCAGTGCTCAGTGCGGCCCCCATGTACCACCGCAGCGGATTAATGAATTTGGCTGAAAATGTTTTACAACTATATATTCACTCACACACTCACTCAGGCACTAATGCACCCACTCACAATCCTGCTCTCACACCCACTTTCAGATCCTCTCAGACACTCCCACACACACTCATAGACCCATTCAGACACTTAAACACCCACTCAGCCACTGATGCAGCCACTTTCAGGGCCTACTCACACTCACACATGCACTCACAGACCCAGTGTGAGACTCACACATCTACTCAGAGACCCACTCAGACATTGATGCAGTCACTCATAGACCCACTCAGACACTCACAAACACACTGGCAGACCCACTCTGACATTCACACACCCACTCACAGACCCACTCAGACACTCTCACCCCACTCACAGGTCCACTCAGACACTCTCACTCCCACTCATAGACCCACTCAGTCCCTCACACACCCACTCACAGATGCATTCAGACACTATCACACCCACTGATAGACCCACTCAGACACTCTCACATCCACTCACAGACCCACTCAGACACTCAAGCACCCAGGTGTTAAAGGGCAGACAGGCTGAATGGGGCCTGAGGCTGCAGCAGGCCCAGTGAGCTGCAAAGGAGAGAAAAGTTGAGACTGAGCGAGGACTTGGTGCCTGACTTCAAGGAGGGGGGTGACATAGACAGGTAGTTTCAGACATATGAAGTAGCTCTAGAAGTACCAAGGATCTCTGAGGAGCATTGGAGAGCTGGCCTTTGGATTCATATTCCTGGTGAGGGAAGGGACGACCTACGGGTCAAAGAGAGGGGGAAGAGGTTGCGGTATCCCACCATAAAGGAGACCCTTGTCCGCGAGTATGAATTCACCCGAGGAGTGCAGGTTGAAATTTAAGGGTAGTCAGAAACTGTGGCATCACTCCTGGGAGGATTTTGTGGGGTACTTTTAAAATGTTTGTAAAAAGTACTGTTGTTTTCAAGAAGCTTTTTCAAACAGTTTTATACTTTTTCTTTTTCTCAAAGTGAAGGAGGAACTGGCTTCAGACTGTGAAAATCATAAGGGTTCAATGGGGAGCCAAGAAAATAAATAAATATTTCTGCTGCCAGTACTTTCCACATCTATGTGATTGGAAACACAGTATTTGCTGCTTTGGACTTTCCTCCTCAGTGTTTTTTGGAATGCTGCATGCAATATACTGTTTTATGTGAGAAAGTACAGACTCATCTGTGCCTGTTTCAAATTTAGGCGCATCTTTTTCCCAGAACAGCATATGAATATGAGGAGCGCCTCTTGCTTGGTACTCTTTTTGTGAAAAGAAAGAGGTAGATTTCTTTGTTGCAGATGAAGGACAGCATTGTTTGAAATCTCTGCCTAAATTACCTGCAAACATTTGCCGGATCCAATCAGCAAAGTTCTCCTGGTGTCTTGAATTTTATGCCTTTAATGTTATAGTTTGTCTCAAAGTTCAGAGTTAGAAACCAAGTTGGTGTACTTAATTTTCTCCATACTATACTTAGTTATGCACATACTATACAGTTTGTTTTCTACAATCTTTATGATTGTTTTTTCTCCACTGTTCATTGACGTTTGTTTCAATAGTACATCACTTTTGGTGTATGAGTATAGAACCTGAGAACAGTAGAACAGTAAAGAATGGAAAATGCACCCACAGAAGACATTTGTACAGTGACAAACATGTGGCATTTCACACAGTGAGTAAGCATCTCACATACATTTTTAAAGGCAGGTGGTAATATAATGACTGTAGCTGATGGTGGTTCTCCCGAGGGTGCTGTAAGGTGGACTGTCCTGCTGCACCTAGTTTGCCCCACATCATTTAGCTGTGGCCCCTTACTGGAATTGGTTTTAAGTGCTTCCACATGGAAGTTATCCCATGTAAATAATTGTTTGTAGTGCCCTTGGATAACTGCTTGCCGCAAACATTACAGTACAGATATTTACCTGTAACCTTCTTTTTCCTTCACTGTATTGTAAGATGCTTCCAATCATCACTTTGTTTTGTGCTTCCTGAAGTACTTGTATACAAAAGTGTAGCTATAAATAGTTAAATCAGTTATGTTATGTTTATTTGCAAATTTTGGGGTTTACATTGAGTTGTAATGTGTTAATAAAATGTGTTTATAAATTTATAAAAATGTGTATTACTAATGTAACTTATGGGTCACAAACACACCCATACAGGTATTCATACATGAACTCACACACCTATAGAGTCATTCACACAGGTACTCTCATACTCACATGCACACTCATATACCTAGTCAAAACCTCATACAGTCAGTCGCATGCCCATTTACACATACAAACAGCTACTTACATAAACTCATACACCCATACAGTCATTCAGACACCTACTCACACACTCAGTCACTTACACACCAAGCCACACACTGATAAAGTGACTCATATATCCAGTTATACACTGATACACCCACTAACACACCTACACATATACACCAATACACCTACTCCCACACCGTGCCATACACTGTTAAAACCACACAGAGACAGTCACATCCATGCACACACCAATACAGCCACTGACACACTTAGACAGTCACCTATACAGCCACTGCCAGACCCAGGCTCACACTGATACAACCTCTGACACCCATCCACACTCCAATACAGAAACTGACACACCCAGGCACATACTCATACAGCCAATGACACTCAGTCACATATTAATACAGCCACTTATACATTCAGCCAAACCCTGATACAGCATCTCAAACACCCATATGCATACTGATACAGCAACTTAAGAACCCGGCCACACACTAACACAGACACTAACACAGCCAGCCAAACACTAATGCATCCAATAATGCACACAGGCACACACTGATGCATACACTGACACACCCAGGTATACACCAAAGCAGACACTGACATACCCAGGAACATACCAATGCATACACTGACACACTCAGGCATACAGCACTGCAGACATTGAGTCAAGATACCCAGGCACGCACTGATGCACACAGTGGCACACCCAGTTTTACACTGATACAGCCATTGACCCATCCAAAACACAGTGTTAGCTCTTTGTTTGGCCAAATGGTGGTTCTAAAAAGAACCTTTTTCTTGCATAAAAGGTATTTTTAACAGTTTTTAATTTTTTTTCTTCTTTTTTATTTTTTGAACAAAAGGTGAAGAGGGTAGTAAAAGGGTAAGGATGGGGAAATGCTAAGAAGCAACTCCCTTCAGTCTTCAAAAAACATTATGTAGTAACTGGAAGCAAAAGACAAAAATAAAAGAAATTCTACCAGTGATGCTTCTTCACAGTATTCAAGTCTGCACCCGTAGAGGATAGTTTAAAGGCAACAAGCATGTGGCACTTCGCAAAGGTAGCTGGTATTGTAATGACTGCAGCTGATGATGGATCTCCCAGTGATACTGTAGAGGTTGAATGTCCTATTTCACCTGCTTTCGCCTTCATCATCCGGTTGTAGACTCTTTCATGAATTGTTTTTAAGTGCTTCCACATGGAACTTGTAATATGTGAATACTTCTTTGCAGTGCCTCTGGATAACTGCTTGCCGCACATATTGCACAGCACATATTTGCTGTCACCTTCTTTTACGCAGAAGGGATTGTGAAGTGCTTCCAGACATCACTTTCTTTTTTTTGAGTTGGTGTATCATCCTCCTCATCCTCAACAGTTTCTGGATGTTCATCCTGGACAGAAAATGTAGCTTTCTCTGAAAGCAGAGCATCATTGGTTCTCAATCCTCTTTCTAGAGACTTCACTGGAGAACTAACTGTTTTTGGGTGTGGGTTTTCATGTATATGAGTCGGATCCTAATATATCCAATCAAAAGGTAAGGTTTGAGTGTGTCATCGGCCAAATTTGCGAATCTGGTCTGTAGATTCACGGATTTGCAAAACTCGTAAAATGGATAACTTTCTTTCAAAGGATATTTAGGGTGCCTTATATATACTTGTAAATATGTTCGCATTGATGTCATTAATGAAAATGGAGGGGTGTACATATTTAAAAATAATTTAGAGAAATGTTGGCGACTCTGAGGTTTCGAATACACAGATTCATTCCGATCACGTGATCGGTATTAAAAACCATAGAGTAGTAGTCCTGTCTATGTTTTCAGACCTGCAGAGATATTGAGGAACTAAAAAATCATTAGAAAAAAATGTAGTTAATTACATTAACAAAAAATGTATACATTTTAAATTAAGTACATATGTGATGTTTTCCTTTTAAAACATATATAAAGTATATTTTTGGAAAAAAGAATGTGTGTAGTTAAAAAAAAAAAATCACAATAAATTGTAGTATACTTAGTATTAAAACTAAACCCTAGAAATTAACTAAAACAACTAAACATTTTGGGAAATACTTTAGAAACAGAATTTAAAAAACCTTAGAAATTCACTGAAAAAAAAACAAAGGTTACAGAGACGTTATAGTTAGGAAATAGAATTTCAAAAAACCTTAGAAAGTCACTTCAAAAAACAAAGGTGACAGGGGAGTTCTAGTTAGGCTCAGATTTCACTTGTACAAAACCATTGAAATTCAGCATTTATAGTTACCTGAACTAACTATAACTTATGTCCCCAAAATGCACTGCTATGACCTCATGTATGACATCAGTCATGACGTGGTCAGTGATGTCACTGAGGACATCTCAAATGACATCACAGGTGACAAAACTGATGACATCATCTAGTGAAAGTTAGTGTTTTGTAAAAGTTTCCTTGACTTAAAAATACACACCAAGCTACTACAACGTTAAATTACTATACTTTGTGTACTACTAATGACATGTGTTCCTTGCTTGCTGTGTCACTGGATCCAAGCTAGCCTGGCTGTTGAGGGTTGATAACCCAAAACGAGTCGGGATGCTTGTTTCTGGTCCAGGGAGGACCTGGCTTGGCTGTTTAGGCTGGACTGTTCCCATGGGGAGCAGGGTCAAACCTGATTTGCATATGGCTGGGTCCAGACTAGGGTGATGTGGCAAGCAACATAACAAGGGATTAAACCCAGATTTGTGACTGGGGGTGAGAGGTTTGAAAAGTTTCAACACTGAGGCCATAATTTTATTTTGTGATGTAGCTTTCTAAAAGTGTCATTTTCAAAACTGTAATGTAAAATCCGAATACTCCATGAGGGAAGATTTTTCATTACAATTCCAAAGACACCAAACACTAACTGATTACCTGCTCCTAGTTGGACATTGTCACGTTTTAAATGTAATAATGCAACTCCAATGTTAGCCAGAGGGAGAGATAGGCCGAGCAGTAGTGAAAAATGAAATTAAGTGCTTTTCACTACCAGGACATTTAAAAGTACATGTCCATCTTTTTTTAAATGCACTACGCCATGCCCTCTGGACTGTCCAGGGCCTATCATGGGGGTAAGTTATAAGTATTAAAAAGGATGGTTTGGGCCTGGGAAAAAAGTTTATTATGCCAGGTCAAAATGGCAGTTTAGAAATGTGCATACACAGGTTGCAAGAGTAGGCCTGAGGTCTGTTTAAATGGCTACTTAAGTGGGTGGCATAGTCAGTGCTGTAGGCGCACTAATAGCATTTAACATACAGGCCCTTGGTACATGTAATACCACTTTATCATGGACTTACAAGCAAATGAAATATGCCAATTGACAATAAGGAGAGAGCAGATGCGTATAGCCCTGGTTAGCATTGATAAAGTGTACAAAGTCCTGATGCCAGCAAAAACTAGATCAGCAAAAATAAGAGGAGGATCGCAAAATGTTTGGCTGACAGGTCTAACAATTACAATATTTTGGTTCACTATATATTTATAGATGATATTTTGTACTTTAAGTATAAAGAATGTAAAGTCGATCTTTGTGTCCTCAATGTTTTTGCCAATATTTATTATTGCAATATTTCTGTTGCCAATATTATTCTGGAAGCTTGAGCTGACTATCTACTCTACTAGGGCTAAACCTAGACTAAGCTAAACCTATGTTGTCCTGTGTGCTGCTACCTTGCCTTTATGGAAGCCCCGGCATGGGCAGTTATAGGCAAGATATACAGACACTACCCTGAGAATCCAATACTTCCTCGTTCCAGAGACCAAAGCACTTGCTCTAAAGTTCATGGGAGCCGTGTGGAGTGAGTCTAAATTTCAAACATGTTTATCTTCACCAACAACCACTTTGTTAACTTTGTGGACCCCCAACTTTGCCAGTCAAAGTGCTCAATCATTCCTATCAGCATTGTGTGATCACAAGTCTCTTGGCCTTGGTGCTGGAAGAAGTAGATGTGTCCCTGAGACGCTTCTACTACTACACCATATTAATGATGCGAAATGAAGAGAAATGAACATGTAAGTAAGACCAAAAAAGAAAATCCTAGTATTGAGTTAGGGGTAGTGTAATGCTAAAATGGGTTGGGTTAAGGGTAAGATCAGTGTTTGGGTATTGTTAGGATTACGGATGCTGCTTTGCATTATGGCATTTTCATTATATATTGATTATTATAGATGACATAGCGCTGTGTTAAAGAAATGTCATTATCAATTGTTTACTTTGCATTCATCATTAGTGCAATTCCTTACTATGTTATTTTTTATTTTCGCATAGTTCAATTTGAAATAGCTTGGACAGACCCTCAAGGAATGGCAGGAGCTTATTTTCCAGCTGGGGAATTTCAAACATGAGGTGCTGTACACTCAGGGATTCACAGGGATTCATTTGAGGCCAAGTTTCAGGAACCAAGATGTGAGCACGACGAAGGGCATGCAATCCGAACAGTATTAGATGACAAGCTATAAAATAGGAAACAAAATGGTTACATTACATGGCACAGCCTAACATTAAGCACAGATACACCTGTTTATGAACACCTGTTTATGAAGTCCAGGCAAAGGCAATAAATGGAGATCACCTGATTTAGATCTTGACGGATGGATTACTCCATCACAACGGTAATGGATATCCTGTCCACTGAAATATAAATCCCACAGGATAGAATGAGTTTCATATTTTGGCAGATGCGAAATCCGTCACCGTTGTGATGGAGTAACTCGTCCGCCAAGATCTAAATCAGGGCCTTAGACTTCAGCAGCCGACACTGACATGGCCAAAATGTTGGGGAGGAGCAGGCAATGCCTCTTCTACCCCAGCCACCGTAATCTGGTCATGTCAAAAATGATCTGCCAGGTTAGCGGTGTCCAACCTTAATTGAGGCTCAAATTGCTTTACCTAGAATCACTCGTTTCTGGTCAACTACTGAATCTAGGAGCAAACCCCACATCTTCTAAGATATGTTACTTGCAGACAGAACAGATACTTTGAATTTCATGTTAACTTATTTGTTAGAGAGTCATAACAAAGATGAGTGTTTGCAAAATGTATTTGCAAGTGATGAGGGTGATGTAGTGCTGATGTATTTGGAGAGTATCTATCTTCTATCAATGAAGAAGACTGACAAATATTACAATGATATTATTTATCTGTCCGCCATTGGCTGATAATATTCCTGCTTTTCTGTATTTAAAAATGGCAACACAATTGTTTTACCTTAATTCCCTTTCTACTAATCTGTGATGAAAAAATACATTTTTTGCTATTCCTTGCTTACCTTTTAACACACCCAACCTAAATGTATTGGCTTAACAAAGAAAAATACCCTATCAGCAATGCTGGCTGTATGATTGGTACAATGCTTAAAAAAACACGCAGATTGTAGAAATTGAGCAAAACACATGCAGGAGTACCAATAGCTACAGCCAACATTTAAAATAAACTACATGCCCCCCCCCATAATGTAATATGCTATTAGCTAAGAAACCAAAACAGCCTGAACATGTCACATTTGAGTGGGGGCCACTTACCAGCAATCTCCTTCTTTTGAGGTCTCTTACATCACATGGCACCTATCTCTTTCTTTACAGTCCTATACATCCATTCCGTTCCTTGTTCACTCTTTTGCCCTCTCCCTTCTCAAATACCTTTTTTTGCATTTTTGGACTGACCCTGGGCTGTGTTCTCCAAAGGCACGCCCGAAGGCAAGCCGGTCTGCGTCTGTCCGCACCCGGCTGGACCAGGGGCAAGAAACCCTGTCCAAATTGCACGGGCTCCCGCCAATTTGATTGAATACTCCAAAAGGGAGCTTGAAGCCCTAAAGGACACTGTCCATCCTTCCTGTCCGTACTCACTGGTTTTGAATGAATCCCTGAAGTGCCAGAGTTGTGGCTTTGTTACAGAAACAGGGGCCCAACAAAGATATCATGCAGGGACTGGTAAAGACCAGTTAAAATACGGGAAGATGGGGTTTATTAATTTAGATCCCTCCCAAAACATTCAACAGAGATTAAGCTATTATTAGAGGAGGAAGATCTCAAGGTTTTGTTTCTTACAGAGACCTGGCTTCGAGATTGCTCTACACCTGAGATTGTTAGTACTTTCCCCCAGGGCTTTGAGATATACCGGCTAGAGAGAGTCGGTAAAATAGGAGGTGGCATTGCCATTATTTATAAAGCACACTTGGCGTGTGCCATCACCCCCTCAAGATTGTTGACTGTGAAGCTTTTGCATTTAGACTGTCCCTCACCCTGACCACCTCTCTTTCGGCAGCCTTATCTACAGGCCTCCAGGGACCTGTACGTCTTTCTTAGAGGTGATTCCAGATATCCTGGCCAGTATGATGATAGAGAAAAGTGCCTTTACCACTTTAGGCAACTTTAATATTCATCTCGATGATCAGACTAATCCGTTAACCAGAAGATGTGTTGCTGATCTTGAGGCCCTGCAATTAACACAACTGATGCATCAGGCTACGCATGAAAAGGGCCATACGCTTGATGCGATTTTCTTCAATGACCCTAAACTGGAGGCGTTTGCTTCCATCCGGATGCCTTGGTCAGACCATTTTTTTATCCCCATACGATACTTAAAACCACCTATAGTAAAGCCCAAGGGTAGTTGCCCAGTGCTAGGACGTAAATGGCAAAGGGTGGTCCCTGAAGCCTGGCGCACAGACCTTGAGGCGAATACCCCACCAGAAACAAGAGACTTAGAGCAAGCACAGAAAAATTGGACAATCTGTTTGAATGGAACTGTAGACAGGAATTTTAGGAAACCCAGTCCAATAAAACCTAATTATTCCAACAGGTCTTCCTGGTTCAACCACCAGATGTTTGCACAAAGGAAAAACTGCAAAAAGATAGAAAGGAGCTGGAGGAAGACCTATGCCCCGAGCTCAAAATAGCATACAAGGCAGCTATCCAGCAGTATTATAAAAATATTAAGAATGCACACGCCGTCTTTTTTTTAAGAAAACATAAAAAGGGCCGCTAACTCTTCAAAGGAGCTGTTTAAAATTGTAAAATCGCTCACAACAGTTGAATCAGGCACCCATATTGCTCAATATTCAAAAGAAAGATGAAATGAGCTGGCCACGTTCTTCAAGAGTAAGGTGGAAAAGATTTATAATTCTCTTCACTTAAACATGAGCCAGAGGCCGGCAGTAATCACAGTCCCTAAGAGCATACATGTACTTCCCCCCTAGCATAGAGCAAACAACCACCCTCTCCCCCCCAGCCATGTTTTCATACCCTAAATTAAGCGAAGAACAGGCAGGTTCCCTTTTACGAAACATTAAGTCAGGATCCCCTTTAGACCCTGCACCGTCCTACATTCTTGCTCAAGGGGGGAATTGTGTTTTGACGCAACTGACTAACCTCCTCTCTCTATCTCTTGAAGAAGGGATAGTACCTAAGGAACTTGACCCCGCGGTCATGGCAAACTATCGCCCGATCTCTTTGCTGCCAATTTTGCGTAAAATCGCGGAGAAGCATGTGAACAGTGCTATTTCACAGTTTTTGGAAGAAAATGGCATTCTACACCGGACCCAGATGGGCTTTCAGCCAGAGCATAGTATGGAGTCAAAAAGCATATTAGATCAGGGAAGGTCCGCAGCTGTTGTGTTATTAGATCTAAGCGTGGCCTTTGACACGGTAGACCATAAAATTCTTGTCAATACGCTGGAAAACATTGGGATTACAGGTGCAGCCAACCAATGGGTGGCCTCGTTCCTGAATGATAGATCTTTTCAGTGTATGGAGGCCGGCATCTTGTCAGACACTTTCTCAGCCCTTTGGGGAGTGCCTCAGGGATCTTCCCGGAGCCCAACTCTTTTTAACGTCTATATGAGCCCATTGGCCCATATAGTACAGGAGTTTGGACTCTCCATTGTGTCATATGCCGATGACACCCAACTAGTGGTGTCAATAGCTGACTCTATCAACTCCAACCACAGGCAACTAATGCAGTGTCTGGAAAATAGGAAATTGGATAACTGATTGTAGTCTCAAGTTGAACGGGGATAAAACCGAGCTCATGATCCTGGGCAGCAATTTCAGCCCTCGCTTAGAGATCCCCTGGCCAGCAAACTGGGGTCCCCCCCAACTCCGAAATGTTCCATAAAAAATCTGGGTATGTGGCTGGATCAGAATCTTACTATGGAGACGCAAGCCAACAAATTGGCGGGTATATGCTTTGGTATCCTCCAGGTGATCAGGAAAATTCAGAGCCTAATCCCAGAGAATTCCAGAAAGACCGCTGTACAAGCCTTGGTGGTCTCGAGACTCAATTATGGCAACTCGCTATACATTGGGTCACCTAAATAGATCACCAATAGGCTACAGGTTGTTCAGAATGCAGCAGCTAGACTGCTTCTCAAGATACCTAGGAACCAGCCAGTCAGAGCGCCCTTGAGAGAGCTGCACTGGCTCCCCGTACAGACCAGGATCAAATTTAAGTCCCTCTGCCTGGCACACAGAGCCATGTATGGCAGAGGCCCAGTTATGCTACGAACTTTGATCTCCCCCTATTCACCCCGCCGTTGTCTCAGATCAGGGTCGAATTTTGTGATGTGCACTACCAGAATTAAGAGATCAAGGTGGGAGTGGTAGCTCATTCTCTTATATGGTGCCCAAACTCTGGAACAGCTTGAACCCAGAGTTGCGACTGATTGGAAACGAACAGTCTTTTAAAAAGAAACTTAAGAGCTGGCTGTTTCCCTAACTCTCTGCCGTACCTGTTATAGCGCTGGGATGCCTGCGGGTAGCCATGCGCTCTATAAATCCCATAAACATAAACATCAGAAAAACTGTGTTGTGACACAAAGAAAACATACTTTAGCGGCTGGGCACTTTCTTGCCTCACTTATTTTCAGTAAAAGCATCCATCAGCTGTGTGACTGCACGCGAGTAAAAACTTGCTTGTAATAAGGTACTATCAGACTAGGATGCTCACTTTATTTTACTAAGAAGATTAATTAGAGCAATTAGTAGTGAAATATTGACTTCCCATATAGAGTATACCTTTCAGGTAAACATGAATTATGGTCCTAATAATGCTGTTGATGGGTTTTTGTGACTTGGTTTTTGTAATGAACAAAGAGATCAAAACCACAAATAATTTGTAAAAGACCCTACAGCAGCAATAATAACCTTTAATAAATATATGGACTACCTATTATGTGTCTTTTATTACATAGTTTTTGGTTTACGTGGCTTGAAAAATTGATTTTTTCTAAGCAGGAATTTTTTTGTTGACAGCAATAAAACGAAAATATTACAGTATTAGGTGTTTAGCGGGGTGCCTGATGGTTTTTAAGTCGAGGTGCCACTGCACCAGCTGCACTATTGAAATCATGACCCTGCTGTCTGCAAGGTAACTGCACTTATGACTGCCTGTTTATTTTTACATGTTATCAATAATCTGACTATAGTGGGATCCCTAGAGCTTCTGGCCCCGGTGCCACAGCACCTGCTGCACAATTGAAATCATGACCCTGCTGTCTGCAAGGTAACTGCACTTATGACTGCCTGTTTATTTTTACATGCTATCAATAATCTGGCTATAGTGGGATCCCTAGAGCTTCTGGCCCCGGTGCCACAGCACCTGCTGAACCATTCAAATCCAGTCCCTTTTTACTGCAAGGTAACTGTAGTTGTGACTGCTTGTTTAGCAGTCAAATATAGCAATATTATGTGTTTAGAGGAGTTCTGACAACTTTTCGGCCTGGTACTACTGCACCTGCTGCACCATTCAAATTATGGCCCTGTTGTCTGCAAGATAACTGCACTTGTGGCTGCCTGTTTAGTAGTAGTAAAATATAGCATAGTTCTTCTATATCAACTTTATTTTCAACGTGCAGTGTTTATTACAACATTTAGAATTTTATCATAATGACCAAATAGATTAAGTTGAAAATATCAATCTGATATGCCTACAAAGTGCAAAGAAAGGTACCGAGGCCTAAATAGGAAATGCCACAAATGTTCTAAGGCTAAAGCATCTGCTTTACACAACCAAGCAATAAAAAGCAAGCATTCCAACACACTTCTAGAAGCTGTCTGCCTTTTCTGTGGGAAGAGATCTTATATTGACAGTGACTGGGACTTAAATAGTGTGAACAGCTTTAGTAGAAGTATCGTAAATGTGTGAAGCCAGGGAAAGTTACCAAAAAAAAAAGTTCCACACAAAAGTGAATGAATACAGTAATTCGGGATTTGAGTACTGCAAAGTGCCCCCTTTTATGATATATTAAATACAAGAGATTTCACAAGTACAGCACAAGCGCTGGGCAGGCGAACCCTAAAAAGCAGCACTTAATATTAACCAGGAACCTGGACGAGTGAGTTAAAGGGGAAGGTGGTGCCTGGTAGTGTATTAAAGAAGCCTGAGGGGCATTAAAGACTACATGCTAACATGTATTAGCACCAGTTCTCATTATTTTACAAATTAAGCACTATATACATTTTGGTTTCTCTTATCCATTACTGTTGGAAAGTGTCCGCAATGGTGTTAATATTTTTTTTAACCTGTTGTTTTTCCTCATTTGCCACCATGATCGCATTCCCTAAAATATTTTCTAAGTTGTGACAAAGAACATTTATTGCTACGTGGGGTCATGCTTTATACTTCACAAAACAAATCCAGAACATGCAGAAATTTCTTCACTACGCCACCAATTTTATGGCATGTGAGTCTGAACTCATCAATTTGTCAGTGGAACAAAAAAAATGTGCTTTTATGCTTTGAATATGCCATTACCAAAAATTGTTAAAAAGACATTCCTCAACCCCCTGGTACTTGACTACTATAGATCAAATGATGGTCTACATATTCACACACCGGGCTTCTGGAGAGAGAAATGGCATCACAACTTCAGAAACATCTTTAAAAACAGTAAATATTAGGCATGTTTCAATCTGGCTTCTAGTGTCTTTATGGGACAGAGACGTCTGGATGTTAATTACAGGATCCAGAAAATTCAAGATAAAGAGCTCTAGGTCACTATTGTTCTGTTGGGTTTGTTCGCAGCCTTTGACTTATTTGAATACTCCATCCTTCTGAGAGAAGTAACATCTGTAGTGGGCACTGGAAAACAGGTTTGAATCACACTAAATTTGGACACTTGAAATAAACACTTCTATCCATCAACTGCAGGGTTCCACAAGGTTCCAAGTTGTCATCTTTGTTTAACATTTACATCTGTCCTTTCCTTAACATCATCTAGATCACACGACTGACATATCAAAACTGTATGGGAGACAACTAGATCTTGGTGGATCTAGATGTGTTTGGAGTTTAATTCAGGGCCAGATGTATCAAGCATTTTTCCCGTTCGCAAACGGGCTGATTTGCACAATCGGCCCGTTTGCGAATGGGAAAAAGCCTTTTGGGATGTATCATCCCAAAAGGCATTCGCAAGATAAGGAATCGCAAAAATTGTGATTTCCTATTTTGCGAATGCATTTAAGGAATCGCAATTCACGATTCCTTAAATGAAATGCAGGAAGCAAAAAAAAAAATCTGACCTGCCTTTAAGGAATTGCAAATTACCACCAACTTCAAGTTGGTGGTAACATGCATATTCCATGAGAAATGCGCTTTTTTGCATTTTTCAAGGTGCCATGGGGCGTAAAAACATGCTATTAGGGCATTTATGTGCGCCACATGTGCACACATGCATATTCCAGGGGTGCAATAGGGTGTCCATTTGGCACCCTTGCATCCTTGAAATTGCATGCCCAACTTGCGAGTACCTATTGGGTACTTGCAAATTGCCCATGCAATTCCTATTCATTCCTATGGGCCTCCAGGCCCATAGGAATGAATGGGAAGCCATTCTGTATTTGCAACTCGCAATTTACGAGTCGCAAATAAGGAATATGTAGGAATCGCAATTATTATCGTGAAACCTACATACATTGCATTTTGCTATTCCATAATAGTGAATCAGTAAAATTCGCTATCATAGAATCGCAAAATCCAATTTCGATACATCTGACCCTTAGTCTATTAAAACACTTGCTTACTGATATCAAGATGTGGATACAAGAAACCAGCAACTAAAATACCCTAGAAACATTCTTCAAATACTTCCTGTAATGGACCAAGTTATTAAACCAGCTAACGATAAGGAGGGTAATCTTGGCGTTCAATTCAATACTTCCCATGCCATTAAAACACAAGCAAACTCAACTGCATTTAAATTGTCTTCCTCCTCTTGTCACTCAAGAAGACTACCCATCTGAACGCCATCCCCCATGAATCAAATTGTGGTCTCAGTTATTAGCTCTAGACTACAATACACAAACTCTCTATAGGTGTTCATTCCTGAAACAAATCCCACATAAATTGAAACTGGCTCAAAATGCTGAGATTAAATTTGATTCAGGTCTATGGAAATTCGATCAATTTTCAGCTTTTGATGCAGGGTTAGTGCACTTTAAATGCCTTTGTATACTCCATCATTCTATGTTCTCAGTCACCCCACAATATTTTCCCAACAAAATACAATATCTTACATCAGCTAGCCACAAAGGGCGGATGCTGACCCTTTACCATGGGACTCCATATTTGCAACATATTTTCAATCTGTATAGAATCATTCCTGTCTCACTCCTTCTACAACCAATCATGTCTGAGTGCCCTATAGAGTCTGAACTCATCAGTTTGTCAGTGGATCAAAAAATGCACCCCTTTATGCTTTTAATATGGCACTACTAAAAGTTGTTAAATAGACAAACCTCAACCCCCTGGTACTTGACTACAATAGGCCAAGTGGTGGCCTACTTATTACCCCAGCAGGCTTCCAGAGAGAGAAATGGCATCACAACTCCACATTAAATATTGGGCACGTGTCAATCCGGCTTCTAGTATCTTCATGGGACAAAGATGGCTGGATGTTACTTACAGAAAAAACACGGTGTGTATGAACTCCTTCCCTTAATATGGATGTTACTTACCGCATCCAGAAAAATTAAGATAAAGAGCACTAGGTCACTATTGTGCTGTTGGGTTTGTTTGCAGCCTTTGACTCATTTGAATACTCCATACTTCTGAGAATGGCAACAACCGTAGTGGGCACATAGAGATGATACGTAGTCAGTGGAGTAACGATACGTAAGGAGACCCCGCTGCAAAGTACATGAAGGGGCCCACACAGTCTCTGGACCCATTCAGGAACGATCAGGCCAGGGGCCCACCGCCTGTGCACGGTGCCGGAGGGTGACCCCCCTGGACCGCGTGGGCTATTGTTACGTCACTGTGTGACGTCTGCAATTTAACGCCTTCAACTAAACTCATCTCAAATCGAAGTAACATATTTCACACAAAACCGCTGGCCCATTATTAAAACATTCTTATCAAGACTCACCTGAAGAAAATTAACTGGTGGTACAATTGCGTCTTTAATAATATGTAGGAAGTCGAGCTTGATAATCCATTTGCAACATAAGAGCATTCCATGTTTACTGATCTACTTTGATTTATAGAAAAGGGATGTAAAGGAAGTACCTCTTCTTGGAACAGATTCTGGCGGTTCTTCAGTGCCCTTAGCCTGTTCTGTTTGTCTTCATGCTCCAAATGTTCATCAGGAGGATGAAAGTATCCAATCAGATCCTGCAGACTCAGACTCACTGATTCTATTGGCAGATCCACATTTGACGACTTGCCTTTCTTACTGAGAGCATCCAGACCCCTAAAAAAACACACACAAACAATCACAAAATGTCAGTAGCAATTCATTGTAGTTTCACTGAGTTTTGGAGTCAAGCTTTTGTAATGTGGATTAGGGAGTTTAGCATATTAGTCCCAAAATCAAACAGACTGGTATTACAGTCACAATGGGCTAAGAAATGTTGTAAGTATCAAAGAATGAAACAATCACAAACTAACACTATTTTCTAAAGCACAGCTCCTGAATGTAACATTGTTGTGCTGCTCCCCCTGAGGCAGGTTCAGCACTGTTTGTTAATAGCATAAAGTGTCTTGCACCAACATTCAGTCTAGCATAGAAGCCCTCCATTCTAACATGCCCCCAGAAATACACATATACAGTCACACACACACACAGGCATGTGTGCACATGCGAATTCACAAACACACACTAGTTAAAATCCTGATGAACAGTAGGACAATGGTGACTTCTGGGAAAGAAGACAGACTCAGGTACCCATTTAAAGAGACAACGACCGACTCCATAGTCAGGATTTAAATTTAGTATATTTGAACTATAATTTTCAGTGAAAGAGTATGGAGTACTTAGGGATTAGGGAACAGCTGGTATAATGGGGTGAATAAAGAGTAGTAGACTATCCAACTAATGGCAAGTTCCACAGTACGCAAGTAAGGACCAAGGACTATTGTTCTTTTTATAGATTCTTGGAGGGACGGTGGAGAGGCAGTTACTCAAAAGAATAATTGGAAACCCAGGAGAAGTAACTTTCTAGCTAAGATGAGGGCTGTTTTTGTAAAATAGATTTTAGATCACAGGGATATATTTGAATGCATTCTGTGAGAAATTGGGTTGCTGGTTGGGGTGGTTAAACCCTACTCAAGCAGCAACCACAATCCTTGTCAGGGAGAGGCACAAGCAAACCCCAAATTTACCGGTGCTCAATCCTCTGGTAGCTTGGTACAGAGAAGTCAAGCTTAACTCAGAGGCAACGTGTACAGTACTTATGCAGCACTTCAAATGGGAATAAAATGAAAGCAAAACAAAAGCAAAATTCCACACCAATTTGGACAAATAGAGTAAATGTTTATAAATAAAACAAGAGCAAAAGGACAACAAGCATTGGCATAGCCAATAGGTCTCGCCTTCGGGATCTTATACGTTTTTTGTTATGTTTTATATTATTGCCAATAGGCGAGACCCATTGGCTATGCCAATGCTTGATTTTATACACATAGTCTGGTGAGACGGATAAAGCGGTCTCAAAAGTCAGGTCTTTAAACAGCAATTAAAGGAAGGTGCGTATGAATTTGTTTTCCTTTTTCAAAAGGGATTGAAGAGAAGCAGAGAGGAGGTAGCTGAAGCAGAAATAAAGGAGGAGGAGGGGGACACAGATTAAAAAAAGAATAGGAGGGTTTTGGTGTTTCCCTATTTAAGTGAAAGTAAGAAATCATTAGTTCTGGCTTGATGGCAGAAGGATATCCAGCATTCTTAACAAAGAATCAAAAAAGAAATAACACCATGCTATATTATGCCAGGTCCTCCATCACAGAAGCTTTTTAGACCAAATAGTCTCTCATGCATTCCAGTGAAAGCACTTTATAGAAGGTGAAATAATACATCAAATAGCCAATCGCATGAGCTCAAAGAGTAATATTTCTGTGGGTGGAGCTAAAGCCTACTCTACGTATATTTTAAAGAATTTGAAACAATATGGTCTGCAGATGGCTAAGCAATTGAGCAAGACCTACAAAAATAAATACACATATATCTGCATTTATTCTCAGGTTCTCTAACATCCAAGTTTCAATTTCTACACTACTACTACAAGAAGTAGTGATTTTGTTATCTGATACATCCTGTACCTTTCAGCTTTTGCTATGTACTATTTCGGGTGTGCCATTGGGGGACATGAGCGCACTTACAGTACCAAAATAACATGTTAAACAGACAATATTTTAAAGGAGAAAGACTCATGTCTGCCTGATAACATGTGGAGGGAACCCTGAGGAGACTGCAGTCCAGGGTGGAACAGTGAGGGCAGAGTTGGTGACCCATAGGAGGAAGTGGTAGTGTGTGAGCACAGAGTGAAGAGTGGGCACAGGCAGGAAAGGCCGTGATATACAGGGTGTCGGATAATGGTGCAGGGAAGCCAGCAGGGGTCTATAGATACACACAAGTAGGCATACGGGTAGACGTGGGAACAGAGTGTAACAAGGGATACAGGGGGCATAGAGAGGTACAGAAGGGCAGCGCGATAAACAAGACGGCAAAAGTGAAAGCGCTTGTAAGCGCGAATTAACTCGAGACGCGGTGGAGGAGGGGCAGAGGCAGGGAGCAAGGGAGAGGAAAGACAGATGGTGCTGAAGGCTGGCGGTTCGCGCGTGCACGCTCGCGTGAACGCAAGCTTGTCGCCAGCCAGCAGCACTTTGAAAACTCACCTACTAAAGTCTCTCTGAGCAGCGCATGCGCGCTGACTCAGCGAGACCTAAAAATCCAATTAGTAGAATTGGAGATATTCAAATTTAAAGATTTCAGTAAATATAGTGCCAAAATGCACAAAGCACCAACAGTGGATATCTGGTTGAGCTGAACTTGGACAAAGTCACAAGTTCAGGCCGACCGTGATGGAGTGGGACCCGGCTACAGGGACCCAGTTAAACCACCTGAACAAGAGTACCTTAAGGCCTGGTGTTGGAGCATTCTGAGGTTCCTAGCCGAGGATGTGTTGCACAGTCAAGGAGATGCACTGGTTCCGTGGAGCTGCTGGAACTGCGAGACAAGGACATGCGTTGTCATCAAGGATCCCGTCAGCCAGGGCTTGCGATGCGAAGTCCAGCATCACACAGCAGAGGAGATGCGTCAGTTCTGCTAGGTCCACTGATGGGCTGGCAGAGCATCTTCAGGTTCACTTCCATGGGTTCAGGACTGGGGTATCACCACTTGCCAGAGTAGGACTCACTGATGGCAGAGTCCAGGTGCTGGGTTCAAGGTTGTTGGAGCCTTCTGTCCCTGAGGTTTAAAGAGGAGGCCAGCCAACTAGTCCTTGGAGTCACTTTGAGGTCCTGAATGAAAAAGATGATGGTCCAGTTCTCCTCACCCAGGCAAGAGCAGCAGGGCAGGAGTCTCCCAGAGCAGCAGAGTGGCAGTCCTTTCAGCAGCACAACAGTCCTTTCTGCCAGAGTATCCACATGTCCAGAAGTGTACTGAAGAGTTGATGTCTGAGGTCTAATATTTATACCTGGCCCTTCCCGGAGTGGCTTTTAGAGGTTTCCCTTTGAAGTTCACAGGCATCCTGCCTACTCTGTCCTGCTCCAGACTAACTACAGGGAGTATGTAGCCCTTGGTGTGGAGGCAGGACACAGCCTAGTCAATCAATCAAATCAAAGAAATCTTTATTCAGCCAATTGTGGCCATAAAAGATAAAACAAGAGCGATTAAAATAAGCAATAAAACCATGAGCAAAAATAAAACAATCATCGTAAAATACAGAAAAACCGCAGCCAGCATAGGCACAATGTATGAGGCAGCAAGTTCATCATTAGCTATGGCGGACAGTAGACTAAGTTAATTTTCAAGCAAATAGCAGCAATCATATAAAGTGTGCAGTGAGAGGAAAGTAGTGTACAAAGAATATTTTAAATAGAACTTTGATAAGTGATTGTTGGACTTGGCCCTATGGCAGGTTCACCCATAACATTTTTGCCTTTCCTGTGAACTGGTATTGGTGGTCCAGAATAAAGTATGTGCGCTCTCTGAGTAAGTGTGGTGAGATTGGTCTGCCCTCCTATAGGAATGCATGGGGGATATGTGTGTCCATGGTAATTCCTGGTGTGAGAGGAGTGCAGGGTCGAGTTTAGCATGTGCAAACTCGTGAGAATAAATGCTGAGCAATGGTTTGCGCAAATCTATGGTGGCTGGTGGAGGAGTGTCACTTCTAGAAATTGGCATTTCTGTGTGCTATGTGTCTGCCTGCCTGATGTGGAGTGCATGTCTGGCTTTTTGATTGACGGGTGCTGGATGGTGTGGGGAATTCCAGGGGCCAGTGTGAGTCAGCCCAGTGGTGAATAGAGAGATCTGCATCTAGATGGGAGGGAGGAGTTGCACCTGTGACCTGAATAGGGCTGTGCATTCCCTCCACAATGTCGGCTCCGCCCCCTGTGATGAGTCTGATCCCTGAGCCCCCACCTAACAAAGGAGAGAGGAGCTGAGCAAAACAAAGTGCTCCAAAGCTCCCCCAAACCAGTTGCATCTGGTTTTTCCCCCAGCCCTGTGCTGGGACACAACGGAAAAGGGTTTATAAATGAAGGGGCTGTGAACCCATGAAGGGGTGCTCTGTTGTGCTTGTCCTGACGCTGGGAGCTGCTGCTGCTGGGCGCCTGCCTGAGCCCAGCCTTGTGCCCCCTGAACCTTGCCTTGGAAACCCAGGACCTAGCGCCTGGAAGAGCATTTTACTTTGCCTATTTGGAAGAGCGCTCCATTTTTTACCCTGGACTTTGATTCTAGCGCCGTGGGAGCGCTTTATTTTTAATTTATGATGTGCACTCTGCTACCCTGAGGAGTGCGGGGGCTTTGCAGCTCGGAGTTGCATGTTGCGGGCAGGGGATACCGAGCGTAAGGATTCCCCTGCATTTGCCAATTCTTGAAAGTGGGTGCCCACCCCGCGTGGTTGTGTTGATTTTCATTAACAGGTGGGTGCCCACCCCGCACTGCCGAGATCTAAGAAGGAATCACCGCTGCGACCCGGAAGCCAGGCAGAGTGGCCGTGTTGTGGGCGGGGTGCTCCGCAAGAAGCAGGAAGCAGATGGGAGCCTACCCTGCGCTCTTGTACCCCAAGGGAGAAGAAGGAAGCGGACGGGAGCCTACCCCACGCTCCTGTGATCCAAAGAAGTGAAGGCACCGTCCCGGCCGCCGGAAGCGGGAGGAGGCGTCCGGAGCCTTGCAGGCTCCTCGCCGAAGTCCCGGTCCTAGGAGAGGGAACGGATGAAGAACAGAGTCCTGCCCAGAGCTGAGGTGAGAGCGGGGACTTCACACCAGCAGAGAGCCCGGTGAGTGGGGCTCAATTGGGAGCTGGTTGTTGGGGGCTGCGTCGGGGCACATTGTCGGTGCCCACCCACCCCCTGTGCTCCTTCTAAAGACACCGTAGTGTCCGTGGTAGTTCTACAGCTGCCCTGCGAGAGCGCTGGGCAGCTGCAACGTTGGGGGCCATTTCAGTTTGGGAGTCCCAGAGTGGGGATCCCCAGGCACAGTGGTGCCGAGCTAAGATTCTCCAGCTGCACCGCAAGAGAGAGCGGGCAGCTGCAACGAGGGGGCCATTTTATATTTAGCAGTCCCTGAGTGGGACTTAGGGGCATTTCGTTTTGAGTCCCAAAGAGGGGCTCAGGAGGCAAGCTGGTGCCCAGGCTCATTTTTACAGCTGTCCAGCAATTAGTGGGCAGCTGCCATGTTTAGGCTTATGAAACTGCGCACTTTTCCTCCGCTGCATGCGCAGCCAGCCCTAACAATCTGGATGTTGGGCATTTGAGCCCCTGGGAGAGGCCAATCGGCCTGGGGTCAGTTTATGGTGGTAGGGCGCAAGGCCCTAATGTGATGCCCAATGTTTTTATGTGATGGCGCTCATGCTTACAGTTATTGCATAATATATTTATGCTTGTGATGCCTACTGTAAATGCCTATTGCTTAATGTGTGATTCTAATGAGGTTTGGGCCTAATGTAGTTTTATGCCTAAGGTGATTAATGCGCAAAGTGGTTATGCATCCTCTGTTTCACATTGCAGGATCCCATGCTAAGTTCCTAACTTTACCAGTAGTTACTGGTTGTGCTACACATTTATTATTAGTGCTACATTTACAATTGGTGATTTGTGATGGTCTGGACAGTGGCCCCATTGGCCCTGTTGTGTGTAAATAGTCCCCTGTGAATATTGCCTAGTGCCAGTTGGCACAGTGTATAGTATGTGATAATGTTTCTAATTTATTTATGACAATACAAAGGCTATTTTTTATATTTCCTTTTGTGGTGTGCCTAGGGTGTTGCTGCAGTGTGTGTGTGTTGCGCAAACGCTTTACACATTGCCTCCGGGATAAGCCTGACTGCTCGTGCCAAGCTGGCAAGGGGGTGAGCAGGGGTTATCTTTTGCGTGTAACTCCCTCGCCCTGACTAGAGTGGTGGTCTCTGCCTGGCTTTGGAGCAAGCCTTAGCCAACCAGAGATCCCATTTCTAACATTGGTGATCAGCGGTGGGATTAGGACCTGTGTTTGCACAGTACCACAGCGACAACTGGCTGCACTACAAAGCTCTGCATTTAAGATAATCACATGTTGGGGATTATTGTTTCAGATTTTATTTTTCTCCTGAAAGTGTCATTTTCAAATTGTGTACTATTGCTTCAGATCTTAAGCCTAGGAGTCTTACATTATACCTGTGTGGGTTTTAGTACCTTGCCAAGAATGGAACCTACCTTTAATGCATATAATCTGTTGGAATACAGTATGTTGGAGTTAAGGGGGTTCTGTGATGAGAGAAGCTTAGCAGTGGGTGAGGAAGACACTCGGCTATCCCTTAGGACAGCTCTGCTACACTGGCAACAGGATAGATGGAGACAGATAGGCAGGGACCAGACCGCACTCCAAGAGGGTGGTGGGTCTGAGGGTGACCCTGAGGAGTCTCAAGAGGAGGAAGGAAGTGACAGGACAGGGACGCCAGTAGATAGTGAGGACCCCATAGATAGAGAGTCCCTTGCTGGGTCCAGTGTCAGGGGCAGCACCCAACCCTTTCCCTATCCCCAGAGGAGTGGGTAGATAGGAGGGAAGAAAGGGAGCATCAGCTGGCTTTGGAGAAGCTCAGGTTAATGCATGCCAAGGAGATAGCGCAGCTGAGTGTGGAGGAGAAAAAGCTAGAGACTGAGAGGGCCCTAGCACAGGAGAGGATGGCAGAGGCTGAGAGGGCCTTCGCTAGGGAGAAACTAGCTCTGGAGGGTAGATTATCCCCTGATCACAGTTCTGGTTTTCTGGAATCCCCAGTAAAGGTGGGGTCCAGTGGTGGCAGCGATATAGAGTCTAGTGCAGGAGGTCCCATTCCGAGTTCCCAAAGTATGGTACCTTGTTCCTGAGAAGAGGAGTACAGGTTGAAGTTCAGGGACAGTAAGAAGCTGTCTCACCAGTCTTGGGAGGATTTTTTGGATGATTGTTTTGATGCACTCATGGCTTGGGTGACGATTAACCCGGAAGATGATTTTGATGGACTGGTCAATATGGTTATCAAAGAGCAGATGCTCAGTCGTTGTTCTCCTGGGTTGCGCCAACACCTGTTGAGGTCTGACTCCTTTTGTCCTGGGAGACTTGCAGAAGAAGCAGACCGCTGGGAAAGTGCCCGAGGTTCTGAAGAGGCATTGGGGAGTGATCCCAAAAGTAGTGGCTCAGGTATCTTCGTGTCCTGTAGTGGGGTAGAGGTTCAGAGTAGCCCAGCTAGGTCCCAGAGTAGTGAGAGGGGTGTAGGGGCTCACGTCCTGTCTCAGTGGAGTGGGAGTGAGTGTGGGACTGAGTTCCCCAGGTGCCCGAAACCCAGTCTCAGAACCTGGATGGTTTCTTCAGGGAACACCAGGTTGGGAGCCTAGGCTGTCCTGTTAGTCCATTTGTGGAGGATCACCTAGTGTCTGGAGATCCTGGAGCATCTGTAAATAGAGCTCCAGTGGTTCTGGTGTCTGGCGGTACCGCTCCAGTTGGGAGGGTACAGAAGTCCAGAGAGAGGGGTGACATGGGGCTGTGTTCCCCAGTGGAAGAACCAGTGGGTCAGGGGCCAGCCAGAAGGGCTGAGTTTCCTAGAAGTGACCATGGTGATACCACATCTGTCCTGGGGGATCTTCGTGCACTGTCAGGTGGACATGGGTCGGGAGATCTGTGCCAGGTAGACTGTCACACGACATATGAGTCATGTGTTACCCTCGGGGGGCTACTGTGTGAGTCCCCAGAAGTCCTGGTGTGCCAGGCAAGTACTCAGCCAAAGGGTTCCCAAGGTTGGGAGGCCAGGTTCAGGATCTGCCTGACCTGGAGGGAAGGACATCTGTAACCAGTGTCCTGACCGGTTCATCTTCCAGGGGTACCGCTTCAGTTGGGAGGGTGCCAGACTCTGGAAGGGGGTGCAGAGGGAGGGAGTCCTCGTCTCTGACCCCGGTGCAACCTGAGGGGTTAAACCCTTGGTTGGGAGAACAGTTCTTGGAAAGAGGTCCTGAACTGGTGGGAGAGTTATATTATAAGGGTGCCTCTCAGAGGAGGAGAGGGCGGAACCCTAGAAGTGGTAGGGGGAGCAGAGCCTCGCCCGTGACTTTTGGTCAGCTTGAGGGTGCAGACCCTAGGCTGAAGGATCAGTGGCAGTTTAGAACTGCCCTGATGAGGGGTAGAGTGGAGAATGGTTACTATGTGCCAGGGGTTACTACCCCCCACTCTGTGGATGGGCAAGGACCAGTGGCATCTGGATGGCCTAGGGCCTGGTCCTGGCCACGGACAGCTAGGGAGTACCAGTGGGGTAGCCCAGTTGGTCTAGAGAGCTTTTACAGAGGGTACCACATGGGTTCAGAGTGGCGGAGAACCGGAAGGTGTCCCTGGCGTTGCGGGACCGCGTCCGTGTTCTATCGCCCAAAGCAGGGAAGCCCATCACGGTGGTGATTGGTCTACCCTGCGTTTTGGCTGGAAGGGGGTTGTGTTGGACTTGGCCCTTTTGGCAGGTTCACCCCTAAACTTTTTGCCTTTCCTGTGACCTGGTATTGGTGGTCCAGAGTAAAGTGCGTGCGCTCTCTGAGTACGTGTGGTGAGATTGGTCTGCCCTCCCATAGGAATGCATGGGAGATATGTGTGTCCATGGTAATTCCTGGTGTGAGAGGAGTGCAGGGTCGAGTTTAGTATGTGCGAACTCGTGATAATAAATGCTGTGCAATGGTGTGCGCAGATCTATGGTGTCTGGTGGAGAAGTGCCACTTCTAGAAGTTGGCATTTCTGTGTGCTATGTGTCTGCCTGCCTGATGTGGAGTGCATGTCTGGCTTTTTGATTGACGGGCGCTGGATGGTGTGGGGAATTCCAGGGGCCAGGGTGAGTCAGCCCAGTAGTGAATAGAGAGATCTGCATCTAGATGGGAGGGAGGAGTTGCACCTGGGACCTGAATAGGGCTGTGCCTTCTCTGTGGTGCGTCTGATCCCTGAGCCCCCACCTAGCAAAGGAGAGAGGAGCTGAGCAAAACAAAGTGCTCCAAAGCTCCCCCAAACCAGTTGCATCTGGTTTTTCCCCCAGCCCTGTGCTGGGACACAAAGGAAAAGGGTGTATAAATGAAGGGGCTGTGACCCCATGAAGGGGTGCTCTGTTGTGCTTGTCCTGACGCTGGGGGCTGCTGCTGCTGGGCTCCAGGAGGAACCGCCACAAGGGACTGCCTCCCTGCTGGAGGGCCCTGTGTGCTGGCCTGCCTGAGCCCAGCCTTGTGACCCCTGAACCTTGCCTTGGAAAACCAGGACCTAGCACCTGAAAGAGCGTTTTACTTTGCCTATTTCGACGAGCGCTCCATTTTTTACCCCGGACTTTGATTCTAGCGCCGGGAGCGCTTTATTTTTAATTTATGATGAGCACTCTGCTACCCTGAGGAGCGTGGGGGCTTTGCAGCTCGAACTTGCACGTTGCGGGCAGGGGATCCCGAGCGTAGGGATTCCCCCGTATTTGCAAATTCTTGAAAGCGGGTGCCCACCCAGCGTGGTTATGCCGATTTTCATTAACAAAAGACACACAATTGAGAATCCAGCCACTGGAATCAAGCTATCCTGGCTGAAGAGGGGTGAAACCCCGAAACCGGTCCTAGGATGCTTGGTTCCAGTCCAGGGAGGACCTGGCTTGGCAGTTCGGGCAGGACTGTTCCCATGAGGTACAGGGTCAAGACTGATTTGCATATGGCTGGGTTCAAACTGGAATGGCATGGTGAGCAAAAAAACAATGGATTTAGGCCCAGATCTCTGTACTGGGGTGAATGTATGACATTGTTCTGCATTCTGTCCATCAACTGTTGTTTTTGCATTTGTCACCCCGAGTGGGATGGGTATGCTCAGACGTGAGTCCCGTGCTCTCCAGGCCACTGGAATCAAGCTATCCTGGCTGAAGAGGGGTGAAACCCCGAAACCGGTCCTAGGATGCTTGGTTCCAGTCCAGGGAGGACCTGGCTTGGCAGTTCGGGCTGGACTGTTCCCATGAGGCACAGGGTCAAGACTGATTTGCATATGGCTGGGCTCAAACTGGAATGGCATGGTGAGCAAAAAAACGATGGATTAAGGCCCAGATCTCTGTACTGGGGTGAATGTATGACATTGTTCTGCATTCTGTCCATCAACTGTTATTTTTGCATTTGTCACCCCGAGCGGGACGGGTATGCTCAGACGTGAGTCCCGTGCTCTCCATGCCACTGGAATCAAGCTATCCTGGCTGAAGAGGAGTGAAACCCCGAAACCGGTCCTAGGATGCTTGTTTCCAGTCCAGGGAGGACCTGGCTTGGCAGTTCGGGCTGGACTGTTCCCATGAGGCACAGGGTCAAGACTGATTTGCATATGGCTGGGTTCAAACTGGAATGGCATGGTGAGCAAAAAAACGATGGATTTAGGCCCAGATCTCTGTACTGGGGTGAATGCATGACATTGTTCTGCATTCTGTCCATCAACTGTTGTTTTTGATTTTCATTAACAGGCAGGGGCCCACCCCCCATTGCCGAGATCTAAGAAGGAATCACCGCTGCGACTGGGTGACCCAGAAGCCAGGCAGAGCGGCCGTGTTGTGGGCGGGGAGCTCCGCAAGAAGCAAGAAGCAGACGGGAGCCAACCCTGCGCGCCTGTGCCCCAAGGGAGATGAAGGAAGCGAACAGGAGCCTACCCCGCGATCCTGTGATCCAAAGAAGCGAAGGCACCGTCCCAGCCGCCGGAAGCGGGAGGAGGGGCTGCAGCTGAATAGTGGGGCTCCCATGGTGGAGAGAGAGCCCCGCGTGTGCTGCCCTGGTCGGAGTGAAGACAAGTGGCTGCAGGCCCAGCGGAGCTCCCGTGTTGTTCGGAGGAGCCCCGTGGGCAGCCCAGGATGTCCAGAGCCTTGCAGGCTCCTCACCGGAGTCCCGGTCCTAGGAGAGGGACCGGGTGAAGAACACAGTCCTGCCCAGAGCTGAGGAGAGAGCGGAGACTTCACACCAGCAGAGAGCTCGGTGAGTGGGGCTCAATTGGGAACTGGTTGTTGGGGGCTGCGTCGGGGCACATTGTCGGTGCCCGCCCACCCCCTGTGCTCCTTCTAAAGACAACGTAGTGCCCGTGGTAGTTCTACAGCTGCCCTGCGAGAGTGCTGGGCAGCTGCAACATTGGGGGCCATTTCAGTTTAGGAGTCCCAGAGTGAGGATCCCCAGGCACAGTGGTGCCGAGCCAAAGTCTCCAGCTGCACCGCAAGAGAGAGCGGGCAGCTGCAACGAGGGGGCCATTTTATATTTAGCAGTCCCTGAGTGGGACTTGGGGGCATTTCGTTTTGAGTCCCAAATAGGGGCTCAGGAGGCACGCTGGTGCCCAGGCTCATTTTTACAGCTGCCCAGCAATTAGTGGGCAGCTGCCACGTTTAGGCTTGTGGAACTGCGCACTTTTACTCTGCTGCATGCGCAGCCAGCCCTGAAAATCTGGATGTTGGGCATTTGAGCCCCTGGGAGAGGCCAGTCTGCCTGGGGTCAATTTATGGTGGTAGGGCGCAAGGCCCTATCAATCAATCAATCACTGCATTTGTAAAGCGCGCTACATACCCGAGAGGGTCTCAAGGCGCTGGGGAGGGGGGGGTGCTACTGGTCGAAGAGCCAGGTCTTGAGGAGTCTTCTGAAGGCCAGCAGGTCCTGGGTCTGTCGTAGGATGGTGGGGAGAGTGTTCCAGGTCTTGGCGGCGAGGTAGGAGAAGGATCTGCTGCCGGCGGTGGTTTTTCGGATGCGAGGGACTGTGGCGAGGGCGAGGTTGGCTGAGCGGAGGCTTCGGGTGTGGGTGTGGAAGCTGAGTCAGTTGTTGAGGTAGGTGGGTCCGGTGTTGTGCAGTGCTTTGTGTGCGTGGATCAGGAGCTTGAAGGTGATCCTTTTGTTGATGGGGAGCCAGTGCAGGCCTCTCAGGTGGAGTGTGATGTGGCTGCGGCGGGGGACGTCGAGGATGAGTCGGGCCGAGACGTTCTGGATGCGTTGGAGTCGCCTCAGGAGCTTGTTTGTAGTTCCTGAGTAGAGGGCGTTCCCGTAGTCGAGTCTGTTGGTGATGAGGGCCTGGGTAACGGTTTTTCTCGTGTCGAGGGGGATCCATTTGAAGACCCTGCGGAGCATACGGAGGGTGTTGAAGCAGGACGCGGAGACGGCATTGACTTGCCTGGTCATGGAGAGAGTGGAGTCGAGGATGACCCCCAGGTTGCGTGCGTGGTCCGTGGGTTCCGGGGCTGTGCCTAGTGACGTGGGCCACCAAGAGTCGTCCCAGGCTGATGGGGTGGGTCCGAGAATGAGGACCTCTGTCTTGTCTGAGTTCAGCTTCAGTCTGCTGTCCTTCATCCAGTCAGCTACGGCCTTCATTCCTCTGTGGAGGTTAGCTTTGGCGGTGTGGGGATCTTCGGTGAGGGATATGATAAGCTGGGTGTCATCGGCGTAGGAGATGATGTTGAGGTTGTGTTGTCGTGCGACGTGGGCGAGGGGGGCCATGTAGATATTGTGATAATGTGATGCCCAATGTTTTTATGTGATGGCGCTCATGCTTACTGTTATTGCATAATATATTTATGCTTGTGATGACTACTGTAAATGCCTATTGCATAATGTGTGATGCTAATGAGGTTTGGGCCTAATGTAGTTTTATGCCTAAGTGGTTTATGCATCCTCTGTTTTACATTGCAGGATTCCATTCTAAGATCCTAACTTTACCAGTAGTTACTGGTTGTGCTATACATTTATTATTTGTGCTACATTTACAATTGGTGATTTGTGATGGTCTGGACAGTGGCCCAATTGGCCCTGTCGTGTGTAAATAGTCCCCTATGAATATTGCCTAGTGCCAGTTGGCACAGTGTATATTATGTGATTATGTTTCTAATGTATTTATGACAATACAAAGGTTATTTTTTATATACCCTTGTGTGGAGTTCCTTTTGTGGTGTGCCTAGGGTGTTGCCGTAGTGTGTGTGTGTTGCGCAAATGCTTTGCACATTGCCTCCGGGATAAGCCTGACTGCTCGTGCCAAGCTACCAAGGGGGTGAGCAGGGGTTATCTTTGGCTTGTAACTCCCTTGCCCCTCTTAGAGTGGTGGTCTCTGCCTGGCTTTGGCGCAAGACTTAGCCAACCAGAGATCCCATTTCTAACAGTGATTACATTGAAAATAAAACACTGAGGAAAAAGAACAGCACGAAGACACTTCAGAGTGCACTTACATCGCAAATTGCAGGCAGTAGGTCACAAACAAAAACCCGGGAAAACAATAAGCCCTCCAGAGATTACTTCCTTCTGACTGCGGCCTTAAGAAAAGGGCTCACCCTAAAACAAATAATGGGGATATTCAGCAATTGCAAATGGTACAGGTCTTCTCTACACCTACCGTGTCCCAGTGTGTTCAAAAGAGGTTTGAGGAAATGCCTGCCTTGATAATTAAAATGATCACAAACAAAACATAAAATGCAGCAGCGACTGCTTGGTAATACCATCGTCGGGGCACGGCGAGGGTGATTTCTCCAAAGAGTCGAATTGTGTGCTGAAACACAAGAGCCGCCAGACCGTTCCGTCTCTAAAGCGGGAGAGGAGGGTCCTCTACCTATGTGTATGGTCTACAGAAAGGTGGAGAACAAGCAAAAAACTTGTAGAAAGTCCACACTGTACCTTTTGTTAATTCAGTTTACAACCTTCTTTCTTCACTAAACTGCAAAATCAGGTGCTTGACTCGCAATTTATCTTCCTTCTTAATGCTCTAAGGAGATGTGAATAAAGCAGTCAACTCCATTTCATGTAATGTTCTAGAAATACAGCTCAGCCATGGAATAGAACATTCATCATCCAGGCTGAAACAATCCTTAATGTTATATCTACAGAAGCTCGCTTGGGGGTTAAGCCAGACATGAATCCACAGCAGCAATGGCTCCAAGTGCACCGTATCTTAAATATAGTGCTGACTTAGCTCTGAATGAATAATATAGCTTTAGGCAGTAGGTGGAAGGTGTAGTAGCCTCCGGGATATGCAATTTTCCTCAAGTTGGAGAGAAGAACTATTGTAATAACCCCAAATTCCTGCCCCATAAGTAGCTGCCAGGACAAACTGGGCTTTAAACTCCTTTAGAGGGTTAAGATGGTCCCTTTCCCCATAGATCTTGGGAGGTTAAACATTGCTCCAGCCGATTTTCTGATCTGAAGGTGTGAGCTGGTCAGCTGGGACTGCCAAAAACCTGAAGAGTTCAAAATAACTCCCAGATAAATAAACTCACTTACACTACACAGAGACTGGCCCTGAAGAGAAAGCTAAGGATTTATGTCCACATGCCATGATCTTCAACCTCCCATAGTGGGTGACTAAATCAAGATTTCTCTTAAAGCACAGCCTGTTCAAGTGTAAGTAGGGCTGTGCCCATCTCCACCCACTCCATTCCGAAGCACCAATCAGCCAGGGAAGGGTTGCGTGCCTTGCATTGGCTCCTCATTAGGAAGTGCATCTTTTTCAAGGTCCTTAATATGGTTTATAAGGCCTTGCATATTAAGGGCTCACCGAAGATGAAATACATGTTCCAATGGTACACCCTAGGAAGGACGCTAAGATCCTCCTCCCAGAAAAAACTGATCTCTCCAAGATATCGCAGGGCCAGATGGGGTGGTCGCTCCTTTTAGGTAGCGGCCACCAAACTCTGGAACACCCTGCCCCCTTCCATTTCCAATGCGAAATCCCTCACGGTTTTCAGAAAATTGCTGAAAACATGGCTCTCCTCATCATAGATGGTTGATTTGGGCCTCCTTCCTCTCCTTCGTCTACTCAGTGCCTTGACACCCCTGGGTATAAGAGCGCTTTACAAATGTTATCCTATCTTGTCCTATCCTACCCTCCCATCCTGCCAGTGATGGCCAATCCAGGCACACCTAAGTTCTCTATTGTGTGTGGCTGTCTAGGAGGAATTCACAACGCTCAGCTCTCTGCGTTGTTTAGGGCATATCCTATAGGTGACTTACATGAATTAAAAAGGAAGGTTGGGACTGGCAAAAGGTTTATTTTTCTGGTCGAAATGGCAGTTTAAACTGCACACATAGGCTGCAATGGCAGGCCTGAGACAAGTTTCAAAGGCTACTCAAATGGGAAGCACAATCAGAGCTGCAGGCCCACTAATAACACTTAATTTAGAGTCCCTGGGCACAGGCAGTGCCAATTTACTAGTGTCCTTCAAGTAAATGAAATATGCCAATTGGTTATAAGCCAATTCGAACATGTTTTAGGAGAAAACACAAGCACTTTAGCACTGTTTAGCAGTGGTAAAGTGTGCTTAGTCCTAAAGCCATCAACAACTAAGTCAGCAAAACAGGAGGGTTGAAGCCAAAAAGTTAGGGGAAAACCATGCCAAGGATGCCAGGTCTAACACGTTCCGATCTCTACACAATTAAGGTGAAAGACAGTGGGATGATAAGTCTCACCCAAGGACACATGTAATAAGCCTGCCAACTGCATTTTGAACTACTTGTAATTGTACTAACCTACTGATCCTGTTTGAAAGGATCTTCAGAATTCAAGCAAAAATCTCTGGTTAAATTATTCTAATGTTTCATCAATGTTCATCTAACAGCAGGCATCAACCTTACGCTGTGACAGGTTGGTGTCATCTGTTGATTACTTTCTTGCTCCACTATGTATCCCCTATCACAAACCACTCTGAGCATTCTTTAGGGTGGTGTGTAGTGTTTAACAAAACTAAAAATGTTAAAGTTTTATCAGACAAATTTGTTTGAGGGGGCAGGAGCATGTTCTAGTTTTACTCTTACAGACCTGGGAATATAGGGAGCAAGCAAATAAGATGCTACATGATTTGACTAATGTGCTTGTGATGGGACTGTGAAAGAATCATACATAGCATGTGAAAATCATATAGAATCCCCAAGGATGACTTGATTGTTGAAAATATTTCAAATGGAATAACTGAATCTTTAAGAAGGAAAGGTTACTGAGGAGTGAAGCAACAGATACTGGGTATTGATTCAAGAGGGGGTGACCCCTACTACTTTTACAAACAAAATATGGTTAGATCAAACCAGTTTTGAGTGAATGTTTGCTCTACCCTGGAATTTATAGCACACGCAGCAAGCGATCTTCAGGGAGGTTTGTGTTAACTCCAAACAGCCAAAACTTTTAGGGCCAGATGTATCAAGCGTTTTTCCCGTTCGCAAACGGGAAAAAGCCTTTTGGGATGTATCATATCATCCCAAAAGGCTTTTTCACGTGCATGCATATTCCAGGGGTGCAACAGGGTGTCCATTTGGCACCCTTGCACCCTTGAAATTGCATGAGCAATTTGCGAGTACCTATTGGGTACTCACAAATTTCGCACACAATTCACATTCATTCCTATAGACCTTTAGGCCCATAGGAATGAATGGGAAGCAAACAAGGAATATGTAGGAATCGCAATTATTTTTGCGAAACCTACATACAATGCATTTTGCGATTCCATAATAGCAAATCGGTAAAATTCGCTATTATGGAATTGCAAAATTCAATATTGATACATCAGGCCCTAAAAGACCACAACAAAATTCCCAAACTTATTTAGAAATAGAGAAATTTAGAGATTTTTATGAGCACAAAGACACCTAGACAGTTAAATTAGAACAAGGGATAACCGAGATGTGAATGTTTAAAGATTTAAGGCAAAAAAGTGGCTAGAAAGTACTGTAAAGTGTCATTGAAAGCAACAAGGGGTTATGTGCCATTTCAGGCCAACCACGATGGACTGAAGGTTGGATACTCCACGCAGATCTGCCTGGTCAAAGATTTTACCATCCAACGTAGTCTCTAACATGGAAGAGAAAACCTTCCAGTGCAGCAAGATCCAAGGAAGTGACAAAGGAGGGTCCCTAGGAGTCCGATATGTCATCCACGAGCTGCTGCCAAAAACTTTGACTGGGCCAGAGTTTGTACTACAAAAGAATTAGATCACTTAGATCAGGGCTATGGGATGTCATCAGAAGATCACAAGCAACCAATATCCCCTGGTTAACGTAGAGTAAAATGTCATTAGTTGACTTGGGCTCGGAGATTACTGGTCAAATACATCTTCTATTCCACCCAATGTACCTTTCACTGTGATCGAAAGATACTGGCACTGTGCACGGGAAAAACGAATGAATTCAGCCACTCTGAGGATATTAACAAATTCTATCCTAAACATAAAAACATATTATAATTTGGAACATTTCTAGATCATCTGAAACCTACAATGTGTAGGAAATTGTATGTACAATTCAGACTTGTCATGCTCCTATTGGCATCCTTCATGAGCAGTGGTCAGCCCCCAACTCTATGTCCGGCTCATGTTCTGTATTTAATACCAGCTTCGAAAAGGATGTGCCTGAATTATTGTTTTGCCCAGAATACAAGAAGCCTAGACTAATATGGATTAAACCTCGATGTCTAAATTTGTGTGTGAGACATTTTTGTGAATCACTAAGGATCTGTAAAACTTTTACTAGGTTGATTATTGTGAATGCTGTGTCCACATTTCTGCATGTAGACTGACATACAAGAACTAAATCGTCAAATACTGTGAATGATTTGCATCCCTTGCTTGGTTAAATTACAACATTTTATTTTAATAGTTATATGTATCATTCACTAGGAGCTTTATATTAATGGTTGTTTATTTTAACACCTCTTGTTTTAATGTTTAGTATTTCTATGAATGTAACTTTTTATATATGTATTGTTGATGGGCTATTATGATCTGAACTGACACTAAATTGATTGATTGATGGACTGGGACATAGCTGGATTTAATTGCCAATGGGGTTACTTGTTCATTTGGATAGATGTGTTGCCATGTACCAGTCCATGATTTTACTTCAGGTGGTAGTAACGTTTCTAGAAGTCAAAATCCTCCAGCAGCACAAGGCTGGAAGATGCAGCCAGGCATGTCTTCAAGAGGTCATACACCTTTATCACAAGGTCCCATTAAACCTCTTTCCAGCATGGCAAGAAAGCTCAGAGTGGGACTAGCCTGGTATTCTTGCCCATCTAGAGGACAATCTTCCTAGTCATGGGTCAGCAGCTTGTCCTAGGATGTAAAATAATAATGAAGTCCCAGTTCTCTCCAACTGTTGAGAAATTGCTTCTTGTCAGTCCTGCAGGCTCTAGCTCCCCAGGGCTGGCTGCTGTCTTTCTTCAGTCAAGTGTCCTGCAGGGTCTAGTCCTCTGTGCTCAGCTGGGTCCTCTTGGAGACAGGAATTGCTCTGCATTTTGTGTCCCTCAAGCTGGCAAACAGGAGGAAAACCACTTGACCCTTGGAGAGCAGTTCTAACCCTTGGGCGACAGCAGGAATCAGAAGTCCTTGAGTGCTTGAGTGAGTACTCTTCTGTCAGCAAGAGTCAGAAGTCTTCTTACAGCTGGGTCTTCTTCAGATGGTGTCTTCCCAGGTCACGTAATGATCTCAGGACATGATAGTTGATGTGTCAGATGTATCCTGTGCACTAGAAAGTGATAGGATACATTTGGTCACCCAATCCTATATTCTAGTAGTCTCCAACTTCATTTGTAGTCTTCCTCTTTACCATACTATAAAATTGCCAAGAAGCCCCTGTTTCAATATGCAGAACCCCTCGACCACAAAGCAGGACTGTCTTCAACTCTTTAGCCAATCCCTATGTAAATTACCTCTACACCCACAAGATAGGGTGCAAACTGATTCCGCCTCCCTGTGACTGGAGCCTGTCTGTTTAGTAAGTCTGGGGAAAGAATAGAACAAGTACATCCTGGCATCTCCAGGTCTGAAGAGGTAGTGCTAAGGATATCATTTGTTCTCGGAACTGTTTGTGCCCAATCCCTGATAGGTGGTTAGCAGTTCACATCGCCCTGTCATTCCTGAGGTCAAAGGCAAGCTATTGTATTCTGAGCAAGCATTGTTAACTATACCAGCAAAGTATGTGTATTCCATCTCTGGGGGAGGGGATGATATGTGTCAGAGTTGGTTTTAAACCAGTTCTGGCTCAGGTAGCTTAAAGTACCTTTTTTTAAAGTTCATTTCCTCCTTATGTTATTAAAATCCGAATTCACCATTAAATCAGATTTTGATAATTAAGCGGGAAATACCTTTGAAGGACTTTGTTATCATCTTTGCAGGTGGAGGTACCAAGTTTAATATGTTATCCCAGCTTAGGCCTGTCCTATGTAAAAGGTATCTGGACCTGCACGGTGAATAGCTTTAAGGCCTATAGCCTTTGTGAGGGCACACCTTTTAAAATATAGAATGTGCTCCTTTTTGATACAAAAGGCAGCCTTTCTAGTGGGACAAAGAAATGTACAATAAACGTTTTTTCTACATGGCAAGGACACATTTCCTTTTTGTTTGTACTGCATTGCCTTTAAACGGCAGCCCGGCAAGAACACAGTGGTGCTCGTGGCACCCATATGTTTTTGTCATATAAGTGGGTGGTATAAATACACACTGTAGCTCCCATTAGACATTTATCTCCAATGCCTTTGGTGTATTTTCTACACAGTCCTACTGTGGCCTTACAGGAAATTTAAAAAGAGCAATTTCCCAACACCATTTTTAATTCTCATACACACTGAATGATAGTGTCACAGAGTCTTCATACCAGAAAAAATAGGGTCCAGAAACTTCTGAAAAACCCGAGCTGTTCATGTAGTAAAGGTGAATTTGCTGCTTGTATATACCCATGTGTGTGTTTTCTAGATTCCAATTTGCCAAAGAACATATAAGTGCACTCCTTGCTGTTATATTCCCTTGCTGTGTATAGCTGCTCTGTAAAACTGACCTTACTATGGTATGATAATTGAAACCCTTAAAATGTAGGTGTACAGTGGTCGCTTTGATGTCGAAAATCGGCAGCTCAACCACCAGAAAATAGAATTTATCTGTAATAACTAATGCTCAATGTTAATGTTTATTGGCTTTGTATTTGGATTGGAGAAATGTATTCTTAGCTTTAAACCTCTGTAACTTTACAAAGTTGAATACATCTTTTGTATTTATAATACTAATAAAGAATGATTTAAAAATAATAAGAAACGCAAATCCACCACAGTCCATCACAGTTTTTTCGGTCCTTTTCAGACAATGATAAAACAAGTTTCTTTAAGAAAAATCGGAAGATGACATTCAGCTGATGGTTTTTCATGCATTCATGTTACGAGCATAAAAGCATTTTGTTGTTTCGAGGATTAAACAGTAAGAATATGCCATCTACAAATTAATTCATTGATTATACGCTTAACAAGAAGATACATGTATTAGACAAAAGGCCTGCCCAGGAGATATCTGTTAAAAGACTGCCTAAGAATTTCCTTTTCTTCTTCTGTTTAATTAGGATTTCTATAGACTGCTTAGCACATCACTTGCAACCCCAGATGTTCATAGGGGATTGTGTTTAACTTTCATCTTCCTGTCTCTTCCTCCTCTCCTTATTCATATCTTGTTTCCTCCATCTCGCATGCTCTCACACAATGGAAACACATCTCCTCACGGTGCTCAACATGCACACTTATGTTTCACAGTACACCCCCATACACATACAGTAAGTAAGAAAGTACTAAATGCTTACATATCAATGAGCAAAGGAGAGCATGTCTTCTACCCACAATGTAAAAAAAACTAAAGAAATCAGGCCTTTTTTCAACTTACTTCAGAACCTCAGGACGGTTTTTGAGAAAAAGTGGCTGTTTAGTTGGAGTGGATAGTAGTCCACCACAAGTAAAAATGTCACTATTTTGTGTCAAGACCAATAAAGGTTTCAGTAATTTAAACCTGAGCTTAGTCAGTTCAGTTCAGTTCAGTTCAAAACAAGGTTTATTTGTTAAACAGTCCTTAAACATATTAAATCATCATAAAATACAATGCCTAAAAATCGCAAATTACACAATAAAACAACATCATAAAATTCAAGTTAAAATTGTTCGTTCTTGACTTCAAACCATAAAACATATACTAACACATATCATAAGTTCAGGAAAGAATTAATTATTGGTCCCATTTCAAATTTCTTTGACTTGTTGAGTACTCTTGCCTAGGGCACAAACTTTAAATGCATCATCATACGATTCCAGGGTAAAAACATTATTCCTTTTTTCAACCATATATCCTACACATATCCTGCAAACAGGCAAACTTTAGGATGCTAGTCATATTTCAAGAATTCTTTTACTTTTTGAATAATCCTCCCCAGAGCACATGCTATATCCAAATCCCTCATTTCTAGTAAAAGTTCTGCTCCCTGTGCCCTGTTTTTCTGCTATACTTTTTAAAGATTGGGCGTAAAATCTCTAAAACCATTTGGCAATCCAATAAAATGTGTACGATATCACACGTTGTCCCCAGAGAACAATTACATTTCCCATTGCTATCTATCATTACTCTTTTTACTCCATTGTTGGAGTAGCAGGGATTGACACCAATTCTCAGCTTTAAAACTTCTCTTCTCAGTCGTCGGCAGGGTAATCTATTTATGTAGGGTAAATTGAATTCATTTTGCCATGAATTAGCCATAAAACATACCGATTATTTTCCCCTGAGGTACTCTTGATCCTGGGCTCGAGAGATTTCTTTGCCCAGGGACCTAAGTTCCCTCCGCTCAGCCTCAATTTGTAGGGACTGGGGGCTAATCTTAAACCTCATCATTGTACAAGCATTTATCTGAGCTTTTCTTACCCCTTTTGCCCATGTTTGATCACTCATCAATATCTCATTTCTGCACCACTGCGAGACTTTATTATCCGCACCTAGTACCTGGCAGAATCTTACTAGGGACCTGCAGGCCGTTATATTCCAAGAGGTGATACCTGTTTTTAGCCTCGCTGCTTGCAGCATTGAGTATTTGGGCAAAGATAATACGTTTTTCATGGCATTTCCCTCTTCTATATCCCCTCCATTTTTCCCACTCAAGTATAGTAGGGCGGCTCCATATAGGAACTGCGGTGGAACCATAGCTGTATATGCTTTTAACACCGGTCTGTCTGACTTTTCCCCCTATACTCCATTACATTTCTTTAAACCACTAACCGAAGCTGATGTCCTTACTTTCAACGCTTCGAGGTGGGTAGGCCAGTTCATATTTTTCTGAAACCACATGCCCAGGTACCTGTATTCATCTACTATTTCCAACTTTGTGGAACCCAAGTACCAACTGAACCTTATTTTCCTTCTTCCAAATCTCATGATCTTTGTTTTGTCCATGTTCACTACGAGTTTTTTATGCCCAAAATATTTGTTAAAACTGTTCAGCTTTCTTTGCAGCCCAATCTCTGTTTGGTCTCCTATTACTAGATCATCCGCATATAATAGACAAGAGATATGTTTACCATCTACCTTTCGGCTGGCCCCCCGTTCTTTGCCTAAGACTGAGGGTAAATCTGCAATGCATAGGGAAAATAGTAGAGGGGGCCATTACACACCCCAGTCTCAGCCCATTTCCAATCTGTATTTTCTGAGACAGGCTCCCCTCTGTGTCTAGAATTACTTGCGCTGAGTTGGAAGTATGAAGTTCTTGTATCAGACTTAGTAAGTCTCTTGGGATGTCATAACCAATCAGCGTCTCCCACAGCTTCCCTCGGTCCACTAAATCAAACGCTGTGTAGAAGTCCACGAAGCAGCAGTACAGACTTCCAATCTGCTCAATGGACTTCCGCGCAATGGACCAGAGCACAAAGCAGTGGTCGACCGTCGAATGTCCCTCCTTAAACCCCCCCTGCTCCGGGGGCACAATCTGGTTAACTTCTGCCCAATCCTTAAGCTGAATACTTTTTCACCTATATCTAAAAGTATGATTAATCTATAGTTCTTTGGGGCATTTAAATCTCCTTTTTGTGGATGGGTCTTATAATTGCGCCTCTCCAGTTTTCTGGTATGATACCTGTATTGAGTATCCCCAGGAACATTTTTGAAAAGATGTCTGCCCACCACTCAGGTCTATTTTTTATAATCACTGCCCGGAGGTTATCTGGGCTAGCTGCTCGAGTCAGTGTTAGATTGGATATGTTTTTTTTAATCTTGTTGGTGATAAACTAATCCTTTACTTCCTTCCTCACTCCTAGCCATAATTTTGAAATTGATCCCTCATTTTCTTTCCAATTACCATAAATTTTCCCTAGGTAAGTAACCCAGTCATCTTCTGGTACCACACAGTTCAAGGAACCTAAAAATTTCCCTGAGATTTCTTGGACCAATTTCCAGAAGCCTTTCAAATCTTTAGATTCTATCACATTTAGTAATTTAACCCAGCAGCTCTCTTTGTAGGATTTATTTTATTCCTTACCATCATTTTATAAGTTCTTTGTTTCTGGAGGCTGTAAAGCAATTCTACATTTTACTTTACCCTAAGTCTTCTTTCTCGTTGTCTTTAGCTTTACGACATTCTTCGTCGAACCATTTCCTCTCTATGCTTTGTGGTTGGTTTTTCCTCCCACACCCTGGTTTTCTAAATTAAATTTTTACGCTTATGCATTCCACCAGTTGCCTAATAGTATTTTCGAACCATACAATATCATAGGAATTTGGAACATTTTCCAACAAAAGTGTCTACTGTAAAGCTGCTAGCTTTTCTATAAAATCCTCTGATATCCAAGTTGTAAGGCGTCTTGGGTAATCAACGTGGAACTGTAGCACAGTGTCTCTTTGTTTTTTCTTTTTACCATATACTTCTGTCTTCAGGGGGTGATGATCACTTCCTTCCACACTTACCACCTCAAAGCGCTTAATTAAATCAAAGTTCCAGGCATGTACAAACACATAGTCTATTGGGCAGAGTTACTGGCCTAACTTGAAGGTGCACTTTGCTGGTCTATCCGTGTCCAATCTGCCGTTCACACAGACCAAACCCAAGGCGCCAAGCATTTGACCTAGAGACACATCATATACTGACATAACCCCCCTTGGAAATAAGGCTTCCCTAATTTTATGCAAAATTAACAATTTCTTGCACCATCGGTCAGTCCTACATGGGTTTAGCTTGTGGTTGAAATCGCCCATCACAAACAATACATCTTTTTTGAGAATTATCAGATAGAATTAACAAATCCTCATTTACTTTTCCCATTTCAACCTTTTGATCATTCTCTTCTCCCTTCTGGATGTATACATTTACAATAACTATGCCTTCAAATCGATGGTCTGGGTTTGATAACAATACTCTGCATCACATTGCCCATTTGCATTTTACATCTAAAAGTACCACCTTCCTGGCAATCTTAGATGAAACCAGCGTCAATTGCCCTCTTGAGGGTCTACCAAAATGATTCTTTTTTGCAACCTTCGTCTGATGGGCAAATCCCTCAATTACTAGGGTTTCGTTGCACAGCAAGGTCTCCTGCAAACAAATTATCTCATTGCTGTCAATGGCCTTTTTGAAGCTATCCTGATTCGCTATTCTATTATAACCATTTATATTCCAGGATAGTATGGTTAGGCCATGCAACGACCCAGGCTGCTAATCTATCTCACTTAGGCACACGTCTCCCTCATATGCTGGGGATGCTAGGACTCTTTATCTGTTTCCTGCTAGGAATCCTTCATCGTCTCTCTCACTTTCCTTACCTCTTATAGTGATTTCAAGATCATCCTTGTTATCTCAGCAAGCATCGATCAATCTAACCTGCCTTCGGTCCAGCACTGCATGGTTTATAAAGAATGATCTCTCATCCTTATTATAAACTTGCAATTCTATCCTTTTTACTAGTCTGATCCCTTCCTTATAAAGCTCATGTTCTGCTTTTATTATTGCAGTCTTTACTAGTCCAGAGTAAAGTAAAACCTTGGTTACAGCTGTCCCCTTGCTATTTAAGGTAAAGCCAACTTCTCTAAGATCCTCTGTGCCAATATTCCATAAGCTTTCACAATTAGATTGGGAGGAAAGCAGTTGTGATCGGTTTAAAGGAACCAATTTCCTCACTTTTTCCCCCCCTTTAACCTAGCCGATCGGCTCCAAAAATACCCACAAGTCCTGTCTACTTTTTGTCTCTGCCTCATGGGGGCCCCCCATTTGATCGTACTCGCTTCTACCTTGATGAAGTAGCTCCTTGACTTTCTCTATATGGCCTCTAATGATTCTTGTGCCTTGTTGCGTTGACTTCTCCAACTTCCTTTCCTTTTCCCCCTCTTTTATTTCTACTCGTTCTTTATTCATACTATTTTTCCTCGTCCTAAATTTTCCTGGGCCTTTTTTCTTCCTTTCCTCACCTTCTGTGTTACTCATGGATGTTCCTTCTCCTAAATTATTTACCTTTAATGGGGCTAACCTTACCTTCTTTCTTATGAGCACTTGTTCTTCTTCTCTTACTTCCTTCCATAACCCCTGCTGTGATGGAGCTTGGCCCTTTCTAGATTTCCTCTTCCATCTGTTTGGGTGTGGGATACGCTGCTTAAAACTCCTCCTTTCCCCCCGTTTTTTTATGATCATTGGGTGCAGTGAAATAAATACACTATGCCCTTCGTTCTGCAGTGGGGCCCCCAGCGGTGCGCCTTCCTGCCTAGGCCTATCGCCGTCTTGGTGGACCTCACCAACTGGTCGAACTGTGGAGGGCATAAGCTCCTTGATTTGTTTCAGCTCCCCTATCATGATTTTGAACTGATCCCTTTGGGTTTTTAAAACCTCATTATTCATTACTGCTACTTCTAGCAACCCTTGCAAAGATTTTTGTAGAATTAACATTGCGTCCAGCATAGAGGCGCTAGAGGTACCTGTTACCTCCAAGTTAAACAAAGAGGGTCCCAAAATATCGTTCACTTTGTCCAGGGAGTTTTCCGCATCCTCCTTTTTATCCATATATCCTTTTATAAGATGGATATTACTCTGTCCCTCGTCATCTGTTTCCGATTCCTCGATTTCTCCCTCAATCTCTATCTCTAGAACACTCAGAGAGGTAGAGAATCTAGGAGATGAGGACAGCCTTGGGTCCAGAAAGAGTCCGGAGAGGTTAAATTGACTTTGATTTGGTGAGGCTCGCTCCTGGGGTGCAACGTTGGCTGGAGTTAACAGATTCTCTCTTGCGCTCTGTTCTTTTCCTTTCAAGCCCTTTCCTTTAAGATCTTTAATTGAGTTTGTAACCGAGGCTCCGCTCTTTGCCCCCCCAGCCTACTTTGCAGCGGAGTTGTGGCCGGGTGTTGATTTTCCCTCTCTAATGCTTTTTTACATCTGGTGGTATCGCCATGGGCGTCTTTTACATTTCCTTTCTCTTTCAAGGACATAGCTATATCCTCTCCGCCCATTTCGCTAAGATCGGGTTTTTTAGGGTTTTTTGGGCCTTTCCGTGCTTTTGCTTTGCTAAGTGACATCACCTTTTGGGTCCTCTTGCACTTTTCCTCCTTTGTTACAGGTGAACCCCTATAATACCCTTCTTCTTCCTTCCCTTTGGCTTCACCTGTAGGCCTCAAAAACAACTTCTGTTTGAGTCACCTTTTCTTGCCTGGGACCTTCTCTAACACAATTTGTCGATCTGCCACGACCCCCCTGCCCCTGCACTTACCTCTGTTCCACGGCTGTGCACTACTGTCTCCCAGCTCAGCCTCTGATCTGCTGCTCTGCTGCACCTCCACAACCCAGTCAATTAGCAACTGGGATTTTCCTCCACCATGCACGGGGGAAGACCAAGTGCAGCTCAGTGCCCCGCACTGGGAGCACTGGGAACCGTCGGACGGCAAGGCCCAGGCTCACTCCATGTGTTATGGCCAAACAATTTAGTCCTAATGCGCCTTCACCCGGCGTTTCTGGTGTGTTTCTGGTGCGCCTTTACATCTTCACTCGGCATCTCGGTGTGCCTCGGTGCGCCTCGGTGCCCCTTCTTCCAGCGTTTCAGGTGTGCTTTTTTCTGCGGTGTCCTGATGCACCTTCCTCTTCAGCAGCGGCAGTGTCCTGGCGATGTCCCGTATCACGTGATGCTGGGCGTGACATTGTAACGTCGAGCGTAGAGTAGCGCTGCTGGGAACAGCAGGCAGAAGCTGTTGAGTCCTCGTCTGAGTTTTTGAAGCTCAGATTCCTCCAGCATGGCAAGGCTGCAAACCGTAGCCAAGCAGGGCTTCATTAGGCCAGATATCCTCTCTGCAAAGTCCCTCTTAAATTGATTTGAATTTCCAGAAATGCTCCCAGCAGTAGCCTCCTGAATCTTTTGTCCAGAGGCAATGCACCTTCATTGGATTGACTTGGCAAGTTTGTCCCGGAGGCCTGCGGAGCCAAAAAGTTTATAAGTCCCAGGTTTTTCAGGATGTTAGCAGGAGTAGACTTTGCCCAGCTAAGAGTCCCAGGACATTAGGAACAGCCCTTGAGGGTTAGGACTAACTCCAGCAAAAGTCATCAGCATGGTTCAGGTCAGGTCCAGTCTGAACTGGTCAGTTCGGCTATTCAGAAAAAAGGGGCTTCTTGCAGCTTTTTGTAGCTAAACAGGAGGTTGCCCAACTGACCCCTGGAGCCCACTTCTTTGTCCTGGATACAAGTGAGAGTAGGTCCAGCCCTTCAGCTTCCATCACACATGTGAACAGCAGCTGAAGTCCTTCTTCTGTCCTCCACGGGTCCAGTAGTGTTGTGGAGAAGGTATCTTGTGGTGCATGGCACTGGCTTGTGGGTTGTAGAGAGTCCTGGCCCCTCCCTGACCAATGGATAACAAGTTCCCAGGGGTAACCCTATCCATTTTTGCAGCAATTCTTGTTTTTCTTACAGCAAACAATTCTACACTGCACCTCTGTACCTAAATCCAACATGGCAGAACCCTGTGCAGAGCCTGTGTGCCCACCCCAGAGGTGTGACCAGGGAAATGAGCAATCCTTCCTCTTTGGTCTCTTCAAACAAGTTCTGGGGGTAGCTCCTATTCCACTGGGTTTTGTGCCTGCCTGCTTGACAGCAATGTTGGCCTGTGATAGGCCTTCCTGAAGTTAATCATCCTGTCAGAGGAACAGAAACACCAACCCACACTCAAGGCATTTCTCATACTCTGAGAGCAGTTTCACATCTCATCAAAGGGGTGTTTCAGCTGCCAGGCGACAGTTGTAGCTCATTTAAATGGGTCTCCAAAGCCATTAGGCAGGGAAAGGGTAATTTTCTAAAAGTACCCTTTTCTTAATAGTTATCACAGATTTGACTTTACCAATAAATTGGATTTGAAATGACTATTAAAAAGAGCATTTGAATTGTATTTCTAGCTGTTTCCTCAACAAAATTAATGCTATTAAATGTAATAATGTAATCCAATGTTATCCTATGGCACATCCAATCTTGCTACAGTGAAACTAGCTCTTGGGGCTTTTTTTCTTGTAAGGAAAAATGTAACAGTAAATTTCTACTTGTCCTACATGCATCCTACCTCAGGGATTATAAGTCCTACATATGGATGAGGCCTACATATGTGTAACGTATTAATATTTAAAAATAATTTTTTAACTAATCTAAAGGTTTTACTGTGACAAAACAAATTGCAGTTTAACCCCTTCCCCGCTCATGACGGAACCACTCCGTCATGAGCCACGGGTGCGCTGTGCTCATGACGGAGTGGTTCCGTCATGCTGCGGCCGTTGGCGGCCGCTTCTCCGACGCGGTGCTAATTCCCCGCCTGTGCGGGCGATTAGCGCAGTGGGTGGTGTCATGACGGAACCACGCCGTCATGAGCACAGCTCACCCGTGACTCATGACGGCGTGGTTCCGTCATGAGCACAGCGGCGCCGTCGACCCCCCCAAACCCCCCGAGCGCTGCGGCGGAATTTGCGCCGCAGCGAAGGGGTTAACAGGGGATAAGTCAGGCTACAACGGTAGTCCTGCGGTCACTTTTATACTGTCACTGTAGTGGTGGCACATTGGGTGCTACAGTTCAGTACTGACATTAAACTTACAGATCCTTAGTACACTTTGGACCATGTACTAGGGAATCACAAGGTAAGTTAAATATGCCAATTAGGAATGTAACCAATTTTAACATGTTTTAGGGGTTTGAGCACATGCACTGTGGCCTGGTTTGCAGAGTTACAACAAACAAATGATGGACGGAATGCTGACAATGCAGACATTCTCCCCCAGTCAAGAGATCTGGGTTAAATCCATCGTTCTTTTGCCCACTACACCACCCCAGTTTAGACATGGCCATATGCAAATCAGTCTTGACCCTGTGCCTCATGGGAACAGTCCAGCCCGAACTGCCAAGCCATGTCTTCCCTGGACCGGAATCAAGCATCCTAGGACCGGTTTCTGGCTATCAGCCGTCATCAGCCAGGATAGCTTGACTCCAGTGGCGTAGTGAGTACGGGTCCCACGTCTGGGAATACCCATCCCACTTAGGGCGAAAAGCGTTACAACAAACAAATGATGGACGGAATGCTGACAATGCAGACATTCTCCCCCAGTCAAGAGATCTGGGTTAAATCCATCGTTCTTTTGCCCACTACACCACCCCAGTTTAGACATGGCCATATGCAAATCAGTCTTGACCCTGTGCCTCATGGGAACAGTCCAGCCCGAACTGCCAAGCCATGTCTTCCCTGGACCGGAATCAAGCATCCTAGGACCGGTTTCTGGCTATCAGCCGTCATCAGCCAGGATAGCTTGACTCCAGTGGCGTAGTGAACACGGGTCCCACGTCTGGGAATACCCATCCCACTTAGGGTGAAAAGCGTTACAACAAACAAATGATGGACGGAATGCTGACAATGCAGACATTCTCCCCCAGTCAAGAGATCTGGGTTAAATCCATCGTTCTTTTGCCCACTACACCACCCCAGTTTAGACATGGCCATATGCAAATTAGTCTTGACCCTGTGCCTCATGGGAACAGTCCAGCCCGAACTGCCAAGCCATGTCTTCCCTGGACCGGAATCAAGCATCCTAGGACCGGTTTCTGGCTATCAGCCGTCATCAGCCAGGATAGCTTGACTCCAGTGGCGTAGTGAGCACGGGTCCCACGTCTGGGAATACCCATCCCACTTAGGGCGAAAAGCGTTACAACAAACAAATGATGTACGGAATGCTGACAATGCAGACATTCTCCCCCAGTCAAGAGATCTGGGTTAAATCCATAGTTCTTTTAGGCCCAGATCTCTGTACTGGGGTGAATGTATGACATTGTTCTGCAATCTGTCCATCAATTATTGTTTTTGCATTTGTCACCCCGAGTGGGACGGGTATGCTCAGACGTGAGTCCCGTGCTCTCCATGCCACTGGAATCAAGCTATCCTGGCTGAAGAGGGGTGAAACCCCGAAACCGGTCCTAGGATGCTTGTTTCCAGTCCAGGGAGGACCTGGCTTGGCAGTTCGGGCTGGACTGTTTCCATGAGGCACAGGGTCAAGACTGATTTGCATATGGCTGGGTTCAAACTGGAATGGCATGGTGAGCAAAAAAACGATGGATTTAGGCCCAGATCTCTGTACTGGGGTGAATGTATGACATTGTTCTGCATTCTGTCCATCAATTATTGTTTTTGCATTTGTCACCCCGAGTGGGACGGGTATGCTCAGACGTGAGTCCCGTGCTCTCCATGCCACTGGAATCAAGCTATCCTGGCTGAAGAGGGATGAAACCCCGAAACCGGTCTTAGGATGCTTGTTTCCAGTCCAGGGAGGACCTGGCTTGGCAGTTTGGGCTGGACTGTTCCCATGAGGCACAGGGTCAAGACTGATTTGCATATGGCTGGGTTCAAACTGGAATGGCATGGTGAGCAAAAAAACGATGGATTTAGGCCCAGATCTCTGTACTGGGGTGAATGTATGACATTGTTCTGCATTCTGTCCATCAATTATTGTTTTTGCATCTGGTTTGCAGAGTTCCAGTCCACAGAATTAAAAAAAAAACCAACAGCATCACTCCATAACAATGTGGCTGATCGTGCAATAAGATGCATTTTTTTTACAGTTATGAAGTGCTATACAAAAAGCTAAAACATGCTACAATATTTTTCTTATTGAACCTGATAAAGCAGTAAAAGGTTACACCTCCTTGCTACTTGATGGAAATGTAAGAAGAATAATCTGTTCTTGTAGGGAGAATAGGGTTTACACTAGTGGATCATGCAAACTAAAACCCAAGGATTACACCGCAACAGGTACGGTGGTATTTGAAACAGGGTGGATCTCACTTACAAAGCCTGAAAGTTTGGTCACTGAGAAGGAAGTATGGAAACAGATGAGATATTAAGAAAGCATGGCACAAACATACAAACTCTAGCTATACGAAGGAGCCTTAATAACCTTCTAGGACCTGGACTCAAATGGACATATATATATATATATATTCACTGAAAAAACCATAGGTTTCAGGGGTGTTATAGTTAGCTGGACTTTTCACTTGTACAAAACCATTGAAATTCCCCCGTTATAGTTAGTTCAGCTAACTATAACTCGCGTGCCCGCAATGCACTGCTGATGACGTCACATATTACATCACTCATGACATGGTCAGTGACATCACTCATGACATCACTGATGACATGACATCACTGATGACATCACTGATGACATCATCCAGTAAATGTGTGTTTTTCTGAAAACTAAATATGTTTTATATATGTATATCTCAAGGTCGATGGAAGAATAAATGGGTATATAAGTGTCTAAATGGATGATTTGTTTTTGAAAAATTGATTGTGTAACTGACTGATTAAGTGTATCATAGTGAATACATGGCTTAGTGAGTAATGTTTAAATATGTAAATATCTGTATCAGTCTCTCACTTTGTGTATAAGTGGCTGCATGGGTTGGTGAGTAGCTACATGGGTGTCTATATAGGTTATTAGTTGGTTTTTTGAGTATCAGTCTGAGTGTCTGCATGGTTCGGTGGGGGGTATTACGTAGTGCATAGGTGCATGAATGAGTGACTCACTGTTTGTATGTGTTGAACACAGCATGTGTGCAGGACTGTATGGGTGGATGAGTGTGTGTATGGGTGTGTTAGTGAGTGAATGACTGTCTCAATAGTGTCTTTATGAGTAACTACATATGTTTTAAACTAGTATATGTGACTATTGGTGTATATATGTGAGTATATGTGAGAGTGAGAGATTGAAAGAGTTCCTGTATGAATAAGTATGTGTTTCTATAAGTGATTGTTTAAAAGACTAAGTATGTGTAAGTTTCCGTAGAAGTAAGTGTGGTGGTGTGTGTATAACTGTATATGCAAGTAAATGTATGTTTGATTCTTTATTAGCATGAGTGACTATTTGTGTGAGTAACTCTATGGATGAGTGGCATTGTGTAACAGGATGTATAGGTGTATGAGTACATATGATGAGTGAGTACATGTATGAGTGACTGTATAGGACTGTTGGTGAATAAGTTGATGTGTATGTGGATCTTAGAATTACTGAAGAGGTTGTTGTAACTGGTATTGGTATGTCCATTGTACATTTTAGTCTCTATTTTTGAATGTGTGTATCAAAGGTTATATTAGGGTGAGAGGAGGTCTGCCACTCTATCACAAGGATGATGTCATCAGTGATGTCATCAGTGATGTCATTGACCATGTCATGAGTGATGTAATATGTGACGTCATCAGCAGTGCATTGCGGGCGCGCGAGTTATAGTTAGCTGAACTAACTATAACGGGGGAATTTCAATGGTTTTGTACAAGTGAAAAGTCCAGCTAACTATAACACCCCTGAAACCTATGGTTTTTTCAGTGAATTTCTGAGGTTTTTTAAATGCTAATTCCTAACTATAACGTGCCTGAAACCTATGTTTTTTTCTGTGAATTTCAAAGGTCTTTTAAATGCTAATTTCTAACTATGCCTACAGAGATAGGACATGTGAAGAAAGAAGAAAAAATGCACAGAAAGAAACAAAAGAAGTGCAGAAAGAAGCAACAGAAGTCCTCAAATACGAAGATAAGTGCAGGAAGAATGATAACGTGCAGAAAGAACAAAAAGAAGAGCAGAAAGAAGCCTTGTTGCAAAATCATCCTGTACCCTCAACTTTTTCAGACGGATACTGGTGGTAACTGAGTCTGACTAACCAGTCCTAGAGACAGTGCTATGTTAAAAGACACTTAGAATACAGTGAAAACACCTACATACACTAGGGAACATTATGCGTTGGGGTCCCCCTGTGATTAGCATGACCTCCTCTGTAAGCCCCTAGTATATACTAGGGCATGGGGATTAAACCTACCTCTTAAAACAGGCCACAGGGCGTTTTTGCACACGTTAACTCAGGCCCCGTCCCCTCCCTTCACCACTGTGTAAACACGCCCTGTGTCCGTTTTTAGTTGGGAGATTAAGTTCATTTGAATCCTGAGGGTCCCTAGGGTCCAACTAGCCCACTAGGTACCTCCAGTAAGTGCCACAGAGCTGCGTTGCAGAGAGGTGTAAAAGGTGGCACGGCCTGGACCACCTCTCTGCAATGCAGCTCAGTGGCGCTTACTGGAAGCACTTGGTGGGCTAGTTAGCCCCCAGGGCCCCTCAGTATTGAAGGGAAATGATATCCCCAATTTAAAACGTATCATAGTGCGTGTTTGCACACGTCACCTCACGCCCCGTCCCCTCCCTTCACCACTGTGTAAACGCGCCCTGTGGCTGTTCTAAGTTGAGAGATTAAGTCCCCTTGAATCCTAAGGGTCCCTAGGGTCAAACTAGACCACTAGGTACCTCCAGTAAGCGCCACAGAGCTGCGTTGCAGAGAGGTGTAAAAAGGGGCTTGGCCTCAGAACACCTGTCTGCAGCGCAGCTCCCTGGCGCATACTGGAGATGCCTGTTGGGGGCGCGTTTGCAGAGTGCTGCACGGAGGGGGCATGGCCTCCGGCACGATGCCAGTCTTTTATTTATTTTAATTTTTTAAGAAGGGGGGCTGTGTGGTTCCCCTTCTTATTCTGACCCCATCCCCCAGGGCCTGTCTCCTAATTATATTTTTTTGACCCCAATCCCCAGGGCCGGCCACTGTTTTTTATTATTTTAAGAAAATATATATTTATAGACACACCTAGGACATGCTTGACAAACTGTACGTACCTATCACCATGACGATTTGCGTGATATTCATTAAAAGGCGACTATGCATGCAATGAATCCACGTGAAATGTATTTACACCACTAGTGAAGCTCTGACATGTCTGATGCCCTACCGTGCCTAATCCCGGTAGACACCCTTGTCGTTTATTTATACAAACATGGGTAGCTATTGACGGGCACATTTAATACACATGCACACCAAGCCATTCAAAGGGGATTCGACAAAAATTCGACCAAAACTATGCAAGAAACCCCCCTCACGGTTAATAAAACACACATCCACTGCCGGATGTGTAATACTTTTTATTTTACTCTCTGGAAAGGGGACGAACATCACTTGAGAGTCACAGCGCGCTCCTGACAGAGCCCAATGCTGTGTTACACCCACCATTGCCTGCCGAGTGCCACACACCTCTGTGTTGTATTCCACTAGCTAGTGCATATGCTATGACACTCTCTAGCCCATGTGCACTGTAACACCACCCCGTGAATATGTCATGCCACACTTGTCTTCGCACGGATTATATTGCCCCATCTAACGTGCCTTCCTCGATGCCTATGTTATAAGGCACAGTGCTATGCCATACATATTACAATCTGGGATCCATATCTTTGTCACAGTGCATATGCAACGTTACACTCCCAGCACATATTTTATATTACAACTTTAGAGACTAGTTAGGTTACACAATACTGCCCTGTGCATATTACACTCCAAGGCGCATATCGCATAGCACGCGCTAGTGCCTGTGCTATCTCGCGCTCTCCAATGAATCTGTCATTGCACACAATGTATTGCATATTATATTTCACGCCCGGTTCATCTTATATCACACTTTTTGGTGCATAGTTTATACCATAAACTATATCTAGTTTTCATTTTCAATCGTGCTCTCAGGACTATGTTCTATATAACACTGTGTTCACCTACCCTTTTCACGGGCATTACATTTTGCGATAGGGGGTGGAGGGTCAGGGGGTGTTTCTGCCAAGTGAGCCCGGAGTCGCAGTCACAAACGTCCTCTTCTTCCTGAATAAAAGTGAGATTATGCTGCATACTTGTTCATATTTTAAGTAGTTCGCACAGACACAATGTTTTAAAAACAATAAAGTTCCTAATACCCGCCTTCTCTGAACAGTTAGCTTGCTGCCCCATCCCCCTCCTCCCTATCCTCTGTTGTGTGAATCCATGGACTAGCCTCCTCCCTCCTGCCATGCATGGTCTGATGTGCTGCCACTGCCCTCAATTTAGTATGATGTACCAGTCCACTCCTCCTGCCCTCCATTGCCCAATTCTTTGCCCCATCATTGACCTCCTGCTTAAACTCTGTGCTTAGCTTGCTGCCCCTATTCTCCTTCCCCCTGCCCTCCGATGTCTTTGTGCACGCCCCTGCTCCATCCTTTTTGCCCACCATGTCCCATGGACCTGCCACTCCTATCTACTCTGAGTGTTCTGTTGAGCTGCCACTTCCCTCCCACCTGCCTAGCATTGTCAGATGACTGTAACCTGTCCCTGCCACCTCCATCCTGCCTGTCAACATGCCATGCCCCTATCCTCTTCCTCCTGTCCTACATGGTCCATTGTACTGCCACACCCTTCTGCCCTCCCTGGTCTGTTGTGCTGCAACTGCTCCTCCTGCCTGCCCCATGTGGTCTGTTGTGAGGCCCCTTCCCCTGAACTTTCTTGTCTGTGCACAGGTCCTGACCCTCCCTTCTATCCTCCATCGTCCTTTGTGCATGCCCCTGCACCCTGCTTCTTGCCCATCATAGCCATTGTGCTGCCACTAACCCTCCCACTTGCCATGCATGGTCTTCTGTGCTTCCATGGCCCCTCCCACCTTCCCTGTGTGGTCAGTTAGCTGCCCCATACCCCCTCCCACCTTCCCTCCATGGTCTGTGTGTATGCCATCACAGTCTCACTGTTGCTCTTCATGGTGTGTCTTGCTTCTAGTGCCCATCCTGCCTGACCTCCATGGCTATCTTGCTGCTCCTGCCCTGCCCCCTTGCCCCCAGCCCTCTGTTTACATGTGCAGACCCCTACTCCCTCCCTCCTGGCTTGTCTGTTCCATTGTAATGCCCCTGATCCGTCCCTCCTGCACTTTATGGTCTGTTATGCTGCAGCTTTCTCTCCTGTCTGTCCATTATGGTCAGCTAGCTACCATTGCCTCTTGCCCCTCTGTTCTCTGTTGTCCATGTGCATGGTCCTGTCCCCTCCCTCTTGCTTTCTATGGATTGTTGTGCTTCACCCCCGTCCTGCATGCCCTGTGTGGTGTATTATGCTGCTGCAAACCCTGATGCCTGCCCTGCAGGGTCAGTTTGGTGCACCTCTCCATGTCCCTCCTGTCCTCTGTTATCCAAGTCCTTGTCCCTATCCCATTTCCTTCCATGATCCAATGTACCATACTTGTGAACATTTTGAACTTGGTAAGAGGGAGATTTTGAAAAAAAACTGGGGTATTGATTTTCCCCTATGAGTTACATTGAAAAAGAGGATATTGTAGACAGGAGACAGATCAAATAAAGCCTGTTGGCATGTATGGTTGTACTACCATTGCCTCTTCCTTCTGCCCACAATGGTCTATTACATTGCCACAGCCTCTCTTGCAAGTCCTGTATTGTTGGTTTGTTGCCCCTGCCCCCCTTTCCACTGCCCTCCATAGTCTGCTGTGCTTCCACTGCCCTTCCTGCCTGCTCAGTGTGGTTAAATTGTTGCCTTTGCACCCTCCTACCTGCCTTCAATTTTCAGAGTCCGTGCCCCTGGCCTCTGCCACTCAACAGTATCCTAATGAACAACTAGATTGCTAACCTTCTATATTTATTACAAAAGTGTGGAACGCCTGACATCATCTTGGTGTAATCAAAACTGTAATACCTAGAGCATTTCCTTTAGAAATTACATATATGAGAGGGTCTTATTGGCATCAAAATTATGGTTAGTGCTCTAAAAGACTAAAATAAGGACATCTTTTCTGAGTTTTCAAATAGCGACAAAGCACTTTATTATTTGTTATCTTTATGTTTTTTTATCCAGTTGACCACTTGATTAAATGTTGCACTTAGAGGAGAGGATGTGGTGTTACTTCCAGAACTGCAGGTTTTGCAACTGGGGAACCAGGTTGAAGTTTCTGCTTCAGCTCGACATTCTGTGATTCTGGTCAAATCACTTAGTCTCCCCATGTCTACAACCAAAATGAATTTGTTCTTGTGTGATGTAACCAATGCTCATGTAAAGCACTCCAACCTGACAAGTCTGCACTATATAACACAGCAAAAACACAAAATAATAAGTGTTTTGCACACTTCTGTCATTGGGCTATAATTGGGCTACATCTGGGTGATTTTGGGCTACATTTGGGCTCTTTTGTCTCCTGTGGCCATCTTGGGAGATTTATTTGTTATGAAGTTTCCTAATTTCCTCATGTACTGCAGTCTCCTCAGTAGGAAATGCTTTCAGTTTTTTACTTTGATTCCATCATGAAGGTATTCAGATATGTCACACATTTGCCATAAATTCTGAATGTTAGCACTCTAGTTGCTCATTAGATCACTGTAGTAAAACTACTGTTCACCATGGAAGTCTGCTCCTGGTATTAAAAGTGCATGTTTCAGTCTGCATGTCAGAATTTTTTAATGAAATAGAAGAGGATTTGAGAAGTCACTCAAAATGTGCCCTCATTTTCTTTCTTCAGCATTAATCATAATTTCTATGGCAAAATGAACCCCCTCATTGTGTTCCTTTTTAAATTAAATGTTTTAAGTGTTACCAGTTTATTCCAATCAAGATGGCTTCAGGTGTGCCATACTTTTGTCATAATGAAGACAGTAAGCGCTCTAGTTGTTTTTAAGAACATTCTGGGACATTCTGTCATTGGGCTATACTTGGGCTACATCTTGGTGATATTTGGGCTACATTTGGGCTCTTTTGTCTCTGGTGGCCATCTTGGGAGACTTATTTGTTATGAAGTTTCCTAATTTCCTCATTTACTGCAGTCTCCTCAGTAGGAACTACTTTCAGTTTTTTACTTTGATTCCATCAAGAAGGCATTCAGATGTGTCACACATTTGCCATAAATTCAGAATGTTAGCACTCTTTTTGCTCATTAGATCACTGTAGTAAAGCTACTGCTCACCAGGGAAAACTGCTGCTGGTATTGAAAGTGCATGTTTCAGTCTGCATGTCAGAATTGTTTAATGAAATAGAAGAGGATTTGAGAAGTCACTCAAAATGTGCCCTCATTTTTCTTTCTGCAGCACTAATCATACTTTTTATGGAAAAATGAACCCCCTCATTTTGTTCCTTTTTAAATTAAATGTTTTAAGAGTTACCACTTTAATCCAAGCAAGATGGCTTCAGGTGTGCCATACGTTTATCATAAGTAGGACTGTTAGCGCTCTAGTAGTTCTTTGGAACACTCTGGGAAGTTGCAGTAGAACACAAAGGAATCAACTGACAGTCTCTGCCCTTGTTGGATGTACATGTTTTACTGAGAATGTCAGACTTCATTCTCACATGACTGAGAAAGATAATGTGAGTTTACAGAAAATAAGCTCTCAGTTTAGCTTATAGATCACCTTCCAAACCTCTGTGGTAAAAGCATGAGAAAATATTTTCTCTCAATCATGATATCCCAGCAGAAGGCTTTTTCACATGGTGAAATCACCTTAGAACATACCACAATTCCTAAAATGAGTATGGTACCATCAACAAATGATTTATAATGTAACTAAAGTCTTAAAACCTTCTATTAACTGCAATGCTTTTTAATGAAGTGCTATCATGTATATTGGTCCCAAGATGGCTGCCAACACTTCTTGGATGAAGTGCTGACAGCCAATCAGATCTCAGGATGAGATGTGTGGTTAGGCTCCGCCCACATATATATATGCTTTTAAATGCTCAGAGAATCAAGGAATCTGCAATATATCTGATATGCCACATCTACGGACTGCATATGAACTAGCAAATGAGACAGATGCCTCCCAAGTAACTGACAGTCAAATTATAAAAGAAATGGGAGTGCAATCAGACAAACGCATACCAACAACATTTAAGAAAAAGTCCAAATTCTGTCCAGCACTACATCCAGGAAACAAAATTGATGTCTTCTATGACCTGATATCGGGAGAAATAGATACCTTACAAAATGTTACATCCAAGTACAAACCTGAAAACCTTACCAAGAAAGAACGTGAGGCTATACAAACACTAAGGAACAACAACGAGATTGAAATCAAACCTGCTGACAAAGGCGGTAACATTGTAGTACTTGACAAACAACACTACATAGAAGAAGCAATGCGCCAATTGAATGTAACAAGTAACTATAAAAACCTATCCAAGGATCCCACAGACACGTTAATATCAGACCTCCACACAACATTGAACAAGTGGCAAGAGAGGGGTCTCCTCACAGAGAGTGAAAAGGGATTTCTAATGGTCGAACATCCAACCATGCCCACCATCTACTTTCTCCTGAAAGTGCACAAGACACTAAACAAACCGCCTGGTCGTCCAATCATCTCGAGCTGTGGAAGCCCATACGAAAATATATCAACGTATAGAGATCATTTTCTAGCACCGATTGTAACAACCTTAAGCTCATACATTAAGGATACTGGGGACTTCCTACGTATATTAATGAATACTGAATGGCAACCGACCTACCTCCTGGTAACGATCGATGTGGTGTCATTGTACACCTCAATCGATCATGAGAAGGGACTCAATGCAATCAAATACTTTCTTAAACAAAGACCTATGAATGAATTAGAACATTCGAACATGCTACTTGATATGATCACCATGTGCCTGTATAATAATATATTTCTATTCAACAAAAAAATCTACGCCCAATGCTGCGGTACCGCAATGGGAGTTTCCTTCTCTCCAAGCTATGCGAATCTCATGATGGGTTGGTGGGAGAAGAACATAGCTTGGAGAGAGGAAAACGACCATCACATGTCAAATGTAGCCTTATGGCTACGCTTCATAGACGACCTCTTTCTACTCTGGAAGGGAACAGAAAAACAATTTCAAGATTTCTTTGCGGAGCTCAACGAAAATGATGTTGGCCTTAAATTTACATATAACTCAAGCCCCAAAGAAATCGAATTCCTTGATACCAAGGTATACGTCAAAGATAACCAACTACACACAACAGTATACCGTAAAAAAACAGCAACAAACAGTATCCTCCACGGTCTAAGCTTTCATCCCCAGGCACTGAAAAAAAGTATACCGTATGGTGAACTACTGCGGATGAAGAGGAATTGCTCAGATGAGCAAGAAATGGAAAAGAAGTTTGAAGAAACAACAGCCCGCTTCAAACAACGTGGTTACAGACATGCAGATATAAAAAGAGGTGAAATGAAAGCAAGACAAAAAACCAGAGCGGAAATACTAATGACCAGAGAAGAAAAAAACAGCAACCAAGAGAGCAATACAGACACAGACCTAGAGAAAACAAAGGGAGTCAGTAAATCTAATGACAATCAACCACGCTTGATTTTGACTTACAGCAAAGAAAGTTATGAAATTCACAAAAGAGTGACGAAATACTGGAACATATTGAAAAAGGATCCGGACATTGGAAACTCAATCGGAGATCGGCCCTTAATTTCATTTAGAAGGGCACCGAACCTAACAGACCATCTGGTAAGGAGTCACTTTATAAACAAAAAACCAGAAACTTGGCTACAGATGAGATCAAAGGGCTTCACAAAATGTACATCATGTAAAGCCTGTAAAATTGGAAAAAACCTGAAAAACCTGACAGATCCCACGGGCAGAATCTTCGAAATAAAGGAAACCATCACATGTGAATCTACACATGTAGTATACATCCTCCAATGTTGTTGCGGGAAACAATACATAGGGAGCACAATCTGTCCCCTAAAGAAACGTATATTAGAACACATACGTGCTATACAACACATGGACAATACATATGCAATCGCCAAACATATGTCTACACATAAAGACAAAACATGGTTAAACATCAAGTACTCAGGACTTATAACAATCCCAGCAAACGAACGTGGAGGAAATCGAGTACAAAAATTACGTAGACTAGAATCCCGAATGATCATAAGATTTAAAACAAAACACCCATTGGGATTAAATGCAGATGAGGAGATGTATGTCCATCTTTAAATAACTCGTGATCGAAACAAAGTGGAGGAACATAAAAGAAGAAATGCCAAAAGGAAATGCAACAAGACAATCTATATAACTGGACCCGTATGATCATACGAGAATTCGACTCACGAATTCTTGAAATATGAGGACAGGAATACATTGTGCATATGAATACTAATATGCCAAATAATAGCCAGAGACTTGTTTTGTAAACATCCCAAGTATGAACAACATCTATAAATGCTCAATGCTATGTGCACACTTTTGGGTCTGATGACGAGGAGAGCAATCCAGAAATAGAGATAATGGGCACTCAGCCCGGAATAGTTATAATACACTCAGTAACTTACATGTTGACACACATCAGTATATTGGCTAATTACCAAAAACGGGCCTCCACCAGGATTTACATGGGTGGCTTAAATCATTCACAAATAAGGTTGATGACCAAACATATGAGTTTTACTCTATTAGGTGACACTCTCAAAATCGCCAGCATTACCAACAAGTGTGCACTTCAAAGTATAAATAAAGTTCTGTGTATCCACATCAAAAAACTACCAAACCCATAATGCACCAATAAAAATCAAAATGTATATAATGAGAAATTGAGAAAGGACCAAGTAATACACTACCGTGATCAGGAACTACGGTTCGAAACGCGTAGGGAAGCTTGTCACGAACTGAATAAACGACTTTAAATCATCAAGAGGTGTGCCGCGCTCCTTTCTCTTTGAGTAAACAAATTTCGCAAGACCCTGTTCCTGGTCTTGACGCGGGCACCAGCTGTGAGAAGTGCTCCCACTGTCACTTGGACAATTTTTGCTACAGGATATATATATATATATATATAGATATATAGATATATATATATATATATATATATATATATATATATATATATATATATATATATAAATAAATAGGTTCCCTAAGGGATTAGTTGAACCATACAGTCCTTAAAGACAACAATAATGCTTATGTCATTATTGGTAAAGGCAACAAAAATGTTTGCGAGGTAATCTTTAACTGAAGAGCCTTTGGTAAAAAATGTAAAAGTAATATTAGTATTTCTTGTGTAACAAAGCCAGAGACCAAAATGTAGTCTACTTTTTCATATTTAACAAATACTTCATTCTAAACTACATTGCAATTCATTCAGTTTAAGCATGTATATATTTCTCACTACATACATATAGCTAAACTCTTAAATAAAGAACCCATTTTTTTTATATAAAACCAGAAAATAAGGCTCAGATTATGACTCTGGAGGTAATCTTCAAAATGTGATTTTGGGCTCCAAACTAGATAACAAATCAGGAGTAAAGTGTTTTTTCCGCAGTGCTTAATTTGTGCCGGTGATTTCCGGTGCTCAGCACCGGCACTTAATTGGTTTCCGGTGCTCGGCACCGGCACCTAATTGTCAACACCATATTTAGAACAGTCTACCACATGGTGGCGCTGATCAACTAATTTAGAGATGAGCAGAACAACGGTTGTTTGGGAATACAATATACATTAAAATTGCTAATACCTGCCTCCCCAGCTAAACTCTTAAATAAAGACCCATTTTTTTATATAAAACCAGAAAATAAGGCTCAGATTATGACTCTGGAGGTAATCTTCAAAATGTGATTTTAGGCTCCAAACTAGATAACAAATCAGGAGTAAAGTGTTTTTTCCGCAGTGCTTAATTTGTGCCGGTGCTTTCCGGTGCTCAGCACCGGCACTTAATTGGTTTCCGGTGCTCGGCACCGGCACCTAATTGTCAACACCATATTTAGAACAGTCTACCACATGGTGGCGCTGATCAACTAATTTAGAGATGAGCAGAACAAAGGTTGTTTGGGAATACAATATACATTAAAATTGCTAATACCTGCCTCCCCAGCCATTCCTTTAGTTTTGGGGACCTGGAATAATCTGAACTGCCGCATTTACATGCCAGAGAGATGGTTAGTAGTTGTTTTGGCAGCGATGACATGAGCGATGGGTGTTGCAAGCTGCAGTGGCCTCCTGGTCAGAGCCCTAGCACTTAATATTTTACAAATTAAGCACTGGTTTTCCATGTTGATTTTGAACAGGTAAAAGATTGTGAAAATCTAGCAAGGGAAGTAAAATGCACCAAACTCCATTTTGTGTACCCAGGAATGGGCGAATTCATGCACAGTATGTAGGATATTCCCTATTCCAAGGCGTCCAACTCAAATTTGAGTGCAAATTACGCAACCTTCAAATGCTCCATCCCAGGCTAAACGTTAATTAGCCACCACAGCAGCAGGAATCTCATAATCAGGAATTGAAAGAGAGGCCTCGAAAGAACAATTAGGTTTGCTGTTCTGCCAGGCAGACCATGGAACAGTAAACTGTCTAATTTAGTTAACAAAATGCAGCTTTAACTGCTGTTTAGTTCCAGTGAGCCGGCTATCACACTGCATTGTATTGTAATGCTAGAAAAGAGACACCAATTCTAAAATCTGACATTTAGTTATTTCCTGCGCCTTTTCCATCTTTTTATTATTTTTTATTTTTTTTATTTTGCAGAGTTTTATATAGCGCGAACTTGACCCGAATCGGGTGTCAGAGCGCTTTACATAGCACCAGTTGCATTATATGAGGAGACTTTAATTTTTCTCTTAGGATGTTCAGCGTCATTGCAGAGACTCGAGCCCAGTTCCCCAGATTCGAGGTCGACCGCCCTAGCCGTTAGGCTAACACCTCTTTATTTTTTCTATTTTCCACTTCCTCTCTTATCTTCACTCATTATCTCTCTGCAATCTAGAAGTCATTTTGGCTCCTCCTTTTCTTTTACTTACAGTACCAAAGTTACCAACACTTACACATATCATATTTTCAGCATCCACAAACTAGTTCATATTTATCATTTTTTAACGCAGTGCAACGCAGCAAGCCAACTTGTACGGTAAAGGGCAGGAATGCACCTTATTTAAAATTATACAACGCATTCTTGTCCTTTTCTTGCGCTGGCACACTTTTGGCTGCCTAGCGCTAACGCAGGCACCCTTGCTTAAGGATGCAGGGGTGCCTGCGTTGTAGGCAGGATTATGTTTGTGCAGGAAGGGGCACCTTGCTGCACAAAAACAATCCTTAGAGGCATTTTCCTCTTTCTATGTGTGCTGCAGAATACAGCATATGAAGAAAGTGGAAAAAAACGAGGAGAAATAAAGATATTTCTCCTCGTTCTGCCTCACTTGCATAGCATTTTGATGCATTCCCAGGTCTACCCCTAATGGTAAATCTGGAAATTTGCCAAAATCCATGGGTAGATGCGTGGGAACATCCACGTTCCACCCCTGGAACGCCTCCCTGGAGCAAAGTAACGCAAGGCAGAGATTTACGCTGGCATGTGTTACTCCAAATTTATCAAGTCCTGCAGGGCCACGCAAGGTGGCCTTGTGTGGCTTAATAAAGCTCACTCAGATTTTGCGTCGCCCTTGCGCGGTGCAGGGCATCGCAAAACATTGATCAATCTGGCCCTCAGTTTCTTACATTTCAGTCCAACAACACCCTAATTCTCACAACTAGCTTTTCCTATTTAGATGACTGTTCTTCTCAGATCTTCTCCACTGATAAATCTTCTCGCCTGTGTTTTCTTCACTCTTCAACTAATCTTTGAAACTGGTATTTGTCTCCTTTCCAAAATTCCTCATACAGCTTTTATTTTGTCTTAACTGTTTTGTTTTTGCCAGCTTAATTTCTCGACTCAAATACGATTTAGCTTCCTCTGCACTGCCTATAATTCTGTTCATGGTCTACTTAGTTCCTTATTTCGCTTCAATTTTCCATATCTGCTCTGACTCATTCAGTAACACAAATTCTTCTTTCAATCCCTTACCCTTCTAGCACCCCATCCAATTTTTTATCTTTACCCCTTTTAGAATTTTAAATTCTCCTTTTCTCTCTCCAACTCTGATTCTTTGTTTTCTTTTTTCTGTTCTCTACGGAAGAAACATCTGCTAGCTTCGTGAGGTTTCTCAAATATCGAGTTGTAAATGTATACTTGTATGTTTCTCTAAAAGTGCACCATCAGTTTAAGATTTCCCTGCCCACTGCTTTAACAAAAACGTATTCATCCAGAATTACAAAGCAGTAGTGCAGGCGCTCTTGTGACACTAAGCCCTGCAGCATGCAAACAACAGCGTTCATCGTCTTTCGTTTGCAAAAGGAGTTTTGAGTCAAGAGCGCCCAGACAAAAGTTAGGTGCTGTGCTGTGTGAAATGACGGATAACCCATGCAGACTAGGCGAATTTTGGCAGGAAAAGAATAAGCAGCCAAAGCCATCTACGCTTAACAATACCTAATAAAAGGATGTAAAGTACCACAAAAGACCACACGCACACATTGTATTAAACATTATAAGCCATATGTATGACTTTTTTGTGTGCGCAAATGGGTTTTAGGCCCGTTTGCGCACGCAAAAGACCTGTGGCCCATGTACTAACCCTATTTTGCGAGTCGCTAATTAAATAGCGACTCACAAAATAGGGTTAGCGACTCGCTATTTGGAATGGCCATTCCAATGGCATCCCTTCCCAATAGCGAGTCCAACACCTATGTAAGAATGTTTTGGGACTGCAATTGCAGTCTCAAAACACTCGCAGTTTACCACCCTTTTCAAGAGGGTGGTAAACCATTCACAAACGAGAAGGGGTTCCCCTTTGTGAATGGGTGTGCAAACATTTTTTCAGAGCAGGCAGTGGCCCAGGGGACCACTACCTGCCCTTAAAAAATGAAAGAAAAATGTTTCTTTTTTTTTTAATATATCCTGTTTTCTTAAGGAAAACGGGCTGCATTTAAAAAAAACTGCTTTATTTAAAAGCAGTCCCAGACATGGAGCAGGCCACCCTCCCTGGGAGTGCCAACCATTCCCAATGAGGTCGCAAATTGCTACAGCCTCCAGTCGCAATTTTCAATTGTCATACATCTGGCCCTATGTGATTAAAAAGCAGGTACAAACACTTTGCTCAATTAATTAAAATAAAAAATAAAAAAACTGAAACATGTCACAATGAAAGCTCTACTATGCGAACAGAGATTGTGACTACTGGAAATGATGAGGATCGGCCACAGGAGAAAGCTGCACAGGGAAACAAATCTAAAAGGGGAGGATGACAATTGCTTGAGAACACTGACCAATAGATAAAAAAAATAGGCTAAGCAGGAGTATTATATTTAAGGTCCTTGATTCCCCTAAGCCATCTACAGGTAGGCAGCATCCAATAGTAGCTCACATTAAACAACTTGTGGTACTGCATCTACTGGCAACAGGCTCCATCCAGAGCGCTCTTGCCCATGTGGCTGGGGTGCCACAATGAGGGGGGGTACCTTGAATGTTGGAGGCAATCCTATTCATCGCAGCACTTTGGGTTGCTAAAACCAAGCTCTATCGGCAAGACGGTAAGACACACTTCTAGGCTATTGGCAACTTACAACCCATACTTAGTGCCCTTAACCACGCACATGTCACATTGGTTCCACCTGTTGACATGGTATACATATACAGAGATAAATGTATTGTCCGACATGTGCACACGGTTCACTCCTTGTACGATTGTGTTCATCATTTTTGCAGCACACTAAGAGGTGGAGCTGCTTGCCCCTCTACTTTTGCCTGCCCTCCACGATTCAGGACAATGATGGAGAATGGTCTTTCTCATGCTGAGACTCAATGGGAATAGATGGGCACATATCTCCCAACACGTTCGCTATGGTCAATGTTCCTGTTTAGTTTTTGTCTTGGATAGGTATCACATGTTTTGCCTTTGTTGCTGAAACATATATTTCACAAGAGAGCCTTTGGGAATTAGTAGCATAGCTAACAGACTGATCTAGTTCTGTAGACATCTCACCAAGTGTCTTCGGAATGGTTTTGAGAGGTGGATTGTCCAAAATGGCGTTCTAGATGCCATCTAGATATCATCCATCTCTGTCAGCTGGCTGTTTATGCTCTTTGAGTGCTCACTTATGGTCACCAAGAGCTACAGTTTTGTTTGGATGTCTTGAAACTATGCATGTATAGCCACTAGACCATCCTATAGAATGACAACTGTATCAGTCTGACCCTCAAGAATGTTCTTATAAACTGTGGAATCCTGTCTTCTTTGTCCAGTGATCCAGTGGCAGCCTAGGCTGTAGTGCTTGCATCCTTGGCCATTGCATTTGCTGTAGTAGTTTGGCAGAAGGTCTCTTCATTTATGCTGAAAGGCTAAAGCTCCTGTAGTACTTCAGTAATATCTCCTGGCAACAATATGAAGATATCATCATTGTTGATGGGTTTTGTGTCAGGGCGATTTCTAGTTGCTTTGTCCCATTTCCTGTTTTGGTGCCTCCACTTAGACAGAATGGAAATATGAGACAATGTGCATTGCTGTTAAATTATGTACATCACAGTGAGGATACTATACTTTTAGAGGTGTCCTGAACTGCAAGAGTGTAAAGGACAGGCTTGAGTATGGTCAATGTTGCAATGGTCAGTGGACATTGTACATCCTATGGTGTTAGACATTACACTCCATGTATATTATGGCTCATAGTGCTGGTTTTACACTATTTCAATTGTGCACATTAAGGTAGTATGACATCTCACATGCAAAAGCTCTGTACCTGTTGTGGTGCCATGCACAGCTCAATCATGTTGTTAAGTGGAGCATGTATACTCTTCGTGATTTGACACATTCTGTAAATGGGTCTTATTGCACTGAGAGCTATGTTGTGCCTGTGCGCCTGACACTGGCATGAACTGTCTTACTGTAACAGTAAGTGCCATTCCACATGGCTATGGGGTCTATTTTCAAGGTGATCAGCTTTTCTACTACACCACCCTTTCTCTGTGAAATGTGTGTCGAGAGTAAGGGCTGTATAGTATGTTCTAGAGGGAATTGGTCCTACATACAGCTGGTGTGGACTTTGGGGTCACGAACTCTGAATGTGACCCCACATTGCTTACCTAGCATTGCCTCTTCCTCTAGGTCTGCTGAATCCTGAACTTGATGTCCACAGACCAGTTCTGGTTCTATGATAGTAGCTAACTGATTCTCTGTCCTAGTGAAGTACACTTAGCAGTTGGGTACACCACCTAAGGCCTGTTTTGTCTTTCTGTTTTCTGTCAGCTCTTCTACAGTGTGACCCATCATCATGACATCATTTCTTGATCTCATCCACTATATTTCTTGTTATTGTCACTGCATTTCTTTTCTCCAGGGTGTTTTTCTAGACAACATTATTTTAGGTAGAGGTTTGGATGAAACAAATAGTAGATCTTGTTTTTTTGCTGCCTCATTGATGAGGCTTTCAACTTCCTCCTTTGTAAATCTCAGTTTCCTCTTCCAACCACCTCTAGTATGGAGCTTCTGGGATCTTGGACTCTTCTGCATGTCTCTGTGATCCAGCCATTATATTTCTGGGTGCATGGTAATGTCGTCCAGGGCTGTTTAACATCTAAGTGATGCTAACAATGTGAGCTGCATTTTGTTTGTGCCTGCAGGGGCGAAGTTTTTATGTTGTGGAATGCAAATTAAATCAGGTACTGTTCTAAGAAAGTGACTTTGAGCACCATAGCACAGCTATTGCATGAAGTTTAGTAAATCTGGGCATTTAAATATTCAATAAAAGAAAATACAGAAGTTGCCATAGAGTTCAAACATTAGCAAGTTATCCTTCCTTCAGCAGCACAGTAATCAGCTAGGTGAATGAGCATTTCTTAATGAAAATAAACGTTCCATAACTTAAGTTCCAAAGAACCTCAATTGTGTAGTGCGTAATTTGGAAAACTAGCAGAGGCCTGATTCTGTTGCTAGTTTAAGTGATGGTTTAGCCATTATCTGAAGGTCAGCAAAGATGGTGTTAGGGCCAGCTCGTGCTCCTGAGGCCTCATTGATAAGCTGGAAGAGATCGCGGAAGAGAGGAGGTTTGGAGGCTGACAGGTGAAATTAAGGACTGTAATGAAATCTGAAAGTCTGACTAAGCTGGCTGATGGAGTTCCAGGCTTTTAAGGGTTATCCCACTTCACCTGTCACAGCATACACACCGGCCCACCAACCAGCCCCACCCTGGACACACCACAGACACCACCTTAACATAAACACCAACTTGCATGTGTCCTTCTCAGCACATGCTCACTATGCAAACACACCACCAAGATTTGGGACCTCATTTCCAAACTCACACCCGACATTCTCTTCCTCTCTGAGGTCTGGCTCAAACCCACTACCTCGTCCAACATCGCCACCGCAATACCAGAAGGATACAAGACCACTCACCATGACTGCATCAACAAGCCTGGCAGAGGGATCGCCATCATACATAAAGAATCCATCCAATTCACTACCACAAATGACAATATCATCCCAGCCATGGAACACCTCAACATCTGACTCCAAACAGACAGCAAAACCACCATCAGGGGCACCCTTGTCTACTGTCCTCCAGGACCACATTCAGCCTTCATTGCCTCCCTCGCCAAGACTCCAAAAACAAAATTTTCTTTGAGAGCTTGACTTCCAACTCGACGACCACAATGACATCAATACTACAAACCTCCTCAATGGCATAACCAACATTGGACTCACCCAACTCTTCCACAACTTAAAGCACATCGCAGGCCACACCCTAGACCCCATCTTCAACTCCAGCCACCACATCAGGTACAGTCACACCAAGGGACTCACCTGGACAGACCACTCCATCATCCACTTCTTCATCACTAGCTCACGGACCTCCACCCCCAGTCTGCCTAGTGCCCCCCACCATAGCTGGGGCAAAGTCTGAAAGGACACATGGATCAACACCCTCAGTACCACCCACCCATTTCTTCCAACAACCTAGACCTGAATATCAGAAACTTAACCAATTAGATCACCAACTGCGCCTATAGCGTTACTCTCATCAGCAATAACAACCACAGAAGGTCCACCAAGCAGATACACTGAAGACCTCAAGAATCGCTGTAAACAACTGGAAAGGAGATGGCACACCAACATGGACACACCCGACAAGACCGCCTTCAACACAGCCCTCAACCTCCACCCCAGACAGGTGAGAGAATCAAAGAAAAAGGCCTTAGCCTCACACATCAAATCAAGCTCCAGTAAAGCAAAGAAGTCTTGAATATCATCAAAGAATTCTCCAATCCCTCTCACAGGAACTCTGCGACAATCCTACAAACTTCTTCCATGACAAGATCGCCAACTTCTACAGAAACTTCAAACCCCAGCCCTAAGCCACCCACTTCTTCAAGCAACACAATGACCCCTCTACCACCACAGACATTTGACTAACCAAATGGCAGCAGCTTGCTCCATAGGACACCCACTCCTTCAATCAATCATGTGTTTGTTAAATGCGGCTACTCACCCGTAAGGGTCTCAAGGCGCTGTGGGGGGGGGAGGGGCAGGTTCCAGGCAATCAAGGAGGGGGTCTGTCAAAGAGCCAAGTTTTGAGGTTCCTCGTGAAGATGGGGAGCAACGTTGTCTGTCTGAGGTGGAGCGTTTGGGCGTTCCAGGAAGTGGCCGCAAGGAAGGAGAAGGAGCAGCCTCCCGATCTGGTCTATCTGGTGCAGGGGACCATGGCGTAGGAGAGCTGGGCTGATCATAGGGTCCTTTGGGGGATGCGTGGAATTTGAGTCAGCTGTTCAGGTATGCTGGTCCGGTGTTGTAGAGGGCTTTGTGTGCGTGGGAGAGAATCTTGAAGGTGATTCTAACCTCGATGGAGAGCCAGTGGAGTGTACACAGGTGCTGGGAGATATGGCAGTGTCTTGGCAGGTTGAGGACCAGTCTTGCGGTGGCGTTCTGGATGTTTTGTAGCTTGCGGGTGAGGTTTTTGTTCATTCCGGCGAAGAGTGCGTTGTGGTAGTCGAGTCTGCTGGTGACGAGGGCGTGAGTGACGGTCTTTCTGTGCTCGCGGGAATCCATTTGAAGGTCTTACGTAGGAGGTGGAGGGTGTGGAAGCAGGAGGATGCGACGGAGTTGATCTGTCTGTCCATTTTTAGCTCGGAGTGCAGGATGATTACAAGGTTGCGTGTGTGGTCTGTGGGGGTGGGTGGGCTTCCGAGGGCGGGGGACCACCAGGTGTCGTTCCAGGCGTCAGTGTTTGGGCCCATGATCAGTACTTCTGCTTTGTCGGTGTTGAGTTGTAGCAGCTGCTTTTCATCCATTTGGCAACAGCTTCCATGCCTTCTTGAAAGTTGTGTTTGGCTGTGTTGGGTTCGTTGGATAGGGAGAGGATGAACTGAGTGTTGTCTGCGTATGACACAATGTTGAGTCCGTGGGTTCTGACAATGGGGGTGAGCGGAGCCATGTAGACATTGAAGAGCGTGGGGCTGAGGGAGGACCACTGGGGGGCCCCACAGGTGGTTGGTGTAGGGTTAGAGAGGAACGAGGGAGTCTGACCCTCTGCATTCTGCCGAAGGAAGGAGAGGATGCAGTCGAGGGCCTTGTCCCGGATCCCTGCGTCGTGGAGTCTGCGTGTTCAGGTGCGATGGGAGACTGTGTCGAAGGCCGCTGTGAGGTCGAGGAGGATGAGGGCTACTGTTTCTCCTCTGTCCAGAAGGGAGCGGTGGTTGTCTGTTGCGGCAAGGAGGGCGGTTCCTGTGCTGTGGTTTTTTTCTGAAGCCAGATTGGGAGGAGTCGAGGATGTTGTGCTCTTCGATGAAGGTGGCAAGTTGGCTGTTGATGGCTTTCTCGATTACTTTCGCTGGGAACGGGAGCAGGGAGATGGGTCTGTAGTTTTTGAGGTCAGTGGGGTCTGCCGAGGGCTTCTTCAGGAGGGTGTTGATCTTGGCATGTTTCCAGTCGACGGGGAAGGAGGCGTTCACCAGGGAGTGGTTGATGGTGTGCTAGAGCATGGGTGAGATGGTGTTGGCGCCTCTGTTGAAGATGTGGTGGGGGCAGAGGTCCGTGGGGGCCCTGGAGTGGATTGACTTCATTGTCTTCAGTGGGGCTTCGGTGGTGAGGGCTGTTCGGTTGTCAATCGTTGGCTTCAGGGTGTTGGGAGTGCCTGGTGAGGGTTCAGTGTGTTGGTTGTCTTCTTTGAAGTTATCGTAAATATTCTTGATTTCGTGGTGGAAGAAGGTGCTGAGTTTGTTGCAGAGGTCTTGTGAGGGAGGAATGTCAGTAGACTCGCAGGTGGGTTGGGTGAACTTCTTAATGATGCTGAAGAGTTCTTTGCTGTTGTGCGCGTTTGTGGAGATTCTGTCTTCGATCGCGTTTTTTCTCGTTTTTCTGTTGGGTCGGTGGTGGGCGTTGGGGGCGGCTCTGAAGTTGTTGTGGGGTTCTGTGGATTTGGGGTTCCTCCAGGCCTTTTTGATGCAGCGGCATGCGCGTCTGGACTCTCGAAGTTCGGTGGTAAACCATCTGGCTTTCTTGGCGTGTGTGTTGTTGTTCTTCTTGAGAGGGGCTATGGTGTTGGCACTGTTGGAGATCCATCTGTGCAGAGTTTGGGCTGTGGAGTTGGGGTTGTTGTCTTCCGGAGTGGTTGGGGTGGAGTTGCTGAGTGAGGAGCTGAGCTGGTCATCAGTGATTTTGGTCCAGTTTCTTTGTGGAAGCAGGTGCTGCTGTCTGTGGATGGAGGGTGTTCTGAAGGTGAAGTGGATGCATCGGTGGTCTGTCCTTGGGAGTTCGGTGGTGCGGCTGAAAGTGATGAAGTTTCCTATTGTGAAGAGGGGGTCGAGGGTGTGTCCTGCTGAGTGCGTGGGTTCGGTCACCATCTGGCAGAGTCCAATGTTGTGGAGGTGGTCCTGGAGGGATCTGGTGTTGGGGTCTAGTTGATTGTCGAGGTGGAAGTTGAGGTCTCCCAGCAGGATGTAGTTGGTGGATGCGATGGCTTATGGGGAGATGATATCCGTGATGGAGTTGGTGAAAGTTCCGCAGGGTCCGGGGGTCGGTAGATGAGGGTTCCTCGGAGGGTGGTGGTAAGCCTGGCCTGTATCTTGAAGTGTAGGTGTTTCATCAGGTCTGTTGGCTTGTCGGAGAGTGTGCTCATCCGGAGGGTGGATTTGTGGACAATGGTGATTCTTCCTCCCGGGCGGGTGGGGCAGTCCTTTAGAGAGATCTTGTATCCTTGGGGAATGGCGATGGTGATGTCCAGTCCCTAGGTGGTGTAGGTCCAGGTTTCGGTGAAGAATGATATGTCCGGGGTGGTGCTGTCGAGGAGGTCCCAGATTTCGGTGACATGTTTGTGGAGTGATCGGACGTTGAGGAGGATGCATTGCAGGGTCTTCAGTTCGGTTGTGTTCTTGCAGGCAGGTTCTGCTGGGTCCATGTTCCTGGTGGTGCTGCAAGTGTGCCGGCAGCGGTGACAGCTGATGGGTCCGTGGGTGTCGGCTGGTGATGCTAGCTTGCCGTTGTTGTTGCAGCCTTGGTTGAGTGTGTGGAGTGCCGCTGGGTTGTTTCGTTGGCGGTGCAGAGGTCGGGTCGCAGACGGGCGCAGACGTGCTTGCCTTCGGCGCACCAGCAGCACGGCCGCCATTAAGTAGGGGTCAAGGAGGGCTTGACAGCTGGGAGGCACGAGCGGGGAGGGAAACTGGCTCAGGCTGGTCGCGCTGGGGGGAGGGGCCATGGGGGCAGCAGCGGTGGGAAAGCGGGGGAACATCAGGCAATAGAGGAAAAAGAGTAAAAGGGTGAAAAAGAAAAGGAAAAAGGTATAAGGAGTACAAGGATGAGAAGAAGAAAGGGTGAAACGGAGCAGAAAGCATGAAAAAAGTGTTATAGAGAGTGAAAGGGTGAAAAAACTGAAAGGTGAAAACGGAGCAGAAGGGGGCAGAAAGGGGAGCGAGAGAAAGGAGTCAGAGGTCCACTGGACCACCAGGGATGAGGCACCGGTATAACCTGCGGGTGGAGGAGGGCCACGAACACCAACAGTACGGGAGTACAGGGCTCTGAGAGGCCTCACTTAATGGTGGAGCTGCGTGGGTGGCAGAGCAGTTTCACTGACGGTGAGTCAGTGGGCTTGCTCGCCTGTCCCCAAAGCGGCCGCCATTAAGTAGGGGTCGGGGAGGGCTGGACAGCTGGGAGATGGGAGCGGGGAGGGGAACTGGCTCGAACTGGTCGCGCTCGGGGGGAGGGGCCGCGGGGGCAGCAGTGGCGGGAAAAACAGGGGAAAAGCAGGCAAGAGAGGACAAAGGGTGAAAAAGGAAAGGAAAAAGGTATAAGGAGTACAAGGATGAAAAGAATAAAGGGTGAAACGGAGCAGAAAGCAGGAAAAAAGTGCTATAGAGAGTGAAAGGGTGAAAAAGCTGAAAGGTGAAAACGGAGCTGAAGGGGGTTGAAAGCGGAGCGAGAGAAAGGAGTCAAAGGTCCACTAGACCACCAGGGATGAGGCGCAGATATAACATGCGGGTGGAGGAGAGCCTCGAACACCAACACTACGGGAGTGCAGGGCTCAGAGAGGCCTCACTTAATGGTGGAGCTGAGAGGGTGGGAGAGCAGTTTGACTAACAGTGAGTCAGTGGTCTTGCTCCATCATGAATTTGGTCCTTTCAGGTGCCCTAAATGACTGATGCCTTCACCACATCTTCAACCTAGGCAAAGCCAGACACAGCCACATACTCACCACCTTGTTTAACAACCTCATTGCCATGACCACCTTTCCCAAGGACTGGAAACATGCAGAAGTCAATGCCCTGCTAAAGAAAAAAACTGGCAGACCACAGCGAACTCAACATCTACCAACCAATCTCCCTGTTCCCGTTTTTGGCCAAAGTATTAGAAAAAGCCATTAACAACTCTCCTCACATCTAGAATGGAACCTCCTACTCGACTCCTCCCAATCCGGATTCTGCATCAACCACAGCACAGAGACAGCCCTCATTGCTGGACAACATCTAAGCCCTGTTCGACGGAAGAGAGCCTGCAGCTCTGATCTTGCTAGACCTCTCGGCAGCCTTTAATATGGTCTCCCACCATACACTCATAACAAGGCTGCACAACATAGTCATCCAAGGAGTCCCTCTCAGATAGATCGCCTCTTTCCTCACCAGGAGAACGCAAACATCTGCCTTTCTCCTTCACCTACAATGCCAAGGAAATCAGCTATGGAGTACCCCAAGGATCCTTGCTCAGCCCCACCCTCTTCAACACTTATTTGACACCTCTGGCTAGCATCGCAATAACCCATGGACTCAACATTATATCCTACTCTGACGAAGCACAACTCATTCTCTCCCTCTCTGAAGATCTCACCAACACCAAGACCAACTTCCACAACAGCATGACAGACATTGCCAACTAGATGAAGGACAACTGCCTGAAGCTTAACTCAGACAAGACAGAGTTACAGATATTCGGAAACACCAGCTCCCCCTGGGACGCATCCTGGAGGCTCTCAGAATTCTGACATACTCCTACCCGAACTGACAACACTAGGAACCATAGGAATCATTTTGGGCAACAAGCTAACCATGATGACAGGTCAGCTCTGTTTCCTCCTTCTGCTTCTTCATCCTCTGCATGCTTCATAACACATTCAAGGGGTTACCCCAAAAGTCAAGACGCACCATCACCCAGGCCCTCATCTCCATCTGACTGGGCTATGGCAGGGCTCTCTACACAGGGATCGCAGGTCACCTCCTCCAATGACCATAGACCATACAGAACGCTGCAGCCAGACTTATCCTGATCTTCCTGATCCTGAACCTGATCTGAATGCTGACAGAGCAGATCTGAGGCCAATGTAAGTGACAGAGGGCGAGTAAAGTATCTAAGTGACAAATATCAGATCTCAGAACTGGTAGAGTTGCTGAGGGGGGCTAATAGCAAGCTTATGGCTGGCTAAGATCTAGCTTTGGATCAACCATCTTTGAGGGGTGCTTGACAGTCTGTGAAGACTAGGTGATGGTATGTGAGGGATGGGTGAGGTAATTTTAGGGTCATCTAGGAACCTTATAGTGAAAGAAGGTGATCTGTGATGGCAAATTGGGGACTTCTTTATAGCTTGTAGATGGTGGAGGCTTTGAGATTCCCAGGTGGTCAGTGGAAAACCTGTAATGAGCTGCATGATCTACATATTGATCTAACAGAAGAAGGTTCCAACATCAGGTCTCTAACAGAATAATCCAAAAAGGTCCCTGGCCCCACTCTCTTTCCTGAAGTAGGAGGACCCCAGGGAGGTCTCTACTCCCACCCTTTCTGCAGTACACATAGTTAAGTTCACACAGAGTTGAGTACATATGTATAAATATGCAGATGCTCATGACAGTCAATGCTCAAATTTTAAACTGGTCATAGGAAAACTCCTCATAGTTTTAAGCTTTCATTATGCTGTGACATTCAGCAAATTGAGAACAACAGTCTACATTCCCATTGCACTTTTAATCTCTTAAAAGGAATTTTTTACTTCTTGGTGGCCGCTTAGGATAATGTCATGTTTTCAGGTTATAGATTTGCTTGTAGGAAACCCCTAGAATGGAACTATTGTCTCTAGTAACACAAGTAGCGTTTAAGGCCCTAATTACTTTTGCCCTAATTATTACTACTGCTGTAACCACTGTTACAACACAAATTGGAATTAAGAGGTGTTTTAAAAATGTATCTCCTGATGACCTGCTGGAATTTAAATGGCGAATAGGCCCTGGAAATGCTGAGGGATGCTAATGTTGGTACAGTAAACACGAAAATCTGCATGTGATGCCTCATTATAGGTGGTATATCATAGTAGGTGCCATTTATCATGCCCAATAACAAATTTTTCAGGTGCGATAACAATCACACTTACAACCGGGCCGCTCATAACAAGGGCCTAAGAAGTTAATAGCTGTTAAAAATTGATATCAGAGCTGGAAGACTCTATATTTATAAACACAACTGTGAAACTCCTTACCAACAATATAGCTCATCACCACAAACATCAATCAGACAGAATAAGGGGGCAAAGTGTAAGTGTGAGAGAAAGAGACAGAGAAACAGGTACCACACTTTGGGGGGTTGAGAGGCTCCCCACAGATGTGGATCTTACTTAGAGATAAATACACAATTAACACTTGAGCAGACATAGAAAGGTAATCAAACCAACAATTTAACACTGGGCTTTTCTTATTTAACTCATTGGAGATTTGCACTGACTAGATCCCCAATAAACCAGGATTTAGGTGTGGAACCGCCAAAATTAAGGAGGAATAAACAGAACAAACAAGAAAAACAACAAGAACACTTCCTAACCCCACTAACACGAAATCACAGCCACTTCAAAGTGCTACTTGTCTGTTGATCTGCCATGCTAGAACGGTAAATCAGAAATCCCAAAATTGACACCAGCGCGCCACAATCCATATGCACGGATGCCATGTGCATTGGTGGCCATCTTGGGATGGATTTTCTTTCATCAAAAACCTATCCCAAGATGTTTGCCCACTCATCTGCATATGTCCGCATGCATCATGACACGTGTGAGCAATGCACGCAGAGTGATGCTTTGGAAGCTTTTTTGGCATTAGCTTATGTCAATGCAAATAAACCTTAATGGCTTGGTCACTGCTTGATTATACAGTTTCATAGCTGTGAAAGTTAGCAGTACAACAACTTGCAATAGAGTTCGCAGATTCAAAAGGAAGCAAGGAATGACTGACAGCTGTCTAGATTTAACCTTGGTATACATCAGAGTTATATTGCGGCACAGCAACAGCGTTCTTCAACTGTCATGCTCTGAATGCACAGCAGCTTGTTTTCTCCTTACAGTTATAAAGCTGAGGCTTCCATCCCCTTTATCTTCCTTTCATTTCAGTCTGAACACCCACAGGTCAAGTAGCCGAGCCCGGCAGCTTGCCAAGTAAACACAACATGCTTCTGGGATCAGAGGCAACAGGGAGATTGAGAAGGAAGCCACCGACTTCTGCAGAATTGACTCACTGAGGAATGAGAAACTGGAAAATACCTGGGGTTCATAAGATTGATTTCTCCTATCCTACAAATATTGTGCAGCACATCATGCAGCCTTGACTCTTGTTTTTTTTACAAAAATCGTGTTAAAACATTCATTTAGGTCAAATGAATAGCTCCAGGGAAAGGACACTAGGAAGCTTGCTGAGCAATTTGGGGATTAAAGTTATCTTTGTAACAGGCCCAGAAGCTACATATTCCCAAACCAAATTTACAGATTTGAGCAAGATTAGTAGTGATTCTCAAATTTCATGACATGCTGCTATCCAAGCCTGCTACGTTACCACCATCTGATACACTAGAAAGGTCCATTCACTGGTATCCCATGCATACACACTCATCTCTGATGAAACATAAAAAGGAGACTACAAAACCTTTATCCATCATTGTCTACAATATCTTGCTATTACACATGTGTCTGTGCCCTATGAAATCATTGATCCTAATCATTGTGTCTGTATAGCTCTACTAAATGGAAAAAGGGCATCTCAGCTCTGGCTTTGTTCCGCAGACGCGTACAATTATTCCAAACAGATGCATGGAATTGATTTGATAGACCCCTGCTAGTTGTTTCATTTCATAGGAAAAAGATCAGACACCCGCCTACTCCCGCTTCCTGCATGGGGCTGAAAAACTAGTTTGTCTCTGGATTTCACAGGTTGATGAATTAAAGAATTTAGGTGAGTTTTCTTTAAATAAAGTGATGTTGGGCCATGCAATTCGGTGTGAGGTAAAGTCAAGAAGCAAAACAAAGACGACTAGGTGGGGAGTTGGGAACAGGACAGTGCTGAATGAACAAACGGACAGATTTACGTGGTGGTCAATGACCAAAGAAAAGTGTTTTGACTCTGGTTTGTTTGGTTAAGGTTAGCCTGTGAAGATTGATAAGACAGCAAGAGATTGATGAGCTGGCCCTCCTAATAATAATCTGACAGCAGAATTTTGAATGAGCTGAAGGTTTTGAATAGAACCTCTGAGAGGACCATAATTCAAGGGACTATAATACCCTATTTGAGACATGATAATAGACTGAACAACAGATTTTCTGCAGTTGATGGGGCGTAGATGATGACTTTTACAAGCATCCATGAAATTAAAAATAGGATGCCGTCACTATTATTTTGAAAGGAAAACAGAAGCTCACAATCAAATTGGACACTTAAATTTCTAACAGAATCTGAGGAGAATGGCAGGAAACCCAGCTCTCCGGGCCACTAATGGTGAAGATACAAGTATTTTCTAGTATGAGAAAGCCTGTTTTGACATTTTAAGCAAAAAGAGGACATTAAGGTGAATAATGGGGTCAGATATAGATTGAAAAGAATGTGGCTCACGAAGAACTCAAGAAGACAAGTTATAGATTTAGGCTGAGAATGAAAAGGAGGCTGGTAAATAAATTGTGATCTGTTGTTCATGAACTAGGTAAGCCATTGAAGAGTCTTTTCAACGGATACCTAACTTAGAAAGGTGTTGAAGAAGAACAGAGTGAGAGATAAGTTGGAAGCAGCACTTAGGTCCAGGAGGATTATGCCAGCGCTGACGCCCTAATCTAAGATGAATTTGAGGTCATCAACTACAGATGATAAGACTGCTTCAGTACCATGTAGAGGGCAGAACCCAAACTGGTGAGCGTTAAGGAGCTGGTTAGTTTCAAAGTATTCATTAAGTTAATTACTTGCTAACCTCTTTCACAATCTTAGTAGGAAAAGGAGTCAGCGAAATGGGTATATGCTTAGCACAGCGGTGTCTGCAGAAGGTTTGCTCAGAAGACAAGATGATTTCCAGGAAAAAGGAACTTGAAAACCAGCAAATTAGGCATTGAAGATCAAAGTCAATGCAGGGCAAATAGAATTCAAGAACAAGACTAAAGATGTGGGCTCAGCAGGGGTCAAATGGGGATCCTGATGTGATTGACAGAGCCAGGGTAGTGATGTCAGGGGTAGACATAGGGCAAAGTAGTCAAAGGAATTAGCATCCTCATTTGGCAAGTCAGGGGACAATTGAAAGTTGATTAGAGTGCTAAAGTGATGATAATACCTTGAATATTTGTGAAAAACGTCAGATAATTAGTTGCAGAGTTCTTCTAGCGGGGTCCAGTTGAATTAGTGGTAGATTAGGAGATGTTCGGATGCCAGTGCTCGTCGTACAAAGCCTGGCACAGGCCAAGCCCTGTGCACCAGCCCCACTGAGAATGGCCAAAGGCTGGGAGCTGTGTGGGTTGGCTGCAGGATCTATATACTGGCCAGGCCCTGCAGCTAGTCTCTAGGAGTTGGAAATTAAGTGGTTTCAAAACACATATTTCACAGAAAAGAAGTCGAACTGTGAATTATTTCCCGTAATTCACATTGCTGATATCATTTGCAAGATATATAGTTTCCCTAAAAAATACAAAAATTAAATACAGAGTGTCATCTTTCCTTCACTGCTGGTAAAAAAAACACACCTTCACAATGACAGCTATGCTATTGGTCTATTAACTAACACACCTGACAAACTCACTCTTGTAGTGCCATCCTCGAAGCAGGCATGTAGCAATAAATCCTGCCCAGTGTGGAAAAAAATAAACTTTATAAACTCAGATCCCTGTCTAATATAAGTATAATTTACCCCGCAGTAGATTTCAGATGTCATCAGTGTAGTATGTGCAGTCATACCCATTATTACAGCTTTGTGGACTGTGCTTTGAGTGGTAAAAAGCTTTTGGCATAATGTATGAGGCAGTCTAAGCCTAAATATATATATATATATATATATATATATATATATATATATATATATATATATATATATATATATATATATATATATATATATATATATATATATATATATATATATAGAGAGAGAGAGAGAGAGAGAGAGAGTTAAAATCTACATAACTCAGTCTGTGGTTAATACTTTAATAACATACATTCATTGAACCAAATGCTAGCAATTAACAAAAAGTACAAGAATAAGAGAAAGATACAATAAATATAATCTGAATAAATAAAATTGGCAAAATATTCATAGACTCACTTAGCAGGTCAACAGTAAACAACAGTAAACAAATCTAAAATTAGATATTTGAAAAAATGAAATCCCAAATTATGAAGATCGATCTGGTAACATATTAAAATGTGTGTGTTAGTATTCACCACTCCAGTAGAGCTATCAATAACAGGTAAGCAGTAGAGCTTTCATCTGTTCCCAACATCCATCTCACAACAAGCACTGATCCTATGCACTCCAATGGGCCTTCATCTTCTCCAATCTGCTTATTTTAAATATGTCCTCCTCATATCCTTCTCTCACAATGTGCCCCTTTATTTCTCCTTGCCAATGTACCAGTCAGCGCCCATCAAATGTTAGCAGGCCAAACTCTGCCTCCATTTTAAAATGATTAATAGGGGGCCTATGGCTTCGGTATCAATCATGAAATACTAAAAAATGAATTCTATCATCATCCTCTATACAGTTCTAAAGCGGATTTGCCTTTTCAGTCTAATCAGTCCTCACACATTCTAAGCAGGATAAAAAGAGCAAATAGGCCCTGATATACCTTTTAATATGTAACTTTCAGGGGCTAATATCAAAAGAGTAGTGTTGACCAGAAAGATATCACAACTTATAAATACCAACACTATTCATATGATCCAGGTGCCTTCTTCAATTAGCAATGTGAAATTGCATTTTTTTTAAATGCTACTTGAGGGTAAGTTACACAATGGTTAAGAGATGGAATGACAAGTGAAGCCACTATCTTCTGCCGCTGTATCCAATGTGCAAAGTTTGCATTCATGCACATAATTATGTTTTTTTCATTGTCTATCACTTACCTCTGGTAATCAGCATGTGCTTTGTAGAATACTTATTCAAATAATTTGAATGCTGTGACTATCTTACAGATGCTTGATGAGAAACATGATGTCTTGGTGAAGAGTTGCTTGCAACTGGGACTTTAATTCTTACTTAAGCTCACATGACAAATGGACATACAACTGTGTTCAAAGCAGAGGCTCATTGACCAACCAATAATCTCAGTGAAAGGAACAAAGAAGCAAATATCCACCTTATAAACCTGTTGAAGAGGAAGACGGTGCTGCGGATAACTCGCGCGGTCCGGGACTCCTCATGTTGAGATCTGGATAAGGTTAAGCCATCATCCATGTGGCCCTCATGGTGCATTATGGCCTGCAGATGGAAACAAAATAGAAGGATGTCAAACAAATTTACATCTTCCTAAGTCTGTTTTTTCTGCATGAAGGTAAACATGGCATATTATATTAATAAAGATATGCATGAAATTACATGGATGTTTTATCATGAATTGCAAAAGCAAAGACAGAAAGCATACAAATGCTCAGACGTGGGCTGCAAGATCATCAATGGCCCGTCTTTCAGTGGGAACGCTGCAAAATGCAGCTCGGTTTACTTACATTGTGGTAAGTGGCTTTTACTTGAGAGCAAAAACAATCTTAAATATGTATTAACTGGTTTTACAAAGAAGAGGCATGGCATAATAGGCGGGAAGGTTAGTGTCAATGAGTAAGTGTTTTTTATTTACCCTAAGGTATGTGGTTCGGGAGCTAAAAAGCAAGTTTTGGTGGTTATACTAGTTTTGAAAAATACTAATTTCTTGATAAGTAGTAGGGAATCATTTACTAATAGGGGGAGTCTGGGAAGAACAGCATTCTAATTCCAATAATAGAATAGCACAAACGTAATTGCTAATACCGACAGCACAATATTTAATTGTCTGAGTTACAAATCTCAGAACGTAAGTGTTATGGTATAGTAGGCTATTAAAGGTGGTATGGTGTTTATATAGTGTAGATAATGCGCTTAAAATTACTTCTTAGTGGTTTTAGGGGCTTAATATGTTCTAGCATGGTTGAGTCTAAAGACCATTCACTAATTCTATCAGAGTGAGCCTATATCATGTTGGGACTTACTTCTTGTGCTACACTTTGGTGTTGGATGCAGTCTCTTTATTTCTGAGACTCATAGATATGCATGGGGGTGTTGTGTTGATGCTGTGCTGATCTTCTTCAAGATCTCTTCCCAGAGACTTGCTTGCAAATGTGAGGTGCCCCTGAGAATGACCCATAAGCACTGTTGCTGGAAGAATTTTCAGAGTGGGGATGCTGTCATCAATGTTAGATCACTGAACTTATAGGGATTGTGAAGAAAAAAACATCACTCAAAGAACAAGTGTTGCAAATGTATTCAGCAGGCGAGTGGTAGGTGTTTCGTATGTAGCTGGTGGTGCATTTTGGAGCGCAGTCAAATATATTTCTAAAGCATGGTGTAGTGGTACATTTACATCGAGCCCATTTTTCCGATGAATTGGCCACTAAATTTGCTTAACCAGTTTTAAACTATATAGTGCATGAACAATAATGTATAGAAATCAGGTTTCAGCGAATATTTCATTTGCTCGTCACCAATTTTATTGATTTGTTTTGATCCTATTAAAATATTTGCTTCATCATACTTCGAATTACAAAAAATGTGCTTTATTTGCACTTTTCTTTCACACTCCCTGCACTTCCAGCAAGATTGTCACATAATTCACTTTCCCAACTCTTCTCACTGTGCAGTCGGAGACAGAAAAGTAAACACCAATCTCCATGTTAAAAGAATAAGCAGCTGATTGTCAGAAGACATAGCCTGACCTTACACCTCTGCCTTTGAAGACACAGCAAATGTGACAAGATCAGAACAAATTTTAAAGGCATCCTTATTGCTCATTCACCTTCTGAACTCCATCATGGTTATTTTGAAGGTGATGCAGCACCCCTTATTCCATCGCCTATGCCCATTTGGGAAGCTGTTGCAACCTTTCACCAACCCACAGGGTGTTACCTGCACAATATTTGTTAGCAAAGTGCAATCTAATCAACAAGCCACCCAGATAGATAGATACCTATGAAAGATTAATGTTATTCTGGGTCTACAATTCTATTAGCCATGTTTATGGAAATCAGTCTCTTTTGGGTTTGACCTCTGCAATGGAAGCAGCTAGCTGATCAGATGTATCTACACAGGTTCTGTTTTAAAACGAGACATTTTTCCATACTTTCATGCCCGCTCTTCTCGCAAGGAAACCATCTGCGTGCCTGACACCTGTACCACTGCAAAGAATAAACGTATGAGAAGTAGGAGTGAATTATATATTTGTGCCACCTTGTGATATCAGGCACCATGTTTTCCAAACAGTCCCTTGTGAAGGACACATGCCCTACTACAAAAGTGCAATATAATTTTAAATCTGTAACTTATAATATGGATATGCTATCAAAACGAAATTTGCAAACATATTAATTAGCTTGATCAGACCAGACCAGTGGTGGCAGTAAATTACTATTGCCTTTGACCATTACACTTGTTTAGAAATCTGAAATGTACTACCTCTGAGGTCAGCTAAAGTGAACCCAAGGACTGACTGGCTTAACCTTTAACGAACCCTACTAGACTAACTCCAAAGGCAGACTCTGTCCATATAACTCACAGATCATAAAGGGGTCCTCAGTTCCTTTTGCACCATCCAGCATCAAGAAAATGCTGAGAGAGTAGAAGTTGTATTGTGCCACACATGTTTCTGGTGGACCAGCTAGATCAGTACATTTCTTCTTCTTGCCCTGGTACAACATCCCTCTGTGGAAATCGAAAATAATTGCTGTTAGCATGAGCTGAAGGCATCTTAGTTGTGGCATCCATTTTTATTAGCCATGTGATTATTCCGTCTTCACTGTTGCTTGCCTTTCTATTCTGCTTGAGTCATCAGCTTTAGTTAACTCCTTCTATTCTAAGCTCAAGCAATGTATGAGCTCAGAAAGGCCTGTAGCTGCTAGAATGCACCTGTTTGAGAATGTAACTGTCCATAATGTCTTACTGATGTAAGCAGTTCTGTTTCCCCTCCCACTTTGCTGACTAAGTGATTTCCCATTTGCCCATGTTTGTCAGTAGTTATTCTTGTGTAGGCCTGTACCTTCTATTTGTAACTACATGCTTACTCCGCAACAAACACAGTATATAAGGCCCATGATCTGTGTATTCAAGCCATTACCTCCTGGAACACTTGAGGGCGTTGTATGGACGTGGTCTCACTCATGAGTGAATAAACGTGTTATTTTTTAATTCCAGCTTCAGTGCCAATCTCTTCTTTGTTGGTTTAAGGACCTGTGGACAGATAAGGGTGAACCCCTGCACCGGTGGGCCTCTAAAAAGGCTCATTTCCACAGTTTGGCACCCGACTCGTGGGGCTCATCGGAGACGCGGCCGCCCGAAGGAGTGGTCTTGACGGAGGAATGGAATATTGCTGAGGAGGTACCCTGCATGAGGAGACCCTTGTCTTTGCAGACCGAAGTGACTTTTCCGGTTTTCCTGATTTGACCCTCCAGGTGGTGGCTGGTCCTGACTGAGATTTCCTTTGGCGCACGTTTTTGCAGTGACCATTAGGTCAACCAAGAGATTGGCAGTTGGGGGCTGGAGACTTTTGTTTGGTAAGGTCGCTGAAGCGGCACTCTTGATTTTGGATTTGCTTGGCCAAGTTTCTGGTTTTGTTTGTTTGTTTATGTATTGCAATAAATAAAGGCAGGTAATGTGGGGATTTTTCTCCTTATGATATGTGTTTGAATGGGTATACTTGGAAGAACATGCCTGCATTTAGTAAAATTCGTAAGTGGTGATATGGAGCGCTCTTGAGTGTTCCGCCAGGCCAATTGGTAATTCGGTCTCTTCTTGCAAAGGCTTGGAAGTTTTACCCTATCTTGTTTTGGGTGGGTCTGAGGACCCCTATAATAGGCATGCCTTTGGGAATAATTTTGATTTGGTAAAGACACAGAGTGTTTGCAAACACTCTGCCAGACCAACTGGTAATTCGGCGTATTTTGGAAAAGGTCTGGGGCTAGAGCCTGTCATCTAGAACATGGAACAGTCTCTGGGCTGTTTTCCTTGTCTTGGTGCAGTCTCTGGACTGCTTTTGAGAGCTCTTTTTTGTAAATATGATTTACAATTGGTTTGGTTTGAGTACAGTCTGTGGGCTGCCTTTTGTTTTTGTCCTGGTGTTGATTTGTGGTTTGATCGTGTGTTTGAGTGTCTATGAGGTCTGTGGACTGACACCGGTGGTGATGCTTGTGAAGTCATTGTTTGAGTGAGTAGCGACTGTGCTCTTTGTGTAAGGATGGCTTGCCTCAGCAAGCTGTGTTGTGTGTTATGAGTGTGTGGCCCCCTCTTGATAATGTCTGGAATGAGCTTAATTTGGTTTGTTGTCGACATTGTGTTCTGCAGATGCCATTGGAGGCATTAAACTTTAAATTTTGAACAATTAATAAATAATAATACATAAATAAAAATATGGTTTGATCAGAAATACTAGTAACAATGTACATTCATTTTTACATAGGAAAAGTGCAACTTTTGAAAAATGTAAAGAAGAATGCGTGTTTAAATTAAACAGTGCTGTGTATTTCTGTGCTTAGAAAGACACGTATTTTAAAAGTGCATGTAGGAGTGTGTTCTCTTTCTCTATGAAAAAGAAGGGTGGAGAGACCAGAGCGGACGAAGGAGGGTTTATTTCTGGCAGGCTTGCTCTGGCACTTCGACCTTGGTAGACATTCCGATGGAGGGGGCCAGAGTGTAGAGAGAGAGGGGAGGCTCTGCTTATTATTTTTGGCAAAAGACCAGGCAGGTTCTATGAAGCCATAAGAGAGAAGGAGGGGCAGCAGCGTCTGTGGGCCATGTGCAGCTCCTGACGCAGAGAGTAGCTCTGCCATGCATACAAAAGTATGGTTTCAATTTGAGGTTGCTGTGCCAGGGCCAGATGAGGAGGCAATAAAATAAAGTTTGCATTAATGCGCCATCATGTTAAACAGCACAATAAGCTAAAGGAATTGGTAGTTGGTCATTGGATTAATGTTTTCTAGTTAGCTCAATGTGCTTGTACAGCAAAATTTACAAAGTGGTACAGTCCAATAGTATTGGACATGGCCTCCTTGGTGTGGTTTCCCCTAGTTATTTACCTCCTACAAGTCTGTTCGTGCCCAGTTACCAAAGAGGGTAAGTATTGTCGACAGGAGGTCACCTGCTTAGGTTACCTACTGTCGAAGAGGGGTAGGAGACCAGCTCCTGGGCAAATTAAGGGTAAGCAAAATTAAGTAACACACTGGTTTGTTTTTGGTTTTTTTGCTTGGTATATGTTTTATTGTGTCCTTTTTTCCTGGTTTATGTGCCTATTATGTGTATTATTGTGTGCTATTCTGTGTGGAAAGTACGCAGGGCAGCTCATTGTTGTGTTCTCTCTCTCTCTCTCTCTCTCTCTCTCTCTCTCTCTCGCCTGTCTGAGCTGTCTAGGAATGGCCATGAGACAATTGGTTGGGCTCGTTTTAGTCATTAATGTCACAGGATGCTGTGAATATGTTTTTGAATAAATAGAGACAAAGCACCTCACCAGTGCACGTCTAATTGGCTATTAAGTAATACTGTTTGAACAAATTGTTAGAATTAACAAAATGAATAAATAAATACGCCATGTTACTACCCCTCCTTTCTGTAAACTGATGGAATTGGAATTGGATAAGGATGAAAGGATGGGTAGCATAGACTAATGTTCCCTTATTTGACCTATAGGGGAACTATATGTTGGTGGTTTTTGTTCCAAATTTCCAGGTGGCAACACCATTATTGTTGATCTTATTGCAGCACTACGTAAGTCGCAGAGGCATCACCAGTCCCTTATCAGTTAGTCTATGTAATCGAGCTGACAGCCCTTGCTAGAGCTGGTGAATAGGTTTCTCCCCTGAATATGATATTACATGGGCCGGACCGTGAAAAGTATGATGTATTTGGTTCACAATGCTAGTAAAGATGCCCATATGACTTTAGCACACATTTTAAAGAACAAAATGTTCTTTGCTTGTTTTCTTGTCTGCCACAAAGTTCTGCTGGAAAATTCATGTATTTAATTTATCAGTTATTCATGTAATATGGATCTCTGTTACATTCACAGTTTTAGAGTTTCCCGCTACACCTATAATATGAGAGCATGGTCATAAGCACAAATAATGGTTGTTCTTTTGCAAGCAAAATAATTATAGAGGTGTCTGCAGTTTTGCACAATAGTGAAGGTTCACAAAGTAGAAGCTGTATCGTGCTTTCTATGACTTATAAGTACAAGTTTGTTAAAAGAATAGTTGTTCTGAAATTCCTTTTTTTTTAGGTTCTTCAGAAGAATAATATTGGGGCATTTCTGAAATTGAATATCCTCTTTTCATTGATTATTTGTATGTTGTGTCTAAAGATTTCTGTTCTGTTCACTAACAGATATCTGTTGCCCTACAACCATTGCCAGAGGGGCCAGGATATCAGATCCAACCAGGGGACTAAGTGCAAGTCTAATTTGGAGCCAAGGTGAACGGACCCAGCCCAGGTGTTGCTGGCCAATATAACAGCGGTGAAGTGGAAGGTCGGAAGAAAAGTGTACCCCTACCACTGTCGGATAATTCTTGGGTGAAAGACGGGTCACAAAAATCAGAACGGAGAGCTGATTCCTCACTTTGTTCATTTTTTTGATGCCTAGCTAAGAGAGGCACAGACCGATAACAAGAGCAAGGAGGTTTTGCCTGAGGGGATCCCCTCTGAAGCAAGGGTTGCTTCAGATACTCCAGTTTCTGTGCATCAGGCATCTGAGTCCCGGTCCACAAGTGAATGCAAGTCTGCACCTTTGTTGCTGATAAAGAGGTGCCTGGGCACACTAGGTACAATCTGCGACCGCCGACAAAAGGGCAGTGCGCCAGCAGGGCAACAAAGGAGTTAGGGAAGGACTAGAGTTTAGGGTACAGATGCTGTGTCTTTGATGCCTGTTAGATTAGAGTGAAAAATGGCCTGATGCCCTGCCCTTAGCATTGCTCTCCATTAGATCGATACCCCATACTCGATCTGGCCTTACACCTTATGAGGTTATTTTTGGCAGACCCACGAATATTTGGGGGGTCCCAAAGCCACGCCCTATACATGATGTTCCCCAGGTGTTGATGAGTGACTACTTGTCACAGTTGACTGACAGCTTGTTTTCTATTCATCAACAGGTCCGAGAAGCTCTTCCTGACAGGACGCAAGGTGATGGTCATGATCTGCGGCCCGGTGACCAGGTGATGGTGAAGGTGTTCCAGAGGCCGAGCAGCCTGGAACCTTGGTGGCGGGGACCTGAGCAAGTTCTTCTGGTGACCAGAACTGCAGTCTGATGACCAATCGGAAGATTTGGGTCCATTCTACCCACTGCAAGAGGGTGCCGTCCGCCTTGGTGGAACCTGTTGCGCTGAAAGATCACCGCGATATCCTGGACACCAAGAGAGGCCGAGCTGCGTCACCTGAAGGATCTGAGGAAGTCTTCACGGACCACACGATTCCTGGTACATCTCGATATCAGCTGCGACCCCAGAAGAAAGACACTTCATTGCTGAAAAAGACTGTTTGAGCCACTGTCCTGGGTTAGTGAAAGTCTGAGTAGCAAAGGGGGGGGTCTCTTTTAGTGATACTCGTCTCAACCTCAGTGAAGAAACCAACGGCTGCCCAGGACCTTAGGGCACCATCTGCTTTGTTTTTCAACATCGAGATGAATATGCCTACGGAGAAGAAATCCACTGCTGCAAGAGTCTGTGATCAAAAGACTATGTTCATTATTGGACTCACTTTGATTATTGTTCTGATCGCTGTAATAAAATGGGTTGTAGAGGGAGTAGCTTCTGCTCGAAATCTACTGTCTGCTACTACTCCTGTCCCCGTTGAACACCACTACTTCACTTTTCCTTATCATGAGAAGAAGCACCGAATGTCCTATCTCAACAATACGTTCATTCAAATGTTGCCTCACACCCACAATGCTACAAACACTACCAACTGTTGGGTGTGTGGAATGATACCAGCCCACCAGAAAAAGGGAGGAACGCCTTTTATTCCTTTGCTGTTTTCACACAATGGCTCTTGCAGGGCCTGGTTTGCGCTGCTGTGGGCTACTTATGTTGCTAACATTACTGACTTTGGTGTAGGAAGATTTAATGCCCAACTAAACAGAACCTGTTAACCTGATGAAGAAGGAGATCCACAAGCTAAAGGAACTGTATGGGAAATGGAGGAGTATCGCAGAGGAAATTCCTCCACACACTATGTTTTCCCTAACACTCGAACTGCCAAGGGTAATGGACCTCCTGTTATAGCTGTTACTAGAGCTCGAGCAGACCTTTGTGTGAACAGTATTGGCATTATTCCTGTGGGGAAAAGTGATTGTACTCTGGTGTTGAATATTACTGGAGTGAACAATAGCAGTTATATGTCATCACACAACACCTATTTTATTTGTGGGAATAAGGGTTACTATCATTTACCCATTGGTTGGTCAGGAACATGCTTTGTGTCCTTTTTGCTACCACCTGTGTTCTTAGCACCTGCATCCTACCATAAAGACTATAAACTGTTTAATTACATTTCCAAGAATCGATTTAAAAGGACAATAAATCATGATGAGGTGGATCAAACTGACACTGCATTGCTGCAGTATGTTGACTTTAATTTGGGACTGTTCTTCTTTGTTGGTGCAGCCTTAAACAGCAGAAAGATAAGGCGCTTGACACGTGTCGTAGAGGCTGTAACCAATCGGACTGCTATGGCAAATTGTGAGAATTGTGGTACTCCGAAACAGGATGGTTTTGGATGTCGTCTTGGCTGATCGTGGTGGAGCATGCCGCATCATCGGGTGCAGTTGTTGTGTCTACATCCCTGACCACGCTCCTTCAGTTTTTGAAGAAATATCTAAGCTGCATAAAATTGCCACTGAAATCCATCAGGATTCAGGGACATGGACTTGGACTGGATGGCTATGGGGTGTATTTTCTTTATAGGGATGGAAGCTGCTGTCAGCTCTATGTATATTTCTTGCAATTCTGTTTACCTGTAGCTTATGTATAAAATGTGGCCCGATGCTCAGTTCTCTCTGTATTTCTACCTGTATACTCATGTATACCTGCTAAACAAAATGCCAAGAATGTAAATGCCTGACTAGTAACAGACCAAGAAATTAGTGAGTTAATGATGATTGACATCCATGATATCTCCCATGCTCCTTCTACTGCATAGCGATGTCTTCAGCTAATGCTAAAAGGGCCATCTGTGGAAATTGAAAATAATTGCTGTTAGCATGAGCTGAAGCCATCTTGGTGTGGTATCCATTTTTGTTAGCCATGTGTTTCTTCCGTCTTCACTGTTGCTTGCCTATCTATTCTGCTTGAGTCGTCAGCTTTAGTTAACTCCTTCTATTCTAAGCTCAAGCAATGTATGAGCTCAGAAAGGCCTGTAGCTGCTAGAATGCACCTGTTTGAAAATGTAACTGTCCATCATGTCTTACTGATGTAAGCAGTTCTGTTTCCCCTCCCACTTTGCTGGCTACGTGATTTTCCATTTGCCCATGTTTGTCGGTAGTTTCTTGTGTAGGCCTGTACCTTCTATCTGTAACTACATGCTTACTCCGCAACAAACACAGTATATAAGGCCCATGGTCTGTGTATTCAAGCCACTACCTCCTGGAACACTTGAGGGTGTTGTATGGATGTGGTCTCACTCATGAGTAAATAAACTTGTTATTTTTGAATTCCAGCTTCAGTGCCAATCTCTTCTTTGTTGGTTTAAGGACCCGTGGACAGATAAGGGTGAACCCATGCACCTGTGGGCCCCTAAAAAGGCTCATTTACACACCTCCAGGGGCTGGAGGATGTTGTAGGCCTTGAGAAAGAGGAGTTACAGGCATCCTAGAGTAATTCTAGGTAGGCAACATTTGGATCTGGAAATTTCTTGTGGTACTGTAATCAAAGTTATGTGAACCCTCCTGCAACTGCCAGAAAATTTGGGAACCTTTCTACGAAGGGTAAATGTGGAACCGGGTCCGAGTAACCAATTCTGAAGATTTGAGGACTTTAATCCCGATGACTTAACTTCATTCATGAAACAAAAAAGCTGTGCACAGAATTCACTTTGACTGCCACAGGTTCCAAGGATTAAGAGAATTTTTTTTTTTATATGATATTTGACATTCAGTGTATTTCAGTGCAGGCAATCCGATTACATAAACAAGTGAACAGTGACACAACTCACAATGTGCAAGTTACTTTCTATGCAACTACACACGCAACAACCATGGAATTTATTTTTTCAATAGGAAGAAAAATGGAGTACACAATATGCTAAAAAGAGTAGAACACTGTGTGACGTAAAATGAACAAAGGGACTGTAATTTTATTTTTACAGAATTATTCATATATCCAATTTGAGGGGCACACTCAGCTCATGGGTTCCCTTTTGTTGATCAGCAAAATGCATATTTTAATCTTTTCTTGTTTACCTTTCGCTGGACTGCCCCCATTCTGACAGACTTGGCATCTACGGACTGGTATGTGAGCCACAACCCAGTGTCAACATGTTGAATGTAGCACACAGAGTCGCCATATTTAATTTCAGCAGCTCCCATTCCTTCAGCCTCTTTCCTGATCCCTATGTCCAACTTTTCCTAGTGAGGAAGAAAACAATGAGAAAGTTAAGTCCTTGTGTATATTACAGAAAAAAACAGCATGCAGAGTCCTGAGTTACGTCCTGTTAAGTTTCGTGACCGTTTGGTATACGTAAAAGCAAGGACAATATCTTCAAATGCTGCGCGGTATATCTTAATGATTTTGGGAGCCCGGGGCCAAACCTATTTTGGGTCTCCTGATCCCAACAACTTTGAATTTATGATCCATTTTCAGCTAAAACACGCCCATTGATCATACATTAAAAGTTCAGCAATAGTAAAAGAAAGAATACAAATGATAGGCAATTGCTTATTTAAAATAAGCACCCGTACCCTTTAGCATCCCTTCTTTTCTTGAGTTTCCTTGATCCAATACAGCACACAGATTGGCATGGAAGTGGACCATGGGGCAGTCCCATGTGGTATAGTTGAAAACAATATGCATGTGATAGAAGGTATGAGTGTGGAGAAATGATTCCAAACATGTTTTTTAAAGATGATATTTTTAGCTTGGAAGATGTGGATATGGCTCTTGAGGCTGTTACAGAGGGACGGGCCCCAGGGATGGACTGTATCCCCGCTGACGTTTTCTTATATGACAAGCAAATGTGGCGGAAGTACATAGTTTTATTGGCTAATGCAATTACTCAGGGTGGGGCGATTCCACCTTCCTGGAAGGGGGCTGAAATCGTGCCAGTCTACAAAAAAAGGGATAAGTCAGTAGCAGGTAATTACAGGCCTATTGCCTGATTGACTCTATCCAAAAACTAATGGGCAGATTAGTTCTTTTTAAGATACAAGTTTGGATTGATGAAAACAACATCCTGAGTCCACTACAGGCAGGTTTCTGCAAGAAAACCAGCACAATAGATCAAGTTTTCCGATTTGTAAATCTGTATTGGCGAACTGTGGTCCTGGGAAAGGGGTCTTTATATGCAGTGTTCGTGGACCTGAGGGCAGCCTTTGATCTAGTCCCGCGGGCTAGATTATGGCAAGTCTTGAAAGATCTTGGGATGGCTCCGGATCTACTGACACTGATCGTCCGCTTGCATGAGAACACCTTTGCGCGGGTGCGGTGGGGGCTACAGGGGGAGGTTACTGAAACTTTCCCTGTTGAACGAGGAGTGCGGCAGGGGTGCGTAATGGCGCCTACCCTGTTCTCACTCTTTGTCAACGGGGTGGTGGATTACCTCGCTCTGTGTCCCACGGACGCCCCGGCGCTGGATGGTATTCGCATCCCTGTTCTCATGTTCGCGGACGACACCTTAATCATCTCCAAGACTCCCAGTGGCCTACAGAAGGCTGTGCTGCATTTTGAGGACTTCTGTCGCCGGCATGGGCTGGAAATAAATACGGCCAAAACTAAGTTTATGGCGTTTAATGAACATAGATCCTTTAGAGGCAATATAGTTATGGATAATTGCCCTCTAGAGCAGGTGGATGCCTTTACCTATTTGGGGGTAACTTTGCAAAGGGGCATGTGCTGGAATCGTCATATTGATTTGGCTGTTTTGAAACACCAGCAACAAGGTGGTTGTCTATTGCAGAAATTTAAAAGCTCACAAAAAAAACCTATGCGTCCAGTTTTGGAGATCTACGGGATGAAGGTATTGAGTTCGGCCTTATATGGATCCGAACTCTGGGGCTTTGAGAATACAACTCGGTTGGTTAAGGCGGAAAATTAGTTTCTACGTAAGTTGACAGGTGTCCCCCAAAGTACCCCCTTAATTCCTTTATTATGGGATCTAGGGAAAAAAGGGGTCAAAGACTTAGTAAAACTGCGCCCATTGCTATATTGGCGTAGATTATGGACTACGGAGGAACTGATGCATTATGCTCGGGGCCTTATGGATATCATCAACAATGACCCCTTCCACAAAATAAAGTGGTTGAAGGAGATCAGAGCACTTTTAGGGAACATGGGCATGTCAGAATTGTGGAACAATCCCCAAAATGCAAGTTTCCCATCTCAAAAAATTATGAAAGTAAGATATTGGGAAATGGTGCATTATGCATCCAAGAAGGAAAAGTTTTCTGTAAATCTCACGGGTCGGTTTCTCGAATTTAAAAATGCACCTGATTTCGAAGTATATTGGGACGCAATTGAAAGTCCCTATGACCGTAAATTATATTTCCAATTTATGATTGGTACATCACCAACTAGACAGTTTACGAGGAAATGGGATGGGACCCAAAGTGATAGATGCCCTTGGTGCCCGGGTCAACAAGAGACAGTTGGTCATATTTTGTTTGGATGCCCCCAATACGTTGTACCACGCCGGACGTGGATTAAACCTATTTGTAAACTCATGAGTACTCGGAGATATCCTGACGCTCTGAGAATTTTAAGGTCAGACCCGAAACCCATATTTGCAATTGCTATGGCGAAATTTTTGCATTGGGCCTGGTCAATTCATTTTAAACTACTTTCCTTGCCCAGAGCTTAATTGCAAAGCCCTCTGTACCCTCTTGTGAATAATTGACACCTTCCACCCATTAATTATGTATTAGCTACTGGTATGTTTTAGACATGATGAAACTGTGCTTATTGTATTTATAAAATGAAGTTTTTAGTTATTGTGTTCTAAACCTATTCCTCATGAGTTGTCTTACTGAATTTAATACTTTCTTAACTGGGTATGGAATTTGATGTATTTATGAATGATTGATGTGTTTTTTTTAGATGTACTTTGATGACTCGATTGTCGAATAAAGTTTATGATGATGAAAACATTCTATGACCAAAAGAGGTATAGGTAGTTATCATAGCTTGACAATTCGGATAAACTAATGAGGGGCTGACCAAATCAAAAGGGGCCACTTTGAAAGGTGGGGCCCTGGGTCAGAGCCCATGTTGCCCATGCCTCAAAACATCTCTTAATGCTGCTGGGCTGCAAGGGTAAACAATCACAGCAGCAGGGGCTGTCCATGCAGGTAAATGTGGTGGGCGGTGCAGGGGCGGGAGGGGGGGAGTCGACAGACAACAGAATAGGGAAAATTAAATAAATTAATAATTCATATGCCGTCATCTGTCGACATCCCCCTGCTCCGCCCCACCCCCCTACCACCCCTACCTGCACAGACTGCTGCTGCACAGAAGAAGCACTGATTTTAAAAGTCTGCAATAAAAATGTGAAGTTTTTTAATCTTCTTCAAAGTGTTTCATACAGTTTTGCAAGTTGCACATTTAGCGCCTGAAGCCGTATCAAAAGGGCCCTATTAAATTACTATGCACCAGCGAAATTATGAGATCTTTTTGATGGTTAGTAAGTTAGTACATTTAATTTGAAATCACAGCAATGTCTGAAACTCAGCTTCGAGGTACTGGACAAACAATAAAAAATCTAATCGAGAAACATATAACATATCAAATCAATAAAAGCATTTGTACATACAGAGGAGAAGGCTCAGAGGTGTGCCCAACATTCTATAAGGTTGCAGAAAATGCTGTTTGAGTCTCACATTGAAGAAAGGCAAAGCGTTTGATTACCAGTCTAAGACTTATTATTCATCTCATAAATTTGCACCAGACACCTTCAGAGTTTTCCCCCTAAATATAGAGCGATGCCATTTAGGAATTAGAAATCTCTGCTCATTGTCAGAGCATAAAGGTCTAACAGGTTGAGGATAAGAAAAATGGTGTGAAAGAATGAATATGTGTTATTCTTTTGCCTAGCCTACACAAAGCAACATGCTCATTGTATTAGACCACTGTGCAAATTGATGGGATTCTTTTTTTCTTTTTTTTTTTCTTAGCCATAAGTATAATACATTATACAACAAAAGTGCGAGTGAAAAAAAAAGAAACCCCAATAACAGAAATTAGAGCATACATAGCACAAAAGAAATGGAGAAATAGCATCAATCAAGACTTAATATAATTACCACAAACGTACCGGGAAAAGACAACATCAGCAAGATCAATAGCACATTAAAAAAAAGGAATAATCAGGGAAAGACTAATACAAAAATCCAAAAAAAGCAATAGATTATTAGTCCCATTGGAGGCTAGACCACACCCTTTTAGATTTTAACCAAGATCGAGGGCCTCTACCTTTGGCTAATGCTAATTCCATTTCATATATTTGTCTAAGTAAAACCCAAAATTCATTAATGCTTGGACTCGTATTTTGAATCCCTGCTGGAGCTATACATAAACGAGCACATGCTATAACAATTGAAACTTATGGTCTCATATAACTGCCCATGTCTCGTATGACCCCTAAAACTAATTCCTTCCCTGCGATCTGGACATGTCTTAGATCTGCAGCATACACTTGGCATTTCGGACAGAGTGATTTAACCGATAGTTGAGTCGTAGCCCATTTGGAAATAAGCTCAGGAGTATAATACAGCATAAATACTATCCTATGTTGTTGAAGTTTCAAATTAACAGATGTTACAGTTGTGCCTATAGTATCCAGTGAATCCTGTATTTCCTCATTAGTTATATCGGTTTGAAAAATCCGACTTAATTTCGCTGCTACCTGTATACAGTCATCGCTAGCAGCTGCTAGTAGTTTCTGATAAACTATACCGATAGTTCCTCGGCCTGGAGTCTGCAAGAGTACAGATAGTACTTTGGAGGGACTTGCCATCTCTAATATCCTCTGACCCTGTAAAAAATAGTCCCTTACTTGCATTTACTCTGTAGCAGCCCAAACTCGTCTTTCAAGGCTACAAAAGATCGAAACCCTTGTCCATCAAAAAGCTGACCAAGTTGAGAGAAACCCTTGCGCTGCCAACACCTACCAGTGTGAAATACGTTGGGCAAGATGGGATTGCCCCACAACATCGTATATGGATGCAGCACTGGCAAAGATATTCCTTACAGATATCTTGCCATATCCTAGTGATGTCTCTAATATCTTAAACCTGACCCGTTTGTAGTAGTTAGGGTCAGTTGTTTTGTAAAGCAGGAACCCAGTGTTTGGTCCACAGGCCAATTGGTTTGAGAGCCAAGCAGTGCCAGTGTCAGACCCACTGAGTAAGCTTCGAATTCGACCAACAAATGTGGCCCAAAAATAGAGTTTAAAATCTGGAAGCTTAAAACCCCTTTGTTTATATGTCAGTTTGATATACCGAAGAGCTATCCTTGCACGTCTATAACCCCATATAAAACTGCCTACGGCACTATCTAGGCGCTTAAAAAAAGTCCACAGAACCAAAGGAATTGTACGATATAAATACAGAAATGTTGGGAGACTACTCATTTTCACTATATTGCACCTGCCGTATATGCTAAGAGGGAGCTGATGCAGTTTTAAGCAATGGTTCATAGTTCAGAGAGACAACATAATCTACTCGGCTACTAAGACACACTCCCAGATATGATGTTGTTGTTGTGATCCCTAATATTGTTGGATCCGTTTCAGGTTGAAAATTTAAAATTGTCTGGGTCTTATTCAGATTTAATTTGTAGCCGGAAATAGAGCCAAAACGCTGTGCCTCTTGTGTGATTTCGACTATGACTTCTACTGGACTAGAGGAAAAAATACAGATGTCGTCCACATACGCAGTTAATTTTAGTTCCAGACCATTAAGAGACACTGGAGACATCCTGATGTTTTGCAACAAATGCCTTATAGAAGGCTCAATATAGAGCGCAAACAATAATGGGGATAGCGCACAATCCTGCTGCGTACCCCTTCGAACAGCGAAATGGGCTGAAGATAGGCTGTTCATTTGTCCGAGGCCAAATGATGACATAGTCGGCCATAGTGCACCCCAAGCAACTCGGTCAAAGGCCTTCTCGGTGTCCAGCATCAACATCCCTATATGTTGATCTAATTGACCAGAGACGTCAAATGCAGCAATAGCTGTATTAATAAGAGCTGCCGTGTCTCTACCTAGGACAAAACCGTGCTGGTGTTCCGAGACTAACCGAAGGATAATAGGAGCCAGCCAAGAGGCAAGGATTTTAGAGAAAATGTTAGCATCGGCATTGATCAACGATATAGGACGATACGAGCTCATGTCCTCTACCGATTTCCCCTTTTCAGGAAATACTATAATATTGGTGATATTCCAAGAGGAAGGGGCATCTTCCCCTTGAACAATATTGTTGAATAATGTAGAAAAGATAGGTGCCAAAATATCTCTAAAAAATGTATAGAATTCCAACGGGATAGTGTCCTCACCAACAGCCTTGCCTGCTGGTAGGGTGCTGATCGCTTCCTCAACCTCCCCTTGTTCAATATCTTTTTACAGGGACTCATAGTCCAATGGATTCAGTGCAGGTAACACACTCTCCTGTATATAATCCAGGGTGGTTTGTTTGCTAAAGGATGTTGATTTGCCATATAAATCAGCATAAAAGAGTCTAAATTGTTCGACTATATCTACTGATCGAGTGTAGGACAGACCATCTCCCCCTTTTATTGTTTTAATGTAAGATCTAGCCCTTTGGTCGGTGATCTGAGTGGCTAACAAGCGGCCAACTCTTTCCCCATATTCATATTGCTTGGATTTATACCTGTGATAATTGGCGATACCAAAGGGGATGATGGACGGAGCGTTTGAGCAAATCAAACACTCACCCCCAGTCAACTGATCTGGGTTTAATCCATCATCATTCTTTAGCTCACTCCACCACCCCAGTTCAGACATGGCCATATGCAAATCAGTCTGACCCTGTTCCTCATCGAAACAGTCCAGCCCGAACTGCCAAGCCATGTCTTCCCTGGACCGGAAACAAGCATCCTGGGACCGGTTTCGGGTTCATAACCCTCATCAGCCAGGCTATCTTGAATCCAGTGGCAAAGTGAGCAAGGGACCCACGTCTGGGCATACCCTGCCAACTTAGGGAGAACAAAGCGATACCAAAGGGGATGATGGGCGGAGCGTTTGAGCAAATCAAACACTCACCCCCAGTCAACTTATCTGGGTTTAACCCATCATCATTCTTTAGCTCACTCCACCACCCCAGTTCAGACATGGCCATATGCAAATCAGTCTAACCCTGTGCCTCATGGGAACAGTCTAGCCCGAACTGCCAATCCATGTCTTCCCTGGACTGGAAACAAGCATCCTGGGACCGGTTTCGTGTTCATAACCCTCATCAGCCAGGCTATCTTGAATCCGGTGGCAAAGTGAGCAAGGGACCCACGCAGCTACTTTATCCATTAAACCCGATTAAGCTTAGCTCTTACTTCTACAAGACGCTGATATATTGGCTGTTCCGCCACATCTTTTAGAGCAATAGCTCTGGCGTGTTGCTGCTCCAAATCTGACAACAGCATATCTTCCTGCTCCACCTCCCAAGCAGACTGACGATTCTGCATTCAGATATACTGTAACATGGCGCCTCGTACATAGCCCTTCAAACAATCCCATACCACTGCTGAGGACGCAGTGCCCCTATTATTCTCTAGGTATTCTCCTAATATACCTCGCATCAATTTCACAAAATCTAAATTACTAAGGAGATGTCTGGGAAATGAAAATTCCCTAAATGGTTCTTTGTCCCCCCTCCACTGGACCTGCACAGTGAACATCACCAGATTGTGGTCCGATTTAATTTTAGGACTGACCTCTATAGACGCTTTTTCCAACATAGTTCTTTTAATAAAAATCCTCTAGATTCGGGAATATTGTTTATGCGGGGATGAATAAAACGTGTACCCTGGAATGGTTGGACATAATCTCCTTTAAGCATCCTCCAGTCGATGTATATGGAGAAGTTCTAGGATAGCGGCCCTAGTCCTGCCCATTCTAGCCCGAGTTGCAGTGTTAGTGGTGTTGATCTTTTTATCAATTATACAATTAAAATCCCCCATGACTATCAACTCGCCAGCCCACTCCAATAGTTCAGAGCATAAGTGATAGATAACCTCGGGGAAATCAGTATTAGGACCGTAAACCACACCTATCATAGTCTTACACCCAGAAATCAACAGTTGAGCAATTGCCTATCTCCCTTTAGAGTCAGCCAGTGTACGTAAAACTGTTATTCTACAATTCTTAGATTTTAATATGGCTACCCCTCGAATTGTGGCTGTGAGGTACAAACAAGTAAATCAAAACCAAGCTGTTTTTGCTGGGATCTATCCTTGAAAGCTAAGTGTGTCTCTGTAAGGCCCAATATATGAGGTTTAAATACGCGAAGCTCCTCCATTACTACCTGGCGCTTTATGGCCTGATTGAGCCCTGCTACGTTCCAACACATATATTTAAGATCAGACAATAAACCGTATTTGAAAACTCGATTCGGTCACTTCCCCCTTGTTCTGTAATCCTCTCCCTTTTGCTCTACCAGTGATATTTTAACTAAAGTGTGGCTATTTTATCCCCCCTCCCTCCCCGACCACCTCCCCTGCTGCCGCTCCAACAGGTGACCAATAGCGTCCGGCTACCATTCTCTGCCTATCACCCACCCTTTTTAAACACCACCTATATCTGCGAAAAGGAATCACCCCCTTCCTTTGCTGTCCCTAACTGACAGCGTTAACAAGGCGCCGCCTCCCCCCGCGCCCCAGAGCTCCACCAACCCCCACCCCCTTCCTCCCCCAGTGAATGTGAAAAAGTGGCCAAACAAGAAAAAAAGAAAAACAGATGCCGAGAGCGAGCACAAAGGTACTCATCTCTGTTGCCCCAAGGGATGCCACCTTTGCTTATACAATAATTTTCTGGAATCGGACTGCCATTTAGCTAATGCTTGTTTAGCATCCTGCTCAGTGAAGAAAAAGTGCGACTGGCCATCTTTAATAATCTTAAGACGAGCTGGCTCCTACAGAAACACTTGTGAACACACTGCCTTAAACGGGTCCTTTAGTTGACGCAACCTCCAACGTTTGTCCATTGTAGATTTGCACAGGTCAGAGCATGTAAATATAGAGATAGTCTTCAGCTTAACAGGAGAAGATGGGCGTGCCTTTTATTAGATGTCCTGACGTAGCAGAAAATTGCCCAAAAACAACAATATTGGCCAGGAATAACTTGACCTGACTTGGCTTCCCCGAGGAATAGTCAAAGGCAATCTATGCACACGCTGGACCTGTGTGTCCATATCCCAGTCCGCTAGGTCTGGGAATGCTTGCTGAAAGAGGCTAACAATATAGGCCCAGGGGTCAGAGCCTTCCCTACCTTCCGGTATACCAAAGATGCTTAGGTTCTGGCGCCGCTGACGATTGTCCAGATCTTCAATCTTAGCCTGCATAAACATCATTTGAGATTCCTGTGCCTTAGTTAAGTTCACGATATGCGTACTAGCCTCTTCCACTGCTGCAACATGTTCCTGTAAGTTGATGACCTCAGAGGAAAGCTGTGTGACCTTGGAGGTGAGATCCGTCAGCGCTTGTTTTATCTCTCTGCTGGCTGTCTTGGCCTGTAAGTAGTATTCTTGAGCCTCCAATCTCTGCAAAATTGTGGACAGTGACGGCTCCTCACAATCAACCAGTTACAGGCCCTTTGTGGAGTTTCCCAATTCTAATGCAGCAAAGGGTGAAGGTACTGAACTACAAACCTGGTTCAAAGATGTAGAGGGAACCACAGGTTTAGATGTTGTTGCCGGTCCTGGAGACCTGGCTAAAGGTAGAACTGGGGGGCTGTGAGATCCTCTGTTTAATCTGCCTGATATCCCTTCAGGACCATCAGGACCATCGGTATGAGTTGGTGAAACACCAAGATTGGATGCAGATACTGAACGTTCAGCTTTGTCTCCGACTCCAGCTGCCGTTGTTGCAGTTTCCGCATTGCCGGGATTAGATAGCCTTGAAATGATGGCCTTAACATCGCCCTTGGAAGCCACCCATTTCCGCAGGGGGCTTACCCCAGGGCCAGTCTTTGTGCTGTTTGCCACAGAATCTTTAAGCCGTACCGGTGCGGCAGTAACTTGAGGTTTAGCTCCACCACCACGGCCCTTGCCTCCTTTGGCTACTCTAGTGATTTGGGGGGCTTTTGCCATCGTGCCTTTCCCCCCAACTGGGGTACTAATTTTCGGAGTGTTGGGTTCCCCTGCCTCGCCAGTGCCAGTGCAACTAGTCGGGCTGATTCGCTGGTTTGTATGCCCTGCCCGATGACTGATCCGTGCATTTTCCACACATTGCCACATCTTCGTCTCCAGATACCCATGCGAAGTGGAGGAAAGGCAGATGATGGACTGAACAGCCTATAGCAATGTTACAGTTCGAAAGAATAAATGTGAGTCAGTAATAGCAGAATTGTCAATTTCAAAATATGTCTTGGTCACAGGCATCTTTTATCAACAGTACTTCAAAACCTTTCGATTGTTACAATAGCTGGTCATCCAAATCTGCGTTACTTAACACACCATACTTTATACCCACAGACAGGGCTTAGTTTGCAAAAGAATAGATGCAGGGGACCAAGATATTTCTTATGAGTCTAGTTATGGAGTTCCCAAACATTGTGGTCGCTGAATTAAAAGCCTGACTTGTTGTGATTCCAATTCATGTCTGTTATATTTTAAGGAGTTGGTAAGGCCAAACAAGTTTAAATATGTGCGGTTCAGTGGTTATTCCTATTGCTGTGCAATTGTTTTCCTCCAGATCTACAACTGAAAACAAGAAAAATGGAAGTTGTGTTTTAAACAGTTTTTTTAGTTTAGCATCTTCGTTCTATAAATGTGCATGACACTTACCACCAGGGCCATACTGGGAACACAAACCAGCCCTGGCAATTGAGTCGGGGGAGGGGGAATGGGGGGGTGCAGTGTACAACACTGAACACTGCAGCTTCTTTTGTTACAGGGAGCCAATATTGCAGCTATGCTGTAGAACCAGCCCCTGGTAACAAAAACGGACCCCCAGGGGGCCAAAACCTGCCTCCACCCTGGCGGTAAATGCCCGGTGCCCGTGACGGCCAGTCCGGCCCTGCTTACCACCTGTTATCAACAGGTCGTTTCCTAAAGACAAATCTCTCCAGCTATTTGATCGATCCAGATTTTGAGGTAGTTATGTATGATGTATACTGTATCAAGCCAAAACTGCTGATGCCTCTGCATGAATCATCTTCAGTGTCTACAAGGTACCCTTTGGAGTCATACACAACAGTATCAACATTCACCAATATGTTGACACTATTTTACTTGAAAGTTTCTTCGACTCTTATGCACCAAAAGTACTGTCTTTTCTCTGTACCTTACCTCCTCTTGGATTTCCAGGACCTACCCAAAATGTGACCCCACCAAGATCAAATGATTTCTGTTCACCAACAACAGCTATTCCTCATTTTTGCCAGCTAGTCCAAACCAGTCCCAACTGCATCACCTTAAACAACTAACACCCAATATTGATTCACTTGGATTCACTGTTGACCCGACCTCACTGCTTAGGCACACATCATCAAGAAACTTCCATCCAACTCTTACTATTCTCACATCTTGAGGTTGGTGACGCCTTGTTCCAGGGCTTTCTAGACACCATGGCACATATTTATTGTGGGTTTTCGTCATCCTTGCGCCACGCAAGAGGGTGCAAGGATACCGCAAATGCCAGAATGATATTGCCAGAATGATATTTACCAAGCCACGCAAGGCCAGCTTGCGTGGCTCTGTGTGCCTTGGTTAATGTGGAGTAACGCCAGGCGGTGCAAGTCACTGCATTGCGTTACTCTGCCCCAGAGAGGCATTACATAGGTGGAGCATAGGTGTTCCCATGCATCCACCCATGTATTTTGGTGCATTCCCAGATTTATCATGAGCGGCAGACCTAGGAATATGTCAAAATGCTACACCTTCCCAGGTGGAGGCATAAAAAGGAGAAATATGTTTATTTCTTCTTGTTTGTTTCCTCTTTCTATGTGTTCTATGTGTGTTGCATTATTCGTCCGTCCGACATCGATTCAGCACTGGGACTGACCGACCTCCTGTCGGCGGTCCCAACCCAGCAATTAGGATGTGACCGAACACTGTTCGGTTGCCCTCCTATTCTTTACAATGGGAGCATGTATTCCAGTCATTGTAAAGAGAAGAGGTGCAGTTCATTCCTGCACCCCATGGCAGGCACCTCAAGTTGCCTGCCAAGGGGGGCAGGGATCAACAGGGGGTCACCATAGGTGCCCCCTCGGCCTCTAACCAGAGGCTGTACACCCATGGGGCCCCGCTGGGGGCCCCCTAAGTCGACTTCCGACAGCCTTTCTGGGTGAGGAAGGCCATCACAGAAAGGCTGTCAGAATCCGACACTATAATCCCTTGGGTGCAAAGAGCCGTCCTTGGGATCACTGGAGGCTTTCCAAATGGCAGACAGGCTCTCTGAGCCCGTCGGAAGCCGTTCGGAAATCCAATTTGGATTCCTTTCCGACTGACTCCATCCAAATGGGCCAGTCGGAAATGAATCCGAACAGCTGATTACGATACCGTAGGAACGGCTCCAATCGAGGGTCGAAGCCGTTTACTACGGCATCGTAATCGGGCCCCAAAGAAAGAGGAGAGGTGGTGCATTCTGCAGCACACATAGAAAGAGGATGATGCCTCTGAGGATTGTTTTTGTGCAGGAAGACCTCTTCCTGCACAAAAACAATCCTGTCTACAATGCAGGCCCTCTTGCACCATTGTGCACATAGGCAACACATTGTGCACCAGTGGAGGCAGACAGCAGAAATGCGCTGTATAATCTTAAATATGACACATTCCTGTCCTCTCCCTTTCTCGCAGTACAGTGCAGCAAAGTGGCTTGCTGCATTGCGTTACATGAACATTTCATAAATATGCCCCTATGCAGCTGTTCTCTGATGCTATCTTGATGGCTTTGAGAAACTTGTAAATAAAAACACTGTCAGACATGCACTGGCTCCCCCTACCTGCCCCCACCTCATTTAAGATCAGCTGCATTATTACAACACTATCACAACTGGCAACCGTGTGTGAGAGCTGAAGACCTCTTCAAAGAACTCTACATCTTGATGACCTAGATTGTACCATCACCTCTTTCTGAACTCACAGACCCCTCAACTTCATTTAAAAAAATGATCACTGATTGTATTCTTTGCTTTGGCCAACCAAGAACGACAGTTCTTGGTTGCTCCTACTAAGTTTGAACTTATATATACCCATTCATACAAACAGACCAGAATAACTCTGAATTAAACATGCACACTCAAGCGGTCTGTGATTTCAATGAGCATAAAAAGGTGGCAGTTAGGCAAAAATTTTACTATAATGGGATCCAGTGAAATATTAAACAAGACTTAATTTGATTTGTGCGGGAAGACTGGAATCATATACCTGTCCTTTCTTTTTTTAGCAGGAAATCTAAATTTAAGTATGTTTGGAATAAGATGCAAAAAAACATTTTGTGTAACAGAGGGCATTAACTAATACTTGGAGAATATGTAATCCCGATGTTTGTGAATTTTCTTTTTTCTCCCTGGTGCATTGCTACAACTCTAGGATAGCTTATATTTTATCAAATTAAAATCTAATTGCCTTCTACACTCTCAGATTGGAATTATCATTATATCATATCACGTGCCAATCATTACTGTTTTTATTCATGTTATCATTCAGAAAAAGAAAAAGAAGAAGGCTCAGTAAAGTTTTCTTAAACTTTTCAGCCATTGCTAAAGATTTTTTATTTCTAAATCCAGATGCAGACACAGCTCTAAAAATCACTTGGGATACCTTTAAAGCTTCTGCAAGAGATTTCATTATAAACTATGTATCTCATAATAAAGACAGACTTTGATTAGTATTTCAAAGGGAATATTCTGAAAATTAAGTCATTAATACAATACTTGCTTTACTTTTAAGTCGCGAGATGTACTTGAAGAATTGGTTAAAACAAAAATGGACTTTAACAAGAAAACAGCAGAAAAGCATCTGCTAATAAGATCAGACCGAAAGTCACACTTTAAGTTGGACAAAACGGAATGGGCAAAGTATTAGCTAAATATTAGAAGATTAAAAAGGAGATAACACTTATGAAGGTTATTACAGATGAACATGGAAGTGAGGGATTTGCAAATCAGAATATTAGTAAATTTTATAAATTTTTATGGACAACTCTATTGACCATAAAGTACTCCATCTTTACAAGCTATAGGAAATTATTTTTCAAACATTAAGAAAGATTCATTGAATGGCTGTGACGTATCCTCTTTTGAGGAGGATTTTACTGCTGAAGAGATTACAAAAGCATCATCTTTTAAAGAAGGAAAAATTATCAGGTCCTGATCACTTCCTGGTAGAGTTTTAGACCCAATTCATATTGCTACCTAAGCTCCTTGCGCTGTATGATACATGTATTCTAGACAATACGTTTTGGGAGGTTCTTGCCAGAGGCAACAATTTGTGTTATTCCTAAAGAAGTCAAAGATGTAACTTCATGTAAGGAGTAAACTGAAGCAAAAGCAACCACACCGTGTTTGGACAATATGCCAAGAGTGAACACAATCTTTTTTTAAGTTTGCAACCAAACATAGCATGTGCTGTCATTTATCAAATCAAAGATTTTGGAGTACAATGTAGTATAGTAGGTAAGTGAAGTACGTGTTTCTTTAGAAGTGATTTTTCAAAAGAACCTGCAAACTGTGTGTTGTACAGGTAACTCGAGTCGCAGCACCAGTTTTCAATGGCATTAAAGATGATGGTTTCCAGATGAATTGCTGATAACCCAGTCAATTTCTGTCAGGAGCTTGTTATAAAGCAGTAAACAACTAGACTTGTAACCACAGTGAGCATATGAAAAGGAAAAATGCACTTAGAATGCTTTTTCAAAGTGACCTTTTGAATCCACAAATGTAACATTTACAAGGTATTTCTCATGCAGCAGCCCAATTTACTGTGAAGCCAGGCTGAACTGAGGACCAATAACATCCTTGCCTAAAAGGTTCATATCAGTCCTACATTTTACTGAGAGGGTGAGTTTAGCAAGGGAGTACAACCCTCTTACACTCTCTATACAAGTGACAAGTAAAACTCTCTTTTCCTGATTCTGCCATTACCGTTGATCTAAGTGCTTTCAAAAGGGGGGAGAATCACAGGGAGGTTTGGGGGAAAACCATGCAGAAACTGGACTAAGTCTGAAAATTTCGGCATCTTTTTCTTTGCTTTTCCACTCCGACACCTGCCCCTGCTAGAAGCAAGTGAAATTTCTATGTGGAATGCCACTAAGCAGCAATAACAATAATAATATTAATAATATCCACATTTGTAAAGCGCAAACAATCACCCGTAAGGGTCTCTAGGCGCTGGGGGCCGTTGGGAAGATTAAACAAGCTATTGCCCAGAGTCACATGGTGCTGGGCTAATCTGTCACCGGTGCCGGGGGTCGAACCGTGATCCCCAGATTCCAAAGTCAGTCGCCCTGGCCGCTGCGCCACACCTCTTCCACACTATGTTCTCACAGAGCACATAATTCTGATAGGCCTATTAACTGTAGTTATCAGGTCCATTATAATTAGCAGATAACTCATAATGGAGGTAATAGAGGGATTTTGTAAGGTTCTACCCCAACGAGAACGTTTTGTAAAAATGATGGTGAAAAGAAGCATTTGGCAGTCATAAGGCTTTATTGGATTTATGAGCATTGTCTGTTCTCAACACATTCATAATCTATTTTTTAGTTATGACATGGGTACCTATAGGATAAAAAGAGATATCTTAAGGGTATAGCCACAGTCATTTTCAGAAAAACTGGATTCCTACACTTATCTACAAGAACAACTTTAAATTACAAGTTCTCAACTAGGGGTTGAGCCTGATCTAATGGTACTCACCGACTGAAATGAGGAGATGAAGCATGCCACTATTCACTGTGGGTGAGGTGTTTTCTCCTAATGTAAAAATGTCACAGGGAATAAGTAGGAGGCTCCATAATTATGGTAATCCCCAGTCATGAGCCAATGCTTCCTTGTGTGATGAAGTGTAGCTGGTAGGGAGAATGTGTTTTGGCTCAACTCTCTGTCTCCTCATTGGTGTGTATAAACTTTCTGAAAGTACCTGTTCTAAATTATTTCTTACAAATACAACTTTCGCAATGAATTGGGCCTGTAATAAATATTTTTAAAAGTCAAAGAATTAACTTTGCAGCTGTTTCCTAGGTGGAGATATTAATATTTAATTTTAATATAGTAACCCAATGCTTTCCTATGGAGCAGCCGACCCTGCTACAATGGAAATAGCTTTGAAGGCTTTTACACTGTAAGGGCATGTTTAACATTAAACGTCCACATGTCCTACTGTCAAATACCATGCAACTTGTCTTATGGACAATAAGGCCTACATAGGGGTGACTTATTATTATTTCAAAGTAAGGTGTGGGCCTATCAAAAGGCTGTATTTTGACTGGTTGAATTTGCAGTTAAAACATGTGCAGCAATGCCACATATGGCAGGACTACAGTCATGTTTGCATTGTCATTGCAGTTGATCCACGAGTGCTGCAGCCCACTGGTGACATTTAACTAACAGGCCCTGGGTGCAGTTTGTGCATCATGTACTAATTGCTTAAAGGTGAGGTAAATATGTCAATTAGAAGTATGACAATTTCATCATGTTGAGAGGCCGAGCTCGGGGAATTTACCGCTAGTCAGCAGACGTAAAGTGCACATTGTTCTACAGTCAGCAAAACCAGTCCAGGCAAGAATCTGGGTGTACACCATGCAAAAGATGGTTATTTCAAACCTCAGCACTGAAAACTTTCCAGAAATCTTCAATGTACATTAATTCTGTAGTGGGAATAGCTTACCCACTGCTGAGGTAGTATCCAAATAGCTATCACAATTCAGCAGCGACAGCTGATGAACTTAAAAGCAGTGGGTGTAAATACCCACTGAAAATTACACTGAGCAAGCAAGTGAAACAAACAAAATAAACATCCTCCAGAATCGGTGTGGGTTTGACCGCAAAAAATATTTTTAAAATGGGAACAGTATGGTGCATCTTGTAGCACAGATTAATCATAAATTAGCTAAAATGTCACACATTCTGAAGGAGCACTCATGAAATAATCCAATATTTTCATGTGGAAGTTATGAAGAAATCTTTTAAATTGGAGCAGCACAATTTTGACTCTACCCTTACAGGTCACAAATATGCAATATATATATGTGCACTTAGCACCATATACTCAATGGGGCCACATGCATTAAAGTAAGGAATTGCAATTCCTAAATTGCGATTTTTAAGAAATCCCAATTTAGGAATCGCAATTCCCTATGCATGTAGGAATCGCAAAACAAATTGCGATATCTACACATTCCTTATTTGCGACTCGCAAATCGCGAATCGCAAATAAGGAATTGCTTCCCATTCATTCCTATGGGCCTAGAGGCCCTTAGGTATCAATGGGAATTGCATGCGCAATTTGCGAGTACCAAATAGGTACTCACAAATTGTGCATGCAATTTCAAGGGTGCAAGGGTGCCAAAAGGACACCCTGATGAACCCCTGAAATTACAATATAAAACATGTTGCACACACACATGCCCCAAGGGCATGTATGTGTGCAACATAGAACTGTGAAAAATGCATCCCAAATGCAAAAATTGCGGTCGCAAAGGGGCAGATTCTGCGAATCTGCCCCTTTGCAACCGCAATTTCCAATGATGCATTTGCCCTAATGTGTCCTAACATTATTAGCGTAAAGTGTTGCACTTGAAGTCAGTATTGAAGAGACCTCACTATAGACCTAGATATTCATGTACACTGCATACCTTAAACGTATTAAAACAAAATGTACTCCTTAGAGACTTGATAAACCCATCCTCACTTTATATAAACGTATTTACTTTAGAAACAAGAACGTTATATGTAACATGCGCACTAAATTTGTAATATTTGCATTTATTCTCATTTACATTATTATTCGTGTATTTCTGAGTTATATTTCACTTACTTAAAATGCAACACGAGTCTAACTTTGAATTTCTGAATTTACATTTTTAGTTGTTTGTAGTTGTATGTGCACACCCATTTTTAATGTGCAACTTTGACTCTTCCGTTTAAGTTAACATGAGTGGGCCTGGGCCTGTATTTCTTTCTGCATAAAATACCGTTTTCCATTTTCTGCTTGTGTGTCTTTTATTTACAGAGGTATTCACATGGGTTGTTAGTTCAAGACTAGATGTAACATTGTACTACTGATAGAGTGCCTTGAGAAGAAGACCTTGACAAGGAACTTGGAGAGCCAGAGTGTTGATTGACAGTCTTTGTTCGTTAATATTAAGAGGAGTTGCAGGTGCCCAAGGACGATACCGTTCCCAGGTCTGGCCTGGGAGAATTCACCAATGTTACAGTACTTAACGTGAGAATGGAAAGGACAATGAAGCTCCTGATGATGCGAACAGAGGGGTGTTAGTTTGAAGAGTCGTATGGTATGAACTGGTGTTCTCAAAGGTTAAAGTTGAACATTTTCCCCATTGGACTTTGAGGAGTACAGACCTCTATGCTTACCCCTTTGACTCTTTGCTGAGTGTGGCTTAGGATAACACTTATACCCCTATCCCAAAAAGACTCTTGACCGAGCTTCTGAAATGCTGATACCTTCCCGCACTTTCCCGCATTTTACAGTTTTGCTGCATGTCCTCAATGTTTTGAGATCCTTTTAAATGTAACTGCCCTTATTAGTTTAGACTCCAAATTTGATGCCTTTAGATATTACTCATGTTTAGGCAAGAGGACCATAGGCTTTTCTCTGCGCATCAAGTCCTACTGTTGCTTTTCTGGATTGCTGTGACTGAGCTCCTTGTAGTTCTTATACTATTGTGCCTGAACTTCCTTAGGAGGATGGGCAATCCTGTTGTTATTCTGTAGCTTTACAGTATGGTTTTGAGATTTATTTTAATTTACCTGACTGCTAATTTGTAATAAACGTTTTTGACTTTAGTAACTGATTCCTGGTCCTTATTGAGCAGCCAAATGGGTTACAGTGCTAATTGATTTGTTTGATCAGAAATGCTAACTCCCGCTACCTTTCAATAGACAAAGAAAAGGCTCATCAGATAACTAATGGTAAGAGGGTTGGCCCACCGCTGGATCAACAGATGGTGGCAAAATGGTGCACTATGGAGCACAATACTTCTCTAAAGTGGCTGGCTAAAAAGTGACAGGCATAATGGGTAGTTGAAAAAATCCTGGTATGCCAAAATGTGCATGGCTTATCAATTTCCATAGCGCACGTACCACAATTTTGTATTATAATTTAAACGTCTTTTTATTTATCTAGCCTGCCAGTACCAAAGTAATTCTCAGCCTATATTTTGGAAGGAAGAGAGCGGAAGGTCATCTCTTGCAATCAAAGGTCCTGTAAGGCATTGCTAAACTGCTAGTACAGGCTCACCGGAAGCAGATTTCCGGGCCAGATCTCAGATAGGTTAAAGCAGTCTTATATGCTAAGGCTCACAATAACCGGAAGCATTATTTCTCAAGTGCAGAGAATCATACATGCAACAGTAATGAAATGATGTGGCCAATACAAAACACTGGGCAAACCGAATCAAAATTAATCAGGTCACAAAAGAAATAATGCCTGCCTGCTACACTGTGCCCCACTACCAAGATAACCGCATAAAAGTTAGATCAGTATAGATGATGAAATGTCTTTACGAGCCAAGTAATTGAAAGCCTAGCACAAGCAGCAAGGAGACAACAGCAATTCAGTAGCATGACTTATTACTCAAATAACAACTCATAATATTTAAAGAAAATGCAATCATTTTTCCCTAACCACATGCTTCTCAGTTTCCGAAAATATATATTTTCCTATTAATAACAAGCTTTTCATTTTGAATAAGAAAAAAGATTCTGCTAAAAAAAGTTGTGGTTTCCACAGAAAGCAGTATTTTGGCCCTGAGATGCCAGCCATTTTCATTACGTACACACATATACCGCGGCAACACATGAAGGATTCCGGCTTACATGCCTGTGAGTCACCATCAACATGTGTTCTGAATGTCTTTGTTTTTGTCATGAATAAAGCACCGTGAGAACCAAGTTGGATGGTTCCAGAGAAATCAAGGGCTACTGGGCAACCCTGATTGTAGTCACTTTCAGCTGTGTCCCAGGCTAGCCCAAGTACTGGAAAACCAGACTGAATTATTAATACTCCCCTTTAGCATTTGACAGAGAGATAAAGTTGTCCAAGGCTTATTCAAGGAGGTGATGAGGGTTAGAGACTCAGAATACAATCAACAGAGTAATACTAGTAACACTTAACACAGAATGCTCGTAGGTTTGAGCCCTGACTGTTACAAGTGCAGTGTACACTTTCAGCTTTCCCTTAGATATCACTCTTTGTGGCTACATATAGCCCTCCGGAGGGCCGCTGCACTTAACATGGAAATGAATCGCTTGGTTAGTAAAAGGCTTTTGTAGCAAATGGACAACTGCTTCTATAATTGACGACATATACCAGGCTTGTATATCTGAACCTAGGACAATGGCACTTCTATTTTTTTGCAGTGCCTACTCTAATGTTCATAAGAAATGGATTGCTCCAAAATGTCGACTGATTAGGGTGGCTCAATCCAAACTCGCTTTTAGAATCGTGAGAACTGGTACACCCTAGCTTAGCACGGTTCTTAACGACAATGTGGCACTCAAGACCAACAATTGTGCATCAGAAATAGGATTTGAATTTTATTTATCATACCGTTGCTTTGAACATCTTGACATTTTGTCAAACAAAGGAGGAAGGGAGCATACTGCCTCACATCCCAGCACTCAGTTCGCTCAGATGCATTACGGTAATGCAGACCTGGCATCATTGGCGTGGGTTTCCCCTGTATTTTTGCCTTTGCCTCCTGTTATTTTGCTGTGTGTAGGACTTCGTTTTTGCTGGTATAGATGCTTTGGGCACTTTGCCACTGCTATTCAGTGCCAAGGTGCAAGTGCTCCCTCTGTAAATTGTTGTTATGGATTGGTGATTCCATGATTGGCATATTTGATTTACTGGTAAGTCCACTGTAGTGTCTGTGCACAGTTTGCTACTGCCATGTCGACGTGGCAAGTGAACCCACTTGCCAGGCCCTAACTTTCCCTTTTCTTATATGTGTCACCCCTAAGGTAGGCCCAAGGTACCCCTGTGGGCAGGGCCCAGTGTATGTGAAAGGTGGGACATGTCCTAATGTGTGTGAAAGTAGGTATTTTCTCGCTTAGGCATACAGTGTGCCTCTGCTAGGTTTGTGTATTGACTGTCTGGCTTTGTAGTGGTAAGGGCTGGAGATGTGCATTCTGTTCAGCCAGCCACTTGGGGGGTGAGGTGTGTCCTGCCTTTAAAGGGTGAGTCAGGGCTGGGCTGAATAGACCTGGGCTGCATTCAGAGTAGGGGGAGGAGATTTCTTTCACACCTGAATGGGCCTGGTCTGCCTTGGACAATGCTGTCTCCACCTCCTGCCGGGCAGATGCACCAGAGAGGACAGAATTGGTTCTGGCTGGGCAAAGACACTCCCTGCCTCCAGAGAACAAATGATTTTGTACTATAAAAAGTGGGGCCCAGATTCCAGACTTTTAGACTTCAAGAAGGAACCTCTGCCAAGGAGAGGAACTGTGTGTGTATCCTGCTTGAGAAAGTATAGGCAAGGGCTTGGAAGTGGAGCTTGCCCCCTGTTCAAAAGGTCAGCAGCAAAGACCTCCCCATTCTTCTGGGCACCGTCTCTGGAACCGCTGGTTTCAGCCACCACAGAAAGGAGCAGTCGACTATGTCACTGAGTCCGTCGAAGGTTTCCGTGTCATGAAGACATCGCAGAAGGCCCTGCCGCACTTTGCACCGCATTTTGGTCTCACCGAAGCCATCTGGACGTTCGTCACTGAGCCGTTGCTTGCATCACGTAACTGTGGGCACCGCACTCCGCACCGCCTCGCCTCACCCTGCCTGGACACCGTCGCTGGACAACCCAAACATCGACTGGCTCCGTTCCATGCACAGCAACCTGCCGGCACCGCATCGAGCACCACCTCATGCTGCACCATAAGCCTTGGTCTCACCGACGCTGTCTGAACGATCGTCACCGAGCCACTGCCTGCACAGCGTCGTGAGGGCACCGCACCCTGCACAGCTTCCATTTTTTGCAACGCCACCGCGGCAGTTGCCTCAGACCGACTCGCATCAACGTGTCGGCCGCAATGAGAAAGGTATTGTTTCCGAGCCTGTCAACGCTTTAGCTGGCCTTTACCGACGTGGTCGGCTAGAACTGTTGGACTCTGTTGTTTTCAGCATCGCGGTAGCCCCAGACGGAGCTAACAACTCGTAAGAACTGTGTTTTCCAGCTATTTCTGCAATTTAAAGGTTATCTTGCAAAGTAACTATTTTTACAGTATTGTATGTTGGAATTTTTGTCGTATTTGGACTTGTTGGTTTAGATAAAGTTTTGCTTATTTTTCTAAACTGATGTGGTGTCCATTTGTAGTGTTTTCACTGTGTTACTGTCTGCATGCACAAATGCTTTACACACTGCCTCTGAGATAAGCCTGTTTGCTCGTGCCAAGCTACCAAGGGGGTGAGCAGGGGTTATTTTAGAATGGTATCCCCCTTCCCCTGACTAGGAAGAAGGGTCCCTACTTGGACAATGGTACCCACCACGAGAACAACGTTGCAAGCCATTGCCAACTAGAGACCCCCATTTCTAACACAGTGCATGGTAACACTTACTTGAGTAAAAGTATTTTGTTTTCACCATTGCTGGTGCAGCCACTGTTGTGTATGTGAAGATACTTGTTTGATGATAGTTGTCCTTCATCAGTGGAGAGTAACAAGTAATTTTAGAGGTGATGGAAATGCTGCTCACAGTCTTGTCAAGTCTCTGGACCACTCACTGAGCGCAGGTGCCTCAACCAGACCTTATCAGCTCAAGGGAGCCTTATCAACCAAATGGGGTAGGGAGCATACTGTCTCACATCCCAGCCATCAGTTCACTTAGATGCATTAGGGTAAATGCAGTGCATGGTAACTATTACTTGAATAAAAGTCTTTAGTTTTCACCATTGTTGGGAAGGAATGCATAAATGGTGAATTCAAAGGTCACCAGTAACATGGACAGCTTTGCAAAAAACACTCCACGCTTTTAGTTACCACAAACATGTCAAATCCAAAATGCACTCTTGCTAATAAATACACACAAAGTCATAACACTCCCAACCAAGAAGACAAATAATGCATACCTACGTAGCTTCCATCCTAAGTACAATCATATCAAAGTGAAAGACTGTTTAAGAATGACTGAGAGAATCTTTTTACTTAATTAGTGCCGGTGTTTCCTGGTGCTTGGCATCGGCACTTAATTGGTAACACCTGCACTTACTTATGACAGTCACCACATGGTATGTCTGTTTTAAGAATTTAGTTTAAAATGTAAGTACACGTCTTTAAACATCTAGTGCATCAAGGCCATTCTTGCTGTTTTAGGTAGCCTGGAATAGCCCAAACTGCCACATCTATAGGAGTGTGATGCTTAGTCGGGGGGCGTTTATACTGGCATGTGGCCACGATGCAGATCCAGTTGGCAGTTCAAGCTGCAGTGGCTTTCTGAGCAACACACTGGGCCCTGGCACTTGTTTATTTCCAAATTAAGCACTGAGGCTGTCCTTCCACTAGGAATCACAGTTGTGGCCCTAGATCTCAGAGAACTGCTTTGGGGCCTCACTCTAGCAACAGGAAGAACCATCAGTGAGCGAATAGGATTGTTGGACTCCTTGGGGGCAAATGAAAAACAAAGAGAATGCACAGAAAAAAGGACAGGACGGAGAAGCACTTTCTCCATAGCTATGCAGGAGACTTTCTATCCCAAAACACACCATATCTCAAAGATGGGCAACTTTATGCCAAGCCCACCTTTACACCACGGATGAACTCCCAAAATGCCAAGGGTGCACATATTATCCAAAAAATGTCCACCATAATGCTGTGGTTGCACACCAGCAAGCCAATACAAGTTAGCCTCTAGTATTTATTGTGATCTTACTTAAAGGGGCCAAAACATTGATCAGGGTCTGCTGGAATATTGACTACTAAATGAGCACAATTGTAGCAGAAATTGTGACCAGGTACCATGCGGTTTGTTCTAAAAAAAAAAAACCTTCAACACCCTGCTCTCCTACTACAAATCCCCTACTAGTACTGTAGTGGAAGAAATGAATCCAGCCTGATGTATTCCAACCACCAAAGAGACAATAGGAAGTGCTAATGACAACAAGGAATGATAGGTCAAATGTACGAAGCATTTTAGTGGTCGTAAGCGGCTAATTTTGACATGTACAGAAGGCGAAATGCGACACGGTAACTTGTTACCAAATCGCATTTTGCTTTTGCGATTAGGTATTCGGAAGGGGTGTGTTGAGAGCGTCCCTTCCTAATACCCAATAGCACTGGTACGTATGAATGTTTTGCGACCGGGAATACCCTGTTGGAAGAAGTCCATAAGTGACTGACTGCCTTTTCAAAGGACATAACTAGTTACATGACAACTGAACGTCTACTAATCAACAAGAAATGTATACTCTTTTAACAGACATGTTTCTATGTCTTTCTATTATGTTGGGGTAGCACTTGTGTTACACATTTAATTCCTGACATAAATCTTGAATATGACCCCTCATCTGGCAAAAACAGACTTCTGGCTCTTTTTGAACTTATATGTCTAAGGTAGCATTTTAATGTATGTTGATAAAAGTTAAAATATCATCTGAATATTTAAAAATCCTCATCATGGTACAGAACTTGCTGGGAAAGTACTGTCTGCCACACCGATTTGCATATACAATCAATTATATTGGGCTATCTGTCCCATGCACTATGTACAACTTATTAACACATCGACCATTATGTTGTCATAATCTAACTACTAAAGAACTGATATTGGGCTTTGGCTTCCTGCTCTCTGATAAACCACTGTATTAGTGTACTAATAATCGTATATTTTGTGTGTGAATCTTGTGCCTTTACTTGTGGTTTCATTGGTCCCTCTGACCTCACAGCCTTCACAGATGCCTTCGACTCCCAATGAATCCATTGTGGAAAGTAGTTTCTCCCCTCGGGGTTACAAATACACCTGTATAAGAGTTCCCGCACCAGTTTTGTGGGTATCATTCTCGCAAAATTGCTTCTGTCCAGTGGCAGGACTTTAGTCAAAGGTGGAAAGCCTGGCAGGATGCCCTGACAGCCCTATCAGCAATATGTTTTGTAAATCAAATCAAATCAAATGTGCCTCCTACACGTTTTAAGTTTTCTCCCTGCACCACAGACCCATATATTTTTTCCAGCCTGGGAACCCCATGTCATGCATGGAAGACACATGAAGTAGAAATAGTCCTGGCCTTCTGATATTCATACACAGGTAGCCCTGTGGTACATGGCCTAAGGCTTAATCACTGGAAACTTAGCAGTTACCCCACCTCTAAATAAGATGAGAGAACTGCATTTCTGGAAGTGTGGGAGCTCAATAGATTTAGGTTGGGGCTAAAGCTCTGCTGAACTCTAAATGAGGTCCTAGAACTACCCTAATCCTAAATCTAACCCTAGATCAAACCCTAAGCTTATATGTTACCAAAACACTAGCTTTAGGAAACATATCTTTTTACATGGTTCCTCTGTTTCTTTGGCATGAACTGTTGATGTTTCTGAACATTGGGTGGTGAGGGACTGCTAGACATCCTCTCACTGCATATACCTTTTTATAAGCTTTACTAACCATTCTGGGTAATCAGTTAACATATTTGATAAATGTGTGCATCAAACGCTGGTGCAGACAGAGATAAAGATTGTAGAGTCCTATACAGTAACCAGGAGTGGCCCCAGAATGGCAGAAATAAATCCTAGATGTATGCACACCGGAAGGGGAGGGGAACAGAGGAAGAAAAAGGGTGGTCAATGGTGGTGGTCTAGTAGTCAATGCCAGGGAACAGGTAGATGTTTAATATCTGGTTTAATTACACATAAGGGAGGATGCAGAGAGAGGTGAGGACTTGTGTGCACAGTTCGAAGTCTTAGAGCGCCAAGAAACCTATTGCAATGTTTCATCCTCTTGAATTTAATCTTGTTTTCTCTGGAAGCCAGTGGAGAGCGTTTGCGGGGTGAATTATTATTTGTTATGTTTGTCGAGGTTTAAGCACAGTCTGGGAGCCCATTCCTGTAGCCTTTGTAGCCTGCCAATGAGTTCCTTAGGTAGATCTGTGTCACTCGAGTGTGCTACAGCTACCCCTTCCCCACCTTTGCCCTTTATGTTTCAGGATGAATGTAATAATATAAGTAACAGTCCAAAGCTGGTGTCTGACTCCTAACAGTGTTACATCACTGCCAAAAACCCTGTGACTCTGGCATATATTAGATGTTATAACCCCCTATCTTTTTGGATGAAAGCTTGGTGATGTATTATAAATTGTTAAAGGTAGATGGCTTAATTCCAACATCAATACATACAAGTAAAGGTGAAGATTTAGCTCTCTGCCTGAACATATTTTTGCTTTATTTAGGATTTACAAGCATTCCCAGTATGCTCGGAAAGCGGTGACAAAAATAGGTTTCCATGCATACTTCTGGGAATGACATAAGGCTTTCCTCGAAGTTCCCATTTCCCCTGTGCTTAGTTCTCCATAGTGTAGAACCCTGCAAAGAACTAACAGCACCTCTTGTGCATTTGCACTTTTTTTCAGAGAGGAAAATATTTTCCGAGTGGAGAAAGGCATTCCTCTACGCCCCTGCAAGTCTTGGTATCATCCGTTCCTCTTGCCATCCAGGATGAAAAAGGGTCAGAGAAGCATTTGGGAAAGCCCCCAGACTTATTTATGGTAATTCCCAAGCTTTGAATTCAAACCACGCCTTAGAAAATCCTCACTCCAGTCCTAGAGGGATATTTACTGCTGCAAATTCCTTTGCACACATGGCAGTCAAATCTGGAGGAGCCAATAGATTTATGCCCAGGAATACCTCTGTTAGCTCCTTGCTGTCGTAAAAAGTTAAATTTAGTTGTAAACATGCATTTACAAACGAATTTATCCCCTTGTGAATGGGGCCTGAACATTTATAAACATGACATGAGTCACATATCTCAAAAGTAACTGGTCAGTGAACTAAAATGGTGCCTGGAAATACAACTATAATAGCATTTAGGAGTCAGGGCAAAAGAAAATGACCTCTCCCACTAACTATATTTTATTGATTGAATTGGGACCCTTTTTTGAGTCGTTCTTAAGCAATGAGGTGTAACTGAATCTGATGATGATGTATAAGATAAATAGCCAGTGATTAATCTTGACTGTCCACACAATATCTCTGATAGTACCTTCATCATATGTCACCTAAAATTAGGCCAGTCACCCTGCACCCCGTGGCCACATTCTATAGAGAGGGTACATAGACATTGGGTCGGTATTATCGCTTCATCAAACACCTCGGTGCTACTGCAGCCCTCTTTACTGTTGTGTCTAAATCTTTACCTGATAATGCATATTAATTGTGGGATAACCCATTCCCCAAGAGAGCCCTCAAATATACTCTTTATGCTGTTCCATTACTTTTTCCACAGATTTTTAACTTTATCACCATCATACACAGGGCACACGACTCAAAGATGGCGCCTGTAGATCTAGTCACATCAACTAGATCACCTCTACACTGAAGGCACTTCAAGACGGTTCAAGACCTACGTCCTCCACGCTCCCGGAAGTTGGACACTTCCTAGATGATGGCTCCGCACTACATCAAGCGGCCGCGAGAAGCGGGCCTCCAATATGCAGGCAGGCGTGTAAGGGGTAGGTATTGGCAGGCAGTGCCCCTAGTGGCAACCGTAAGTAAAAATCAGTATCAGCATACTCTCGACCACGATCGTGTCGTGCTCGCATCCCGTGTGTAACTTCTGAGCAGCGATGACTATGATTTTCTTTCTCCGCTTGTAGTTTCCCATTGTAGCCGGTTAAGGTGCGGGCGACTACACGCGTTAGCCTATGGAGCAACTAACAAACTTAGACTAGGTAAGAACTTACGCCGCAATTCATGTTTCTTGATTATTTGACAGATTGTGCTGCCAAGTCACATATCTCGAGCCAATGATATATCGGAAGTCACGTTGAAACCTATGTGTATTTTATACCATGCCATTATTATGAGTACCATGATATCTATTTCTCAGTCAGGGTGATGCGCTTGTGTCCGGGTGCCCGCCCAAACCGTACATGTTTTGATACGCTGCAGTCATGATCAGAACTCGTTGTACTCTACCCACTGTATTGTGTACCTTTGCTGGGGCAGTACAATGATTTTACTCCACGCTGGAGTTGGTCTCAAATATGTGTCGTCTGTCTCGTATGTTTGTTTGTGTACTTCACTCAATGAGAACTATTCAGGTACCAGATGCCCACAGAGAGAATTATATTGACTCCTACTCTGTGTATTTGTTTTCCATTTTCCTCTCTATGTATTCCTAGGTTACAGCAGGAGCGGCCACTCAATAGAGCTGTAGCCACCTTGTAGTTGTACACAGGCTTGGACAGTTCCTGCTTACTAGGGTTGTAGACCCACTCACTTTTACTCACTTTGTACTCACTTCATTGGACCTTAAGAAGGGCCAGGGATCCTTCTGACCACTCAGACGGTGCGAAACATGTCGACCGAAAGTTACTGAGGCCCATTACCCCCATCAGTAAAACACGACCTATGGGTTTTTTAACCTGGCAAGGGATTAAACCTAATTTACCCTTGTATCCCTTAGCTAATTTGATCATCCACTCACTTACTCACCCTTCTTCCAGAACCCTTTATCTCACACCCTCACTCATCATACGGCAGTACCAATAAAAGATCCGTAGGGCATTGCAGTGTCGGCCCGACGAGGAGAAACGCCCAATGATGAAGCATGGCATCCCCCCGGGATGAGTGAGGGCATCAAGAGACAAGACTTGTGCTTGCCTCTAGTTTGTGGGGTTTAGACCTAGGCTCTTGTTTTCCACTTGTTTTCCCTTTTTCTTCCTCTTGTGGGTGACCATTGCGCCCAATTTTGGAACAGTTACCCTTTGTTTGAATAGAGATTAACACAGGGAGCACGGGTACTGGACCACAACGAGCTCCTAGTCCCCCCCTTTGTTCTTGGTACACATATTTATCCACCACACGGTGTCACTGTGTGCCTATTTGTCTTAGCAGAATTCCTCAATGGTGATATAATATACTTTTTAAAACGTAGCACGTAGGTATGGCTGTCACTAGCATTTGGCAGCAGTGGATGGAGCTGAAATGACTCCAGGTGCATTGGACTCACAAACAAAATACTTTGGGCCTTGGCACCTCATTTATTTTTACATATTAAGCACTGTAAATAGCACAGAAAATGTATGAAAATGGGAAGAAATCTACTGCACAAAGCAGCAGCAGAAGGGGTGTTATCGTCTTCTCTGCAGTGTTATAAATGGAAAATATTTTGTCTGTAAACCCACAGGATAGTGGGGCCAAAAAGGGTGGAGTTAGGAATTGCAGGAAAGAGTAAAGTGGGCTGCATCATTAGAAACAATGTCAAGGACAATCAGCCTGTGGTCTGGCAGGACCTATGCATTATTTTTACAAACTCTGCTCTGCAAGAACTTGACAAAGAAAAATGAGACAATAAAGCTGTTGTCTCAATGTATTGGTCATAAAAAGGCTGCATTTTATGACAGTTTAGGGACTACAAGTTTGAATAATAATATTGCTTTAAGTGCTAATATGTTGACTGCAAGCATTGCATCTAACTTGCATGTCAGTTAGATAGTTGAGCGGTTGATTGCACTTAATGCGTATATCATTAAATAACCTATAGGTCCCAACTTTCAATTCTGTTAAAACAGCTCAATGAGTTATTCCATTGGTGCAAGCAGTTCTATGTCACCTGCTAATAAACTGCAGACTCCTGTTGACTGGATGCAAAGTTTGTCAGCGACATGGGATCATCTGGCAAATCCTAGACACATGGGTACCTTTGAGATGGCTACTATTTAACACTTTAGAAGCACCAAGCATTCATCCAAGCAGACAGATGTTAACGTCCCTAATGCATGGTAGGGTCACAGTGCTTTGATAGTGAAGCTACACAGGAAGGGGTCAGTTTTAGACTGCTAAAAATATTATTATTAACTGCATGGTCACTGCAAAGCCAGGCTCCACCGTTTTGGACACCAGCTCATTTTTCATTGCGAATTTCTGTTACAGAACAGTTGTGGAATGTGCCATGTACCATTGTTAAAGATTGCAGGAATCTGTTAGCATGAGCTGAAAGCCATTTTGTATTTGGCAGCCATTAGTTAGCTATGTGCTATCCATTTGCTTTCTCCCTCTTCCAGAACCTCGCACATGCTCAGAAAGGCCGAGCTAGTAGAATGCACCAGCTCCTAGTATAGAACTGTCAGGCTGTTCTAACTGATGTCAGCAACTCATTACTCCTCCTACTTGTTGACCGTGCATTTTCTGTATGACCATCTATGTGTGTAACTCTTCTCATGTGTACTTGTACCGCCTTCTTTTGAGCCCCTGTGTGGGTGTATAAGGCCCCTGTTCTCTGTACTCCTTAGAATGCCTCCTACAGTGACTTGAGGGTACAGTGTGACGCAATCTCCCTCATGTGAGGTTTAATAAATGCATTGTTTTTATATTTCAGCTTCTGTGCCAATCTCTTCTTTGTTGGTTTAAAAGGACCAGGTGTATCAGTGAAACCCCTGAGAAGGTTTATATTTCTTCACCATTTATGGTAATGGCAAAAATAGTAGTAGATAACGTAATACGGTAAAATACAGCCTCTAAGTGCAAAGTGGCATGTTACGAAGGCCACATTCAGGATATTGTTCTTGGACCCAACCACTAAAACATGAAGGAAGCCAAGTAATATATGTGGGGGAAGGGTGCGTGTCAGTGGAGTAGCAGGAGGGAAGCGGAGGGGCGGTCCTCCCCAGGTGGCACAGTTTTGGGGGTGTCGCCCCCCCCCCAGCTCCTACCTGCTGTCTCTGGGCAGCAATGGCCAGCAGCCCCTCCTCCCCCGGCTCCTCAATGCTGCCGCCGCGGTGCAGCAAATGCAGGGACCGCCCAAGGGGGTCAAAGGTCTAGTTACGTCACTGGTGCGTGTGTGTTTGTGTGTGTCTGTCTGGCTGTCCCCAATCCATGCCTTGGATAACATATGAAGTGACATGCAGGGTGTATCTTTGTTTCACTTAAGGTGTGGCTATATTCAGCTGTTTTCCATGTGACTTCTGACACCTGTTTCCACTGAAGTCACAACTCAGACAACAGGAACACTTGAACTAGGAAATGAGACTCTGACTCAAAGTATCTCAGACAGGGGATGTATGTATCCCACTCAGTAAAATCAAATATTCTGGACTGATTTATTTATATTTAAATACCTCTCGCCTGCATTTGGAGCGTAAATAGAGTCCTATTGTGCAGATTCAGTATTTATCCCACATCTGTATGATTTTTCTTTTCCCTACAAATTTTAGCTGATGCATTCTGGCAAGTTTGACCTTCTGAAACTGTCAGTGGAACACTGCCAGAGCACTGTAATCATTCCTCACTGTACAAACTCCGACACATTTGCAGGTGTCATCACATTGCATTAGATGGCACCCAGGAGGATTCGCGGAAATTGACCGTCACAGTACAATAATGTCATGGATATGCTTATCCTTTGAGAATGTGTGAATAATGTAATATTGCTCTTTTGATAGGCAAGCAGAATTACAGTGACATATTGCAAGAACTTAACGATGGGTAGAACATATTTTGACTGTGTTGAACTTGAAGCTGAGATAAGTCCAGCATTATCCTAGGATAATAGTTGTAACAAGCACAGAGAATAAATATGTTGCTTGGCAGACCATACTCCTAGATGGAAATATAAATAAATAAATTCCTGGAAAACATAATAGTGGGAAGTGAGGAGGAATGATTGAGAATTATTTGTGAAAAACCATGGGCGGTGAACGAGTCAGTGGGCAACACCCGGGAACAAAGCAACACATTTTGGGGACAATTATTAAAAAATTTACTTCAATCTTTGAACATGATGGAGACATCTGCTACCTACTTACCTACTTTGTGTGTTTAAAGATAGGATAGCCTCACACAAAAAGCTTATTTTCTTTAAGGAAATGATGTCATGTCAGAGGAAGGAGTTTTTGTCCTATCCACATTTATTCCAAGATGGATCCAGAGCGTTGAGAAGGCTAGGTGGCGGCGGCCCAAAGCTGTAGATTGTTTGCATCTCTATTCTGTCCCTGTCTTCCCCCACTGAGAGAGGCAATATCACTCTAAACTCATTTGCATGATGTTCTTATTTTCAAGTAAAGCCAATCAGACTAGCATGGCATATTGTTTAATTCCCTAACTGAAAATTATCTGCTTATCTTTAATAGGGTTAATTCCATTCCACAGCGATTTGATTAAAAAGGTTGTGAAAAAATGCCGTAAAAGAATTGTAGGATGTAAATCCAGGGCTCGGAGCACCTATTTTTTCTTTTTACATAGGAGAGCTCAGAATTCCGGATTAACATATTTTTGGAACAAATGTTGATTATGTATACTGGAAAGTTGTATATATCCTGCTTATTTTAGATTTTAAATTTAAAATTGAATAAAATCTGGATCTTCCATTATATGCATGCTACTCAGTGGAACCAGAAACCTAATAAAAATGATTTAGACCCCAAATGATCCATACTGCTCTTGGGATATATACCCTATAAGCACATGAAGCAAACTTTCAGTCAAATGATATTCAGAGCTGCACACACTTCAGCATTATAGATTGTGCAGCAGTGAGGATATTGCACCTGAAATGCATTTTTCAACTGTATGCTTCAATTGTACAGAGACGTGATGCACCAATCAGGCACACATGTCATTTTCTCCAACCAGACAGTGCAAGAATGTGTTTTTGCACCAGTGGGTTGATAATGTAAAAGGTCTGGTTAGTTATTTGCAAATGTTGACTCAATTTAAAATCGGGCTCATAGGTTTTAAAGTGAAAATGCTAGCTGTAGATGTGGCTTCCAATTCAACCGAAGGGTATGTAATATTGTGTTTCTAATTTATCTAGGTTATCATACTTGCAGGTCAACTAGAAATACAAACGTGCATTGGCACATTTTTTTAAACAAGCATTGCTAAAACCACAATTTCTGAAAATCATCAGTTCATATTGCATCCTCAGTTACCCTTTTCGTACTTTGCAACAGTCAAAGGCATGTGATTGAACTAAAAAGAAAACACACAGAAAGAACCTGTCTAAAATGTGGCATTTGCCTTCCCTTAGATTTTTTAAAAGCCCCAGTGGGTACTTTAGTGATGTAGACGTCAGTACCACAGGCTGTTTCCAAAGATCCCTTCAGTATGACACAAAGGCTTGCTTTAGTAGTCTACATTATCCTAGGCTGTTATTAGAGATACCACAGGCAACTACCACTGCCCCATAAGTTCCAGGAGGTAGAGAAATGTGAACAGAACAGATGTCCTGTTTGACTGACAATGGAAAGAAACAATAGCAAAAAAGTCGACTGATGATAGATCAAAGGACATGGCTTCAACACAAATATGCATACCTATTTCTGCAAGTGCAATCATTCTTGCTTGTTTTTTGTGTGATATATATATATATATTACCTACTGGCAGTCGCCAGTAGGTAGTTATAGTTAGGACCTATTTTCCATAGGAAATCCGCAACATTCTATTTGGAATAACGTTGGCGCCGATTGACGAATCTCCGCGAAATTTTCCAAACTTTTGCCCAGCTCCGGTCCGCTCCTATCCTGAAAATTTCACGGTGATTCGTCAAGCGGGGGCCAAGAAAAAAGGGGGGTCCCAAAACGCGTTTTCCACATGCATTTTCCCATAGGACCTGTTGACGCAGCTACAGCCCGAACTGCTGAACAGAATTACACCAAATTTGGCAAAGAGGTAGTCCTCAGTTCAGACTCGTGCCTTTTGCTTAAATAGTGTAAATCTGTTCAGTAGTTCCTGAGAAAATTAGAGTTAAAAAGAGATATATCTGGGTGGAGCCTAACCACACATCTCATCGTGAGATCTGATTGGCTGTCAGTACTTCATCCAAGAAGTGTTGGCAGCCATCTTGGGACCAATATACATGATAGCACCTCATTAAAAAGCATTGAAGTTAATAGAAGGTTTTAAGACTTTAGTTACATTATAAATCACTTGTTGATGGTACCATACTCATTTTAGGAATTGTGGTGTGTTCTAAGGGGATTTTACCATGTGAAAAAGCCTTCTGCTGTGAATCATGTTTGAGAGAAAACTATTTTCTCATGCTTTTCCCACAGAGGTTTGGAAGGTGAGCTATAAGCTAAACTGAGAGCATATTTTCTGTAAATTCACATTATCTTTCTCAGTCATGTGAGAATGAAATCTGACATTCTCAGTGAAACATGTACATCCAACAAGGGCAGAGACTGTCAGTTGATTCCTTTGTGTTCTACTGCAGCTTCCCAGAGTGTTCTAAAGAACAACTAGGGCGCTAACAGTCCTACTTATGACAAACGTATTGCACACCTGAAGCCATCTTGATTGGAATAAAGTGGTAACTCTTAAAACATTTAATTTAAAAAGGAACAAAATGAGGGGGTTCATTTTGCCATAGAAAGTATGATTAGTGCTGCAGAAAGAAAAATTAGGGCACATTTTGAGTGACTTCTCAAATCCTCTTCTATTTCATTAAAAGATTCTGACATGCAGACTGAAACATGCACTTTAAATACCAGCAGCAGACTTCCCTGGTGAGCAGTAGCTTTACTACAGTGATCTAATAAGCAACTAGAGTGCTAACATTCTGAATTTATAGCAAATGTGTGACACATCTGAATGCCTTCTTGATGGAACCAAAGTAAAAAACTGAAAGTATTTCCTACTGAGGAGACTGCAGTAAATGAGGAAATTAGGAAACTTCATAACAAATAAATCTCCCACGATGGCCACCAGAGACAAAATAGCCCAAATGTAGCCCAAATATCACCCAGATGTAGCCCAAGTATAGCCCAATGACAGAATGTCCCAGAGTGGTCTAACGAACAACTAGAGCGCTAACAGTCTTACTTATGACATAAGTATGGCACACCTGAAGCCATCTTGATTGGAATAAAGTGGTAACAATTAAAACATTTAATTTACAAAGAAACAGAATGAGGGGGTTTATTTTGCCATAGAAATTATGTTTAGTGCTGCAGAAAGAAAAATTAGGACACATCTTGACTTCTCAAATCCTCTTCTATTTCATAAAAAAATTCTGACATGCAGACTGAAACATGCACTTTGAATACCAGCAGCAGACTTCCCTGGTGAGCAGTAGCTTTACTACAGTGATCTAATGAGCAACTAGAGTGCTAACATTCAGAATTTATCGCAAATGTGTGACACATCTGAATGTCTTCTTGATGGAACCAAAGTAAAAAACTGAAAGTATTTCCTACTGAGAGACTGCAGTAAATGAGGAAATTAGGAAACTTCGTAACAAATAAATCTCCCACGATGGCCACCAGAGACAAAAGAGCCCAAATGTAGCCCAAATATCACCCAGATGTAGCCCAAGTATAGCCCAATGACTGAATGTCCCAGAGTGTTCTAACGAACAACTAGAGCGCTAACAGTCTTACTTATGACAAAAGTATGGCACACCTGAAGCCATCTTGATTGGAATAAAGTGGTAACACTTAAAACATTTAATTTACAAAGGAACAAAATGAGGGGGTTCATTTTGCCACAGAAATTATGATTAGTGCTGCAGAAAGAAAAATTAGGGTATATTTTGTCTTCTCAAATCCTCTTCTATTTCATAAAAAGATTCTGACTTGCAGACTGAAACATGCACTTTGAATACCAGCAGCAGACTTCCCTGGTGAGCAGTAGATTTACTACAGTGATCTAATGAGCAACTAGAGTGCTAAAATTCAGAATTTATGGCAAATGTGTGACACATCTGACTGCCTTCTTGATGGAACCAAAGTAAAAAACTGAAAGTATTTCCTACTGAGGAAACTGCAGTAAATGAGGAAATTAGGAAACTTCATAACAAATAAATCTCCCAAGATAGCCACCAGAGACAAAAGAGCTCAAAGGTAGCCCAAATATCACCCAGATGTAGCAAAGTATAGCCCAATGACAGAATGCCCCAGAGTGTTCTTAAGAACAACTAGAGCACTTACTGTCTTACTTATGACAAAAGTATGGCACACCTGAAGCCATCTTGATTGGAATAAACTGGTAACACTTAAAACATTTAATTTAAAAAGGAACACAATGAGGGGGTTCATTTTGCCATAGAAATTATGATTAGTGCTGAAGAAAGAAAAATTAGGGCACATTTTGAGTGACTTCTCAAATCCTCTTCTATTTCATTAAAAAATTCTGATATGCAGACTGAACCATGCACTTTTAATACCAGCAGCAGACTTCCGTGGTGAGCAGTAGCTTTACTACAGTGATCTAATGAGCAACTAGAGTGCTAACATTCAGAATTTATGGCAAATGTGTGACATATCTGAATACCTTCTTGATGGAATCCAAGTAAAAAACTGAAAGCATTTCCTACTGAGGAGACTGCAGTAAATAAGGAAATTAGGAAACTTCATAACAAGTAAATCTCCCAAGATGGCCACCAGAGACAAAAGAGCCAAAATGCAGCACAAATATCACCCAGATGTAGCCCACATGTAGCCCAATGACAGAAGTGTGCAAAACACTTATTTTTTGTGTATTTGCAGTTTTATATAGTGCAGACTTGTCAGGTGTTGGATTGCTTTACATGAGCATTGGTTACATCACACAAAGATCAAATTCATTTTGGTTGTAGACATGGGGAGATTAAGTGATTTGACCAGAATCACAGAATGTTGAGCTGAAGCAGAAACTCCAACCTGGTTCCCCAGTTGCAAAGTCTGCAGCTCTGGAAGTAAAACCACATCCTCTCACCTAAGTGCAACAGTTAATCAAGTGGTCAACTGGATAAAAAAACAAAGATTACAAATAATTTAAAAGTTCTTTGTCGCTATTTGAAAACTCAGAAAATATGTCCTCATTTTATTTTTTTAGAGCACTAACCATAATTTTGATGCAAATAAGACCCTCTCATATATGTAATTTCTAAAGGAAATGCTCTAGGTATTACAGTTTTGATTACATCAAGATGTCGTCAGGCGTTCCACACATTTTTGTAATAAATATAGAATGTAATCTAGTTGTTCATTTGGATACTGTTGAGAGGCAGAGGCCAGGGGCACTGACTCTGAAATTTGAAGGCAGGTAGGAGAGTGCAGAGGCAACAATTTGACCACACTGGGCAGGCAGGAAGGGCCGTGGCAGCACAACAGACTATGGAGGGCAGTGGAAAGGGGGGCAGGGGCAACAAACCAACAATACAGGACTGGCAAGAGAGCCTGTGGCAATATAATAGACCATTGTGGGCAGAAGGAAGAGGCAGTGGTAGTACAACCATACATGCCAACAGACCCGTTTGAGCCAGGAAACGTCCAATGTTTTTAAGCTCAAATGGGCTTTATTTGATCTGTCTCCTGTCTACAATCTCCTCTTTTTCAATGTAACTCAAAGGGGAAAATCAATACCCCAGTTTTTTTTCAAAATCTCCCTCTTACCAAGTTCAAAATGTTCGCAAGTATGGTACATTGGATCATGGTAGGCAGGAGGAATTGGGGTAGGGACATCGACTCGGATAACAGAGGACAGGAGGGACATGGAGAGGTGCACCAAACTGACCCTACAGGGCAGGCATCAGGGTTTGCAGCAGCACAATACACCACACAGGGCATGCGGGACGGGAGTGCAGCACAACAATCCATAGAAAGCAATAGGGAGGGGACAGGACCATGCACATGGACAACAGAGAACAGAGGGGAAAGAGGCAATGGTAGCTAGCTGACCATAATGGACAGACAGGAGAGAAAGCTGCAGCATAACAGACCATAAAGGGCAGGAGGGACAGATCAGGGGCATTACAATGGAACAGACAAGCCATCAAGGGCATCACTTGGCAGAAACACCCCCTGACCCTCCACCCCCATCGCAAAATGTAATGCCCGCGAAAAGCGTAGGTGGACGCAGTGTTATATAGAACATAGTCCTGAGAGCACGATTGAAAATGAAAACTAGATATGGTATATGGTATAAACTATGGACCAAAAAGTGTGAAATAAGATGAACCGGGGCGTGAAATGTAATATGCAATACATTGTGCGCAATGACAGATTCATTGGAGAGCGCGAGATAGCACAGGCACTAGCACGTGCTATGCGATATGCGCCTTGGAGTGTAATATGCACAGGGCAGTGTTGTGTAACCTAACTAGTCTCTAAAGTTGTAATATAAAATATGTGCTGGGGAGTGTAACGTTGCATATGCACTGTGACAAAGATATGGATCCCAGATTGTAATATGTATGGCATAGCGCTGTGCGTTATAACATAGGCATCGAGGAAGGCACGTTAGATGGGGCAATATAACTCGTGCGAAGGCAAGTGTGGCATGCCATATTCACGGGGTGGTGTTACAGTGCACATGGGCTAGAGAGTGTCATAGCATACGCACTAGCTGGTGGAATACAACACAGAGGTGTGTGCCACTTGGCGGGCACTGGTGGGTGTAACACAGCATTGGGCTCAGCCAGGAGCACGCTGTGACTCTCAAGTGAGGTTCGTCTCCTTTCCAGAGAGTAAAATAAAAAGTATTACACATCCGGCGATGGATGTGTGTTTTATTAACCGTGAAGGGGATTTCTTGCATAGTTTGGTCGAATTTTTGTCGAATCCCCTTTGAATGGCTTGGTGTGCGTGTGTATTAAATGTGCCCGTCAATGGCTACCCATGTTTGTATAAATAAACGACAAGCGTGTCTACTTGGAGAGAACCCACCGGCGGGGGCGCCGGAATTAGGCACGGAGTGGTGTCAGACACGTCAGAGCTTCACTAGCGGTGTAAATACATTCCACGTGGATTCATTGTATGCATAGTCGCCTTTTAATGAATATCACGCAAATCGTCATGGTGATAGGTACATACGGTTTGTCCAGCATGTCCTAGGTGTTTCTATAAATATATATTTTTTTAAAATAATAAAAAACAAAGGCCGGCCCCGGGGGATGGGGTCCCCGGGGCCATAAGTGGCCTGAGGAGGGGGGCAACACAGCCCACCTCCTAAAGAATAAAAAAAAAAAAAAGGCCATGACCCGGGGGTTGGGGTCCCCGGGGCCGATTAAGGCCTTGGGAGGGGGGCCACGCGCCACCCTTCAAAATTTATTTTTTTCAACAAAAGAAATTAGGGTGCAGGCCCTGGGGGATGGGGTCCCCAGGGCCAATAAATTAGAAAAAGAAGGGGGGCCACACAGCCCTCCTTCTTAAAAAAATAAAATAAATAGAAGACCGGCATCGTGCCAGGGGCCACGCCCCCTCCTTGCAGCACTCTGCAAACGCGCCCCCTGGCCAGTTGTATGTTGGGGAATTAATTCCCCTTCAATACTGAGGATCCCTGAAGGCCAACTAGCCCAACAGGTATCTCCAGTATGCGCCAGGGAGCTGCGTTGCAGACAGGTGTTCTGAGGCCACGCCCCTTTTTACACCTCTATGCAACGCAGCTCTGTGGCGCTTACTGGAGGTACCTAGTGGGCTAGTTTGACCCTAGGGACCCTTAGGATTCAAGGGAACTTAATCTCTCAATTTAGAAAGGCCACAGGGAACGTGTACACAGTGGTGAAGGGAGGGGACGGGGCCTGAGGTGACGTGTGCAAACACGCTCTGTGGCGCGTTTTAAGGTGGGTAAATAATTCCCTTTCAATCCTGAGGGACCCTGGGGGCCAACTAGCCCACAAGTTGCTTCCAGTAAGCGCCACTGCTCTGCGTTGCAGAGAGGTGGTGCAGGCTGTGCCCCTTTTTAAGTTTTAAGTTGGGGAAATAATTCCCCTTCAATCCAGAGGGCCCCTGGGGGCTAACTAGCCCACCAGGTGCTTCCAGTAAGAGCCACTGAGCTGCGTTGCAGAGAGGTGGTCCAGGCTGTGCCACTTTTTACACCTCTCTGCAATGCAGCTCTGTGGCGCATACTGGAGGTACCTAGTGGGCTTGTTGGACCCTAGGGACCCTCAGGATTCAAATGAACTTAATCTCCCAACTAAAAACGGCCACAGGGCGTGTTTACACAGTGGTGAAGGGAGGGGACGGGGCCTGAGTTAACGTGTGAAAACACGCCCTGTGGTGCGTTTTAAGTTGGGGAAATAATTCCCCTTCAATCCTGAGGGACCCTGGGGGCCAACTAGCCCACCAGGTGCTTCCAGTAAGCGCCACTGCACTGCATTGCAGAGAGATGGTCTAGGTCGTGCCCCTTTTTACATCTCTCTGCAACGCAGCTCTGTGGCGCTTACTGGAGGTACCTAGTGGTCTAGTTGGACCCTAGGGACCCTCAGGATTCAAGGGGACTTAATCGCCCAACTTAAAACGGCCACAGGGCGTGTTTACACAGTGGGAAAGGGAGGGGACGGGGCCTGAGTTAACGTGTGAAAACATGCCCTGTGGTGCGTTTTAAGTTGGGGAAATAATTCCCCTTCAATCCTGAGGGACCCTGGGGGCCAACTAGCCCACCAGGTGCTTCCTGTAAGCGCCACTGCGCTGCGTTGCAGAGAGGTGGTCTAGGCCGTGCCCCTTTTTACATCTCTCTGCAACGCAGCTCTGTGGCGCTTATTGGAGGTACCTAGTGGTCTAGTTGGACCCTAGGGACCCTCTGGATTCAAGGGGACTTAATCTCCCAACTTAAAACGGCCACAGGGCGTGTTTACACAGTGGGGAAAGGAGGGGACCGGGCCTGAGGTGACGTGTGCAAACACGCCCTGTGGTGCGTTTTAAGAGGTAGTTTTATTCCCCTGCCCTATTATATACTAGGGGCTTACAGAGGAGGTCATGCTAATCACAGGGGGACCCCAACGCATAGTGTTCCCTAGTGTATGTAGGTGTTTTCGCTGTATTCTGAGTGTCTTTTAACTTAGCACTGGCTCTAGGACTGGTTAGTCAGACTCAGTTACCACCAGTATCCGTCTGAAAAAGTTGAGGGTACAGGATGATTTTGCAACACGGCTTCTTTCTGCTCTTCTGTTTGTTCTTTCTGCACGTTATCCTTCTTCCTGCACTTTTCTTTGTCTTTGAGGACTTTTGTTGCTTCTTTCTGCATTTCTTTTTTTTCTTTCTGTGCGTTTTTCTTTTTTTTCACATATGGATGAAGAACTATCAATCCATCTCAGAGTTGGGTCATAACTGTGGTTCTTTTGCAATTGGTTGTTGTTTTCTCTCTCACTCTTGTCTGAAAAGAACAATTGAGGAACTTATGTAACACTATCTCTGTTGTTCTTCCAGCTATTGATGTGCATTGTATGCTATCAATATGTACAGTTTTTTATGGTAGCAGTAACTGTTTTAATCATTGATTTTGTTTCTCTCTTTTTTCATTTACAGGAGAAAAGGATGGTACCCTTTTGACATGTACTCACCCACACGGGCAACCTACCCTTTTCTTCGTATGCACGTTGGTCATTTCTTATTCACAATCACCGACAGATACTGGTATGTACACGATCCACGTTATGGAATAATTTTTGTACACATAGTATAAGGACATCACAACACTGGACATTGTTGATCTCTCATGGGAGCCCATACGCCATCCTAACATCATTACAGCCGTATTATGTGGAACTCTTGTGAGTTAACAGATATTTGACTTGACAGTATAACAATAATGAGATATAATGTCTAGATGTCCAACTATGTGAATTGATGTCATAACAACAAGAACTTAACATGGCCTTATGACATTCGAATACAGCACGGTGTTCATGGCAACCACTACAGTTATTGGGTTTGAGTAGGTCCTTTAAATGTTGACGGAGCATAACCTGTGCAATAAGTACATGTAGCAGCACTTATTCTGCTTATAATGTCCTTGATTTAGATCTTTCGCAAACAAGTTCGCCAACTGGCCTGTGTATTTCACACTGTACTTCGTAAGTAAGTTTATGGGCCTTTGACGCTTGCAATGAAACAAATGCAGTTCACACGCACACTATTGTTATTTATATTGTTTGCTTTTTAAGTGTCTGTAACATCAACTAGGACCTTACAATTATGTCAACAGTCGGTATACACATTAGCATGTTTACACAAGTCGGAATTTACCTTTCCAAGATGGATGCCATGTTCAATAGCAAAACTGCAAACGTAGTCCTATCTTTGTGTCTGTGTTTGGATCTGTCACAACTTTATCAGTACCTGCTTTCATTTTGTAATTCTACACGTGAACAAGGCTGTCGCCGAAACGTGTTGTGTAGTATTACATTTGGATCACCATACTGGTTTGTTGCCTGGTTCTTCCTGAGAGCGTACAATACGAACTTTTGCTTTGGTTGGATATATATATATATATATATATATATTCACTGAAAAAACCATAGGTTTGAAACCTATAGTTAGCTGGACTTTTCACTTGTACAAAACCATTGAAATTCCCCCGTTATAGTTAGTTCAGCTAACTATAACTCGCGCGCCCGCAATGCACTGCTGATGACGTCACATATTACATCACTCATGACATGGTCAGTGACATCACTGATGACATCTCAAATGACATCACTGATGACATCATCCAGTGAATGTGTGTTTTTCTGAAAATTAAATATGTTTTATATATGTATATCTCAAGGTCGATGGAAAAATAAATGGGTATATAAGTGTCTAAATGGATGATTTGTTTTTGAAAAATTGATTGTGTAACTGACTGATTAAGTGTATCATAGTGAATACATGGCTTAGTGAGTAATGTTTAAATATGTAAATATCTGTATCAGTCTCTCACTTTGTGTATAAGTGGCTGCATGGGTTGGTGAGTAGCTACATGGGTGTCTATATAGGTTATTAGTTGGTTTTTTGAGTATCAGTCTGAGTGTCTGCATGGTTCGGTGGGGGGTATTACGTAGTGCATAGGTGCATGAATGAGTGACTCACTCTTTGTATGAGTTGAAGACAGCATGTGTGCAGGACTGTATGGGTGGATGAGTGTGTGTATGGGTGTGTTAGTGAGTGAATGACTGTCTCAATAGTGTCTTTATGAGTAACTACATATGTTTTAAACTAGTATATGTGACTATTGGTGTATATAAGTGAGTATATGTGAGAGTGAGAGATTGAAAGAGTTCCTGTATGAATAAGTATGTGTTTCTATAAGTGATTGTTTAAAAGACTAAGTATGTGTAAGTTTCCGTAGAAGTAAGTGTGGTGGTATGTGTATAACTGTATATGCAAATAAATGTATGTTTGATTCTTTATTAGCATGAGTGACTATGCGTGTGAGTAACTCTATGGATGAGTGGCATTGTGTAACAGGATTTATAGGTGTATGAGTACATATGATGAGTGAATACATGTATGAGTGACTGTATAGGACTGTTGGTGAATGAGTGTATGTGTATGTGGATCTTAGAATTACTGAAGAGGTTGTTGATACTGGTATTGGTATGTCCATTGTTTTGAAAAGTTTAGTCTCTATTTTTGAATGTGTGTATCAAAGGTTATATTAGGGTGAGAGGAGGTCTGCCACTCTATCACAAGGATGATGTCATCAGTGATGTCATCAGTGATGTCATTTGAGATGTCATCAGTGAAGTCATGAGTGATGTCACTGACCATGTCATGAGTGATGTAATATGTGACGTCATCAGCAGTGCATTGCGGGCGCGCGAGTTATAGTTAGCTGAACTAACTATAACGGGGGAATTTCAATGGTTTGTACAAGTGAAAAGTCCAGCTAACTATAACACCCCTGAAACCTATGTTTTTTTCAGTGAATTTCTGAGGTTTTTTAAATGCTAATTCCTAACTATAACGTGCCTGAAACCTATGGTTTTTTCTGTGAATTTCAAAGGTTTTTTAAATGCTAATTTCTAACTATGCCTACAGAGATAGGACATGTGAAGAAAGAATAAAAAATGCACAGAAGGAAAAAAAAGAAGTACAGAAAGAAGCAACAGAAGTCCTCAAAGACGAAGAAAAGTGCAGGAAGAAGGATAACGTGCAGAAAGAACAAAAAGAACAGCAGAAAGAAGCCTTGTTGCAAAATCATCCTGTACCCTCAACTTTTTCAGACGGATACTGGTGGTAACTGAGTCTGACTAACCAGTCCTAGAGCCAGTGCTATGTTAAAAGACACTTAGAATACAGTGAAAACACCTACATACACTAGGGAACATTATGCGTTGGGGTCCCCCTGTGATTAGCATGACCTCCTCTGTAAGCCCCTAGTATATAATAGGGCAGTGGGATTAAAACTACCTCTTAAAACAGGCCACAGGGCGTTTTTGCACACGTTAACTCAGGCCCCATCCCCTCCCTTCACCACTGTGTAAACACGCCCTGTGTCCGTTTTTAGTTGGGAGATTAAGTTCATTTGAATCCTGAGGGTCCCTAGGGTCCAACTACCCCACTAGGTACCTCCAGTAAGTGCCACAGAGCTGTGTTGCAGAGAGGTGTAAAAAGTAGCACGGCCTGGACCACCTCTCTGCAATGCAGCTCAGTGGCGCTTACTGGAAGCACTTGGTGGGCTAGTTAGCCCCCAGGGACCCTCAGTATTGAAGGAAAATTATATCCCCAATTTAAAACATGCCATAGTGTGTGTTTGCACACGTCACCTCAGGCCCCGTCCCCTCCCTTCACCACTGTGTAAACGCGCCCTGTGGCTGTTCTAAGTTGAGAGATTAAGTCCCCTTGAATCCTAAGGGTCCCTAGGGTCAAACTAGACCACTAGTACCTCCAGTAAGCGCCACAGAGCTGCGTTGCAGAGAGGTGTAAAAAGGGGCTTGGCCTCAGAACACCTGTCTGCAGCGCAGCTCCCTGGTGCATACTGGAGATGCCTGTTGGGCTAGTTGGCCCTCAGGGACCCTCAGTATTGAAGAGGAATTAATTCCCCAACTTACAACTCGCCAAGGGGTGCGTTTACAGAGTGCTGCAAGGAGGGGGCGTGGCCTCCGGCACGATGCCGGTCTTTTATTTATTTTAATTTTTTAAGAAGGGGGGCTGTGTGGTTCCCCTTCTTATTCTAATTTATTGGCCCTGATGACCCCATCCCCCAGGGCCTGTCTCCTAATTATATTTTTTGGACCCCAATCCCCAGGGCCGGCCACTGTTTTTTATTATTTTTAAAAAATATATATTTATAGACACACCTAGGACATGCTGGACAAACCGTACGTACCTATCACCATGACGATTTGCGTGATATTCATTAAAAGGCGACTATGCATACAATGAATCCATGTGGAATGTATTTACACCACTAGCGAAGCTCTGACATGTCTGATGCCCTACCGTGCCTAATCCCGGTAGACACCCTTGTCGTTTATTTATACAAACATGGGTAGCTATTGACGGTCACATTTAATACACATGCACACCAAGCCATTCAAAGGGGATTCGACAAAAATTCGACCAAAACTATGCAAGAAACCCCCCTCACGGTTAATAAAACACACATCCACTGCCGGATGTGTAATACTTTTTAATAAAACTCTCTGGAAAGGGGACGAACATCACTTGAGAGTCACAGCGCGCTCCTGGCAGAGCCCAATGCTGTGTTACACCCACCATTGCCTGCTGAGTGCCACACACCTCTGTGTTGTATTCCACTAGCTAGTGCATATGCTATGACACTCTCTAGCCCATGTGCACTGTAACACCACCCCGTGAATATGTCATGCCACACTTGTCTTCGCACGGGTTATATTGCCCCATCTAACGTGCCTTCCTCGATGCCTATGTTATAACGCACAGTGCTATGCCATACATATTACAATCTGGGATCCGTATCTTTGTCACAGTGCATATGCAACGCTACACTCCCCAGCACATATTTTATATTACAACTTTAGAGACTAGTTAGGTTACACAACACTGCCCTGTGCATATTACACTCCAAGGCGCATATCGCATACCACGCGCTAGTGCCTGTGCTATCTCACGCTCTCCAATGAATCTGTCATTGCGCACAATGTATTGCATATTATATTTCACGCCCGGTTCATCTTATATCACACTTTTTGGTGCATAGTTTATACCATACACTATATCTAGTTTTCATTTTCAATCGTGCTCTGAGGACTATGTTCTATATAACACTGTGTTCACCTACCCTTTTCACGGGCATTACATTTTGCGATAGGGGGTGGAGGGTCAGGGGGTGTTTCTGCCAAGTGAGCCCGGAGTCACAGTCACAAACGTCCTCTTCTTCCTGAATAAAAGTGAGATTATGCTGCATACTTGTTCATATTTTAAGTAGTTCGCACAGACACACGTTTTAAAAACAATAAAGTTCCTAATACCCGCCTTCTCTGAACAGTTAGCTTGCTGCCCCATCCCCCTCCTCCCTATCCTCTGTTGTGTGAATCCATGGACTAGCCTCCTCCCTCCTGCCATGCATGGTCTGATGTGCTGCCACTGCCCTCAAGTTAGTATGATGTACCAGTCCACTCCTCCTGCCCTCCATTGCCCAATTCTATGCCCCATCATTGACCTCCTGCTTAAACTCTGTGCTTAGCTTGCTGCCCCTATTCTCCTTCCCCCTGCCCTCCGATGTCTTTGTGTATGCCCCTGCTCCATCCTTTTTGCCCACCATGTTCCATGGACCTGCCACTCCTATCTACTCTGAGTGTTCTGTTGAGCTGCCACTCCCCTCCCACCTGCCTAGCATTGTCAGATGACTGTAACCTGTCCCTGCCACCTCCACCCTGCCTGTCCACATGCCATGCCCCTATCCTCTTCCTCCTGTCCTACATGGTCCATTGTACTGCCACACCCTTCTGCCCTCAATGGTCTGTTGTGCTGCAACTGCTCCTCCTGCCTGCCCCGTGCGGTCTGTTGTGAGGCCCCTTCCCCTGAACTTTCTTGTCTGTGCACAGGTCCTGACCCTCCCTTCTATCCTCCATCGTCCTTTGTGCATGCCCCTGCACCCTCCTTCTTGCCCATCATAGCCATTGTGCTACCACTAACCCTCCCACTTGCCATGCATGGTCTTCTGTGCTGCCATGGCCCCTCCCACCTTCCCTGTGTGGTCAGTTAGCTGCCCCTGAACCCCTCCCACCTTCCCTCCTTGGTCTGTGTGTATGCCATCACAGTCTCACTGTTGCTCTTCATGGTGTGTCTTGCTTCTAGTGCCCATCCTGCCTGACCTCCATGGCTATCTTGCTGCTCCTGCCCAGCCCCCTTGCCCCCAGCCCTCTGTTTACATGTGCAGACCCCTACTCCCTCCCTCCTGGCTTATCTGTTCCATTGCAATGCCCCTGATCCATCCCTCCTGCCCTTTATGGTCTGTTATGCTGCAGCTTTCTCCTGTCTGTCCATTATGGTCCTGCCTCTTGCCCCTCTGTTCTCTGTTGTCCATGTGCATGGTCCTGTCCCCTACCTCTTGCTTTCTATGGATTGTTGTGCTGCACTCCCGTCCCGCATGCCCTGTGTGGTGTATTGTGCTGCTGCAAACCCTGATGCCTGCCCTGCAGGGTCAGTTTGGAGCACCTCTCCATGTCCCTCCTGTCCTCTGTTATCCAAGTCCATGTCCCTACCCCATTTCCTTCCATGATCCAATGTACCATACTTGCGAACATTTTGAACTTGGTAAGAGGGAGATTTTGAAAAAAAACTGGGGTATTGATTTTCCCCTTTGAGTTACATTGAAAAAGAGGAGATTGTAGACAGGAGACAGATCAAATAAAGCCCATTTGAGCTTAAAAACATTGGACGTTTCCTGGCTGAATCGGGTCTGTTGGCATGTATGGTTGTACTACCATTGCCTCTTCCTTCTGCCCACAATGGTCTATTACATTGCCACAGCCTCTCTTGCAAGTCCTGTATTGTTGGTTTGTTGCCCCTGCCCCCCTTTCCACTGCCCTCCATAGTCTGTTGTGCTGCACCGGCCCTTCCTGCCTGCTCAGTGTGGTTAAATTGTTGCCTTTGCACCCTCCTACCTGCCTTCAATTTTCAGAGTCCGTGCCCCTGGCCTCTGCCTCTCAACAGTATCCTAATGAACAACTAGATTGCTAACATTCTATATTTATTACAAAAGTGTGGAACGCCTGACGTCATCTTGATGTAATCAAAACTGTAATACCTAGAGCATTTCCTTTAGAAATTACATATATGAGAGGGTCTTATTGGCATCACAATTATGGTTAGTGCTCTAAAAGACTAAAATAAGGACATATTTTCTGAGTTTTCAAATAGCGAGAAAGCACTTTTAAATTATTTGTTACCTTTATGTTTTTTTATCCAGTTGACCACTTGATTAAATGTTGCACTTAGGGGAGAGGATGTGGTGTTACTTCCAGAACTGCAGACTTTGCAACTGGGGAACCAGGTTGGAGTTTCTGCTTCAGCTCGACATTCTGTGATTCTGGTCAAATCACTTAGTCTCCCCATGTCTACAACCAAAATGAATTTGTTCTTGTGTGATGTAACCAATGCTCATGTAAAGCACTCCAATACCTGACAAATCTGCACTATATAACACTGCAAAAACACAAAATAATAAGTGTTTTGCACACTTCTGTCATTGGGCTATATTTGGGCTACATCTGGGTGATTTTGGGCTACATTTGGGCTCTTTTGTCTCCGGTGGCCATCTTGGGAGATTTATTTGTTATGAAGTTTCCTAATTTCCTCATGTACTGCAGTCTCCTCAGTAGGAAATGCTTTCAGTTTTTTACTTTGATTCCATCATGAAGGTATTCAGATATGTCACACATTTGCCATAAATTCTGAATGTTAGCACTCTAGTTGCTCATTAGATCACTGTAGTTAAACTACTGTTCACCATGGAAGTCTGCTCCTGGTATTAAAAGTGCATGTTTCAGTCTGCATGTCAGAATTTTTTAATGAAATAGAAGAGGATTTGAGAAGTCACTCAAAATGTGCCCTCATTTTCTTTCTTCAGCATTCATTAATCATAATTTCTATGGCAAAATGAACCCCCTCATTGTGTTCCTTTTTAAATTAAATGTTTTAAGTGTTACCAGTTTATTCCAATCAAGATGGCTTCAGGTGTGCCATACTTTTGTCATAATGAAGACAGTAAGCGCTCTAGTTGTTTTTAAGAACACTCTGGGACATTCTGTCATTGGGCTATACTTGGGCTACATCTGGGTGATATTTGGGCTACATTTGGGCTCTTTTGTCTCTGGTGGCCATCTTGGCAGACTTATTTGTTATGAAGTTTCCTAATTTCCTCATTTACTGCAGTCTCCTCAGTAGGAAATACTTTCAGTTTTTTACTTTGATTCCAAAGGCATTCAGATGTGTCACACATTTGCCATAAATTCAGAATGTTAGCACTCTTTTTGCTCATTAGATCACTGTAGTAAAGCTACTGCTCACCAGGGAAAACTGCTGCTGGTATTGAAAGTGCATGTTTCAGTCTGCATGTCAGAATTTTTTAATGAAATAGAAGAGGATTTGAGAAGTCACTCAAAATGTGCCCTAATTTTTCTTTCTGCAGCACTAATCATACTTTTTATGGAAAGATGAACCCCCTCATTTTGTTCCTTTTTAAATTAAATGTTTTAAGAGTTACCACTTTAATCCAAGCAAGATGGCTTCAGGTGTGCCATACGTTTATCATAAGTAGGACTGTTAGCGCTCTAGTTGTTCTTTGGAACACTCTGGGAAGCTGCAGTAGAACACAAAGGAATCAACTGACAGTCTCTGCCCTTGTTGGATGTACATGTTTTACTGAGAATGTCAGACTTCATTCTCACATGACTGAGAAAGATAATGTGAATTTACAGAAAATAAGCTCTCAGTTTAGCTTATAGATCACCTTCCAAACCTCTGTGGGAAAAGCATGAGAAAATATTTTTCTCTCAATCATGATATCCCAGCAGAAGGCTTTTTCACATGGTGAAATCACCTTAGAACATACCACAATTCCTAAAATGAGTATGGTACCATCAACAAATGATTTATAATGTAACTAAAGTCTTAAAACCTTATATTAACTGCAATGCTTTTTAATGAGGTGCTATCATGTATATCGGTCCCAAGATGGCTGCCAACACTTCTTGGATGAAGTGCTGACAGCCAATCAGATCTCAGGATGAGATGTGTGGTTAGGCTCCGCCCACATATATATATGATTTTACTTTTGATTTTCTCAGGAACTACTGAACAGATTGACACCAGACCTGCAAAAGGCACATCCCTGACCTGAGGACTACCTCTCTGCCAAATTTCAAGTAATTCTGTTCAGCCGTTCGGGCTGTACCTTGGACTAAAGGTCCCTATGGAACATTGCATGGGGAAAACGCGTTTTGGGACCCCCCTTTTTTCTCAGCCCCTGCTTGACGAATCCCCCCGAGACTTTCAGGGTAGGAGCGGAGCGGAGCGCCCCACCTATTTTGAAAATTTCACGAGGATTCGTTAACCGGCGCCAAAGTTATTCCAAATAGAATGTTGCGGATTTCCTATGGAAACACGGTCCTAACTATAACTATCTACTGGCGACCGCCAGTAGATAATATATCATATCATAACAACCTAAGAAAAATCTTGTATAGACACTGGCCGTTAGTTCAATGTGACCCCGTCATAGGCTCCTCATGTACCAAGCTCCCGCAATTAACATTCAGGCGGGCTAAGTCTATGAAAAGTGAATTGGTTGTCCATGCCCCTGTAGGTGAGAAAGGTAGCAGTTGGTTAAAAGCACAGAAGGGATTTTTCAAGTGTACAAAATGTAAAGCCTGTAAACACGGGGAAAATACTACATCAGTCCCCACCCCCCTTAGGAAAACTCAGTTTGTAATTCGTGAGCACTACACTTGCAAGACAGAATTTGCGGTGTACGTGCTACGTTGTACATGTAATAAAATGTACGTGGGCAGTGCAATTCACCCCGTCAATGTAAGGATACTTCAACACCTGAGGGTAATTAATAACGACGATCCGGCATATCCAGTGGCCCGACATATAAATACAGTACACGGAGGAAGATCAGAGGATCTTAAATACTTTGTCATCGACAGTGTAAAAAAGAACGTTAGGGGTGGTAACAGGCAGATGCTGCTGCGGAAATTAGAATCCAGATATATAATCTCATTGGATTGTAAAATTCCAAATGGCATGAATGCAGATGAGGCATTGAGTACACACTTGTAATCCCCTAGTGCTGCTTAATTACAGGCATGTCTTATTAATCGCTTTATGATGTAAAGTTGCTGTCCGCTTTGAAACCCTTGTGAGAATTCTCAGGAAATGTAATGAGTTTCATTTGTTCCAAACCTTCTCCCCCCCCTTTTTTCCTTTATTTCGCTGACTGTTTTTGAGTCTAATCTCAGTCTTCTTTAATTTTTAAATTTGTTAGAATATCGAATTCACGTAATCAGGTCAACTGTTCTCATTTTATTATTTGCATTATTTCATTTTGTTTCAATTAATCTTCATTGATGAATGCCCACTGGGGCTGAATGGAAAACATTTAACAATGTTTAGAAATGTTCGAAATATTTAGAAGGTAACACACCAAATCTAATTTGTTTTTTTGAAAACAATGTAACAATCACTTACAGTTGACTGTGTTTAACACATGTTGTTAATGTGTATTTAATGCTTTATAGTTGTTCTTTACGTGAGTTAATCATTAATGTGTCACTTACCTTAAGAACTCTTCTATGTCCTTTACTAACCATATGTCACCAAGGCAACCACTTACGTTTTGACATAAAGGTTGAAAACTGAGATAGGACTGTAATTGAGTGAAAAAATTGGGAAAGTGAGCAAGGCGGACTTGTCCGCCGAAACGCGTCTTGGTTTTGGACCTTTGTTGATGGAATAAATATCTTTGGAATTATCCCACGGTGTCAGTGCCTGTGCGTAATGTGCTAGCGGGATTGGACTTAATATATATATATATATATATATATATATATATATATATATATATATATATATGTGATTCCCTTTGTATCTAAATGTATTCATTTCGTACTGAAATCTGCTTTGTATTATCTTTGTAATTATGGATATTTCTTATTCTAAAATAAACTTTATAAAAACTAATTGAATTTCACCACTAGCTTGTGCATGGCTGAAAATGATCATATAGCATTTTTTTCAGGTGAATTCCTTGAAATCAGTGCCCAGTGTAGATGATTAGTGCTTATGTCTTGAAAAAAAATCCAAAGTGTCACAAAGCCAGAAAACTAAGAAAAGAGTAGTTGTAAATCTCCTTGTTAAAAATTATTTTATTTGTGCATTGGCCTCTTTCAAAATAAAAAAATTATTGATCTCCTGTTAATCTCGCTTTGAGGAAATAAAAACTGGACATTTAAGTTCAGTTGATCGATAGGAAATAGCTACTAATAGCTACTAGTATGCCTTGTGGTACTAGTGTAAGGGGTGTAAATAAATCAGGGTCTAGTCAGGTAGCCACTTGCTCACTAGCTGAACTATATATGTGGTTCCCATAGTGGCAAACATCCTGCAGGCATCAGACTTTATGCAATATTTAAATTTAAGAGATCGGTTATACAGTTTGTGACTATATTGTCACCAAACAACAATACATGCGGTTCTTTTCTGTAAATGTTACATACGGGAGAGATCAAGGTGGGTTTTGCCTCTTTTAAGGGTGGGGGGATGGAGGCAATGTCGACCAGCTTTTTTGTATCTGCAACTTTTAGAGAGTGATTTCTTTATTGGGGTTGTTATCTCTTTTTTAAAAAGCATACTCAGAATGAGGAAAATTATTAACACTCAACCCCCCTAGAAAGCTGGAATTAATAAAAAATAATTTTAAAAAAGTGAGGGAGTGTTTTATTATATAGCATACATTATGACCACTTCTATTCCCCTTTTTAATGGATGAATTTATACAATATATGGAATTTTTGTATTTTGGAGCTAATAATGTTGAATTTGTTTTCTTCTTTTATCTGTTTATGTCTGGTTTTGTGATTTTATTTGCCTGAAATCGAATAAAACTTATTCTGACTATGACTATATTGTATCGATTCCAAATCTATAAAATATTTTAAGTCCTCATGACCCTGATCTCCGGGGGGCCTCCACAGGGGATACTCATGGGAGCTGTTTCAAACTTACCAATTGTGACATCGAAACCAAACATTAGAGAATGATGGATAATTTGAGACAAATAAATTGTTAAATGTAGTCAGTTCTGTGGCATATACTTCTTTCACTATAAACCAGTTCCATGAAAATGATTTAAACTGTCTCAGAACTCCACAATAACAATTTAGGGCCTGATTTCGATTTCAGCAGACAGGTTACTCCGTCACAAGGGTGACGGATATCCCATCCACCGAAATATAAATCCCAAAGGATATCATGGGACTTATATTTCAGCAGCCAGAATATCCGTCAGCTTTGTGACCTAGTAACCCGTCCGCCGAAATCTATATTAGACCCTTAGTTCCAAAAGATTGCAAATGAAAGAGGGGACATTTTGTAGTCCCTCAAACTCACTCAAACTCACAAGTACCTAAGGTTAAATTACTGTTACAAACAAATCACCAGTGTGTACAAGCTGAGGAATAATCTGTCCAAACAGAAAGATTCAGGGACTGGACATCATATTCGGTTTATACAACAAAACTGCTTCTATTCAGGACTGTCTGTTGAAAAGGCCCACAGACATAATTTCCAAATTCAATATTCCACTTATTACCTGCTTTAATTATTCTCTGCAGTTTTATTCGATCCTTCAAATCTAATATTTAAATTTGAGGAAAGGTCTATGCACTAATTTCACTAATATTGAATCAACAGTAAGACATATTTTAAGATGGATTTGCTATGGTTGGCGCTTTTCCATGCGAAATGAGGCATTGCTCATCTGTGGAGGGTGACAGACACTCCTACACTGGAATGATGGAATAGAGGACTTGATTAATGCATGAGTCTTGAGATACCTATTTATTTATCTGGATGCTGCTCACAGAAATATCATAAAATTTGGATGTGTTGGAGCCCACACAGGGAAATCTTGCTTACCCCATGGGACTCTGGACCCTTAACGGTGGATTATGTGATCCGCCGGTATGGAGATACAGCAGAAATAAACTATCTGTTGCTGTGTTTGTTTATGTAAAGGGCCCCGGCAATTACAATAGACCACATTCATGGGTGCTATCGTCATATACTGTGTGAAGGGGCAGGTGGAAATGCTTTGTGTTGTTTTTCTTTTTGGTTGTCATTTGCTTTAATTTGCTGGCATAAAATGAATAGAAAACCTTTTATTAAAATAACAATATACTATATCCAACCTCGCAGAATATTCAGTTATTTTTTGCTCCAAATGTCAACATCTTTAATATTTTCCCTTGAGGCGTTTCGGCCCAGTGCCAGTCACAACCCCACCTTGTACACAGCCTCTGAGCGGTGCCAGCAGTTTGACGACTACATGAATATCTACATGATAACTGAATGCATACCAATCACGTCCCTCTCTTGGGTCAGCTTCAAATGAAGGTGTATTGACCTAATTGCTTAAAAAGAATAGCAAATGTCAGCATAACACCTTCACACACCAGCAATTCTTGTAATGATATAGACAGTCTGGATAAATTATACAACAGCAGCCTCTTTCTGCTGGGAAATCTCCCAACACTCCTGCCTTTTTATCCCGAAAGCACCCTAATCAGGATGTCACTCTGTCCAAGGTCAGCTACGCCAACTCCCTTTACTTCAGTTTACATGTCGGCCTAACTAGCAACTTCAAAACTACTCATAACAAAACAGCAAGACTTATTTTCCTCCCAAACATCCTTGAACCTGTTTGATAAGCACTTAAAGAGCTCTCTTGTGGGGTGTGAAACCTGTACAATAGTTAGATCCCACCATATTGAGCATATATCTTTTCGGTAATCAACGTTTATGACGAAACGTTTTTCCCGCATGGAATCACAACGCGGTCGTTACAACGACCGCGTTGTGATTCCGCATACCATTACTCCGCAAGTCGGAACAACGACTTGCGGGGGAGGGGGGGGAGGTGTTGGATTTTAAATCCAACTCTTTCCCTAGAGTCCGCACAGACTGGAGTTGGAATAGTAAATTATACTATTCCAACATCCAGCGACCCCCCTCTGCAAGTCGTTGTTCCGACTTGCGGAGTAATGGTATGCGGAATCACAACGTGGTCGTTGTAACGACCGCGTTGTGATTCCATGCGGGAAAAAAGACTGTGGGATAAAGACCTATATTCATCTTTTCACGAAAACGGCTCTTCTTGCTGAAAGTCCAGAATCACATTCCACTCAGGATATCAAACAGCTCCCGTCTTAGAAGTCCTTAGATTCAACCATCAGAGAGGAGATGGCCAAAGCTTCTTGTTATTGGCTCCCTACTTGCAGCACTGCAAGACGAACATAACCTTCTCTGATTCAGAAGAAAAACGTAAAGAGCTGTCTGTCGAATTAACTGGCAGCATCTTCACCTGTGTCAAACTCTCATTTCTGGTTCATTTCATTCCACTTCTGCCTCTCTACATTCCTCTCTCCCTCCCCTCAGTAGTCTTCAAGCAACTGTTACTCAATGGTGGACCATGCAACAGAATGACTAAAAATTTAAATAACTTAATGTTAGTATTACAAGCTTTTTCAAGTCTTGTCCATGGAATTAACATGCCATGTTAAACTGCATTAAACATTGTGGTTGTTAAGCAAACAAAACAAATGAAGCAGCAGATCTGACAGAAGTTTCTATTTTTTTCTTTAGCAGGTCACAAATCTTCAAAGATGTCAAGGACGCCAATGACTTAGCTACTACAAAATAGATTTAAAATGTTCCTTCAGGGCAATGTGAAACCAAGTAAGGATTAAAATGGCGGTTTAAAACACAACCTCCATTTCATCTAGCTAATGCTCTAGGCAGTTGAAAATGGTAGAGCGCAATTTGCTCTGTCGTTTGTAGGGGTGCAGTATAATCATGAGTAGTTTGCACCCGCACATAATCCTTATTTCGTTAACATTTGTGTTATTAGATCGTGTACTGTAATAATGTGAAAATGAAGTGTTAGAGGTATTTCAGTGTAAAACGTGAAGAAAAACAACGTTGAAATTATATGTGACTAGACAAAAACGTTTGTTTGTAGAACTGTTTATGTGGCTAACGAGAATTTCCATGATTAGTGTGTTTATGTAATGCTGTGATTTAAAAGTGCATAGTAATAATGTTCACTTATGCCAGTGTCTTATGGATAAAGTGAAGTTTCTTATTTTAGCCTATTTCTGTAGGTCTAAAGTGTATTTCTCCCTGGTCGTTCTCACGTTAAGATTTGCTATTAAAATTCATGTGTATGTGGAATTGTCTTTCTCACTTTTCTGTTGTTAGGTAGAATAATGTCTTTGTTTTAGGAGTTAGGCTTAGGGAAAAAAAACATTTCAACGGCGATGCTGATAATGTGGGGCAGTTTTCTTTCTCACAGGAAAGAGCCTGAGAATCAAGGTGATCGAGCCAAGGCCTGGGAGCATTGTTGCCGCATGGAAAGTTACCTACAAGGAGGTGGCTTGCGTAGAGGGGGTGATGTTGCGTAGCATTGTAGGACGTTTTTCACAGGTTCATCATTTCGAGTTAGGGACAGAGTCTGTGGGACTTCTGCTTTGCCATGAGAAAGAGAGCATCTTAGAACGAGCTCTGTAGCTTTATGCTACTCGACCCATTCAACTTGAATGGTCTTCCTAGGTAGTCTTCACATGCTGACACCTTTTCAGACCTTGCCTTGGGAACCCTAAGTAGGGATGTCGGCCAGGGGTTCCACAGTAAATCTAGAATGTGGAACCCGGCTCCTTCATAAAGATGACATATTTTCTACAAAATGGGTTATATCATAAGTCAGTGAGATAGGCAGTCATATCTGGTCACTTAGTACAAAATTTGAGCAAAGGGTAGACACGTTTTTCATGTTATCAGATCTTTTTCAGTTCAAAGATGCATTCGATAAGGTAGATATAATTGCAACTGTTCTAAACGCCATATAAAAGTTTCCACACTCACATGAAATGGCTTCGTTCTAAAATCGAACAGCAGGTCTGCTTATGAAGAATAAGGTTGGATTAAGGTTGGGGAGATTTTCCAAACCACTTTATTTCCTATATTAAACGTATATGTGAAACAATATTTTATAAGTGGTACATAACTATTTACAAAATAATAGATCCGCTTAAGTAAATTTGGAAATTTATAACTGCAGAGAGATTCTTTGTAGATATCTTAAACAAATATCTGATAGGACAGGAATCAAATATCACCTGCTCCCTTTACCAAACTTACCTTGCGACTGTTTTCGTTTGATTTCCCTACTGTAACAAAAATGTCAGACAGATTTTCTCTATAAATTCTAAATGGTTCCACGAGCCATGCACTTTTTTCGTCAGCCCCAATGACAACCTAATATTTGTTTTATTTCTCTTTGTAAAACTCATATTGATTTGTGCTGAATCGTTATTAATGAATCATCGTAAGTGCTGAAAAGGAAGTGGTCACTTTAAAAATAAATCTAACTTTTTTTATTTTATTTTTTGTATCATTATATGAATCTGCCAGTTGAATGTACCTTTGAAACACACGTTTAAAGAGTCCTGCATTGAAAGAAGCTGTAAGCTGTTTGCAGATGCACAAAAACGCAAAATTTGCCTTTCAACTAAATGCAAAATCATGACACTAAATCATTAAAAGCATGTGAACATGATACAAGAACTGCTTGTTCTGATTAACATCTTTTTTAGTATGGGTTCTGTACCTAAAGACTGGACAACAATCACAGGTTAACCACCATTATATTATCAATTACTTAGCCTATATGATAGGAGTAATTTGTGCATGGTATCATTACCCCCAAATCGTGAGAAACTACTCAAGAAACATGTTTCATGCAAATAAAAAATTCTGCTGAAGCTGCTAGATTTCTGGTCTCTTCCAAGTGTCCTCCTGACCCAGGTAGATACCAAAATAGTTCCACTTTTGGGTGTGATTGACTTAAGGAAGCTGGTGGATGGAAAGGGAGAAGATGTGGCCAAACGGACAGATCGTCTGACCTTTGAACTGTGAATCAGGTTCATATCCTGGTTTCGTCTAAGCATCCTTTAATTCTTGGCAAATCTCCCATGTTTACAAAATGAATCTGACCTTGTGTAATGTAATCTAGTGTTCATGTAAAGCGCTCTAAGGCACTTAGGCCAAATCCATGATATAAAACTTAAAAAAATAGAAAGTGGTATTGGAGCACTAGCCTTATTAGATCTAGCTCAAACCTTCGACACCACCCATCAGGCCATCCTTGTATTTGACTGAATGAAGGTGGGTTCCACAGTACTGCCTGGGCTGGTCAAAATAATTTCTGTTGTAGGAGAAACAGTTGGTCACAGTAACTCCATTCAACTCCAAGCCCTGAAAGATTGACTGCAGTGCCCCAAAGGTATATATAAGGACGACTTTCACATGTATTATCTGCATGCGGCCCCTGGAAAACGTTCCTGTCTTGCAAGGGTCTACTTTTATATGCACAACAATAACACACAGCCAATGTTTGTGATGTCATAACTTTCCCAGGTAGTAATGAAGCAGCCAAACCATCTACTCTAACTAACTGTCTTTCATTCATTCATTGGCAGATGATTTTCAATGTCCTTACATTTAATCTCACTAATACTGAACTTCTTCTTACCAAGGCTGACACTCCAACCTGAATTATCCATTATCTTTATCTGGCCTTCAGTGATGTGCTGTCCACTTACAGCCACAACTTTATTATTCAAGTTCAATCTTTCAATCTTTCTCTGGATGCCCAGGTGTCTAAGGTATCTAGTGTGTGCTTCTAGTAGCAAACAACATTCAAGTGAGTGCTGCCCTACGTGGAACGTACACCTGTAATTGGGACTATACATTCAGACACATCACCTATGGTGACAGACCTCCACTCTGTCAATGGTTAAATGCTGTGATTCCCTTCCTCTGACTTTTCCTATTGGGGCAAGACCAGGTCTGATTTACATGTGACTGCCCCCTTCTATAATGGCACATATAGGCTACAAACTATGGTAAGGAATGCACCCAGAGTTATTACCAGTGGTTCAAATTAAAGCATCCATCCCTTCATTGATGCATATTTGACTCATTGTGAGTGGTGTGGCTATGCACAGACTTGGGTACCTTGGTTGTTCCCCCACAGGGACACGCTCTGAACTTTACTGATGAACCCTAGCAGGGTTGACACTACTCTGCAGTTACTTGTGTTCTTGTTGAATGAGAGAGAGGCCCTATAGTTTAGGGTACACTGTCTCATGCATCACGTTTTTGCTGCTTCTATCCAAGGATGACTAAAAACTCACATCATCCACTCACACCACTCTAAAGAAGTCAGTGAACTACCTCTGTGATTACCACATTAGCAAAGACGTCCCGAGCCTCTACATATAACTAGTAGATCATGACAGCCAATATTGCACTGCATAGTCAAAGTCTTTCTTTCTACATAGTATGGTACCACCGTGTTTTGGCAAACCATCTATCTGCACTTGTTCATTCGCCTATACAAATGCTACCTCCTACTAGGTCATGTATCTGAAAGCAAAGGTGCCTGATTTCTCATAATGCTGTGTGTATTGGTATACAGGTGCCATAGAATGATTCCCATATTTGCTAGAGTCATGGGTGAAACTAAAGCAATGTCGCCACCAGGGAAGAACTGACCTGTGTAACACAAGGTCCCATCAGGCCACAGTACACAAAACAGAGACCAACAGATGCCCTCAGATACACATTAGTGTGTTTGTGCCAAAGAATATGCAGGCAGGAGCCAAGAGGGTCAGTGGAAGACAGGACATCGGCTGCTTGATGAATGACCACATGCACCATGTGGGGGCGCTCTCACACTAAACTATCACCACTCTTACCAATACAAGAGAACATGGAAGTTCCAAACCCATGGAGGGGTAATAACAGCCACTGCAATCTCACTGTCTACTGCATATAGAAACTTATCAAAATTTTCAATAAACAAAATAAATGTACATTACTACTACTTAGTGGTTGCTCTCAAATCATCAGTCAAAATTGGCCTACCTTAGATGACCGGAAGCAAAATGCTGTTGATTTCACATCCGCTTTTTCTTTGTCCATTAACAGAAGGCTTTTGTCATCCATGAGGCTCAAGTACTTTCCTGTAGTTACGTGCCGGAGCCGAAAGGGCTGCCCCCATCTTGTATGGCTCCCACTCCACCTAAGAGTAACATGGAAAAAACATCCTTGAGAAGAGCTCTGGCTTTAGAATGCTGATCTGATTAAAATGTGGATCCGAATGAAGGTTGCCATTGAGCTCCACGTGGCCAGGGCACCATGGGTCCGGCCCCTGGCCGTTTCTATTATAAACCATTACAAGAAGTGTGAGATCAATTGATTCATTGGAAGCAACAAATGGCTTGGAATTCCATAATAGAGTAGGTTGTCTGATGTAAGCCAAGGAATGAAAACATGGTATGCTGGTGACATAGTAAAATGGAGCATCCTTCTCACAATAACTTATCTGTGCAGCACTGTCAATGGAGGTGGTTGCAACCAGAAATGAAGGTCAACTCTGGTCAAGCACAGCTTGTTGAACCCAATGTTCCCAGAGAACTGATGTGGAAGAATGCAATAGGGAAAAGTAAATCATAAATCTTGACTAATGTGTGAACATTTTCACAATGATTTAGTGAAGGAGCCCTTTTTCATATGGATCTATTAGCAGAGATTCCAATTGTGCTCCTGTGGGTGCAGCAACAGCAGTCCATAGCCAAAGGAGCAGAGTGCAAATCCATTTCTCGTCAAGGACACATGTTCACCATCTGTAACAACATATCTAGCTTCAACAACTGCGTTGACTTTTAAACTTAGATTTATTTATTAAAGATTTGCACCGGCGCACAATAATGGTTCCTTCAAGCAGGCGTTAAAAAGGCGGACATTTTTTAATTTCTGAAAAGAACTTACAAATTATGTGTGCTACAGAGGGTAAACAACGTTTACCACAAATCTTTTTCCCCGCAGAGAATCACAACGAGGTCGTTACAACGACTGCGTTGTGATTCCGCATACCATTACTCCGCAAGTCGGAACAACGACTTGTGGGGGGGGGTGTTGGATTTAAAATCCAACACCTTCCCTATTGTCCGCACAGACTGGAGGTGGAATAGTAAATTATACTATTCCAACACTCAGCGCCCCCCTCCGCAAGTCGTTGTTCAGACCTGCGGAGTAATGGTATGCGGAATCACAACGCGGTCGTTGTAACGACCGCGTTGTGATTCCCTGCAGGGGGAAACGAATGCGTCATAAGAACGTACATTCGCTACAGGGCACAGCACACATTCAATGTGTAGAATGCTTCGGAGTTTATCTATGGCATAGGAAATTGCACAGGAAGGGTATGCTTCTAGTACAAATCCTATGCTAGACAGAGTGCAATCACTTCAGTGCCTCTGTGCGAGACAGCCATTGCTCAAGGCAGCCTTTTTATTGCACCAGTGCAGGGCATAACAGCTGCATGTCTCTGTGCAGTCACCCCCTCCCCCCCCCCCCCCCAAGTAATGCATCTACTCCACGTTGCACCTCGAAAATATCAGCCCTTGTTTTTCTGTTGATAACTGTAGCAGTCCTTCAAATCGAAAAATGTCATTGTGGCTACACTGCAAAAAAGCTGATTTTATACTTTACACTCCAGTTGGATGTTTCATGAAAGCCAATATCCCCATTCCACACATGCACAACGACGCAGATCAGGGCTTTGCACCCCTAAACAAAGCAATTCTGTTGTCTGGAGCACAAGCTCTCTTGCTAACTCCATGGGCTGTCTCATGAACATGTGTACAGGTGCACAGGCACCTGCTTCTGCACATAGCAGCAAATGTCTAGAGCACATTCATAGGCCTGGAAATGATCTGACACATTCCGATTTAGAGCGTGAGCTGAAGACAGCACAGCTCCGAAAAACCCGGTAGCAATGACGAACATATCTGTGTTTCTGCAACTCAGCCGCTAACTTGTTCATTTACAGAGTTACTGCATGTGCAAAAAACAGCCAATTTCATTCAAAACAGATGCACACTCTGGCCTGTACCTGTGTGCATTGTCATGGCTCTGTGAGTGACTGCAGCGCCAGCAAAGACATCTAGAGCAATGTTTCACCTGCTACTTTGTGTCTCTGTGGACAGGGCCAGACTGGCCCTAGCGGGCATCGGGCATTTCTCCGGGAGGCTGGAAGGGTGGAGGCCAGTTTTGCAGCAGTGGGGGGGCGTTTTTCTTACTAGGGGCTATATCAGCCCCCAGTAACAAAAGCAACAGGGGGGCTGATCCCTCAAAATTGCTAGGGCTGCTTTGGGTTTCCAGTCCGGCCTTGCGTGTGGACATAATTGCCGTAAAACTTGGGAGGGTCGATTAAGGTCCATTTGAGGAAGGGTATGGATCATCGTGGGATTGTAAGAGTGTTACCATTTCAAACAACATATCTAGCCATACCAACTCAGTTTTAAAATATTTATTTTATCATTATTACGTTTTATTTCCCAAAAATTGAAAATTGCTGAACTGCCTTAAGCAGTCTGTTGCAAACAATTTCACGTAAATATAGTTTCTGCTAAAACTGATTTACATGAGACACTTCAGTAACAAATGTGCGCAGGAAGTTTCAGGGCCTGCACTCAGCAACAGTGGCATAACAGGGCTATGCGCCCATCACACTGGAGAATAATGCTGCATGCTACACCTGCACTTACTAACGCACTAACAGTGCCGCATGGACATCTGAGGTCACTTCACATTAAGGTTCAAATTTACTAGGACTTTGTTCCAACAAAAGTGACGCAAAGTGACGCATTGGTATTTATTTTCCAGTGTAAAAGATATTTTGTGCTGGAAAAGTGCCATTCTGTCAGCTCAAGAAGGGCTTAGCGCGGCTTTGTGCTGCTTTGGATCAAGGGGATATTTGTGGGGGATTATAGGAAAGATCAGCACAAACACCCTCAGGTTTTAGTCCAAAGCCTAATCTGCTAAAATAGCCAGAGCGGGTTTTGATATGTTATGTTAAAATAATTTTATAATGCGCACAGCTACCCAAAAAGGGTTTCCCAGCGCAGACCTGCAAGAACCAAAGAAATGAGAGATTTTGCATCAACAACTATCCCTTCTTTGAAGCCGGCATTAACACGGTGAAATATTTGCATTTCCCAAAAACACATGCATTACATGCATGCTAAATTGCAAGTCACTAATCCAAGGGATGGCATTCTTCTGAAATATGTCAAGGCATAGGAATTTGTACTGAAAAGGCGCACTTCCAGTACAATTCTACCCTTACAGTACAATGTCTGTGCTACACAGAACACTCTCGCCTCTGCACCATGGTGTGAGTCTGTGCATCATAATTAGGGCTCCCGGTTTTATTACATTTTTTTTGTTGTCATTTACGTATGTATTTATCCATATTTATTTTTTGCCAACTTTATCTGTATTTATCCATATTCATTATGGGTATTGTGAAACAAATAAAGCTGAAACTGGTATATTTCCACATTTATTTACCCAATAAATATTGTCATGCTTGAAAGCCTGCCTGGTTCTATGAAGAGCCGCAGAAGATAAATCAATGAACTTGTATGAAAATATGCAAATTTCAGCATCAGCCTTGTGCATATCTCCTGCTGTTTATGCTTCTTTACTAAATACCTTTCATTTTTAACATCCTTACCTATCAATCCACACAGTTATTGGCCTGGCAGACATGACCATGTGTACTGAGAATCACTAAAAAGCACCCAATTTCCGTTTTTATCCACATTTAAAAATAAATACAGACAAGAAAATAAATGGTTTTCTGTCTGTATTGATCTGTAAAAATCAGTTAAAACGGAAAACAGGGAGCCTTAATCATAATTAGAGTGCCAGCGCAGGGGATGACAGCACAAGTCCAACATTTGTAGATATGGTTCTGCACAGTGGTTTTCCCCGTGCACAATGCAGAGTTGCAAATTCGGTTGCTGCGCTGCTTGTGTGAAAAATTAGTAAATCTGGCACAGTTTTGATGCTGTTAGTTGTCATATAGAGTTGAACAACATGACCAGCACAATATTACCACCCTAGATAGTGGAAAATGGTTGCCTGTCATAGCTGGTGCTGCTCTTAGATGGTAATGGAGTAAAATGTGTTGACTTATTTAAAGTACAGAACAGAACATAACACAATTACATACACAAAGAAACATAACAACACCATTAAAACATAACAAGGTGCAAAACATCAAAATCGTCTGTCAGGCAGATGCTGAACTTGTTTCTTGCACTGGCGGTCTTGTCTGAGAAGGAAAGCATGAATTGAGTGTCATCGGTATAGGAGAAAATGTTGATGTCATGTGTGCGGATAATGTTGGCCAGAGGGATCATGTATGCATTGAAGAGGGTGGGGCTGAAGCCACAAAGCTTCAGGCACTCCGCAGATTAGTTTGCAGGCTTCCAAGGAGGAAAGTGCCAGGATGGCAACTTTTGTTCTATCCGTTAAGCAGGGTCAGACCCTACGGAGAGTGGGTCTTTGGATGCCAACCTCAAGCCTGATGAGGATGAGGTGTGGGAGCTATCGAATGCTGCAAAGAGGTCTACGAGAATATAGGCTGCCATGTCTCCTCTGTCAAAGATCATGCTGATGTCGTCTGTGGTAATGATGAGTGCAGTTTCTGTACTGTGGTTGGACTTGGATCTGGGCTGTAGTTTGAGAGCTTGGCTGGGTCAGCGGATGGTTTCTTGGGCAGGAGCGTGATGGTGGCATGTTTCCAGGTATCCAGGAAATGGCTGTGTTGATGGAGGGGTTGTGGATGGGTGTTAGTGCTTCGCTGATTGTTAGGAGTCCTTTGGTGAAGGTGTGTTGGAAGCAAGGGTCAAATGGGATGCACTAGTGGATGGTCTTCATGGTTGAAATATTTTCGATGGTGGTAATGGTGGGCCACGAGGTCAGGTTTCATTCTTCAGCCAGGATGGGAAGTTGAGTTACATCGGTAACGGGTTCCGATTAAGGGTCCACGTTGCCATATACAGAGGTGATTTTATTGCAGAAGAATTCTGAGAGCTTGTTCAAAGGTCTTGCACACGGGTAATTTTGCTGCAGGCTGCAAGAGGTGCAATGAAATCTTTCATGAGGGTGAAGATTTTGTTGCTGCCAGCATTGATGCAATGTGCAAAGGCTGTGTGCTTGGAGTTCCATATCGTCTGGTGGTAGCCTTGACTTGTTCTCCATTTGTCCTCCAGTTTCTTGCAATGGCGATTTATCAGCCTGAGTTCCTCTATGTACTAGCTGACCTAAGGTAGGGGTCTTGCAATTGGGTTGCACTTGAAGGGAGCCAGTGTTTCGCTACAAGCAGTGATCAAGCTATTGAGGTTCTTTATGGCTTTCGCCAATTTGCTGGTGTGCTTGTGCTGATTAAGGGTGGATGGAATTTGCGAAAGTGCCTTTCGCAAAATATCGCGATACGGCAAAAAAATTTCACGATGACGCAAAATTTCACGTGATTGCGGAGGTTTTGTGCTGATTAATGCGTTACTGAATTTGACCTTCAACCCGGGCACCTGCTTTATATCTGTAAGACTTACAGATATAAATAAAGCAGGTGCCCGAGTTGAAGGTCAAATTCAGTATAAGTGTTTCCTGTTGAGGTTTAATTTTTGTGACAGGAGCATCGTGCCAGAAATCCTGCCCTGCATATTTATCCAAGAAGATGCCACCGTTTTGTGCAATACTTCTACTCAACTGGAGTACTTTCTACTGGCTAATCAGCAAGTGCTACCTCGTTGGATAAATGTATAGTGCTTTTCCTATACTACAGCTGCGTAAAGGGCCAGAAGAGTTGTCTCCAGCTACCATGTGTGTCTGTAACTTTGCCACAACGCCGATGGGCACCGGGGTCCCTCGAGTGAGCTGTCCATCATAGTGGGGAAAGGGCGGGAAGACGTTGCACACCGCCAGTGTGTGGGGCGGGGCTTCTATGTATGCAGTTCACATGCCTCTTGTTTATAAAGGGTCAGAGACCGACCAGAGCAACAGATGAGGAGACAGAACCTCCTGGTGTCAGGAACTACACGGGGATTGCGCTCAAGAAACCCATGGATGCACAGACCTCCTTCAATGATTACAGCAAATTGCTGACGGTAGATATGGGGAGAAAGCACACCTGCCTAGAGTCCACCGTGCTCACAAATCTTTTGTGCTGATTAATGCATTACTGAATTTAACATTCAACCCGGGCACCTGCTTTATATCTGTAAGACTTACAGATATAAATAAAGCAGGTGCCCGAGTTGAAGGTCAAATTCTGTATAAGTGCTTCCTGTTGAGGTTTAATTTTTGTGACAGGAGCATCGTGCCAGAATGAATCCTGCCCTACATATTTATCCAAGAAGAGATGCCACCGTTTTGTGCAATACCTCTACTCAACTGGTGTACTTTCTACTGGCTAGTAATCAGTAAGTGCTATCTCGTTGGGTAAATGTATAGTGCCTTTCCTACACTACAGCTGCGTAAAGGGTCAGAAGAGCTGTCTCCAGCGACCATGTGTATCTGTAACTTTTAAGGGTGGGCGACAATTTCCGTTCCCTCGCGGATCGCGGAAGTTTTGACATTTTTGTGTTCCGCGCGGAACACAAAAATGTCGAATTTTTACAATTTCCGCGAGCGGAACGGAGTTGTCGCCCACCCTTAGTGCTGATGCACAGAGAGGGCAGATGCTCAGTCCTATTCTGTAATGCTTTTCAAGCTGCGGTGGGCATGTTCGATGGTGGTAGGTCCTTGGTGGTGAACGATAGGTATGCTGAAACTGATAAGGGCGGTGTCTATCCAGGTCATAGTTTCAGGCTTGTTGACTGTGATGTTGCTGATTGAGGAGAAAATCAAGGGTGTAGGACTTGGCCCTTTTTGGCTAAAGTACCTAAACTTTTTATTTTCCCCCTAGACCTTTTTTCTGACATGGTGTTGCCAACTTAGATGCTTTGGACACTTTGCCACTGCTAAACAGTGTCAAAGTGTAAGTGTTCCCTGTATAAAGTAATAGTAATTGGTTGTCCATGATTGATATGTTTGCCTTACTAAATAAAGTCCTTAGTAAAGTGCACTATGTGTGCCAGGGCTGGTAATGCAACTGCTACTAGTTGGCCTGCAGCACTATTTGTGCCTACCACACAAGTAGCCTTAAAAAGGGAACTCAGGCCTGCCATTGCAGGGCCTGCGCGCAGTTTGTTATACTGCCATGTTGTTCTGTCAAGTGCATTCACTTGCCAGACCTTCCTCTTCCCTTTCTATGCACATCAGGCACCCCTATGGTAGGTCTAGGGTACCCCGCTGGACAAGGTGCAGTGCATGTGAAAGGTAGGACATGTACTAAGGTGTGTGTCATGTCCTGACGGTGAAATATTCTCCATTTCGTTTTTCACTGTTGAAAGGCCATCTTGCCCATAGGACAGAATGGGGAGGCTGTGTAATATGTTTTCCAGCCTATCTTCCCAAGGGCTTAAGATGGAAAGGTGAAGTTTAGTATGCCTGAGCTCACAATGTAATAACACATCTTTTTATGAAGTTGCTTTTTGCGTTATGTGTTCAGAAGCCAGTCTTTAAGTAGAAGTGACTGAGTTTATGTGCTCTAACATTTCTGTGTGTCTCTGCATGGCTGTGGATTGATAGTCTGGATTTGAAAGCAATAGGATCTGGGGAATTTCTTGATCCAGGGGAAGAGGTGAGACAGCAACAGGCTGACCTGCATCTGGAGTGTAGGGGGGAGGAGAAGCCTGGGTTTCTGTTATAAAACAATTGGCTCATCTCCTGCTGAGTGATTGAGAATCCAGACCCCCACTAATCAAAGGAAGTAAGGTGTCACTGGCAGGGAGGCACCCAGAACTGGTTTGAACAGGGGTCAGTGCCCCCTGAAGCACAACGACTTCAAAGCTATTGAGGGGTATAACTATGAGAGCTGCAGCCCGTGAACTTTGGAGAATGGCTTGATCACGTGTGAACAAGACTGGAGCTACTCCGTGGTCAAGAGGACCTTTGCCAAGGAAGAAACAACTGAAGAGACTGAAGGATAGGACTGAACCTTGCTGTGTGATATGGGGCTGGCCTGCAGTTTGCTCTTTGAACCAAAGAAAGGCTAAAGGGACTTTGCTGTGTGCTGTGTCCCCCTGCTCGAAGAACTTTGCTGTGTGCTGCGTCCTGAAGTAACTTATCTCCAGGGGCCTGAGGTGAGCTGGCTCCCTGTTTGGAAACACAGGAACACAAATGTTTCCAGGAGAGTCTCAGTGGCGCTGTGTGAGCGTGCCTGTTGCAGTCTGAGACCCTTGTAAGAACTTCCATGTGATCGTGGGCGCCTGGTGTCCAAGTGAGTCTCAGTGACGCTGTGTGCGTGTGCTTTGTACAGCCTGAGACCTTCAGGAGGATCGGCCTGTGATCGGGGGCATCTGGAATCCAAGCAAGGAACAGCGACGCTGTGTGCGTGTGCTTTGTGCAACCTAAGCCCCGTTTTGAGGTTTGTCCAGTGAACATGTGCACCAGAATCCAAGTGAGTCTCATCGCCACTGTGTGCGGATGCGTTGTGCACCGGGAAACCTTCATGAGGATTTGCCTTGTTATCGTGTGCACTGGATCCAAGTGAGTCTCATCGACGCTGTGAGCGTTGTGCACTGTGAGACCTTCGTGAGGATTTGCCTTGTTATTGTGTGCACCGGAATCCAAGTGAGTCTCATAGCCGCTGTGTGTGGGTGCGTTGTGCACTGGCAGACTTTCGTGAGGATTTGCTGTGTTATCGTGTGCACTGGAGTAAAGTGAGTCTCTGCGACGCTGTGCATGTGATCTTCGTGCAGCCTGAGACCTGTGAGTGGAGTGCCCAGTGATCGTGCACCCAGAGTGAAGGAAGACTCAGCGACGCTGTGTGCGTGTGCTTTGTGGCAGCCTGAGATCTTCGTAAGTGAAGCGGCCCAGACCGGCAGTCCCGGAGGAGCTGAGTTGCCGGGCCGAGGTGCCGTTTGCATTTCACAAAGCTGCATTGGAGGCCCAATCACTGGATGAGGAGAGGAGAGTGTGTCGACTCCTAGGGCGGGACGCGGGCTCGGAAGGGAGACGCTCTCGGCCTCTCTCTCGTGTTGGCAGCGCGAGCCTCTGCTTCGGCTCGTATCGCGGCCCGTATTGCCAAGGGAGTGGCGGTACAGGGGCCGGAGTGCAAAGCTGTACTTTGAGATTACATCGTACTGTGTTGGGGGCAACTCTGAGAGGCTGACTGAAGGTCAGTAGGAGAGGCGGAGAGACCGCCTAAGGCCTGCTTATCAGGGCCTGAGTATACTGCGTAGTATTCAATTTCTGCAGAACGTAGTACCTGACTGACGTATTACACATTGCATCATTTCTGTATAATGAACTACCTGATTGTCGTATGACGCATTGCCTTGTTTCTGTATAATGAACTACCTGATTAGCGTATTGCGCATTGCATTATTCCTGCATAACAAATGACCTGATTAGTGTTTACACATTGCCTTATTTTCGCAGAACGACATATCTGGTGGTTGTCTTGCGCATTGCATTATTTTACCTTGCAAGGTGCCTGATTGTTGCGTTACGCATTGCATTCTTTTCATTGCAGAGTGTCTGATTGCTACGTTACGCATTACAGTATTTTTACATTGCAAAAGTGCCTGATTCTAGCATTACGAACTGTATGATATGATATTAGGAGTACAGGAGAATGTTTAGAAGTGCTCATTGACATCGTCAGAACTTACAAGGGCTGGCTGGCCTAACAACCGGCCAGGAGAAATATTACACATCCTTATATGTTGGTTTTATATTGTGTGGTCTTATTGTATATCTTTTTACATAAAGTTTATACTCGTTTTATAAAACTCGTGTGGAGTCTATTTGTGGTGTCATCATTGGATTATTGTGAGCATGGTTGCGAATTCTTTACACATTTGCCTTGAAGATGAGCCTGGCTGCTCGTGCCAAGCTACCGAGGAGGTGAGCAGGGCTATCTAAGAAGGTGACCTTCCTTTCCCTGGCGTTAGAACACGGGTCCCTACTTGGCCTAAGGTACCTACCTCAGCCAACCAGGGATCACGGGTCTAACAAGGTCCAATAGGTGTCCAGTGGTATGGGTTGGTTCTGTAATGTGCTGGGTGGGGCAGAGGTTTCTGAGGTTGCCTAGCATGGCCATAGAGTTTGGGCCAGTGTGGTCTTCTAGGTGAAAGTTGAGGTCTGCTAGGAGTATGAAGGTGCTGGTGGTGATGATGAGGGGTGCAACAAAGTCAGTGAGGTCTCCTGCAAAATTGTTGAGGGGTACCGGTGGTCTGTATACGAGGTTTGTGTCTAGGGCGAAGTTGTCTGTAATGCATATCTTTAACGTGAGGTGTTCCATGCAGCTAGGGAGGGTGTCTGTATAGGTGGTGCAGCTGACGGTGTCTAGAAATAGTATATGACAGCGCCTATGGGCTTTTGCCAAATGTCTTGCCTGGTGATCTTGTAGCCAACAGGGATGGCTATAGCAACATACAGTGCAGAGGTTGAGTTTAGCCATGTTTTCGTGAAGAACAGGTTCAGAGCATGGCTGTACAGTAGGTCCCATATCTCTCTGGCATGTTTGGTGAGCGAATAAGTGTGAAGGGGCATGCATGCTATTTTGGTGTGTTGCCTGGGTGGTTATTGGTCTGTGTGAGCATGAGTGGGTGGCTGGTTTGTGTGAGTGTGAGCGAGTGGGGTGCTGGGTGCTGTGGGTGCAGGAGGGGTGGATGGAGAGTGTGGGTGAGAGCATGAGTATTTGCAAGAGGCCCTTCATGTTGTGAGGTGCAGTGTGACAGCAGTATGGCGAGTGGCGGATGTGGTTGAGAGCATGGAGGAGCATGCCTGAGTAATAGTGGATATGGGGAGGATCAGTATTCCTGGTGCTGGGTGCGTTCAAGGCACAGACGGGTGCAGATGGCCTTAAATGGTCCTAGGAGGTAGGAGGAGTGCAGTGGGCAATGGGCGGTGTGCAGATGATTAATACAAATTGATATCCTCTTGCTTGACTTCTTTTAGAAAGCATCCCCATTCTATGCCTGTAGAAGGTGTAGAACAGGTATGTGCACATTCGTGATATGCCTCAGTAGAGAAATAGAAGTCAGAGAAATCACAATTAATAATGCTAACCTATCTTCATTAAACCTGCTTTCTTCCAACCATGCTTCCTTCATCTCTCCCTTGCCCACTGCCTGTTCCTATTGCAGCTATCTTTTCTCCTTGCCACCCTCCTCCTTAAGTTACACTTTCTCCTGCTACTGCTTACATCCTTTCTCTTTTCCCTGCCACTGAAGCTCTTCAACACTTTCAATGCTCATTATGTCGCATCAGACCTGTCCCTGGATAGCAGCGGGTAGAAAGGATAAGGAGGTGGGATTTTCAGCAACGTGTTGTCGAACTTTCCCTCCCATTTTGAATAGGGGTTAAAACGTCAGCAAACTGGAAACAGAATTCCTGAACTTCAATACAATTAGATTACTTATGTCCAATTGTGACTCCTCTATATCATTGTTATTCGTTGTTTTAATTACACATATTTGTTACACTTTTCTTTCCCTTCTTGCACTTACTTGTTCACTGAGCCATTGCAACTTTTTATATATTGTATATTGCCACCATCTAAATTCAAACATACGATTATTTCGTTTAGTTTTTAGCCTTCGGTAAAATGACTATTAATTTCATGGTTAACAGTACTGTGAATCACTCATGTTCCGACTGACTGAAATTGTATGTAAATGTATTTTTCTTAAGGAACGCCGCTTTTTTGCCGCTTCACTTATAGGACTATTATGTAGCCCTGTATATTTCTGGTCTCTCTGTAACCTTAAAAGCAGATAATGCAACAGTCTTATATTATTAAAGCAGTTTTTTTACGCATTGTTTTAAAAAGGTAACACAAAAATAGTCACAAGAATTGGGCTTAAGGATGGCCACAGGCAGATCGCGCTGGTTCAAGTTGAAGCACATTCCATGAAGGATTCTCTCTGTACAGTCTTTTTCTTGCCTCAGATAAAAGTAACTACGAATGTTTGGCACTTCAGAGCTGTAGGCAGCGGGGTGAACTGACGTGCACGTAACGTGATTGACTGCTGCAGCTAGTGTGAGGCGCACGCACGCACGCGGCCTGTCAAACGGCGACCACGCGCCCGAGTGATCAGGAGTTTCTTTTTTCACAAAAAACTCTGGTCCTGTCACACTTCATCTGACATGCTGTTTGGCAGCGGGGACGTGACACTGCAATCACACACAAGGAAGACGGAGAGGAAAGAGGATCTCTAAAAGAATGCCTCTGTCACTTTACATGGCTACCTCCGTCTGTAACTGGAGTGACAGCAGCGCCGAACACGATCTCTTCAGTGTTGCTGTCTTGGCAATTTAGTATCATTTTCGGTGGTCAGCAGCTCCACCGTGATGCAGTAATCTTTCCCTGCAGCTCTTGTCACTAACCCTCAAGAAAGTAGCAATTAAAAATATGTCAGAAAGATTTCTGTCAAGAAAGAGACTCCTTAAAACAGGACCGATGAAGTGCCTGCTTTTATATTAAGTTCTTGGGGACAGCCGACCACCGGGATGCCTGCCCCCCAGGCAGATTGGGAGGATGATGCAGTCCATCGACTGCCATTTTATTTTGGGCTACTTATGTAGCCCGATACAGGCCAGCCATTTTTAGGGGGTGTTTTTGTGTTCCCTGACCCCATTTTAGGTTCAGGTCACCTGGTGGCTGGTGGCAGGGAGATTTTGGTGCAGTATTTCTAGTACCTTAGGTAGCGTGCAGAGACTCATTTGTGAGGAATTTATGGATAGAGTGTTGGAAGCGATATGGCTTCTGAAGGAGGCCAGATGGCTCGACCTTGTTGTCAGTGGGAAGCCCCGGGCCAACAGCCTGTCCGGTATGGCAGCCATCGAGAGAGGAGGCTCTCACTTCTGGGGCCTTCAGGGGGCACAGAGGCAGGAAGGGGGGCGTAGCCGGGATATGGGTGACGACGCGGCCAAGGCCGCATTGTCACCCAGTGCCCAGCGGTCATATGCGGCACCCCCTTTGCGCATAACGTTTGTTCATCCTGTAGAGACACAGACCTTGTTAGAAGAGAGTGGGCAGGAGGACAATAAGATACCCATGAGCCTTGGATCAGGCAGGGATGCTGCTGACTGGGAGTGCTTAGACATATTTAGTCACTGGGAGGAGGAGGCAAAGGGAGGGGGTGGGGATAGAGTGGCACAGCTGGATGAATACTTGAGAAAAGGTGGATCCCTGCTGTGGTCCAAGCAGGGACCTCAGGCCCAGGATGCTAAAAAGGAACTTTGGGAAAAGGGGAGTCAGACCCTGCAGTGATTGTAGCGGACGGCTCAGGAGTGGGACCTGCATCTGCCATTGTGGCAGCCATGTTCGGATGGAGCGGAGAAGAGGATGATGGGGTCAGCGAGGTCCTGGAGGGAGGCTGTTTTCTAGAGGGAGTCAAACTGCCCTAAGGCGTGGAAGCCGGAAGGGATGGGAGGCATGCCGAAAGCCTGGCGTGGGGAAGAGGTCAATTTGACTACATCAGGGGGCTCCTGGGGTTCAGAGTAGGAGTTAGGACAGGCGACGAGTGCCAGCACGCCAGTCCTGTCATCTTTTCTGCAAGTCCAGGAGCAACACAGATAACTGGACTCTGTAGAGCTAAGTGTGGCTCATCAACATCCATGGGAAAAGAGGACTGGGCCCATCACGGTTCACCAGACATCGGCGGGAGACCACAACGCGACTGACATAAGAAGGTCCAGCATGACCTCGTTGGCCCCAGCAGCTGGTAGGTCTAGGATGGCCTCCGGCACACGCAATGCAGAGAGCAGGAGGGTCGCATCAGCGGATCGGTAGTGATGGGTTCCTTCAGCACTCCCCAGATGCCGCACGTCGCACTACGGTTGCAACTTCTAAGTTGGTTACTAAGCTGGAGAAGTGCACGGGCCCCAGTTGCGGGGATATCATGGACTCTCTAGGGGTCACTTTCTTACAATGAGCATAATCTAGAAGAAGGCGAAGTGTGGGACGAAGTGCATAGGAGTGGTGGGGAGCTCGACTAATCGGTTGTCAAGCGCTTTACATGCTCACACAGAGAGGCTGCCTAGGTTGTCCGAAACGGAGAGGCCCCTGGCAAGGCAGACTGCAACAGCACGGGCACCAATTTTGGTGCCAGGTAAGGCCAAAGACATAAAAGGGGTACTGGAGATGGTATCCACAGGTGTGGATGCAGGGGATGTGCTGGGAGGGGAGAGAGAATGTTTACATAAAGGAAAGTATGTTCTGGATGTGGGTGTGGGGACAGATGAACATGATGGTGCCTAGGTTAATAAAAATGTAACAAACAAGACAAAGGCTGATGCAGGTACAGGGACAGGTGGGGTGGGGGGGCAGAAAAAGTAGGGGAAAAGAAAGATGGTCCAGAAAGTAAAGAGCTAAAGATAAAAAAGTTGGCATACATGGGAGTCACTAAGCTGTTTAGGGCTCACCTCATGTTATTTACAAAGGAGCGGATTTGAAAGGGGGATATGTGGAGAGGCTTAAACATCTCCACAGAGAGGTCCGCTCCAAGGAGGGCTTGAAGGAAGAAGGATATGAACTGGCAAAGTGGCCCAAGGTACATCTCACAATAGAGTATTAGACCACATCATTTTTAATTTATGCCACTGTATATTGTGCAAAATATCCAGAGCTCTGCGAAGCGATGTTCAAATACATAGATGTCATTCAAAAGGCTAAAATTATGGAGGGTGGATCATCTGGGCCTAATATGACGAGGAATTTAGGGCGCGTTTGGCCTGGGATCCTGAGGCAAATGGGGGGAACTGGTTTCTGATCTATGGTAGCACACTTTGGGAGCAACAAAACTAGGCAAGACCTTTTTATACAGCTAGCTGCCTGCAGTGTATATTGCCCCTTTCAGGGCTGTCCCACTCGGGGAACAGTGGGGGTGGCAGCAAAGGTATAGGCAGAGACAGGCACCTGCTGGGATATTAATAAAGAATAGTTCACTCAGGAATATTGTAAATTCCATAACAAGTGCTCAAAGTATGTGGCCCGGCATCCCCTCATCAATTGCTTTATTGTAGATACTGGCTACAGGCAGGGGGTAGGGCAGTGGCAACAGCAAGGGGGGCACCAGCAACAGCTATTCTTGGGTGCCTAAGGTGGGAGGGGAGCTCGGGGATCTGGAGCAATAGGCTTGTACTCCAGTTAACCTTGACAGGATGGAGTATTGGCTGGAGTTCTATGGGCATTCTGAAGAGGCGGCGATGTTACAGGAGCGGTTTTGTTGGCGTTTGTTGGGGTTTTCTTTTGGGGGATGGCCCTGTGGTGTGGCGGTGGGCAGACAATTTGTGCTTAACAAAAAAGCACAAGTGGTTTAAGAAAAACTGGAGAAAGAGGTCTCAGAAGGCCGGATAGCAGGACTCTTTCATGACTGGCCGATGGAGGACCTGATCATGTAACTATTGGGTGGTGCCCAAAAAGGAGACAGGCCAATTTTGCTTGATTCAGCGGTAGCTGCATCCATGTGAATCATTAATGCTTGTTTGTTTCTTTCTAGGTTCGATAGCGGGCCCAGCGGCAGAGGAGGTGGCCATTTGGGTGGTGGGCTACTCTTTCATCAAGTGGGGGGCCATTCAGGCACGCCAAAGGGACTTTGGGACCAATTTAGGTTTCAACCACCGCCAGTTTCCTATTTCATGGAAAGGGAAGGGGGGCATGTGTTGGAGAGAACTATTGCAGATTTTGAATGGTATGATGGTGAACTGCAGGTGTCCGGACATGTTGATCTTACACCTCAGGGAGAAAGACCTGGTTAAAAAGACAGGGGTAGTTTTGATGTTGAACATGAAGAAGGAGCTGTCAATCAGTAAGAAGAAGTGGGTAGGAGGCTTCGTCTTGTGGACTGAGCTTGTGTCGAGAAGGAATTGGAGAAGAGCAGCTAAGCCTGCGGCTATTGTTAGAGCAAGGTAAGAATTTAATAAGGAGATGTCCCGTTTTTGTAAGGAGCTTGGTTTTGGGTGGATTTGCTATTCACATATTAAGTTTGAGGCCAGAGAGGTCTTTCGGTTGAGACGGGATCCATTTGTATAGGATTGGTATGGACCTATACTAAGATTAGAGAAGTATTGACTAGGACCTTAAATATTTGGCGTTAGATCTTCGGCTAACAGGCACACGGGGGGAGGCAGAAAAAGGCGGTAGTTCCGCCCTCCTTTTCTGGGTAGCGGAGGCATGGAAAGTTGCCAGGAGTTGGCAGAGGTTTGGTTGATGTTGACAGTTGGTGAACCATATGCAAGGGGAGGGTAGGCAGGCAGTTCAAGGTTCAGTTTAGGACATTTGGTTATTTACAGGTTCATACAGGCAGTCTTAGGATGTAGGGGTAATAGAAAGTTGGTAATGTTGAAATGCACTACATTTAAAGGATTTAGCTGTGGGCTGGGTATGTGGGAGGGGGAGAAGGGGTGGGCATGGGAATATTGGTTAGTTCATTCATGTATTGCGAGGTTATAGTTTTGCAGGGCTGTTTGCAAGGAACGTTTTGTGATGTGCACCTGTTTCACTAAAGCGTCCTTTTTCACACAATTTAAGTGGTCAGATTTATGTGCGGCATTCCTCCTTCCCAATGTGATGCTAGGCAAAGTCAAGGCTACAAACTTTTTCAGACGTTATGGCACAATATCGATCTCAATAATATCAACCTGCACATATTGGCCCCAGAACTTTGACTACTAACATATCATCAAGGGATGGACAGACTGGGAAGTATAGGCTTACTATTTTAACTTTATGTCCACTTATCTTGTTCATATGTTTGTAGCCAATAGAGGATTAGAAGTGCATTTTCAACAGTATGGTAGCTTCCTTGAACTTCCACTCACGAAGAGTAAATCTTTGCCATAAGGAAGCTTCAAGTGATTCCATCAATTAATAATATGAATAATAATAATAATATGAAATTTATAATGCGCTCAGCTTACCCGGGGGCATCCCGGCGCAACAGACCAGAAGGAGAGACTCAGCTAATCACTACTAGGGAAACAAGTGGGTCTTAAGAAGTTTCCTAAATGGTAGGATCTTGGGCTCTGAGCGAATCTTGAGGGGCAGAGAGTTCCAAAGAGAGGCCACTTGCACAGAGAAACGCCTGCCCCCAGAACGAGCTCTTCTTACTCTCGCTAACTGCAAAAGGTGTTTTTGGTCCGAGCGCAGCAGACGTGGGGGTTTGTAAGGACGGGCCATGTTAGCAAGGATGAGGGGGCCTTTGCCATGTGAAATTTTGTGGGCTGTACATAGCGCTTTAAATTTCACCCGCTCCTTCACAGGGAGCCAGTGAAGCGCTTTGAGGGCCGGAGCAGCAGACTGCCTTCTGGGAACATCCATAAGGACTCTCGCAGCTGCGTTTTGCACCTGTTGGAGGGTTTTGAAAGTCGCTTCAGGAGCACCGAGAAACAGCGCATTCCCATAATCGAGCCTCGATAGAATCAGGCCACGAATCAACAGCTTCCTTGCTGGATCAGGAAGCAGAGGTAGCACCTTTCGGGCTGATCTCAGTAAACCAAAGCAAACCCCTGCGGTCTTCCTGGCATGAGTCCTGAAGGACAGGTCTTCTTCCAACCATACTCCCAGGGACTTGATCTCCTTCTTGGGGGATGGTGGGTCACCAAGAGACCGGGGCCAGCAGCTCGCAATGATGGAGGGGCTGGAGTTGCCCAGGAGCATCAGCTCGGTTTTACCTCCATTAAGCTTTAGGGCGGAGATAGACATCCAACGATAAACATTGGCAAGGCAGTCGTGTAACACCTCAGGTTGTTCCGCCAGCTGAGTGAGGCCCACCACCAGCTGAGTATCATCAGCGTAACTGATGATCTTCACCTCTGAAGGGGCGACCACTCTTTCAAGTGGAGTCATATATATATTAAATAGGGTAGGGCTCAGCGATGAGCCCTGCGGGACTCCACATGTCATGTCCATATAGCCAATACCGGTTTCCAAGAATCCAATTTGCAGATTAACCAGTTACACACATTTGCATTATTTTCAGGCAAGCAGGCACCCTGGCAGGAAGGCTTGTTTTTCGTTTAGCCGCCAGCTAGCTTTCGGTTTCACAGCGCTGTAGACTCTTCAGCTGAAGCATTTAAACTATCTGGATTAACCGTCCCGGGATGGTTGCTTTTTCACAAAAAATAGGGGCGCTGCTTTTCCTAAATTCAAAAAGTATGGGCACGCCATGTTCCTTAGGTCCCGCCCACTTCGACCTCTGAATCAATATTTTAAAGTAGACATAAGTGCAGGCTGATGCAAAACTTTGATATTGTGGCAGAACACCCTTTTATGGTATCTACAGAAATACTTTATTATGTTGGTTTTCTTTGTCATCTTCTCAATGGGAAGTTTGAAATCGCTAACTCTGTGGGTGCACACTACAACACTTGTAGATGGTAAAGTGTATGCAAATGGTCATACATACAAGCTGACGGCAGATAATGGCCATCTGGCCTATCTGGCCCTGTGCCATTTAAAGGACATAAGTCAGCAGGGTGTGACTGCCTGCTCCTAAAATGGGTGCACCCTAAGTAGGTGACTGCATAGCAACTGAAGCTTGCAGGTTAGGGAATTCACATGGGTGTATATCATACAAACACCAAGCAACTGAGCAGTCACACTGTATTTCTCCACACATTTACTTTTGCACCTGGGGTCTAACAAGGTCCAATAGGTGTCCAGTGGTATGGGTTGGTTCTGTAATGTGCTGGGTGGGGCAGAGGTTTCTGAGGTTGCCTAGCATGGCCATAGAGTTTGGGCCAGTGTGGTCTTCTAGGTGAAAGTTGAGGTCTGCTAGGAGTATGAAGGTACTGGTGGTGATGATGAGGGGTGCAACAAAGTCAGTGACCCTGCAGGCCCTTAAGGGCTGGTGGGAAGTTATCCTTGCAGAGAGCATTTCATGGTGATCCCTGCCATAATATTACTGTCTGTTTACAGGTACCTAAAATATCCCCGTGGAAAGGAACCAGCACCCCTCCTCCTCAAGGAGGGTGTGTTCTTTGACTGCTCCCCAATATATGGGTGCTTGGAATTCCTGGGTATCACCAGAGCCCCTGAAATCACTCATGCTCCTAGTGAGGGGTTGCCAAATGTACACATGATTCACTAATTAAGAGTATATGCACGGTGTAAGTGATTCCTTCTTCAGCATAGGTCCACGATCCGATGCCAATGGATACTATCTTTGTGCGCACAAAATTACTAAAAGCTGTGGGGTTTTATAAAATGCTGCTGCCACTTCTATAATCCCACAGTACACTGGGAGCATTGAAATAAGGGTGAATACCTGCTAAGCTCCAGTCAGTCACTGGCCTGTCCACCTCACTGCTTGATAAATCATTGTGGAATCTGCTTCAATCTCCAGCCCTGTCTTTAGTCTCACACTACTACAAATCTTCATTGTCTGTGCTGTCATCTGTTGATCTTTGTCCTCACAGTCACTGCTAGAAGGCATCACTTTAGGCCTCACTCTTATCTATCCATTAGTCGTTGGCCATTTCAATTTCCAGCACTATTTCTAGGTGCTGTAAAATAATTCAAATAAATACAGGAACAGGGGCTAATTTACTAAGAAGTCACACAGTGCAGCGAGAGCAAGACTGCTCCATATATTCTCCCCTAAAAATGGCGCAGTTTAGCCTACCTTGCGCCAATCACACATCCTTGTCCCATAGATCCAGGATATCTGGGTTATATAAAGGATAGATTTTGTACTGGAAGGAAATCTTTGCAATGTGTGAGCCATAAAACTTTGGAATTGAGCATTATTTGTTCGATACCATCTTGGGGCCGTATCATGATCCTGTTCCAATGCAGAACGGGTCGGTGTGTTTCTTTTTCCCGTCTTCTGCACATAACTTATCTTTTAGACCCGTATCTAGTACGTTTTGCAGCATCACAAAGTGATGCAAAGCAACGAATTGGTATTTACTTTCCAATAAAAAGCATGTTCCACTGAAAAATGTCCCTTTTCCCAGAACAAAACATGCTTAGTGCTGCTTTGCCTGATTTTGCGTCAAAGGGACGTTACTAGAACATTACTTGGGCAGATCAGCACGAACACCCATAGATTTTGATGCAAAGCTGATCCACAATGAGAGCCAAACTGGATTTTTCTAGGCATTGGCATTTGTATGGTGCAGACTCTATGCTCTACATACTCATCTCTGCACCATGGTGTGAGTCTATGCTTTGTGTAATGCAGCTAAATTAGAACACCAGTATAGGAGAGAGAGAAGCAGCAGGCTTGTCTTTATAAATATGGCTTTGCATTGTGTTTTCCCTCTTTCTCAATGCAATACAGAACATTGCATCAAATTTGGCAGGTGCGGCCGGTACAGGTAAGAGCGGTGGGGCAGGGCAGGTGTGCGGGTGAAGTCAACAGATGACGGAATAGGGAAAATAATATAATTAAATAAATAAAACAACTTACCTTGCCCGCATTGCTGAGTCAGCGATGATGTGGCAAGCACAAGGTAAGTGATTTTATTTTCCCCAACCCCTCGTCTGTCGACCCCCTCCCCCACGCCCCACCCCAACCCTCACCGCTCTTACCTGTGCAGACTGCGCCTGAAATGTGGTTGCTGTGCTGTGTGAAAATGTAGTACATTTGTCTGTAAAAATCTTCCAGTTAGCGCATGGGTTGCCGACAAAAAAGATTGGAAACACAGGGCAGTAATTGCTTTATCATCTTCTAAGCTCTGTTGTCAGCAGCACATGCACTGATTCAAAGATTTTTTGAGGTAATGTATGCACTGAGGATGGAACAAATAAACGCGCAGACCCAGTCTGCGTCGGCGCAACACAAGAAATGGGATCATGATATGGGCCCAGGAACCAGTTTCCAGTAGAAACTGAAGGTCAGAAATTGTCAATTTCTGCTTCATTGAAGAAAATTCTTATGTGCTGTCCCCCCACCTCCAAGCCTACACATTTGCTGATGGCATACTGCAGCCGGGACCCTCAAAACATATATTTTTTTGTGCTACTCTATACTTGTCCATGTAATGTCTTGTGCTCTAACTCAGAATGTACTTTTCTTAAACAAAATATTTAATTTTACTTACGAAACTCTTAAAGTTTCTAGTCTCCAAAGGGATCGAGCATGAATCGACACCGCTCCTCCTTCATAATGTACATTTCTGAAAAAAAAGCAGAATGCAATATTAAAATTAAATAATCTGTCGTAGACATTTTCTTCTGTCTTTTTCAATTGTATTCATTACTAGATGTGTCCCACATTTTGATATGCTGTGCCTCTAAGAACATACTAAAGAAATACTCTGACTTTTGGATTTCAAAATTAATTTTGATCATATTTTCTTTAAAATTATGCTAATGTGCAGACAAAATGCAGAGGAATATAGCTTATTGCAGCGAAAACATAAATGTATGCATTTGAAAGAGTGTGTCTGGTCTGCAGGATAAGAAACTGCCCATTAAGGAGAGGCTCGGCGTGTTCCTGGAGTGACAAGCTCCCAGTGGATGTTGGTGAACTTCAGAGAGCGATCCACGAGTGACCCCTGCTGAGAGAGGGACCAATGGTCTCTCCGTGCAGTACTGAGGAAGCTGCGCTTAATACCTTACCGTGGCATTGTGAAACACACATGCACCCTGGTATGGGCCAATCTGATTGGTCCTGCCACTGCTGACCCAAGACCCAAAGTGCTTTCCAAGCAGGAAGCCCCAAACTGACCGGGGGGTTGCAGCAACCTTATCACTTAAAGAACACACGGCCTGGAGGCTGCAACCCCTGCCAGCTGAAGTGGCAGTTCCCAGAAACCCTGGCGGCTCCCCGCTGCTGAGAACAAATGCTGCCACTGGAGGCTGCCTGAGCCAAATATATGGAAAGCGTCATGCGCGCAGCCGTTGCTGGGGTGAAAAATCAGGAGTCTTCGCCTTACTCTGGGAAATCCCTCCACGCTATAGCTGCATAGTCTGGAGAGCATCCTACCGAATAAAGCTAACTGCAGAGTCTGGCACATGGAGGAAAAAACACTGTTCTTACTGAGACTATAAAAGCTTAAAAAACAACCTAAAGACTTTGCATTTAGCTTCTGTAAGAAACTGGGTTATTAGTTGAGAGGGGCGGAAGCCCCGATCGAGTATTGAACACAGTCCTTGTCAGGGTGAACCACAAAAGTCACTAAATAAACCTGAACTTAACTTAGATGTGAAGCGTTAAGTATTTATGCAGCACTCAAACAGTAATGAAATGAAAATACAACATAAGAAAATTCCCACACCAATTTAGACAAATATAGTTAATTTTAATAAATAAAATGACAGCAAAATGACAAAAATCCAACCAGTTTTACCGGAATTATGAGTTTTTGATGTTTCTGGTGAAAATAGGCCAAAAAGCAAAAAGCGCCAATTGTAGTTATCTGTACATGCTGGACAGGGTCAAAGTCACAAGTTCAGGCTGACTGGGATGGAGTGTGGGCTGTATACAGGGATCAGCTTCAACCTGCTAAAGATTGCACCTTCTCAGAGTCAAAGTCCACATGGGGAGCTGCAGCTGAGCTTTGATTTGGGATTTGACATGAGGAGACCAGTGTCGGCCCAAGGAGCAGGTCGGGTGTCGCAGATGGTCGTGAAGAGTCAGTCCTCACTGAGCTTCATGTTGGCAGCAGACATGGACTATCGCCGTAGGTGCTAATTCTCGGAGCACAAAGGCAAAGACAGGCCTGGTGTCAAGTTCCTTGGTGTGTGATGCAGGCAGGGTCCTTCCTTGGAAGTGTAATCAGGGCAGGGCACTGCTCTTCCCCAGTTATCCTGTTAGGAAGACACTCTCCCCTCACACCTATGCCTCTTTCGTCCCTATGTCTGTGAGGAATGCCCAACCTAGAACAGGAAATCTATTCACAGTCATTTGACCCACGACACTGGCAGAAAGGCAAAGTTGGTTTAGGCAGAAAAATGCCAACTTCGTAAAAGTGGCATTTTCAGAATTGTAGTTTAAGATTCAACTTTACCATCAAGAAGGGTTTTAAATTACAATTCAATTAAGTGAAAGAAGCATTTTTCTATCTTGTCCCAAACTGAAGTTGTCGCTTATTAAGCGTAATAAGATAACCCAGTATTAGAATATGGGAGAGATAGCCGTACAGCAGGGAAAAAAGGACACGTAAAATGTAACCACACATGTCCTACTTCGTAAACACCATGCACCATGCCCTATGAATGGTTACAGCCTACCTTAGGGCTGACTTTAAGTATTAAAGTGGAAATTTAGGCCTGGCAAAAGTTTTATTTTGCCAGTTCGAAATGGTAGCTTAAAACTGCATTCCATGCTGCAGTGGCACCCTGAGACATGTTTTACACTGATACTTTAGTGGATGGCGTAATGAGTACTGCAGCCCACTTGCAGCATTGAATTTACAGGCCCTGGGTACATGCAGTACTATTTATTAGGAAATTATAAGTAAATTAAATGTTCCAATTGGATGTATGCCAATTTTACCATGTTTAAGGGAGAAAGGACACGTGGGAAACGGCACTGAGTCCTAAAGCCAACAAAACGAGTTCAGCAAAAATGATGGGGGGAAGGGGTGGAGGCAAAAATTCTAGTGGAATATCACACCATGGATGTCAGGTCTAACAGTTGCCTAACAGATTCAAGAGAATTTTGAGAAGTCTGCACCTAAACCTAATTTCTACTTACTCTCTAGTATTTGAGACAGTAATAGTGGGATCCCCAGAGGCAGGGAAGATGGTTACCGGGGAAAGATGAAGGTGTAGCACCTCTTGATTAGTGCAACTTGCAACAACCTTCTTTAGTGGATTGATCAAAATGTGCAATGTTTAGTTTTGCTGTGAGATTACAAATATGTTATTTTCTAAAACGAAATGGATTTAACACCATATTATCGTGTCTGAAGTTTGATTGTCAAGTTCTGAGTTCTTGCCCTCCACACTACCACCCTGAGAAACCTTTCACTGCTCACCCTTTTACCCTGAGAGTTAAGTTTGGAAAGGGTTGTACTTGCCCTGTTTCCAGTTCCTTAGCAGGACAGGCTCTAAGACAACAGCGGCAACAACCTCAAATACCACGTTGGGGGGCCCTTAGTCTCTGTCCACCCTGTGGCCCCACAAACAGGGTCTGACACAGGTCATGCTGTTTCCCCAGGACTAAAGTGGTATCTCAGGAGTCAGAACGTACCCTGGGGTGTTTTGATGTAAACTTATACCAGGACCCCTTGTTATACAATCATTTGTCTAACATCTCCATTTGCAGTTGTCAAGCTAACTCTTGCAAACAAATGAAAGCCAACCTAACCCATATGTATGCCAGTCGGTTTAGTCTCTCGAAAAGATTTATTTCTCTAACCAACATGGATTATGGAAGTCACAGATTACATGAAGCAATGCATATTTGATCTTGTATGATTAAACATGAGCACTTCGAGCAGACAAAAGCACCCCTGAATGTCCTCTCTGAAAATTCACAAGGTGCACTTTACCAGGTGTCCTACTCTGGTCAGTTGCAAGTGCTTGAAATGTTGTTCACAAAGGTGAGGAGAAGTAGCTTCAACATATGCATTTGCACACTCATTTCTGCTTCTGTTCTGTAGTCTAAATGCATATTTGAAAGCTGGTATATGGCAAACGGTCAATAATGCAGCTTTCAATAATAGCTTTTGTGTTATGGAAGACAACAGTGCCACCTTGAAATAACAAAGCATTTCAAGACACTGATAAATTCAAATGCCCGCATTTTTTTAACCCCTGTTTTTTAAGTGAATGTAAGAATGAAGAGTAGCAAAATGCAGATACATGAACAGACCAACAGAAGAAAGGGGTGATCAAAGCTTCACAATTTACACCTACATATTTATTTTCATTATGCATTTTCTAGAAAATATGAGGTTGCTAATACGTTCACTTAACTGTAGTAGAGCAAGTCAGTACTGGATGTCCCTCATTAGTTAGATGCAACTGCTTGAAAGGTCTTTCACAAAGCTGCACTACCTCAAGTAGTTACTATATGGTCCGCATGAGATGAAAGCAACTGCTGGAAAAGTCTTTCACAAGGTTACTGTGCCGCAAGATGGCACAAGATGTCCATTCATATGAGAAGCAACTTATTGAAAATTCTTTCACAAATCTATAGTATCTCAAGTCAATATTAGATGTTCCTCTTGAGCCAGACCCAAGTCCTTGGAAAGTCCTTTACCAGCAGAGGAGATGTGGCTTCAACTCATACATTTGCATATACTGTTTTGCTGCTTGCTTATTATAAGCTCTTAAATATGCAACAGATGGTTTATGATGCTGAGTCAATGTTACAGCTTTCAGCAAATGTCTTCTATGGCATGGAAGACATCAATAACACACTGATATACAAAAGTGTTACCGGTCACTGGCAAACACAAAATACATTCAAATGTTTAATCGTGGTGGACTTTTTTATTGAACATGTGAAGTAGAAAAATGCAGATATTTGAACAGACCAATGGCTGATGAGCGTTTACCGAAAGTTCCTCTGTTCATAGATATGTGTGCGTTTATGCATTTATTTGAAGACATGAGGATGGCAAGATATTCACAGAGCTATGGTACAGCAAGTTGTTACTAGAAATTCATTTGGCATCAGATGCAACTGTTAAAAAGTCTTTATAAGCTGCAGTACTGCCAGCTGTTACTAGATGTGGGTCTCCATTCAGAAGCAGCTGTTTGAAGTATTTCATAAAGCTGCAGTGCTGCAAGATGTCACTAGATGTCCCAGTTGAGTCAGAGGCAACTGACTGAGAAGTCTTTGACAAGGCTGCAGTATCTCAAGTCATCACTAGAGGTATCTCTTGAGTCAGATGCAAGTGCTTGAAAAGTCCTTTGCAAAGTTAAGGGGGTTTTGCACCAATACATATACACTTAGATATACACCTTTATGCTTGTTTTCCATAAGATAAATATGTGGAAACTGGTTTATGATGATAGGTCTATACTGCAATTTTCAATAAATGTATTCTGTGTTATGACTACTTCAATGACACGCTAATAAAAATAGCTACTATCACACACTTGTAAATACATAGTGCATTTAAAAATCTAACTGTGGTGGAATTCATTTTTAGGTAAGCGAATTAACAAACTGTTGTTTATTGTTAAAGACAGCAATTCTGACCTTTACTGATCCACCGATTTAAGATAGAAGGGGTCCTCTGCTAAAAGATAACTTGTCAAAGGCAGGGATAGTAGCAATGAATTACAAAAGTAGACTCAGGCAATTATTTACAAACCAAAGCAAGGTAGAGAGCACATATATTGACAAACAGAGAAACATACATATTGATACAAAAATGGAAAAGTCCGGTTTATTATTTTTATAAATAGCAATGTCACTGTTTCGCTATGAATTATTATTCCCCCCAAAAAATTACAGTATGTTAATAAAATACATTCCAGTCACCAGACATACTCATGCTCACACATACCCATACGTGCATACACTTCACGCCCCCCTCATACTAAACATGCTGTAAAATAGATTATAATCATACAATATATACATGTATCACAGATTCGGCAATTTATTTTGTGTGATTAATACAACAGAGCTCAATACACATTTGTGGCTTAAAAGGAATTCTTTATATGTATATGCTTCACTGATCCACTGCCCCATGTTGTGCGAGCTATGGTGGAATGAAGCAAAATATGAGTGACAGTGTCTAAAGAGGATTGTCCTAAATTTCTCTTTTTTCTTGTGTATGATTTCTTTTTATTATGGTGTTTTTCAAAACACAAGGTTAGCGAGACATTTACAAATCTGCAATACCACAATGCATTAGTACATATCTCTCTCGAGTCAGATGAAACTGCTTGAAAAGGTTTTCACAATTCTGCAGTACTGCAAGGCACTAACTACTAAGTGTCCCTCTTCAAGTTAGAAGCAGGAGCCTGAAGATCCTTCACAGGCTGAGTGGCTGTGGCTTCATGGTATAAATCTACATGTACATGTTTGCTACTATAATGAATATGCTTATTTATAGTAGGCTAAACTAATGGAAAGGCAATTTTATGGTGCTGAGCCTACGTCGCCGCTTTCAATAAATGCCATGATTGCTATGGACGACTGACGACACCCTAACTTACATAGATCAATGTTCTAATGCGGCTATATTACCCTTTAGTTGGATGTAGGCAAGTGAAATGAAATCACTCAAAGTGAGGGAAGTAAGTCACTGTAGTGGGCTGATCTATCATCTAGTGCTGTAGTGGGAGTGCAAATGACATTTAAAGCCCCAGTGATAAAAACAACTGACCAAAAGCCCTTCTATGTATAGTTATATAAGTAACTTTATTATTATTTTCTTTTAGAACATGAGGCTGTCAAAACAGCTGACACTGGGGCTTATTTATGAGCCCCTTGCGACACTTTTGTACTTCCGTTGCGTCACTTTTCATGACGCAGGGGCGGCGTAAATAATGCACCACAATGTGCCATATTTACAGAGGGATGCATCTAGGCAGATGCGTCACTTTGTAAACCCCTGTGCCACATTATACTTGCGTCAGGTATAATGTATGCAGGGTGGGCAGATTTCACTGCACCATTCTAGAATGCCACTGCGTCAAAACCTTACGCCTGCCTCGTAGCAGGCGTGAGGGTGACACAGTGCAATAGGTACAGGCCTCCCCCATGCATTGCTGGAGTTGCGTCATGCTCATGACACAAATCCAGCAATGCGTGAGTTTTGCGTCGACAGATACGTCAAAATTTCTGACGCATCTGTCAATCCTTACACCATGGAGCGCCGTATAGTAAATACAATGCATGGTGTCGCAAGGAGGGCGCAGTGAAAAGTGTTGCATCACCATTTCATACAGCGATGCAACACTTTTTATAAATGAGGCCCACTGTTTTAGGTCAGACCGACAAGTTTACCCTCAAGTAAGCAGTGGAAGGATGCAATCAGAAAATGTGAGACTGAAAGGCTCCGACAGGACAAACTCAACAACAGGGAGGAAACCATTAAATCAGAGGAGCACAACTGACATAAACAACAGAGTCATGAGCAAGAGCCTATTCTAAGTAAATGGGAAATAAGTAGACCTGCCTGCAGACAGCTAAAAACTGTTTGTAGCTGAGCCATAGATTCCTGTTGAAAACCTAAATTCTCCCCCTGTCAAAAGGGTATAAACACATTTTAAAACAGCAGTGTTCATGCTCTGGAGGACGGCTGCTCATAACGGCATGTAAAAAATACAGGTGTTAGAATAGCCCCAATATGTGCCTACGGCAGCCATTGTGCAAGAGAACATCTGTGCTGGGTGGGTACCCGGAAGTTACATTGCTTGGGTACAAGTGTACATTTTGCATATTTGAATATGCGCGTTTAGCTATAATGATCCACAAATTACTTTTCTTTCGAGTTAACATTTGGGTATATGCACAAACCTTTTTTAGGCACTTGCAATTCACAAAGCAAACAAAATCTTCCTCCGTAAAATGATCCCCGCTCTTTATGTGTCAGTTGTAACATTTGTTGTCAATACAAGATAAGCGTGACGGAAAGGGCTGATCACTGGCCTATGGCGAAGATACATTGATAACTGCGTGTACTTCGCAATTTAGTGGCTGAATGTGGAATAACTAAGGGTATATGCATGTATAGTGGTGCAAAAAAAAAAACATTCACAGCAGTTTGCGAGGAGCATGTTGAAAATCAGATGTAATTTAACAAACATTTGTGACTTCCTCCCCTGAGTTAATCTACAACAGTGCGAGACCATTAACGTCCAGCTGTACATTTACTTACCTCTCCTGAGTGTTGGGCTCTTGTACATACACCAGTGTTTAAAAGTGCATGTGCTTCATCTGTTTGCAAGTGGAACTGGTCAACTAGAACCAAAACCAGCACTAGCTAATCTTGCTGCTTCGATTCTAGTGGCAAAAGGCCAGTGATATCCCTCGGGCACACATCTCTGTCTGCCTCGCCAGAGATGTTCTTTATTTATTTTGTTAGAACAACATTGAGGAGTTTCTTGTGTTTTTTTGCTGGATTTCCTGAGATACAGATTTTCAGTTTTCCCCAGCCCTTTGTACAGAGATCAATAGTGTATGTTATTGTATCCCACTATTTCCAAAATGTATGCAGTCCAGTCACCAAAGAAATCAAGCACAACAACATTTGCGTTGTGTATATTGATGCTAAATTAGCTAATAGGTCTGCCCTTCGCAAGATGACTTGGTAGTTAATTTGTTTAAAACAATTTTATTACAAGCATATCACAAAAAAATTCAGAGGGAAAAACAGAAAAGATGTGGTTTCCTAAACGTGGCGGCCAGATGCTTTCAATAAAGATTTTGAATTGAAAAAATAACCATTACATATAATTCAAATACACTATTAGAGAAATATCCTCACTGGCAGGTGTTGTCAAAATAGGTTGCAGAAATTCGTTTTAGCTTTAATGCACACTACAGTAAAATATGATTCGTGTTGATGCAATGAAAGGTATTGTAGGTTTTGAATGACTGTACTCTGAAAACATAGTTTAAAATACAAAGATAACTCAAAAATAAAAAAGATAAAGAATGGAAAGAAAATAGCATTCGTAAATGTTGGACTTGGCCCTTTCTGCAGGGTCATCCCCATACTGTTTTCATCCACCCCCCTATTTTCTAAAACTGTTTCTGTTGGCTTTTAGGACTCTGCTCACTTTACCACTGCTAAACAGTGCTATAGTGTCTGTGCTCAGCTGCTCAAACCTGGTACAAATGGTGTATACTCAATACATTTAAGAATCTGCAACTTTCAAGTGGTAATGGGTACCATTTCATGTTTGGGGTCTTTGGAATTGTAATGAAAAATCCTCTTTTATGGTTAGATTTTTAATTACAAATTTGAAAAAGACACTTTTATTAAGTTGATGTTTTTAGTGCTTGGAGCTTGTCTCTGGGTCGCATAACTGGGTACAGCTGACATTTGGGTTTTGTGTATCCCTCCTAGAAACCCACACACAATAGAGGGCTTAGGTGTGCCTGGATGGGCCATCAGTGGCTGGATGGGAGGGCAGAGCTGGGCACAACCCTACTTCCACTTGAATAAGCTGTGTTCTGCCTCCATACAAAGGGCTGCATACCACCTGTAGTTGGTCTGGAGCCAGGGCAGGCGAGGCACAAAACCTGTGCACTTCAAAGGGAAACCTCTAGAAGCTTCTCCCACTTCAAAGGAGGCACCTGGTATAAATATTGGACCGTAGACCCTGAATCTTCAGTACTCTTCTAGACCTGTGGAAACTATCAGGAAGAACTACTGCTGTGCTGCAGAAAGGACTGTCACTCTGCTGGGTTGTTGATGTGCTGATCTACTGCCTTGCTGCACTGTTGTTCTGCTGCATTGCTGCCCTCCTGCCTGAGTCAGATTAATGTGGACCTGCACCTAAACTCAGGGCTCCCAGAGTGACTCCAAGGGGAAGTCTGCTGGCCTCCTGTTCAGAGCCACAGGGACATAAAAGGCTCTCAACCACCTAAACCAGCACCCAGATCCAACTGGAGTAAATCCCTGACCCCCAAGTGGTGGCCATCAGGTCTTGGACCCTGGCTTCAGTGGAGCTAAATTTAATGTTTTGGGCTCTTCACCACCAAGTGCGGGCCCTTTGGCACCAAAACCTTGTTGCTTGCACAGCCTGCCAACGCAAAGTTCCATCAACCGTACACTTCACGCTAGAGCATCGACTGCTCATGGGGAACGTCACTGCAAAGCTCAGGCCCGATCACCCACAACGACCACAGAATCTTCACACTAGAGCAACAACCATCTGCAACGCAAGTCCTGCTCTTTGAGCTACATCGATGACTGTCCGCAACGCTTCCTTGCTCCTCGTGGCCCCCTCCACCTCAAACGGGATTCTTTGCGTTGGACTGAGAACTTAACTTTTCAATGGAACTAACCTTGTCCTTGTATCTGACCGGAGCTCCATTGCGGTCAGCCTTAACTTTTGACTTTTTGCTAGTCTCACACAACCTGAGTGTCACTTTGTGCTTTTAGGAGCTATTTTCACTTACATCTTTAAAATGGCATAACTTCGGTTCTATTGGTTGAATGTTTGTTGTTCTGGTCTTGTTTTATTTATTAAATTCAATCTGTTTTTAAGCTGGTGTGGAATCTTTTTTGTGTTGTGTTTTCACTTTATTACTGTTTGAAGTGCTGCATACATACTTTACACAGTGCCTCTAAGTTAAGCCTGACTGCTGTGTGCCAAGCTACCAGAGGGTTAAGCAGAGGTTAATTTGGGTTTGCTTGTGCCTCTCCCTGATAAGGATTAGGGTATCTGTTTGAGTAGGGTTTCACCCTCTCTGAACCAATAACCCAATTGCTCATCTCCCCAACCACCAACCCGATTTCTCATCGTGCTCTAGCACAGTTAGATGGTGCAGTGGTTCTCTGCATTGCCACGTTCTTTACATAAGTAACAAATAGTGCCACATGTAAGCACTACGCCTGTGCGCAGACATAATTTGTTTCCATTGCTCTGTCCACTCCCTTGGACACAGCCCATAAACCGACTACCAGCATGCAGATCTCTAGCTAGGGACCTGTTTAGATGGAAAAAGAGAGCATTCTACAGATCAGGGAGGCAGCATGGCTGTGAGGAATCTATAGATAGAGTTTCCACCAAAAAGAGCATTACCAAAGTTAAGTAACTTGCTCTTCTGGTGGATACTTCTGACCACAGTTCCCTCACCTTTAGAAAAGATACCAGGCAGTACCTGCCACTGTGTTGAGTCTGTTAACTGTGCTAAGACCAAAAGGTTGTGCAGGGCCGAAGTGGCCAAATGTCCTTCTCATTGGACCTGGTTGTCAAACAGTACTGCTTCTTGAACATGCGTATGAACGTCCATGTCAAAGCCTGAAAAAAATCAAGAATAGGCACTCTGTAAGCAAACGCAATTGTAGCATTGTTGACTCTGGTGGAATGAGCCCTCAGTCATTCTGGAGTCTACTTCGTAGCCCATGAATAGTGGATCTTGATGCAGAGGACTATCCACATTGACACTGTCTGCACTGCCTTGTAATTCGTTGCTCCAGGAAATCCCACAAAAAGATGATCACCCACTCGTGGTCTATGGTGCAATCAATGTAAAAGCTTCGATTTTCTTGGCGTTTAGCCAAGAGAGTCTCTCGTCCTCCTTCGAGGGGTGGGGAGAGCAAAGAACATTAGGAGAATGCAATGCAAAAATGAAATCATGACATTTAACAAAAAGACTGCCTTGGTTCTCAACACCAGTTTGTCTGTGAAAAGGTGGTTTAATTATGCTGTACAGAGAGAGCCTGAAGCTCAATCAAGCAATGATCTGCAGTAATTGCAACAAGGAATACAATCTTCAGAGTCAGAAGATGCAATGAGCAGATCTGTATCAACTTGAAGGGAGTACTCATGAGGACTGTCAGGACCTGATCGAGATCCAACTGTCGCATCACAAAGTGTTTAAGGGGAAACATGTAAAATCTTTAAAAAACATCATACCAGGTGATTTTGGCTTGTAAACGTTCTGTGTACAAACACCACATCAGGCCACCTATTTTTCCCAGTACCTTGAGTAAATGCACTTAGTATGGTGGTGCCTTTCAGCAATGATACAATTCACAGTCTCAGGAGGAAGATGAAATGCACTCAACTGTCACGGCTCAATCTCTACAGATGGAGGTGTAAGTGGTGCAGACCTGGGTGCAGAACACTGTCCCACTGCCCCACTGCTGCAACAGAATATCCTCCTGAAGTGGCAGCCTGTTAGGAGTAGACATGCTCATGCCCAGAAATTCTGGCTACAACGCTTTCCTGGTCCAATTCGGAGCCACTAGGATGACTTGAGCCCGGTCATTCCTAATCTTCTTCAGAACTCGGGGCAGGTGAGGCAGAGGCAGAAAGTTGTACATGAGTCCCATACTCCACTCTAGCCTGAATGCATTGGCTAAAGAGATTGCTCTTGGGAACTCCAACATGCAGACAGTTGGACACTGTGTGTTCTCAAAGGTGGTCAAAAGATCCAGCCTGTGTTCTTTCCACTATGGGAAGATGCCCTGCGCCACGTTGGAGTGCAACCTCCATCTATGATCTGCCAGGCGCTGCTGGCTGAGCTTGTCTGCCCTGGTGTTCAAAGATATCACCAGGTTGCACACGACCAGGGAAATGTCCTGACATCTCAGCCAAAACGTCTTGGTGCAGAACCCTGGACCCCACATCGCCCTTTTTGTTGCAGTACCATTTGGCATTGGTGTTGTCCTTGAGGACCTGTACCAGCCTTCCTTTAATGCAGTACAGCACCAATGCATCCATCACTACTGTCACTTCTAGAAGGGGAAGGGAGAGGGTCTGTCGCTGGTCCAATTGCAGTTGAGTAGCCACCACTCCAGATCTTTTACATCCCCTCTGAAACATGGATGGAATCTGAGAAGTTCCCTTGGTGCTGGGCCCACTGAGACTTCATGTTCCTTTGCAGAACCTGTATAGGCCACCTGGCACAGGTGATGAGCAGATTGTAGACCAAGAAGCCTCAAAGCTACTCTCAATAAGGCTGAAAACATTGTGATCATAGCCTGAATGTCGTTGTGACGGAGAGAAGGCCCATAACTGCACTGTATCCAAAATGGATCCAATTAAAGGGGACCTCTGCAAAGGAGTCAAGTGTAACTTCAGTATGTTGATTGTGACCCCCAACAAAGTCAAGAGGTATGCCTCTGTTTGGAGGTGGTCTGTGACTGATGGTGGTGGCTGCCTTCAACAGACAAGGTAGGGGAAAACTGGTATTTCCCTCTCCGAAGGTATGCGACAACTACTGCCATCACTCCTGCGCACATCCGAAGAGCACTGGTGTGGCGGAAGGGGAGCACTGCAAACTGGAAATGCTCCTGGCCTACCTTGAACCACAGGTAATATCTGTGGGACTGCAGAATGGGTATATGACAATATGCATGCCACGGGTCCAGGGCTGACATCCAGTGGGCCAGATCAAGGGCAGACAGAACCTGGGCCAGTGTAAGCATTCTGAATCTGTCCATCCAAAGGAAGGCATTCAGAGGGTTGAGAATTAAAATAGGATGAAGGTCTCTGTCCTTCTTTAGCACAGAAATAGTGGATGTAACAACCAGTTCCTATTTCTGAGGCCCTTATCCTCTCTATGGCTGTTTGGGCAATAGAGCCTGCACCTCCTGCAACCAAATGGTGAGGTGCTCTTCTGAAAGCTGAAAGATCTGTGTGGAAGATGCAGTGGTTTGAAAAGTAATGGAAGGGTATAGTGTCATTAAATGTTTCATTGGACCCATCTGTCACACATAAGCCTTTGTCACCCTTGGGAAAAGTGTTGGATCCAGCCTCCTATAGGGTGGTTGTGTGCCACTATGGGCAAACTAATTTGGCTTGGAGGCTGATGCCACAGGGGAGGGCAACTGGGAAGGTCTATGTCCCTGGGACCTGCATGCTGCCTGCCCGATCTCAAGCCTCGAAAGAACTGCTGCAAGGGTCCCTGGCATTACATCTATACCAGACCTCTGAAGTAGCCCTGAAAGGGTAGAATTTGTTGACGAAACTATCTGGTAAAGAGGTCAAAAGGTCAAAAGAATTCACCATGGTCCAGCTTTCCTTAAAGTGTTCCAGGCCAGGGTGGAATCAGTCTTCTCCTCAAACAGGGAATACCTGGTGAAAGGCTTAGCTGTAAGGGTTGCCTGGACATTCCCAGGGAAGCCCCTTGATCTCATCCATGCAGAACAATGGAGCACGAGACTAGTACCAACTGTTTGTCCCAAGCAATTGATGGTATATAGATCAGAACAGGTTTCATATTGAGCCACATCCTGACCTTCCTGAATGGTTTGAATTAGGGAGACCCAAACCTCCTCAGAGATCATGCTCAAGATCTCACTGAACACGTCCCAGAGGGAATGTTTGTAATGCCTGGGCAGGCAGCAGGCACTTACCAACCTTAAAGCTAGACTGGCCGATAAGAACATCCATTTCCCGAATGTCTCGATCCTCTTTGATTCTCTGTCCAGGAGAGATGTGAGGAAAAAACTGGGTATACCTTGTAGGTGGAAACTGTCAGCAGCGGCTGGTACAGGTAAGTGCAGTGGGGCGGGGCACGGCAGGTGGGGAAGTCAACAGACAACGGATTTATTTATATAATTATACCCATTCCATCGTCGGTCGACTAGCCCCCCACCCCAGCCGTGCCCACGCCCCGCTCCACAGTCTAACCAGGCTTACCTGTGCCGGCCGCCACTGGAAGCTGTACCACCAGATTTCGAGGAGTAGGATGTTGAATTAAAAAAATCAGGGTCATCTGGCTCTGGTCTGTGGCATCTGCCTACCTGCCTGTTCAACAGTGGGGAAGAACAGGGTTTAGGCCAGGTACTCGTTAATGTGTCAGTTAGGGCTTGATTAAACGGAAGTACAAGCACCAATGTGGCCATCCAGATTACAAAACTTCTGTAAGTGCATTTGTTTTCACCTGCAGAAAGGGGAATTGCAGGTCCAAGACCTCAGCTGCACATCTAATCACCACAGCAAAGGAAACACTTCCCTCTGTTGGTGGCTCATGAGGGAATTTAACTCAGTATTAGGGGAAGTGTCAAGTGCACTGGCCTCATATAGGTCCATGTATAGGTTATCGTCATCATTATGTGGGGGAAATCATCATTGTCTCCCATCGAGCTGATTGGCTTTTTAATGTCAGTCGGAGTCAAAAAGCTGATTAAGCACCCGATGACAGCTCCGCAGCAAAGGCTGGATTCTGCCTGAACCTGATTGAATGGGTGCCAGGTACGTGAGGATGAATATGAGACATGAGCTTGGTCAAGGCCTAAAATATTTAGGCTCAGAGTTGGACACCAGTATCAGTATAAGGTCCACTTCCAGCACTGGTGGCATCGGTGCGGATGTCATAGGGACTAGGTTAGATTGTGGTGCGAGTGTGGAAATCCGTATTGGAGTCAGTGCCGTAGCCAAGGCAGGTTTGAGAAGCAACTTTTGGGGCTGAAGGAGGGTCAAACGGAATTGGAAGAGTGTCAAAGATGCCTCCCTTGAAGCTTAGCTTTGACGCAACATTGCTGATGATCCAGGGAAATCAGGGTGCAATTGTGGAATTGGCTCCTCATGGGGTAGGGGCAAGATCAAGAGGCATGCTGGTGTCCTCGCAACTTCCATGGATATGAACAGTGGCAGGATCGGAACAAATCGCTCTTGGCTTTCTTGTGTTTCCTCTTTGACTTTTATTTAGACTTAACCTGAAGACTTCAATCATGACAGGGACCCGTCATGGAAGTGAGCTGGTGAGCAGGTCAATGGTCTCGATTTTGGAACTTGAGTGGGACTTCACTTCATATTCCTGGATTGCATTCAGGATGTATGAGAGCACATTCCTCATACAACTTGCAGGCATGTCCTCAGGCCAAACACCAAAGGCATACCTCATCGGGGTGTTGCGGGGATTCTGCTCATGCACAGAACTATGCACAGGAAACCAGGACATCAGTGAATTGTGGTGTACCAAAAACTCACCTCAGAACCCAGAACCCCTTATCCGACCAGCATCAGTGTCTCATTCGTTCTCCGTATCATCTCGAAGCTACCAATGATTAGACAACCCAGAACAAGCGACTTAGAGTACTCTCAGGAATGGTGGGAATCAGAAACACCTTTTCGTTATTATTCTCATATCAGTCCACAACAAGAGTAATCAGAGACACGGGAAAGTTTAAAATGTTTATTTTTAACTATGTGCTCTAAGGTGCAGTACTTTGGCTAATATAAGCAGGCAAATGATTAAAAACAAAACCATCAGCATTGTTACAATACCATAAAAAATGAAGGGAGAAATCATATTAAAAATGATAGTGGAAAACAAGTCCTATAATACTTCATGAACCACCCTCCCTTGGCTAGTGAACTAGTTTTATAAACTAATAGAAGGTCTCTAGGTTTGAATGGGGAACCCCATACCTCAAAGATCAGCTTAGGTGAATCTCATCACAGGATCAGCTCTGCTCTCTGTGTCTGGAAAGGTTTTTTCCAAGTGTCTGAATCATGCATGCAAAATGCAATATTAAAGGCACCCGAGTTTCAGATATTTGCAGCTGTGTGCGTGTTGTGTCTAGAGCGTGGGCCGATCAACCTGAATTCAACAGCATACATTGTTATTTGACCTTGACGGCTTCGGCACACAGTGTTCAGACTAATGTCGCGGTGCACGTTTAAGGATGTGAACAACAGACCATTCTATGAGAAGAAAAAGCAAGCAAGCAGTCTTACTTGTAATAACAGCTACCTGTAGTGTCGTGTGCAAAAGCAGCAAAGTGGCATGATGGCGTTTCGCTTCTAAAACGCTTATGCTAACATGGCAATGTGTGTACATAAAACCCCGTCCTCACTACAGGGGTCTGTCACAGACATTTGTTTGCAAAAGTCCCAGCAAGATTGAAACTCTGTAGTGTTTAGGAGATATCGTAGTTCCATTGCGTACTGGTTGGAGCATGTTTGAGAAAATCCTATCAAACCATTGTAGAAAAAGGGAAGCAGAGCTCCAGATCCTCGTTCAAAAACTCGTAAAGAGAACTACTAACATCAGCGTGCAAGGTGATCCTTATATGTGGCTCTCTTGGTCCCTTCTGAACGAAATGAGGTCAACAGGACCTGCACATCACCACTTATCAGTGTAAGAGACCTGCTGTGAAATAGTTTCGGGATCCAATCTGGTGTCTGAAGATATTCTAGAGGTGTGGAATCTGTTTTCAGAAGTATCCATCATAAATTTAGCATGTTTGCTATTCCTTGGGTGGTGCAAGTATTATGCAGATCCATCAAGGCAGAATAGAATTAAAAGATGGGGCAGTGGAAGTTCATCAACAGGGGCTTCAGGATGTAGTCCTGTCACCTACCAGCCACCATAAGCTTCCCCCTACCTCTACCCACACTGCTCTTTAACAAATTCAGCACTGTTCATGTAAACACACATTTCCTATTTTTATGACCAATGCCATGGTTTAAGAACATGACACTCTTTAGGTAAATGTCTGGATTGCGCATGTGTGAGTGGCGTAATTCAACTAACATTTAATTTAGCAGAGAAGGATAATACGTTGGACCGCCCATTTTTCATGACCTTATATTTCTAAATCGAATTCAGTTTCGCCAACTACCATTTTAAAGACTGAACTGAATTTTAAGCATTGAAGGTGGCAAGATGACTCTGTGAGATGACTCTGTGAGTTAAATGCTAACAGCTAACATTTTCTGTAAAAATCAAGCCCATCTGAAGTAGATTAATTTATAATAATAGCATATGTTATTTACAGAGCTTTTAGACTGCAACAAACTGTGGTTACAGAAACTATACAGAAAATAAGTAACTATTATTATTTTTGGGCAGTTACAGTTACAGATAGCTTTGTTCTTGGTTGCAAGTGTTTCATCATCTGGATGACCAAATTTGGAAATTAATTCTGCTACGTCCCTACATTCCGTTCCTCAGTTCGAAATGAGATCAGGATATTGCTGGACGAATGTGTTCCAGTAAAAGGCACACTGACAGGCTTTCCAGATATACAGCAGTGCAAAACATTTCGTCAGCATCAGGAGATGTGCATTCCCCTGCAGTGATACGAAACCGCTGCTAATGATGCTCCAAAGGTAAGACACAATCAGATGCCTGCAATGCAGTAACACGGTACAAATCTTCCATGTAGCTCAGCTGCACTAGTAAAGCTATTGTGGAGACCAAGTAATAAATCAACATTTTCTGCTCTGTTTCCAGCCATCATCTACTTCTGGGGGTGTAATATATGCTATATCATGTAGAAAACTGCTGTACAGTTCAGTTCATCAATCATTGCACACCGGCAGAAAAGATCCAAAAAGGTAGGTTGAAACTTAGGGCCTCATTTATAAGTTGGCTGTACGCTAACTTCATCGTAAACGTGAAGGAGTATGCCTACCACCAACATGAAGGTACGCTCGCCCGATTTAAATGTGGGCGAACCTTTGATTTGGCTACTGTGGTGACTCACCTGTTACCGCCATAGCCAAACCTCTCAGATGGCCCAATGGAGTAAGGGCTGTCAGAGAAATGGCTACATGTCCGCCAACCCAATCAGGACGGCAGGACATTCATAAATTACATTACGTTTTAAAAGGTTGTAAATATTGTAAGTAATTGGTGGACAATGACAAATTGATTTTCTCAAGGATACATAAGATATTCTGAAGGCTTGGGGGAGCAACCTGTTTCTGAGAATATTTGTTCAAGTATGTTGAAAATCTATATTATCCATTTGATTATATTATTTATTTATTTATTTATGGCATTTATAAAGCGCTCTATAACCCTACGGGCATCCTGGCGCTGTGTACATAGCTAGAAACTCTGTGCAACAGGGAGAGCAAGGAAGGGAGTCTTAAGAGTCTGAACAGTTAGGTTCTGGGAAAGAGCCAGGTTTTCACCTTTTTTCGGAAGGCCATCAGTTCATCTGTTTTCCTGATATCAATAGGTAGGCTGTTCCACAGATGTGCTGCCGCTATGCTGAAGGCTCTCCCACCACAGGTGACTTTCCTAAACCTAGGGGTGTCAATGAGTCTGGAAGAGGATGATCGAAGGGACCGAGTGGGTTCATACCACTTAAATTTGTGTTGAAGTGGACGAGGGCCCATCCCGTGTACTGCTTTAAAGACAGTGCATAGGGATTTGAACAGAATTCTCTGGCGTACAGGTAGCCAATGGAGATCTGCCAAGGCAATGGTAGTGGAGGCTCTTCGCCCTCGAGAGAGAGTCAGTTTGGCCGCGGCTGCCTGAATAGTCTGAAGTCTAGAGATCAAGTAGGCAGGAGACTCCAATAATAGGGAGTTGCAATAATCTAGGCGGCTGAGAATAGTGCTTCTTACTACAGTGGCTCTGACCTGTGTTGGTAGAAGAGGCAACAGCTTACGCAGCCCTCTTAATAGAGCAAAGCAGCTGCCTACCTGCTTGTTGACATTGGTCTCGAGACTCAGATTCTCATTGAAGCTCACTCCGAGGTTCCTTACTGACTTTACCGGGGTTAATGACTTCCTAGGCTCCAGAGGCCAGAAGTCTGAGGGAAGACTTCTGGTGATTCTGCCTACTTTGCAATGCATTATTTCAGTTTTATCACTGTTGAATTGCAAAGAGTTCTGTTTGAGCCATGATGTCATTTCCCGCAAACAGGAGTGGAAAATTTCGAGTGAGTCTGCCTGAGTACCATCGAGGGAAATCATCAACTGCGTGTCATCCGCATAGTTGATCACGCTGATGCCGTAAGTCTTGATGATGCCCAACAGGGGTTGCATGTAAATATTAAAGAGTATTGGGCTGATTGCGGACCCTTGTGGGACCCCGAAACGAACAGGAGCAAACTCCGACTGGTACGGAGGAATTGCTACTGCCTGCTGTCTGTCTGACAGATAGGAGTGGAACCAGCCAAGCGCAGCTCCCCCGACTCCGATGTTTTGCAGTCTGGTCAGTAGGATGTCATGGTTTACCGTATCGAAAGCGGCGGACAGGTCGAGCAGAATAAGAGTTGCTGACTCTCCCCTGTCCGCCCTCATTCGTAGATCGTCCAGTACCGTCAGCAAAGCTGACTCGGTCCCATGTGCTGGTCTGAAGCCAAATTGCTCTTCCTCTAAGATGTTATTGGTTTCCAGGAAGAGGGCCAGGCCTCTGCTGACCAGCCGTTCCATGATCTTGATTGGATAAGGCAAGAGTGATATGGGTCGGTAGTTTTTATGGCAGCTTGGATCAAGGTTAGATTTTTTCAGCAGAGGAGTGACGACTGCTAATTTCCAGTCCCTTGGTACAGTACCTGTATCAAAGGACTGTATACACAGCCGTCGAAGTACTGGAAAAAACTCATTCCCAAATTCCTTTAATATTTTGTGCGGGAGGGGGTCCAGCGGGGATCCTGAAGTTGTACTGAGGGCTGTCTTTACAAATTCTGATTCTGTCGGGGTATCGAAATTCTCCAGGGTTGTCCTTGGAGTGAAGGATCTTATAGTTCCTTCATTTTTCTCACTGCTGCCCTGCACTCGGGGGGAGGAGGCATCCTTCATGTTCTCGATTATTTTTGCGACTTTTTCCTGGAAGAAGGAAGCTAGACCATCGCATAGCTCTTGTGATGGTCTGATTTGACTGTTGGCACATTCAGGGTGAGACAGCTCTTTAACTAATCTAAAGGTGTCGCGGGATTTGTTGGAGCTGTTAAGAATTAAATCTGCGAAGTAGTTAGCTTTAGCGATATTAATTTCCTTCTTATAGTGCCCTATTGTCTGCCTCCAGGCCAGCTTCTCCTGTTCTAAATAGTTTATTCTCCAGCACCTCTCCGCCTTTTTGCAGATAGTTTTCAGTTCTCTCAGTTTATCGGTGTACCAGGGCGCAGAGGGTTTCCCTCTTTTTCTGATAACTTTCAATGGAGCAATATCATTAAGTTGCCTAGCTACCTCTTGACATAGTAAATGGTAATTGGTGGTGATATCATTCTCAGGAACAATCGAAGTCCCAACTAGACTGAAATCAGACTTCCCTTCCTCTTTCCTTTTTAGCAGACCCTTCCAGTCGCGGCTAATAAAGGTCCTGGTCTGTGTGTTTGTTGATTCTGTGTTAAACAACGTGTAGATGTTAAAAATTATAAGATGGTGGTCAGACCAGTCTACTGGTGAAATTATTCCCACCGTGACGAGATCCTCATCAGCGAATATTAGGTCCAGTATGTTCCCATGCCTGTGTGTGGGGGTGGTTATCCATTGTTTCAGGCCCAAGATGTTGCAAGATTGTGTAATACTGTGTAAGGCCGGGTGCGATTGGTCATTGTCCCCTAAATTAAAATCTCCCAATATCAATAACCTGCTGTGTGATAATGCCATGTTGTTGAAAACAGTGAACAGTTCCTGTTGTTGCATTGCATTAAAATGGCCCGGCGCTCTATAGCAAATTAGGCCAGTAATGCAGTAGCCTGAGTCATTTCTGATCGATATCCTGAGGATTTCAACACATGAAACATCATCAATACACAAAGTAACAATATTTAGATCTTCCCTAAAGATGATTCCTATTCCTCCCCCTCGTCCCGAGGTCCTGGGTTTATGTGCGATCTTGTATCCTACCGGACATGCCGGCCCCAATTCAAAGTCTGCTCCCAGCCTAGTCCATGTCTCGGTAACAAATAGGATGTCCAAGTTATTGGACTCATTAAGCAGTTGTATTTCTGTTGCATGTTTCGGAAGGGATCTAACATTTAGTAATCCACTATTTAGTTTTCCCTTAATGGAGTGCCTGTTTTCCATATGCTTCAGGGAGGAAGATCTGACGCTTGAGGTCTGATCTATAATCGATAATGATTTTACAGGAAGGGGTATAATCTGTGGCAAATGGCCAGAGCAGTTTGGACAGGGTTTGTTATCTTGATACTTCAAGTTAGGGAATAGACGTGGGCAGTGGGCTCTGCCGGATAGTGGGTTCAGCAGCATCAGTGCCTCCCTACTGTACCTGTAAGCTCCGGGGTCCAGCGTCGCTCGGGCAGGGGGGGTGGCCCTGGGCCCGGTCTCGGCGCGGACGAGCGCAGACGAGCTTGCCTTAAGCGCGCCTTCGGCGCGCAGGCGGCGCGCCCGCTGCGCTCGTCCGCTGCGCTTCCGGCCAAGGCACATCCTTAAAGGAAGTAGAGAGGAGGGGCAGGGGGCGCGGCTGCTGGCAGTAGGCGTGCCTGTCAGTCCGGCCAATGACGTGCGCTCCTTATGAAAACACCGGCCCGCGTCAGCGTTCTAAGCGCTGGGCGGGGATGGTGTCTATCTCCTTATTTAAAATATAACAAATGCAAACAGTGACAATGTTAAAAGCAGTTTAAGCACTCACAAGTCCCTGCTCCCGGCTGTGCCTCAGGAGTGATAGCTAGTGACGCTGCGCTCTGTTCCTGGCGCGAATTTAACAGATAGGGGGCGCGGCTGCTGGCAGTAGACGTGCCTGTCAGTCCGGCCAATGACGTGCGCTCCTTATTAGCATTATTAGCAATGTTCCTGTTATGAACAAATCCCTTTTCTGCCTTCAATAATTGTATTTAATAATCAGTTTGAGTTATGGTAACTTGAAAACGGTCTTGCACTCTGGGACCTGAAAATTGACAAAACAATGCACATAGATTCTTTACAAAATGCTGGACTTCTCTGGAGATACACCTATAAACAGATGTCCTTAGAAATGATTAGGTCGCAAAAAACGAAAGTGTGAAATTATAGCTCTGGTACATTATAAATGTATTTCCATAGTCCTGTTTTTCCCCATGCTAAGTTCTAAACCAAAGTGCAACTGTATCACCTGATGGACACTCGTACAGTTATGGTACACAATGGTTCTCATGTGAGGGAATGAGCACAATGTATTTGAGCTCAGTGACCTTTAGAGCCAGAGCTAACATTTCTACATTGTGCATTTGCCAACTTCTTCACTGGCTTCTGTAAACTGTATTCTATCATGGCTCAATGGAGTCTTCCATAATGGCTTGTACAAATGATCTGTAAATGTACAGTGGCACTTAAATTAGAATCAGGATGTCTAATAGGAATATGGATGCAATTCTTCTGCCCATCATGCATGCATAAGGCTGCGCTTTATCCATGCCCATCTGCTGTTCAATATGCCTATAATTGATTAAATAAAGTACATAAGAGACAAAAGCATACTTCACCCAAGGATAGATATGAGCACATCTCTGGTCTGTTCTAAGGCGAAGCAATTGGTGATTTATGACTAATCACTTTTTGGATGGGATTGGACCATGGAGCATTGGTTGCATGTGTTAAGAAATGAATGACTGCCAGTCAATTGGCACTCAATCTAAGTAATGGTAGAATTTGAATTATTCATTTAGGAGGTAGCATTCCAACGACTTAACACAAAAACAAAAACTTGCTGGGGCAACCCCTGGTAGGTATGACAGAATCAGCAGGCTTTTTCCCAGAAAAAATACAGATCGGTTAAACCAATACCAGCAACACAACACAATTTTGACGCACACAATGTTGGATGAATAGCACCAAAGATATGAATGTTTAAATATGTAAGGTAAAAAGCACAGAGGACTAAATAAATTCAATGTTGTAGTTGCCTTGAAAATATTTGCAGTTTCAGGCTAATCATGATGGGCGCATGTCATGTAAGTCTTGCAGTCTGCACCACACAAAAGCTTTACCCTGGAACTTAGAGAGCTATTTAATAATATGTCTGTGCAGGTGCCTGCATGGGGCATCACAAAGCATTGCATTGATTTACTTATAATTAAAAAGACCTGTGGGTACAGCTCTGTATGAGCACCTAAGCAATGATTAGTAAATATAAGCTTTAGTTGTTTTCTGAAAGTCATACTGACCCAGTAAGCTAAGGCAGGATGCGAGTGTCCCTCAAAGTTGAATACACCAAGTCTGGGATCATGAGGAAGCCCTCAGATTAAGCACTACAAGCTCCAAATGGGAGAAACATGTATTCTGTTACTGATGAGGTTGCCTCACCTCCAAGTTATAACTGCCTAGTAATGCCGGCCCAAAATCATCCATTCGGACTAAGACCACGTTTTGTGTCTCCAAATTCTCTAGCAGAGCAAGGTAGCAGGCAGTAGCTAACAAGGGTTTGATAAGGTCAGATATTTGTTTTTGGAATTCCTGTGGTAACCTTCAACTTTACTATAAAAGGTCAGAGTGGGCCAAACCGGCAACTCATAGCATGTCTTAGCCATGCTTTATCCTAGCACCCTATAGACCAGAAAATGACAAAGCGAGGCTGCAAAAGTTACTCATTGTCTCTACCACAACTTAGCTTTCAGGAAGTACTCCTAGCTCCAGCTCTCTTTCAAACACTGTCTATTACAATCCACTCCCAACTGGGAAACTATTTAAATAAACATAATTGAGTCTTGTGTCTCCCTCGGGTAACACAGGAGCCAAACCAACTTGCAATCTCTGGGTACAAATGGAGAGTAGCATACACCACAATCTTATTCAATGGCAGGTCCGAAAAGAATTGTTGTTCTTCTGCATTTTTACCATGCCCAGAAGTGTTCTGATGAGGTAGTGATCGGAAATTAGGATCCACCCCCACTGGCTGTTTTGGAATAGGTTTCTCCCAAGTGGGAGAAGGGACAATTGTCTGAGAAAGATTCCCAGTTCAAAGGCCTTCTTCACTTAGCCCCTGTTTAGTATCAATATTTGATTTTAGCAAAGCCCATCCTGGGTCTTTGTGATTCTATTTGCCTCTACAAGTAAACTTGTGCTGGTCCTCCAACACCCTCTATTGATAGTAGAGGAGTGGACCTGCTAAGGGAATGTGGAGGAGAAGGCTTCCCCTAGAACATCTGAGGACTGAGTCTGTAGCTTGCTAACACTCATCAGAAGGGAGCCCCTTGAGTTCTGCTGACACACAAGTGCCCTCAAGTGGAGAAGAGTAGTGAAGATGAACCATATGTAAGTTGTGTGAATTCTTTATTGAGCAACCTCATAGGACGCAGGTGAACCAGTGCGCACACAAGTACTTCCCAACTCTAACTGCCCAAACATTCCAAACCCTTACCTATATGCAAAGAACTTGTTAACCATCCTACAATACAATTCTACATAGCACCATTACATTGTACCCCATTACTACAAAGAGGCCCTAGGATTTGCAAAGGGTAATCTGCCTTGAGGGCTACGGGGTGCTGCTGGAGGAGATCCTGTGCTGAGGAGAGTACCAGAAACCCGCTCTCTATCACCAGAAGGGGAGAGTTGAAGAAAACAGATCCTAGATGTTTACCAAATTTAAGAGGCATTGAAACCTGAAATCCATACTCCTGATAGCTAGAGGTTCCCTATCAAAAATAGCCCAGGGTGGCCAAAGGAAACAGCATATATTGTTCCCGCTTGAGGGTAAGCTCCCTAGCAGCTTCTCTGTCAAACCCCATTGGTGTTGGGTCCAATAATTCCCATTGACGATGCTTCCAGGGAGTTTGGAGGATTGTGGTCCCATGAGGCACAGGGTCAGACTGATTTGCATATGGCCATGTCTGGACTGGGGTGGCGGAGTGAGCTAAAGAATGATGATGGATTAAACCCAGATCAGTTGACTGGGGGTGAGTGCTTGCAATGTTCAACACTCCGTCCATCATCCCCTTTGGTTTTGCTTTGTTCCCCCTGGGGTGATATCATGATGCATTGGTTTAATATTGCTGCATTGGATTTTGGATTTTATGTTTCTGTTTCTATTATTGTGGGTACACTGTGACAGAGCCAGCTGGCCTGATTTTTTATAAGTGCATCCCATTTTATTATCTTCAGCAGAAGAGGTGTTATTGTGGTTTTAGGCTACAAGGCTTGCTGGGGTGTACACTGATAGAGGGTGTCAGCTTAAGTATTTCTATCTGCCAACTTATACATATAAGCTCTGCTCCGATGGAGTCTAAGTCACTGTAAGCTTCTGTTTTAAATGGTTGCTGTGAGAAACTGTGTTGTTGGTTGAAGGGGTGTGAGCCCTTTTCAAGCAACAGCCACACTCCTTGCCAGGTTGAACCACCCAAGTCACTAAATTAACCTGTGCTTAACCCTCTGGTAGCTTGGCACAAATGCAGTCAGTCTAAACTTAGAGGCAATGTGCAAAGTTTTTGTGCAGCATACCAACAGAAATAAAGTGAAAAAACAACTGAAGAAAAATATCACACCAATTTAGAAAAAGAAAGTACATTTTAATGAAGTATTTGACACCAAAATGACAAAAATCAAAACAGTAGAACCCGAGACATGCAATTTCAAAGAGTTAAGGTAAGTTAGCGCTTATAAGCACAAAGTGTCACTTGCTGTTATTTGGTTATGCGAGACCAGGTGAAAGTCAAAAGTTAAGGCCAACTGCAATGGAGCCTGGACCAGACACAGGGACCAGGTTAGTCCCACTGAAAAAGTTAACTTCTAAAGTCCAGCGAGAAGAGTTCTGTTCGTGGTTGAGTAGGCCACGAGTAGCAGGGAAAACGTTGTGGATGTTCGTCGCTGTAGCATTAAGTGCAGGCCAGGCATCGCGGACAGGCCTCACTATAGTGTGAAAATCCTGTTGGGTGTCATACACGATTTTTGCTGGAGCTTGACATTGGCAGGCTGTCAATGCTGTAGCGCGAAGTGCAGATCCTGCGTAGCCGGTCGTCTTTGACCGTCGCTGCAGTGCGAAGAGTCGGGTTCACGAAAGCTTCGCATTGGCGGTCTGTGCGGGCAGCAAGATCTTGGCACGAACTGCTCGCAAAGATACCAACATTTCAGAATTTTATTTGGTTCATGGAGGAGCTCAACTGATGCCACACCAAGTGTTCGGTTCAGGACCTGGGAGGCACCTCTTGGGAATCAGGAACTCACTCCAGCACAGGCCATCAGGGCACAGACCGGTCCAGTTGCAGGCCCAGGCAGGCCCAGTGCAGCAAGTCAGCTGGGTGCTTACTGGGAGACCTCAAGAGATTGTTTTGTCTCTGTAGCTTACTACAGGATGTCAGTCAGCTCACCTTGCAGTCCCTTTAGCCTGGGATGAAGGGTGCAGGTCCAGTTGTCCTTCTCAGGCAGCAGGGCATTCCTCAAGAAGCAGGGCAGTCCTTTGGAAGCAGGACAGTCCTTCTTCCGTAGTATCCACGGATCCTGGAGTCACCTGAAGAGTGGGTCCGAGTGTTCCCTTTTGATACCTGATGACTAATTTGAAGTGGGAGAAACCTCTAGAGTCTTTCCCCTACAGAGGTGTTCTGAAATTTCCTGTCTCCCTCTCCTGGTCCCAGTCTGTCAGCAGGGGCAATAGGCTAGAGTGAAGTCCTCTGTGTGTGAGATGAGGGAGCGTCTTTGAAGTACAAGGGTGACAGCTCCAGCTCTCTCATCAAGTCAGGATAGCACATCCTGCCACCATCCAGACCCTCTATTTTGTGGCTGCTTGGTAGGAATACACACAGGCCAACTGCCAACTACACCTATTCGGGTGAACCAGGAAATAGCCTGTAAGCTCCAAATGATTAGGACAGGGAAATGCCAACTTCCTAAAAGTAATTAAGAACCAACAAGTATCCTGTTAGGTTTCTATTAGCAATATAAATCATGTACAATGTTTGATGGTCAGTTTGTACAATCACACAAATTAATGTAGAAAGAGTCCTCTATCCAAAACAAAAAATCCTTTTATATATAAATAATTAAACCAAACATGTCAAGAATAAACATTGCACTTGTTGTTTTATAATTATTATATACCCCATCCTCCCTAGGTTTTTGGGTTGCTTATGTTGTGATTATAGTATTCTAGTGCTATTGCTTGGACTGCAAAAGCTTTATTTTTAAACTCTAGACCTGTACTAAGAACAGGACATTTCTCAGACATTGATGAGAATATGACTACTAGGGAAACCCTTTCATATAAAAATTATTATATAAACGAGATAGCCAGTGGGCCCTCTTTATTAAGATCAGCCCTTCACTCCCATTCGCCCTATTTCTACCATGCAAAACGTAAGAGAAGACGTATCAAGACAGTATTACATGCTCATATGCTTACAGATTATTTGAAGGCAGGGGTAATACCATTAGGCTTACAGATAACAAACTCCCCAGCCATTTTTGCTAATGATACAAAATGTCAAATAGTCTTTTGCCATCTAGCCACTAACTGTTCATGGCACTGGATGGTGCTTGGCATCGCCACAGCATTGGATCATTGCAAAAAAGAACATGAAGACATTGCAGAGCTTGGGAAAATTATCAAAAGTACAGCCACTCTAGACAAAGCGACGAGAGCTTTAGATAAGCTTGAAAAGACAATTTATGAATTTGAACAAATACAACAGAACAGAAATATCAACAAAACACAGAAAGATATTCAAAAAAATACGCAAAAGAGAAGGTTTAGCCATACCTTTCAGATTACTTTTACACAAACCCTCTACATAACATACAACAGCGACCGGGGGCAGATATACAAATCTGAAATCTGTTACCTTTTCAGAATCCTCTAACAGCTCAACAGAAGATCCCCTTTAGGGATCTAGTTCATCCAGTACTAACAACAGTACTTTTTTTTAGGACACCAGCAGCAGAGGGGCAGAGGACAAGGCACGGGCCGATGCTGGGGCCATCAATTTTACGAACATCTAGGGGAACTAAGAAACAGACGCAAATATTGCCAGTGGAAACCCCCACAATAATGAGAAATATGGAACAAACTATGAATATGACCCTTGACACTATCTCCGTTTTCAATTTGTCCAGACATACTCTGTGTACTGAGCAGATTAACATTTTAAGCAGAAGCCTCAGTTTGGTACCAACCAAAAGAATTTTTTTTCCAAATTCATGAGGACTTATTAAGATTTTTTTGCAGAATCAAACTTAATCCTTTTTTATTAAGCTAAGCCTAGCCCTACACAAAAAGACAACACTGGTCTGCATCCCCTCTTCTTTCAATTCCACTGGCCTCTCCGATGCATAGGGAGATACTCACATATGAAAAATTGGTCCTCAGCGATGTGGCAAAGGGAAATGGCCATTATCACAGAAGAGGGAACTCTTACATCTAAATCTATCTGAATCTGCGTTCCAGAAAATACCAATTATAGGGTAGAATTCAAGAAATCTCTTAGATTTTATAAAAGGACCCTCACCCAATATAGACCACCAGCGGGATGCTTCATCATTGGATCCTCACCCACTATACCTAGTGTGTGTGGGTGGGCTCAACTCTGTCGGTTTTTGGAGCTCTTACTGCTATGAGATCTGTAACTAAAATTGCCTGCAGGTTTTCCTAACTATAAAAACAAAATTCTATTTATTCAGGATACCTTTGGCAAGGTTGAAAACACAAGAAGATTTTCTAAGGAAACCAGTAGATCTAGTCAAATCTCAGCTCAGAAGAAAGCCCTGAGGCATTCAAATTGGCTGAAACATGTCAACCTGAGATGCTAGGCTACATAGCATACCCAAAAAACATAGGGGCATATTAGCAAGGGCAGTATCGCCGCTTTAGCTGCACTTTTGCCAAAAAAGCGGTGATATTTTTATCGCCCTATTAGTAAGCTGTCGCTAACAGCTGTTAGCGACAGCTTAATGGCGATAGCGGCCGTTTTTTTACCGCTTTGCATGTCAGCAATATTTATCGCTAATGACATGCAAAGTGGGCGTTCCTCACTAAAAGTAATAGGAAGAAGTCGCTAACACAACTTCTCCCTGTTAGCAATGCCTGCGAAGCGATAAAAAAACTCACGCTAACCGCGATTTTCACTGGATTTTAACACCTGCTAAAATCCTGACTTAGCCATTGTTTTCTATGGGTTGTGGATTCTACGGCTGAATCCTCACCTGCCTATTAGTGACCTTTTCCTTAGCGATGGGAATTCATCGCTGGAATTCCCGCGTTATTGCTGGAGAATCGCCGCTATTGCTGGTTTAGTATCGCCTTGGAGATAAACGTTGATAATAACGCGTTATCTCCGCGATGTAAACCAGCAATAGCCGGCGATAAAAAATACAGCGTTAAGCGCGCTTAGCGATAATTATCTCTCAGCCTAGCTAATATGCCCCATATTTTCCTTTGTTTTTAATAAGATTGAGGACCTTGACTTTGATTCCTCATGTGAGCTTCTAGTAGGATAGATATAGGATCACTGTACATGAATATTCCCCAGCACGAAGGACTTGGCATGATTACCTCTTTGTGGGATAATAGACCAAGTCTCCCATCATATACCTACCTCTTTTCTGAAAATCTTAGTAGGAATCGTCCTTGCAATAAATGGTTTCCAATTCAAAGATGTGTTTTGCTAACAGTGTAAAAGCATTTCCCTGGGAGGATGCTTCACCACTAACTTTGCCATCCTGCATGTTGACCACATTAAAAAACAAATCATCTTTCAACAGAGAAGTCCTCTTCACATGCACATTTGACTGTGGAAACACTACATAGATTATATTTTCATGATCTAGAGGGGCACTGTTTCTGATTTAACTAACTTTCTGATATGCCTCAACAACAGCCACACTCATCTACATTTTACACATAATTTTAGTGACACCACTCTCCCTTTTCTGGATCTGACTATACGAGCACATGAAGGTAAATTGGACACATACTTATACAGAAAACCAACTGAACACAGTACCCTTCTATCGTAACCCCGTGGCTTAAGAGACAATCTTACATATGGTCAGTTCCTCAGGATTAAAACTAACTGCAAATGGAAGAAGGACTACTTCAGAGAAGCTGCTATTTTGTTCAATAGACTAATAGAAAGAGGATACCCCAACCGGTTGGTTTCACGTGCCTCAAAAAGGGCATGGCACTGCCCTAGAGAACCACTGCTTACCCCTAGAACTACTCAGAGACCACTAAACATATGGACTGTGTTACCACATTTAGTCCAGTTTAAAAAAAAATCACAAAAATTGTAAAACAAACGCTCGGGGTATATTAACTACATGTGGGATAACTAATTAATCCCTCCTCTTTTCCTTTCGTAGAGGAAGAAATCTACATGATCATTTAGTCAATGTTTTATCTTGGAAACCTAAGCCAACTTCCACAGCCCCTTTACTAGATCTACCACAAACTGTTGGCCATTACATATGCCATAATTGTTCTGTCTGTGACCAAACATTTGATACTAAATGGTTTTTACACTATAATGTCGCACACACTTTGACTGGCTTTAATAATTGTAATTTGATAATTGCATTATATGCAATTAAGTGTCCATGCAATCGTATTTATATATGACAAACAACTCAAAAAGTAGAAGATCGAATAATCCAACATAAAAAGCAGGATTGGATGACAGGTCATGAATGTCCCATTAGTGGCACATTTTATTGAGATGTCACATTCAGAAACTTTGTTTGTTTGGCAAGTGCTTGACTGTGTCATATTACCACCCAGAGGAGGCGACATGCAATGCATGCTCAATAGATGCAAAAGAGGAAGTATAATGAAATGTTCAGCGACTACTCTGGGTCTAAATACTCTGGATGAATGGAATTCATTGATCTAAGCAGAAATTGTCTATGGATGTTAAATCTGGATTGTATTCTGCTACAGACTCCATTCACTATTGTGGGTTACCATTTGTATTAATGTACAATATTGTTTTGAAATTGACTTGAATTTAAATGCATAAATGTAAGCCCTCTTCCATTTATGTCAATTCCCACTCCATGACCTTCTCTTTCTTTCTCTTAATCCACTTGGATCTTGCATGGCTCATTGTGTGAGCAGTGGGTTTCTCCTGATATACCTGATATACCAAGATGGCGGCTCCCTTTAACTAAGATAATACTCCTACTTCTACTTCCGCATTCCAACGCAGGTAGTAGTCATAAGGAGATCCACCTGCCCACGTCCATCCTTTTTGTACGCATTTAGTAGAGCTACATGCCAACTCAGAGATTCATTCTCTCTTTGCCACTGTCTTACAAGTGATACCTGTTTCCTAAAGCCATACACGCCCTAGCAATCCTTGCGGAGCCCATACTTGCTGGACACAGTAAGCGATTAACTTATTTTCTTGGTTTTTAATAAGTCTACTCTCTTGTTTACATTACCAATAGGGACAATTGCCTTACTCTACTTAGTTTTCTTTCCAGCTTCATGATTTATTCCTGCAATATAGTGCCTAGTGGCATCTGAATACCATGTTTTAGACTTTAATTTTTCTGTTATGTTTTGTTCCAGGCCAGGGACTGCGATGGTCTCCCTTTTAGTAAGTTGCACGTTTTGTGCACTTCACCCCTTCACTGTTTCATCACCTTTCTGCATCATTTTACTGATTATCCTTTCTATTATTTTGTTTTTTCAAAGATAATTTTTCCAAGCAAGATAGGTAAATATTCATTTTCCTTTGACCAGTCTCCATTCCTTTTCTTGGTCAACTTTTATATCTTACAATTACTATATTTATTTTATCAGGATCTACCTATTCTCTACACCATGTTTTTTGTCCTGATAATGACCCTACAAATATCTTATGGGTCGAAAAGCCGGGGCATAAAGATATTCTGGTACAGCATTGGTTTACCAGGAGCTAATAAGAGATTGAGTGATTTCCTCTAATTTTGAATATAAATATGTTTGGCTCAGCCCTGTAACAGACCATTGGACTGTCTATTGCCTTTTTTATGATCACCTTTCATGTTTCTTCTATCACTGCACCCACTTGCACTGTGTGATCACATTATTTCACAGAGCACCATTGTTGTTTTTGGTAGATCCATTTACACATTGTTTATTTTTGACATTTTTGGTTTAATTTTGTATATATAAAATGATTTATCTCACTGGATACAGGACTCTTTCTACATTGATTTGCTTATGATTGTACAACTGACATTCAACAAGTCTACATGATTTTTGTTGCTAAAAGAAAACTAGTGGGATACTTGTTGTTTCATAAATATTATATACTCTGTCATCCCTAAGGATATGGGTTGCTTCTGTTGTGATGACAACTTTCTAAAAGTGTAATTTTCAGAACTGTGACTTAAAATCCAAATTTACCATTCAAGAGGCATTTAAATTACAACTCCTCAGACAACAAACATGGCATTCCGACCTACTCCCAACCAAACTTTATCACTTATTAAAGGTTCTAAGGTGACTCAGTGTTCTCCTATGGGAGATGTAGGTCTTGCAATAGAGAAAAATACATCTGAGAGTTTTTCATTACCAGGACATGTAAAATTTTAAAGTAAATGTCCAACTTTTTAAATACAATGCACCCTGCCCTATGGCCTGTTGTGGGCCGACCACAGGGGTGACTTATATGTATTGCAATGGAAGGTCTAGGCCTGGCAAAAGGTTTATTTTGTGAAGTTGAAATGGCAGTTGCACACACAGGCTGCAATGGCACGCCTGAGACAGATTTTAAAGTGGTAGGTCAGTGATCAGCACAATAAGTGCTGCAGGCATGCCAGCTGAATTTAATTTACCAGCCCAGGGTATATGATATACCCCTTCACTAGGGATTTACAAGTAAATTAAATATGCCAATTGGGTGTAAGCCAATTTTACCATGTTAACAGGAGTAAGCATGAGCACTTTAGATCTATTTAGCAATGATAAAGTGTGCAGTGTCCTGGAGCCAACAAAAACAAATTGAGGAAAGCAGGAGGAGTGAAGGGAAGAAGTTTGGGGAAAATCACACCAAGGATGTCATGTTTAACAGCTGTGAGTCGTAACAGCGGGAACCCATCTTCTAAAGTAAGAGCCGCTGTGTAGGAAGCCTAATTGAGGAAGATCGTTAATTGACACAGCCTGGCCTCTCTGCACAAGCCTGCACTGTAGCGGACGGGGCCCATAATGAATTGGTTATGCACAACTAATGCCTTGAAATTCAATCAGAAACCCAAAAAGAAAGTGAAAAGTAAAATGGTAATGAAATGAATTACCAGTTTATTTTTCACTGCTCCTAGCCCGAGCAGTGTTTGAGGGTGAGGCTGCGGCTAACTGGCATCAGGGGAGTGGTGCTCACTCTACCAGTTTATACTGCACATGTCTCTGTGGCCAGCTGTCTTGTGACGGTGACCCTGATAGGCGCAACGTAAACCTCTCCACCTAGCTGTATTAGACAGCTGGGAGGAGAGCAGGCACAGCCCCGCTCTGCCTACTGGAGCATCGAGGCAGCCCGCTCCAGCCAATCCTGGTGCCACTCTAATTCTGCTCATTTGCAGCATGAGAGCATCATTGTGTTTGGGAGAGGGTTGGCTGAGGCACCAAGAGGATTCGAGGTGATGAGGAAGTGTAGGTAAGTATGTTTTTAAATTGTATTTTATGGCCCACTCACAGGCACTGTGAGAAGCTTGTATTGCCTTCAGCCTTAATTCCAGATCTCTCAGTCCCGGCCTATTATAAAATCTGTTAACAAGCCATGATTGAGAGCTTTGGAGTGTGAATCTAAAGGCATTGTGATTTATCACAATGCATGCCGCTGAGTTTGGCACTGGCTCGACAACCCTCCGTTTTTGAGGGTCACTGACCGTCACTGGTTACCTGCATTTACCTGAGCTGCTCATGTTTAGCATTTCCATCAATTGCAGCAGTGCCATGAGGGTTGGAGTCACTGCTGTGTTGGAGGAGATCGATGGTGCCACCTGAGAGCGACTGGTCAGTTGTGTTTCCCTGGAGAAACAGCAAGACAAGAGCACTGTTGCACTCCAATTCAATTTTCTCCTTTTTGAGTTTGGGAGATTACAATCCTGTGTTGCCCTGTGGGAACCAGGGCTCCCCAGGTCTTTGGGCCTGTGCTGCCTTTACAGCCCCCACTGGTCACAAAGAATGCCTTGGCAGGTGGCATCCAGGAGGACACTGTCATTCCCTTCTAGCACCAGGGATAGAAGTGCTGAGGTGAGCAAGGAGGTGGCCTGTATCCAGGGCCGGCTCTAATACTGGTGGCGGCCAGTGCGACAACCATTTTCGGCACACCCACAACCCATGACAACCTCCTCAGATTCTCTCACTACCACCAGGAAAAAGTGTCTCTCATCTCTCCAATCATAATGGATTGCTAAACACAGCGCCCCCCCCCAGGTCAACGCCCCCCTCCACAGGCCAGCACCGGTCACATTGCACTAAAGCCGACCCTGCCTGTACGTGCACAAGTGCCTCAAGGATGAACAGTGGTACCCTTGGGAGAAATACACACTGTGGACGATGCAGAGTGGTGCATAAAACATCTTTTGAAAATAAAGAAAAAGAAAGAGAAAATCTCTTCCAGGCTGTGGTTGCATCAAAGAAACTACTACGGGTTCAAGGCTTCAACCATAAGACCTTGGAGAGGCCATGTAAATTTACATATTTGGGCAGGGAGATCACCAAAGGGGTGAGAATGTGCTGGGGCCAGCTAGAACTAGTGGTGGCCCCCCTGCAGGAGCCACACAACTGGTTTAAGGAATTGACATCCTAAGCCCACTGGATCCTTCAATTAGTAACCCAGATGGGTTATCTTACAAGTATTCCACTGGCTGAACTTCTGTTTTGTTATGGAATACAATGGATTCAGCGTCTTAGAGGTTTTTACACAGTTTGATTCAAGGACACAAATGGATTTTAAATCAAAAATATTCATTTTTTCTGATTGCTTTGCTGTGGATGTTAAAGCCTGTAGGCAAGGATTATTAATGGTGAATCCCAAATAAGTGCATTATACAATGGTTATTCTCACTGAAATGTTTCTTTTTACTAGGGTAGCCCTTTCTGTCACAACCGGCAGGCCTGACCTATGTAGATGCATTCAACATATTTGCTACAGGAATATATGGGGGTGCTGTCTTTTTAGGGGTTAGGGCTTGCAAGAGTGTGAATAAGTAAAGATGCCTCCAGCAGAGGGCTATAGTTTGGATTTAGATACATGAGGAAGATCTACAAGAAACTAACGCAGCGCGGTGCTGCAAGTCATTTTGCTGAGCCGCGCTGCGTTAGTTTCGAAAGACACAGGGAGGCGACAGATTTACAACAATATGTCGCATCTCTGTGCTTCCCCCTGCACTGGCACACAAACTGCTGCCGTGCGCCGGCACAGGCACCCTTGCACCATGGTGCAAGGATGCCTGCGTCGTAGAGGGATTGTTTTTGTGCTGGAAGGGAGGCCATGGTGGCAAGGAGCAGGTAAGTGCTACTCATCATTATCTTACTACACATATCTTTATTTTTTTTTTCTTTATTCAGTCTTTATTTCGACATAAATGTCATAAAAGACAAATTAAAACACATTTCATCATAAAATACATAGAAAGAGAGAAACACGATACATCATCAAACACAACATTGAGAACTGCATATTTAAGTTATACACAGAGAGCATATCACTAATACAAAGAACCGCAAGAGTTGAGTACACTACGTAGTTAATATTCATTCTCGCCCAGTTAAAAAAATAAATATCTGTCTTCTACAAAAACATACTAAGATTTATGTAATAAGGAAGGTGGGAGATTCGATAAAAATTACTAGAGGCACTAGACAGGGCTGCCCGTTATCCCCGTTATTATTTAACCTTTATATTGAGCCGATTGCCTACGCTCTGAGAGAGGAAGTGGACATTCCTCCCTTTGTATTTGGTGAATGGGAGAAGCGGACAGCACTTTACGCGGATGATATCCTGGTGTATACGTCAGACCCGCGGAGAGCTTTCCCGATGGTAATTAAAAAGGCAGGAGAATTTGGGCAAATTTCTGGATATGACATCAACCCCAGTAAAACAGAGATTATGTGTTGGAACGTTCCAAATATACAGTCTACAGTTGTAACATCAATGAGATACTTGGGAATACGTATCACTCAGGATATAGGAAGCTTGGCACAGATCAATTTAGATCGGGTTGCTACAGACTGTAGGAAACTTCTGAGATCATGGACGTTTCTGCCACTCTCGATTTTTGGGAGAATAAATCTAGTTAAAATGTCCATAATACTAAAATTTACTTTCATTTTTAACTCAATTCCCCTGTCCTTCGATCGGAAAAAATTGGAGAAATGCCAGCGAGAAATAATAAATTCCTTCATCTGGAATTTTAGAACAGCTAGGCTGGCCTGGAAAAAGTTGAGAAGGAGGAGGGAAAAGGGGGGGTTGGCTTTGCCAGACCTGTTATATTATGCATGGGCATTTCAGCTAACCTATTCAAGGATGCTTTTGAAAACCCCCGCAATATCATCTTTGGGGGTTATGTTCAGGGCCATGTTAAGGGGAGTAGACATACTACCGGATGGCTTTCTATTTAAGTTTGGAGACATGAAATACTTCAAGAAAGTTAGACTAAAGATTTTGCAGTCAGCCATATCAAACTGGGTTCAGATTAGAAAAAATGTCAGGCTACATTATTACTCAAACTTTGCGCCGGTCTGGGATTCTCCCGGGCTCCCACTTTGTATGCGGGACATGTTAGCAATTCCGTTAAAGGACGCTGGGATTCAAAGATGGGGAGAATTACTGGAGGATGGCAGGGTACAAGATTGGGAGGTGTTGCGGGAAAAGGTGGATATGGCCTTTTCTAGGTTTAAATATTTACAGTTGGACAGTTGGGTACGTGCACAGAATAGGAAGGGCCTTCAAGTGGGGAAATATAGCCAATTTGAAAAACAACTTGTAGAAAAGCAAGAAGGGGGCAAAGAAGTGGCTGTCTGGTACTGGTCTATGGTAGAGGAGGCGGATGGAGATTTCATCTTACCAGATAAGTTATGGGGAAATGAGTTTGCCCTTCAGTGTGAGGATTTATGGATTAGATCCTTTTCTTTTCTTTATAAAATAGTGAAACCAGCCTGGCTAAGACGTAACCACCTGTTTACCCTGCACCGGGCCTATTTTTCACCTCTAAGGCTGTCCAAGTTTCTTCCAGGGAAGAAATGTAATAAGTGTAATTTGGCGGCTGCCTCAGATATACACATGTTTATGGAATGCCCGGTTATTAGGTTATTTTGGGAAGAAGTAACAGCTACTCTGGAATCTATTTTAAGTATATCACTGAAAGTTACTCTCCCGTTAATAATTTTTGGACTGGAGGAAAACATAAATGGACAGGCAAAGTCTTTTCTTTTTTACTCCATTATTCTCGCAAGACGACAAATATGCAAAGTTTGGGTAGAAGCTAAAGCCCCATCACACACAGCTTGGCTGACATCATTGTATGAAACTTCCAAGATTGATTTGGCCAGATCATGCTCCAATAAGAATTTGTCTTTCTGGGATCTCCTAATAAATTGGAGCTAGGATACCGGGGTTTTTTTTTTTTTTTTTTCCTTTTTCCCCGGGTCCGATGATTATGTCAACTAGGCTCCAGAAGATCCTGGGAAGCGGTTCCCCTCGCATGTAAGCTCTGGGTCTTGTTACTACTGACTGGTGCTTCTCCGTTTTTCTGCCTAATGAGATAGTCTCCCGCCTTATTCAACAAATCCTGCCTGGAATACGATATGGCGGATAGACCGTCAAAATCAGTCTAAGGCAGACGTCTGGTGGTTGGCTCTCGTGGGTAGATGGAGGTATTGGCAAATGAGGACCAAAAAAAAAAAAAAAAAGATTTATGTAATAAGAATGCCACTATTATACTGGATTGGCTTTTGGCGACTGGAGACCTTTCAGTTTCCCAACTCTTATTATCCACATACATTTCAAAAATGTAGCTATCGCTATCACCATTGTTTCAGAACAGTCAGTTTGAAATATTCTCAATGCAGTAATCCCCGTCATGATACCCTTTTGAATGCAGAGAGCTCTAATCCATTTATGACGGGGAACTTTATATTCTGGGCAGATAAACAAAACGTGAGCTATGGATTACGGGTATATTGTACAGAAAGGGCACATTTGATTACTTTTGCTTGATGCCCATTTACAGGTAACCGTGTTCAGTGGGAGAGTACCTACCCTGAACTGATGGAATAATTTCCTATCATGGGGCATCGTAATCAGATCCCAGTACAACTCATACCTAGGAGTATGTTTCAGCTCCAGGAAAGCCTTAGTGTATGATGGGGCAATGTGTGACTGAAACTCTTCCTGGGATATGAATGACCAGTAGACCTCTTTTAACTGTTGTTTATTTGGAAACAATGCCTCCTGAGGATTCTCCCAAAGATCACCCAAACCTAAAGACATAAGAAGAGTTTCTGAGCCATAACATTTTACCCCCAGTATCCATATCACGTGTTTCCAGAAGTGCTAGCGCATAATGTTGCAATTCTGGGGTCACCCACAATCTTCTCCAGTGGGCAACTGGTCTAAATCTGCATATATTTTCTAGACTCTGACAGCCCAAATCCATGCGCAAGGGTACAAGTGGTGTGGAAGGTGGAAGCCCTGTTATACAGCGGAGAAATTTATTATGTGCTTTTTGTAAACCCGCTGTATTTGACAACCCCCACAGTTCCGCTCCGTAAAGCATGGAGGATCTTACTTTAGAGTCATAGATTTTTATTACTGGAGCTACAGGTTTAGTGGATGACTTCTTAAATTCTCTTAAAAGGGCACCTGATAGTTGTGCGTGTTTAGAAATTAAGTGGGCCACATGCGGCTTCCACTGTAACCTGGAGCCCAGTATGATACCCAGGTAGCTAAAACAATAAGTCTGCTCTAATGGTTCCCCGCTCATATGGACTCTACCCCTAATGTTCCTGTACCTATGCATAGTCATAAATTTGGTTTTGGACACATTAACAGAGAGCCCGTAGTCATAACAAAATTTTTCAAAGCAATCTATTGCCTTCTGAAGCCCTTCCTGAGTCTTAGACAATAGGAGGGTATTGTCGGCAAACATTAACAGGGGGACGGGGATGCCGTTCTGTTTGGGTGGATCGGTAGTGGAATCCTTCAAATAATCCGTGACTTTATTTATATATAGAGTAAATAATGTGGGTGCCAGCACACACCCTTGCCGCACACCCCTTTCCGTTGGAAAACTGGCGGTCACCTGGCTCTGGTTACCCCATCTGACCTGCGTGTAGTTATTTTCGTGTAATTTTATCAAAACCGCGAGCTGTTCTGGTGGGATACCCTGCTCGTGGAGCGCTCTCCACAGCCTGTCTCTTGGAACTAAATCAAATGCAGCCTTTAGATCGACAAAGGCTGCATAGAGTGTACCACCCCCCAGAACCACCCATTTCCAGTATATAGTGGAAAATCTAAAAACTTGGTCTACCGTGCTGGTAAGGGGTTGAAAGCCAGCCTGTAAGGTAGACATGACTCCTGAGTCCTCAATCCAATTCTGGACTCTGAGCAGTACCATCCTAGCCACAACCTTCTGTATACAGGCTATTAAACTAATTGGCCTGTAGTTTCCTGGGTCCGCTCGGTCACCTTTCTTATATATTGGTATGATTTCTGCTCCCCGCCAAATATCGGGTACCGTGGTACCTTTGGCAATGGTGTTTGCCAATAGTTCGATGTAAGGGACCCAGACTGATTTGTTGTGCAGAAACAAATCTGCAGGAACTTTGTCTAGGCCCGGGGCCCTGCCCTTAGGTATTAAGTTAAGGGCACATTCAACATCCTTCTTAGTGAACACTAGCGTATTTACTAGTAAGGGACGGCTGGGGGAGGCTGGGGCAAATATTGGGGCATTGTTTATTTTAGCAAACTGGGACTTAAAGTGCTTAACCCAGTGTTCTGGCGGGACATAATTAACCGGGATTGGCTTTTGATTCCCCATGCCCCATCTCACAAGATGCCAGAAGTCCTTCGAATCTCTGAACTTACTGGCTGCCAATAACTCCTCCCAATATTTAATGTCCCATGCTTTTTTTGCTGTATTTTGTATCCATTTATAATGGTTCCTTGCCGCCCGAATAGCCTCCCTATCAGTAGAACGCACTGCGTCTGCTAAGGATTTATATGCGGTCCTGCAGTTTTTATCATACCATGACTCCGGTTTTCTTTTCCCCTTACCAGGGTTCCTCTTCCTCGGAATACTAAAATATTTGCTTAGTTTAAAAAAAAGGGTCGAGTGGATATGGACTACCCTACTACAGTAGTCCTCATGATCTAACTCCCCCTGTATTTCAGTGATTGCTTCTTTTACCAAAACATTCATTTCGCTAATACTTTCGGGTTTACCCAGACACTCGGCCCATCTAACCCGCCGTGTGTCGTTTGCTATGACGATATCGTTTGTTATATCATCTGAAATTAACCCCGGCCCTATATAAAGCTGTAGCTCAAGACTGAGAGGGTTGTGATCACTTTCAATACGATGAATTACAGTCATATCCCGTATTGATGACCACAATTCAAGGTTGACCAAAATATAGTCAATTCTACTGGAACTCAGTCCATTATTAAAGGTTGGATTGCCCTGCTCATCCCCTCGTGTCCTACCATTCACAGCTCTCAACCCGTGTTCTAAGCTAAAGGTCTTAAGCTGAAGGGCTGCCTGAGTCCACCGTTTGATGGGGGGTATACTAAGGGGGGGGATTTGCCAACAGATATCCTCTGCCTCCGTGAGCTCTAGATCCATATGGTCCAGAGGCTCATAGGAGCAGTTGAAATCACCGCAGATTAATATATTGGCACCTCCCCTCCAGATACTCAAATAGTGGCCCAGTGCCTCCACAAATTCTGATGATTTCCCTCCTGGCTTACCCCTGGCATACACATTAAAAATGATGAGTTCACCGAATGAGGGAGATTTTAACCTAACCCCCAGAATATCCCTTGAATTAATTGCTAGTTGGGTGGTTGTAAATCCATCATCCTGTTTTACCCACGTAGTTAGTCCCCCCTTAGGTCTTCCTTTGTTTGTTTTAGTTGCAGCTATTGCAAAGTGAAGATACCCTGATCTATATTGGGGTTCTAATGCCCATGTTTCTTGCATGTTGACAATCATATAGTGATCAATAAAGGAGGCCCAATCCCTGGATGCCATCTTATTTTTAAGACCTGCCACGTTCCATGAAACCAGGAACTGGCTCTCCACGTTTCTATTTAGGAGATTGTGGCCATTTATTGTGACTCCAATGCTACTACTAACCTGCACTCCCTCTGTCTCTGATTCTCTGACCTCCACCTGATAGCCCGATTCGTTAGCCTTCCCTGCACGGTCACTAGGTGTGAGATATCCCGTAACTCCAGGGAAAGCCTCATTTGTTGTTAAACCATGAGTTGATATACCACTTAAGTGACTTCCTTGGTTGTCTATTTGCATACAGTTATCAAAATTAATTGGCACATTAACAGTGACACTGATCGGTTCAGGAACTCCATCAGATATACTTGGAACAATGGGTGCATTCTCTTCAAGAGCATCATCCAAACCACCTGAAGTTAGGGAGTGTGCACCCTCCATCTCCTCCCCTTCTAACTGTGGACTTCAATCGCAGGCATCCAGACTGCTGAAGACGTCAAATCTATTTGACAACTCAAGTGGAGTAAATGGCACTGGACAATCCATGCCTACATGTACAGCAGCGCCCGGCCTGGTAGGTACTATATTCCACCCAGGCGTTACTGCAGGAGCTACATGATGAACAAAAGCCGAATTCCTATTATTCAGCATAGAGGAGAAGTTAGTAGTAGAAAGAGAGTAAGCATGGGCGGGTTGGAGAGGAAATACTACTGATCTTGGGTAAAAATAGGTCAGAGGGCGTGGAAAAATGCTGCTATTAAGATTTGTCTGGGGGCCAATTCAGGATATAACGTACAGCATTATAATCTCTAAAATTGACCACAACCACGTCTCCCCCAATGTCTTTAGGTCTTCCACCTAACCACTGTAGACGGCGTACATATAATATTTTGCCATCTATATTACTAGCAATTGGCCTATGTAATGTCAGCCAATGAGTTATTTTATTCTTTAGTTGGGAAAAACTCTCTCTCTTGTTTTCTGGGAGCTCTGGTACCCCTGTAAGGATCACTACATATGGTACAGCCTCTGGTAGAAGATCCGGTAGCGGTCTCCTAATCTGTTCCCCCCGTATCTGCCTGAGGCCTCCCTCCTCATTTCTCACTAATCCAATCGGGCTACTGCCCTGATTTCTGAAAGATTTATTATCAGAAATTGATGGATGGCAGTTACTTTTAACTGTTGTAGTGCTCGCAAAAGCATTTATCTGGTTAGTAGTAAGATTGATATGGGCAGGTTTAGGGGTAAGAACTATCCCATTCAAAAGGTGTCTGCCAGAGGACGGGGCATCCGTTAGGGGATTGCTAGGAATTGTATTTGGTACTGAGACAATTCCAATAGACGATGGTCGGGAGTTAATGGCGGTGTTATCCACTGGGGAAGGGACTGAGACCAATTTGAGCTCTGGGTTGGCTTCTTCACTTGTAAGACTTCTCTTCCTGCCCAAATCTACTTCTATTTTCCCTAATCTATTCTCCATTTTTTCCAATCTTTCCACTATAACTAAAGTATAGGTTCGCATGATTAGTTCCATACTATCCAAAAGGTTACTGGTGTGTATTGAATTAAACCCATTATCCTCCGGGCTAGATTTAGTACTAAGTTCCCCCACTGTAAATGCAGAAGTTAACGATGATACAGGAGCATCAACCGTTCCAGTCACATCCATGAGAACTGCAGCAGTTGCAGCATTGATACAAGAGGGGGTGGCTTTTTTCCCAAAGTCAGTCGAACTGAGCTTCTGTTTATTAGGCTCCATCCTTTTACGTCTCCTCTTAGTGGGAGGCGGACCGTGCTTTGTAGTTTGTATAGATTTCTTGAGCCTCAAACGAGCTGGCTTAGGAGGGATGGGTGACACAGCAGTCGGAACTCCAAGGGTACTGGAAATACAATTAATATTAATATTGTTTGTAGAAATGGGAATATCTGTTCCAGTAGGACTAGTGCTAGGCACTTCACTATCTCTCAACAGGTAAGGTACACCATCTGTAGATAAAGTATCATTTGCAAGATCTAGAACTAACTCATTGTTAGGAATGGCTGCAAAATTAGGCTCAGATAGTGCCCTTTTCTTACTGTTTTCAATAGAGCGTCGGCGATCAGCCCGGCGCTCTGCAAGCAGACCATCTGACATGCCTCCCGATGGTGTTCTGACAATATAATTGTCCAGGGTTCCATTCAGTAACATACCCACTCTGTTGGCCACCGTTTTTGTCGGACTCAAGACATCCACAGACATAGTATGAACTTGGCAGCCAGAAATAATAACAATAAGATGTGCTGGTAACTTACTGGGCACGCAGGTCGTTGCGAGCACGATTAAACCAGGGGGACGGGTCCAGTCCGGTCTCCTCGGGCCTCTGAGGGCCACAGAGGGCCCGCCCTTTGCCCGGGCTTAGCCCGGCGCCGACCCGCGCGCGATCCCGCGTCGCGGGAAATTATTGTGATTTTATGCGCCTCTGTGCGCAATGTGCTGTCGTCGGCGGGCCTCCCCCGCTGAGGATTCTGGACACTGTGGTCCCACTGCACCCAGCGGCCGCAAGGTGTGTAAATGCGGCGGCGGCAGGGGACAGCAAAAAACGTGTAGCATCTGCCGGGGTCCGGGGTCCGGGAACTGAATCTCTGTCAAGAGCAGGGCACAGGTAGAGAAGCAGCGTTACGTCCTCGTAAAACGGAGCACACCCGCTCTGCCGGAAATGATTGTGATTTTATGCGCCTCTGTGCGCAATGTGCTGTCGTCGGCGGGCCTCCCCCGCTGAGGATTCTGGACACTGTGGCCCCACTGCACCCAGCGGCCGCAAGGTGTGTAAATGCGGCGGCGGCAGGGGACAGCAAAAAACGTGTAGCATCTGCCGGGGTCCGGGGTCCGGGAACTGAATCTCTGTCAAGAGCAGGGCACAGGTAGAGAAGCAGCGTTACGTCCTCGTAAAACGGAGCACACCCGCTCTGCCGGAAATGATTGTGATTTTATGCGCCTCTGTGCGCAATGTGCTGTCGTCGGCGGGCCTCCCCCGCTGAGGATTCTGGACACTGTGGCCCCACTGCACCCAGCGGCCGCAAGGTGTGTAAATGCGGCGGCGGCAGGGGACAGCAAAAAACGTGTAGCATCTGCCGGGGTCCAGGAACTGAATCTCTGTCAAGAGCAGGGCACAGGTAGAGAAGCAGCGTTACGTCCTCGTAAAACGGAGCACACCCGCTCTGCCGGAAATGATTGTGATTTTATGCGCCTCTGTGCGCAATGTGCTGTCGTCGGCGGGCCTCCCCCGCTGAGGATTCTGGACACTGTGGTCCCACTGCACCCAGCGGCCGCAAGGTGTGTAAATGCGGCGGCGGCAGGGGACAGCAAAAAACGTGTAGCATCTGCCGGGGTCCGGGGTCCGGGAACTGAATCTCTGTCAAGAGCAGGGCACAGGTAGAGAAGCAGCGTTACGTCCTTGTAAAACGGAGCATATGTTGTGAGTGTGACATAATGCATATGTAGGTAATGCGTTATGGCCCTTTTTGGTGTACATTGCATGCCACACAAACAAAATAGACACTACTGAATGCACACCCACAGGCACCACAAGCATAACACTCACTGAGCACCACAACAACAATTTTTTTTTTTAAGTGTCAACACAGGTGTACCTTTATGAGTTGGAAAAGGAACACTACTGCATTACATAACAATCAATTGAGGTGATTTCCTCTTCCAATGTGTGCTGTAGAATGCAGCACGCATTGAAAGAGGAAAAAAACAAGGAGAAATGAAAACTTCACTACGCCACCCCTAGGGTGGCATAGCATTCTGACGCATTTTCAGATTTACGATTTCTCATAAATCTGGAAATGCATCAGTGGACATGGGTGTTGCGTGGGAACACCCACAGCAACACCCATGGCAGGCCCCTAACACGCAAACTGTTGCGTGAACAGGGGTGATATTTACAAGCACAGGTTAAGTCACGTAGGGTGACTTTACCTGTTCTTGTAAATATCACTTAGCAGGCTGCGCCACCGGTGCGTCATGCAACGTGATGCACCGGCGGCGCAAGGGGCTTGTAAATCTGCCCCTTGGTGACTGTGACCTTTCTTTAGTGCACTCCCTCCATAACTTGTGAGGCCCTTTAAAGTATATTTCCAATGGTTTTCCGCCTGCCTATCTATATACACTTGTAATTTTGTATGTAGTATATCGTTTTACATGTGTTAAAGTGCTTTACATTTTTAAAGAAAAAGCACAGACAGGACACAGATCTACTAAATATTGTTTGCTGTGTTTCTGAGTTTCTAGAGACCACCACATGCCTATGATGTCATATATGACGGACGTGAGTCCGGCCAGGGTGACGGTGGTAATGACCTCTGCTACCCCGACAGACAGCAGAGTCTGGCTGCCAAACATTAAATCAGGCCCATAGCCATTTACTTTTATTTATCTTCAAACAATCCGTCCGCATAAATTCAATCTCCACAGATGTGTTATTTTCCTTCCTATAGTTACTGAAATCCCCTCCATATTTAAATCCATTCAATCTAATTCTATAAAATTATACTGTACACTGCTAATTTTGACATTTGTCATGTCCAGTTGTTGAGTTTCAGGGTGATCAAATCCGATGTTGCATTTGCTATCACCAATACATTCTGTGTCTAGTTGAATACCTATTTTATTAACTTTTCTGATTCTTGACAGGCACTGCGGTTTTCTTAATTAGAAAGCCTGTAGGCAATATTTTTCTTAGAATCACGCCATTGGAGCATTTGCAGATTTCTCTATAAAATAACATGTGTAGTAATATTGCTTTATGTTCATTATAGTTTCAACATTGGTCCCTATCAAGCAAACCCTGTTTACAACATTATAGAAAGGGGCCAAAAGTCATCTAAACTGGGTTGGATTTGGGGAGGTGACAGATGTAGATATAATAGGACTGCACATCCATTTTGACATCCCCTTTTCTGTCACCTATTGTAACTCATATATCTTTGTCATCTTTTCATTAACTACTTACACTACTAAACGCTTCTGTAATAAATTTTAATTAAAGGGCTTCTAAGTAGAGAAAACGTCCTTGCCTTTACGTAAGGAAGTTATTAGTTCTGGAGTCAGCTCGTGTGTCTTTCTTGCAATTATGGTTCTATTCCAGATAGAAATTATGTAAATTCTATCAAGGAATATGAATAGTGCTTCATTTGTATGTGATATACATACACTCATACAAGCATATATATATACACTCATATGTCATTGCCTCTTTGCAAGTGGTGTACGAACTGTTGCAATTTATTTCACCCAGCAGTTTTCCTTCTAATATATTTTTATTCACATTGTGTTTAATTGTCAGCTAATTGAAAGATGCAAGGGTAGCAGTTAAATCTACATCTTTCTTCATGGTGCCACTGCTCCAGAGTGTTTACAGAGAAAGTGGATTGTTCATATCTTCTTACTGCATCCAGCTTGCCTATTGCTTGTTTTTCTTGAATATCTCTTGAGAGTTGTCTATTCACTGACTGGCTACAGTAAATTAAGTCCTGTAGCTTGAATCCACTTTTCAAATGTCACATTAGCATTGTCCTAAGCGTCCTTGCCATATTTGTTATCTCTCCAAATGCCTAGAAATGACAAAAAATGAAGTAGGCTGGTATAGTTTAAAGTGACTTTAAAAACCTTAGTTTAATGAACAATTATATAATTGTATCCCAGAGTGTTTGCTTCATTATATTCTATTGGTGAGATCTGTCATTAAAGCTTGCTTTCATGTGCTGGAAAGCTGTTTTGCTAACTTATATGCTGCTTGTTGTAAGTTAACTCCCGGATTTTGTTCTGATTTGCTGGTTTATCCGAATAACTTTCTACTAAAACTTGTTTTTTGCACAATTTTTGCCAAAGGCCTTACATTTGATTTGGCACAATAAGTGTGTATCTAGAAACTGTGCAAAAAATAGCATAGGCAGAAATAGATTACCAATATATCCTCCACATACAGCTATCATGTTTATTCCTTTTCTTTCATCTTTTACTATGGAAGAATACTCGTGTTGTAATCGCTTTGATAAACTGTTTTAGGGCCTAGTTGGAAAGAACAAGAATTTACATTTTCAATTGGTGGAGAGCAAAGGTATGAGTTTTTCAGAAGAGACAGAATTTAGTCACCAAATAAGAGTTGAAATACTAAGCTTGGAAATTTACGCTATGTCAAACAGCTGATTGGCTCAAAATAAAAGAGGTAAGACTTCTGGTTACTCATGCAAAGAACTCAAAGATATTAGTCCTATGCACTGCCCAAGAACTCCGTGCACCGAAGTAACCAAAAGACTACATGCACTACTTTTTCAAACTTCCAATAAATAGATAAATTCTTAATAGGAACGAACAATTGGAACAAGGTGAAGTGTGAAACAATCGGAAGGTAACTATGGCGAATAGAAGAGCGACTTGCATTCATCTTTGAAAGCCTACATTGTCCAAGCTCTTGCACTACAACGCGGTTCTCAGCAGCATTGAGCCATATCTCGTAAATCAGTCGACCCCCACCATCTACAGATGTTCAGAGGCCTGACATTAGTACGCTGCATATTCCTGGAGCAATTTAGTACTGATGTTTCTGCAAAGAACTGAGAAAAGGTTCTTGCTCTATTTCATTAGTGGATCAGATGGGTCAATAGTGTACATGCATGATTTCTTAGTGGTGTGAACAAGAGTTGGCCTTAGATGCCTTCTCCAGCTCCCTTCACTAAAGGAGACTTTAAGAGTATGCTGCTGCCGAGTGACAATCAGGGAATGTAGCTGAAGAAGGCCTTGAATCAAAGCCTTGAACATGTTCAGTAATGAAATTTCAGTAAACTCTATGCACTCTCTCCATAGCCAGCACAATCTCAATTGTTACAGAACATGATAATATTTGTAACATGGACTATAATAGCATAACATGGACTATAATAGAGCGTTGTAATAAGTTTTCCTAAACACATTGATTTACACATGGTAAAAAGCATGTTATGGCACGCCAGACCATTATCTCTCGTGAGAACCAGCTGCATAAAAGTCAATTGGCTAGTGACAGCAGCTAGTGGCTAGGTAGGTAATTTAACCATGAGATGGTGCCATCATTTAAGATGTGCCTCAATGAACCGATAAACCAATAAACCACAAAGAAATGTACAACATTTTACCAGGGTAAATGTGGCCACAGGCAAAGGGACAAACTTGCCCTCTTTCATCCAGGAGACCAAAGGTCAAATAGCAGGGGAAAGTAAGAGCATATTATTGATACAAAAGTTCAAGAGCAAAGGAATAAGTACCAACCAAAAGAGGCATACATTATTTAAAAATCCAAGCAAATCTTTTAATATATCGCCAAACTTTAAAACACAATAACAAACTAATCGAGTTACTATTGCAATGTTTAGCTAAATAGGATTGACTATGAAACTAGGCCCAGTATACCAGAGGAACATATAGAATTATTTTTCCATTATCTTTCAGAAGATAACTAAAAAGCACCTAATAGGAAAGTACTGAAAGGAGACATATTTTGTCAGTAGTATGAAATGTACATAAATTATGAATTATGATGTATTAATCCCAAGGACGCTGAATTGATGGACTTTTAAGAAACAATCCAAAGACCCAAGGTGAACTTATTGTCATGATCTGGGAAATCTCGGGTGAGCCAGTTGAGATCAATTATACGTGCATCTCATTGATGTTGAGTTGGACTTTAGAAGAAGCGTATCTTCCAAAAATACAGTCCAAAAATATGTATGTTTCCAATTATTGGAAACAAGTAATATACTAATGATAGTATGCATTTGCAATATTTACCTAAATAGCATATACATTAAGCATAGACTGTGGGAGGTAAACAATGTATTAGAATAAAATCTTGCAAATCCATAACTGGAATTAGGACTCAACAAGATTCTATTCTTACAGTCGAAAGGTCTCCATCTGGTCTGTTGAAAGGTCCTAGAGAAGAGATTCATCGTACGATTTTGAACTAAGGGACAGCAAGCCTGGTGACAGAATGACCAACTATTTGGGCCAAGTAAAGAATGGGATATTGGTGAGTTGGAAAATCGTTAGGAGAGAATTCAACTAGGGGATTTTGAGAAGTAAATGTCCTAGCTGTGAAGACTGCAAACTCTTCAATAATGGTCTTTAGACATGACTTGTTAAAGATGAGTATAGTCAATGTTTTTCACACAGGCTTTCTAAAAGAACAGGAAATAATACTACATCACTTCACGCCCAGATGACAGCGGCAGTGAGATATTCACATGAGGGGGCCCTTACAAGTTATTTTAATTGTACACGGGGTGAGCCAAGGTTGCATTTTAGTGACATTTTTATTCTCGGTCTACATTAACGGTCTTGAGGTGGCCCTATTGGCCCTTCAGAGGGATTCCCCTAGAGGGGGTAGGAGAGCCCTACCAGTTGTACTAAATGCCGATGATGCGGTCCTTATGACCCACATGGTCCAGGGCTTGCAGGTTTTAATAGATGTCTTTTTGCCTTTATGGACAGGCTGGACTTGTCTGTTAATGTTACTAAGTCCTATATATTAGTTGCTAGTCCCCAGGGGCTCCGTATGAAAAGCTTCAAAGCTGGTCACCATATGCTTGCTAAGGTCACGGTCTTTCCCTACCTAGGAGTGATATTTGATGACCGCCTACAATGGAGAGCCCTCTTAGAGGGGAAGCTGAGTGAGTTGAACAAATCAGTGGGAGCTATTGCCAGCTTTGCTAGTAGACTGGGCTCATGGGTACCAGAGGCCATTTTAAAACTGTATAAGTGCAAAGTCATTGCAAAAGTTTTATATGGCAGTGAGATCTGGGGCTATGTTTCTGCTCACAGGTTTCAAGTGGCGGAAAATATGTTTCTGTGCTGGATCCTACAAGCCCCCCAAGGCGCGCCAGCTTGGTCTGTGCACGGAGAATTGGGGATTGATTACTTGGCGGACCAAGTGGCAATCAAACCCTTACTGTGTTGGATAAAGTTATGGACTTGTGGGGATAAGGGTTTAAACCGCTTGATCCTATTGGATTGTTTGGCTGTGAAAAATGGCAATAAAATTCCATTGATACGATATGTAAAGGAGTCTTTTCAGGCTATAGGTAGGCCAGACATTTTTTTCGCACACCACACTTTAAGCTCCGGGGATGTCAACATCACAAAAGACTTACACTATAAATTTTCAACTGTGCAGCGTGACAATATCGAACTCAGTAAACCCACAGTAAGGGCTTATGTAATGTTAAAGTCTGTGTTGGGCTTGAACCATATCTTTTAGCACTAACTAGCGCCCATGACAGATTTTTAATTACACGTTTAAGATTTAATCAACTTTACCATCTTTCAGCATACCCGGCTGGATTTTTTCCCTTATCTCAAAGGGGCCCCTGTGGCTGCGATCTCAGATCTCCACAGGATACGCTTCACTTTGTTTTATTGTGCATATTGTTCTAATTTCCAAGAAAACAATTCCTCCGGCACCTGTTAAAGAGCCTGAGGTTTAGGCAGGCTAGAGTAGCACTTTTGCACTTACAGTTGTTACCAAACCTGTATACCCTCTGCACAGTGATAAGCTTTTTGTGGGCAGCCTACAGATCTAGGCTCTTCAGAATTGATTGATTTCTGAAGAGCCTGCACATATGAGGCTACCTTTAGTGTGAAGGTGAGAATAGCCTTAGATTTTCAGAGCTTTATCAATTTATACTGTTTTAAAGGTTGGTGATGTTTTAATTATGTGCAATGTTTTGTTTTTATTATGCTGTGTATTCTGTGATATTGTATGATTGTACTTCTGTCTTTTTTATGGATGCGTTTGCACCCGAATAAACAATAATAATAATAATAATACTAACAATCGAGCTATGAATTGACCACTCATAAATAAGTGTGACATTTCTCACAACCTGAACACAAAGGCCCTCATAAGGATGTCGGTCGGAGGCTTCCCGACCGACATCCTTGGTTTGAATTCCGACCGCTGTATTAGGATTACGGTGATTGGAATTCAAACTGGCCGATCATTCCGGATGGCTTCCAACAGGCTCATGGCACCTGTTGGCAAGTCGGAAATCCCTATAATCCCTTGTGGACGGCGTTTATGCCGTTAGGATTATGATGTCGGTTTCCAACAGGCTTTCCATGCCAGACTTTCCGACATGGAAAAGCTGTCAGAAAGTGACTTTGGGTCCCCTAGCAGGGCCCCCTTCTCCCTGCGGCCTCCGGTTGGGGGCCGAGGTGGCACCTATGGTGCCCCTCTGTAAATCCCTGCATCATGTGGCAGGCACCGTGCAGGGATCTACACTAACTCCCCTTTCTCTATGGGAGCATTTGCTGCATACAGTTTCTGCACGCCACATAAACTCCCATAGAGAAATGGGACTTTGTGACCACACCATGTGCGGTCGAATTGAAATACGTAGTTCGGAACCACCGACCTATGATCGGTTCCCAAACAAAGATGGTGTCGGTCGGAGGCAACTCCGACTACATCGCAAATAAAAGAGCTTCAAGAGATTATTTTTGTTATTAGAAGTTATGTCATAAAAGCAAAATAGCATAATGTACCTAGGAATAAACCTCTACTTCACAGAATCCCAAAAAATATTAAACATAAATTGTGAGTTTCTATGATTTATAAAGTATATCTTATAGCCACCTGTGAGATATGGATTTCATCCTCATAGTAACTGTCTCATACAATTCTGTTGATATTTGCTATTGGCAAATCAACGTTCTGTTCATCACAGCTAAGCAAAACCTGCACATTCTAATTTCAATCAGGGGCTACAGTTAGCTGAGAAAACAGTTTAAGCGCTCGCTACTACAGAGAGAATGTTTTGTTTTTTACCTAAGTATTAGGTACTCTTTTACATAAAATAAATTAAGCATTTTTCTACTTAATTACATCCAAGCAGCATAGTCAGCGCCACTGGAATTATGCAGCAAGAAAAGTCAAATTATGCAACATAATGCAGCACATTTTGTACTGGTATTACTTCATTATTTCGTCATTTTAAACTTGGAAACACTGTTTGGGCATTGGTTGCACCTCCTTAGTGACATTTCAATACCCAAATGTAGAAATAAGCATCAAAAAGGTGACAAGTCCAGCTTTGAACAGGGCATTTCACTGCGCTGCAACAAATGTTGTTGCATTTTTTGTAACTTTTGAACTGCTTAAGCTAGAAACACATTTCTTCTTAGTTAAAATCTGCAGATTATGCGGCTGATGAAAAATTAAACGTCAAATGCAGCAAATCTACATTTATGCAAAAATCCCCGCAACCGTACAATCGCATAATTCCAGTGGGCCTGAGCATAGTTCAGTATTTTACTGTTTTCAATACTTATTTCCCTACAAAACATCCTTTTCAATTTAATTGCCCTAAAATAAACATGTATTATGAAACATACATAATTGGTAACATGTAATATGGTCCTATTTTGCCATATTGAAGTTCTGGTGCCATTTACAAATCATTCACCCTTCAATGGTATGGCTTAAGATTTCAGCAGAATCTCGGGATGGCAATGTTCTCGATAACACTACTTATTAAAAGAGTTGTTTTTTCAGTGAACTATTCACACATCTTCAATTAGGTGTGCATAATAGACATGTTGACAACTAGTGGTTTTGTTCTCATTAATGCATCATTATTACGGGGACAAAACTCTTATGAATGAAGTGTCTAGAAAGGAGGTTCTGTACATATATGATATAAACAATTGTGACAATTTACTGGAAGGTAAAAAGTAAACTTGCAAAACATAATCCTGAATTATCTCAATAGTTTGATTAAATAATAAAACTAACTTTGTTCAGTAATTAAGCAAATTATCCTATTAACAGCAAACATGCCTCCCTTTGTTCTATACAGATGAAGCCGCAGTGAACAGAAATTTGTTTTATGTCCTCACCACGTATCGCCCTGCATTCACAAACTCTACCATACCATACTCTTGTCTTACAGTCGCATTATGAGTCACAACACACTTATAACACTGCCACCAAAGGGACTGAGGGGCTTGTACCACATCTGTCATTCATGATACAGTAGCATAGCCTATGACTGTTTGGTATCCTGCTCCATCCAAGTAAAACAGATGTTTCAGAAGCCAATTTGACATTTGTAAAAACATTGCAGAATAAACATTTTGATTTTTTTTAACAATCCTTATTGAATTTTGACTTAATTAATTAATTAAGTAATTCCCCCAGCCCCGCCCCCATCCAAGCATAAATACAAAAAGAAAAGATTAAAGTGCCAAGCAGGTGAAAGCAGTAGACCTGTATATACAATAACAACACATACGTATCACAGATACATCAAATCCTAATACAATATAACAATAAAGCAGCCCCAAACAAAAACAGAGTGCCACGGTATATCATACGAGACAGGCCAATCAGCCCTGCTCATGTGTTTTGAGCCTTTTCCTCAGTGGAGCCCAGATTTGAAGCCCCCTTTTTCGAGCTCGATTACCTTTCTGTGCCTAAACAGCCCTTGCTATGTGGTAAACTGAGATTAGCCGGACCAGCCATTGATTAAATGATGGAGGGGCAGGGTCAAACCAAGCTGTCGCCAAGCACAGTCTGAGTACTGCCATGGCAAGGAACAGAAAGGGGGATTGAGCAGAGAGAAGAGATTCCTGTTCCTGAACCCCTAATAGAATCAATTGGGCGATAACCTCAATCCGCAAATTCAATTTGGCCTAAAAAAAAAATGAGTTATATCCCTCCTCAAATTCCCTAGACCCGGGCAATCTGCCAACATGTGAATCAGGTCTGCCCCCAACACCTGGCAAAGTGGACAGTTCGTACCAGAGACTCGACCCCATTTACTGATTTTGGCCGGAGTCATATATAGTTTAAACCAGGTTTTATAATGTTGTATCTGAAGGTTGGCAGATAAAAGCGTAGAGCAAGCTAGTTCTAAAGAGGAGAGGCTGTCCCCCTCTCTCGTTTGTAGTGCCCCCTGCCATCGAGTAATATGCTTCCCAATATCGTCCCCCATCCTGTCATTTAGTAATTTATAAATACTTCCAATCGTAGGCTTACTTCTAATTAACTGGTCCAAAAGCTCTATGGAACCCCTCCCCTGCACCTCTTTTCTTGAGTATAAAATCCCTGATTTGTAGAAATTTAAAGAATTTGTTATTTCCTAAAAGAAATTTGGTCCTCCTAGACTCAAAGGTGGTAAAGTTTTTATCGACGAAAAAAATCCCAAAAAATAAATGGACCGTAATTTTTCCCCCAATGCTCAATGTGGAGATCATGAAAAAAAAGGAACTTCAAAGGCCTGGGGCAAGATGGCGGCCGTGACCTCGGCCGAGTGAGGCAGCGTTCGCTCTGCCGGACCACAACGGATCTCGAAACCAAGGCTCTTGAGAATCTCGCAATGCATTTGAAGATAAACCTGATGAATAATCTGAAAGAATAACGATATTCGTTCATGACCCTTGCTCTTCATCTGGACATCACTGGGCTTACTCTCATTCTGAAGCAGTGCTGTTTCTGCCTGATTCTCTCCGTATTTCGAACGGCGTGTTAGGAGCTCTCCACCTTTAAACCCGCTGCTATACCCGGAGCTCCTTCCTACCGTTTTCTTTCGTCATTGAGGATGCCGCCGAAACCCCTTTCTAAAGCCGCGGCTGCTGCTTTGAAGTCCCGCAGCTCTGCCCGTAACACACAGGACATGGATTTGAAAGCCTCCGGTACTGCACACTCGAAAACCCGAGCCCAAAACACAGACAAGTCTTCTCCTTTGAACTCTGCTGTTGCTGTTTCTCTTTCTTCAACGGCTGCTAAGGGGCAGACGATTCCTGAGATCTTTAACAAGCTGGATGTAAGAAAGAAAACTCCGATGTCGAATGAAGCATCCAACTCGCTTTCTGTTACTCTGAGGGACGCCGCATCGGTCTTCAATGACTTGGCGGGTAAGGAGGGGGAAAATCTGCAAATACTTAATGACTCCTCGCTTCCTCACTCTATTTCTACTGTACAAAACTCACCTCCTTCTCTGATGTTAAATTCTACCCAGCAGGAAGTATCCCGGACCCCCGGCTCTTCTAAAGCTGTATCTGTCACGGCATGCTGCATTCTGGGTAATGAAGTTCAGTTTCCTAATACATCCAAACCCGCTATTTTAGACTTACCCGCTGACCGTTCTAATAACGCCAAGGGGTCCGAGGTTAGTGAATCTACAGATAAATTCTACTCAGTGTCTGATCACTCCGGATCTGGGGAGGAGGATGACCCAGATTTTCAATGGTCGGATAACGATAACGATAGCGATGTGGCTGATTGGCGACCCAGCAAGCTTCCTAGGGACAAGATGGCAGACACAGTGCGCAAGGTCCCCGGATCCAAGATATCTTGCCAGCATACTGCAAAAAATACACAGAGTCTATGTCGAGAGGCTCAGCCTCAATCTGATTTGCACGCAACCCCAGGTAGTACTGGAGGGGACTCTTTTGATATCCCCGAAGAAATCTCTCTTGTGACAATCTATCGCACGATAATGATTCATAGAGAAGCCACTAGGCAAGAAAATATCCGTACTCAAGGGGTTTGCCGTAAAATGCAAAACTCCTTGCGCCGCGTCATCAAGTCCTCTGCTGAAACTGTTGCAAGGGTCGCAGAGGCCGAAGAACGAATTTAAGCCCTAGAAGATGCTGTTACAACACAGAAAGATCTAGTCATGGAGGTCAAAGAACATCGCCAGGATATCCTATGGAAACTCTCTGACCTTGAGAATCGGGCCAGAAGGAACAATTTACGCGTCCTGGGGATAGAGGAGAACAAGGAGGGCAATGACACCCGAAAATTTATGGTCAAACTTTTCACAGAGGCCTTCCCAGAGCTTACTCAATGGGACTGGAATCTTCAGATACAACGAGCACACCGTTTCCCGCTAACCAGGAAAAAAGAGTCTTCTTCTAGTGCTAGTAATCCATATCCCCGAGCCATCTTGGTCTGTCTCAACACCTTTCTTGCCCGAGAATCTATATTTGATTTAGCTAGACCTAATAAAAAGCGGTCTGCTAAAGGCTGTCAGTTCTTTGTCCGTCCGGATCTTTGTGCAGAGACAGTTGACCGCCGCTGGCATCTGCGTCAGTTAATTTCTATGTTTCAGGTGAAGGGGGCCCAGGTGTTTTTGCTTTTTCCGGCAAAGTTGAAAGTGATTTTTAAGGGACAGATAAGATTTTTTTTTTCAGAGATACCTGCTAAGGAATTTCTTGATTCAATTTAGCTGAATCTCTCAAGGCCTTGCTTTCTTTTTTTTTTTTTTTTTCACTATTTACTTGCAATTGTGGAGCAGACTATATCTTATACCATTCTCTAGGTCCTAGGGGATGACCCAACTCGTGGAAATGAACTTCTGAACTTTCTTTTGTTGCTAAATTTGGGGTCATCCCCTCTTTTTTTGTTATTCTTTTTCTTGCAAGGAGAAATTGTGGGTCCGGCGGAGCGTGGGGTGACGCTTACTCAACCATCACAAGGACTGCGGTCCTGTGCTCCGTATGGGGGGAGAGGGGCAAGGGGGAGTTTAGGGAGGGTGGGTGGGTTCAGCAGGGGGTGGGGAGGGTGGTTGGGTGGGCTCACTGGGTGGTGCTGTGGTGGTGGGTGGAAGTTCTGAATAGGGTTATTCGAATAGTTATCAGCAGGATCATTACTAAAGTACTAAAGATATTGTTTACTTGTTTATTTTCAAAGATGTATATAGGAATACATTTCATAAAATTTCTAAATACTGCATTAGATATATTCTTTCTTTACTATAATCAATGGCTGGTCCTAGACTGACGTGTGCAACCTGGAATATTTGTGGACCGAACGATCCCAAGAAGCGTAGGATTTTTTATAAGATGCTACAGGTGATGCATGTGGACCAAATCTCTCTCCAGGAAACCCATATTCCCTGGGGTAACCACCGTCTTCTTAGATTTCCGGGCTATGATCTAGTCGCTTCCACTCGACAAACCTCTACTATCAGGGGTGTTGCCATAATTTTAAAACCTGGGGTCGGGCGGGTTAAAATGATTAAGCAGGACAACGCTGGCAGATGGCTAATCGCAGAATTATTGGTTAATAATTGTCCGCTTTCGGTGTGCTCGATATATGCATCTAATTTAGATGACCCACAGGTCCTGATGGAATTAAATTTGGAATTAGCTATATGGCCACACCCACTGATTTTTTGTGGGGATTTTAATATTAATATCCCTAGTCAGTTAGATATTATAAAGCATAGTGTCTATGTCGGGCGAAAGCCTCAAGTCTATAAGGCGCTACGTACGTTACTTTCAGAACATGGGTTGGTAGATCTATGGCATATCAATCACCCAACTCATGTCGGGTTCACCTTTTACTCAACACCTCACCAAAAGCTGGTCCGTATCAATTTTGTTTTTATGTCTCCCGAAGTTTTGGGATCTATTAGGATCCAAATCAATCCACGGACCATATCTGATCACAATCCCATTATTTTCAGCTTTTCATGGGATCGCTCTGTTAATCCGATTAGACCATGGACCTTTGACAGGAAGCTTTTGTTTGATAAATTATATCAGGAACGTATGTTGGTCTGGATCCCAGAGTTTTTCGAAATTAATAATTCTACCGCATCAGTTAGTATAGTTTGGGACACTTTCAAAGCCGCTCTACGCGGTGAAACCAAGAGAATTGCATCCTATCGCTGGCAAACAGAGCAACAGATTCTCAAAAATAGAGTAGAAGCACTTCAACAAGCAGAGCTAGACTTAAGTACCAACATCCTTAGGGGTGAGGATGTAACAATCAGCCAGAAAGCGGTCGCTTTGGCCAAATCTAATCTCTTGGATCCTCTCTATGAGGATATAGCAACTAAGTGTTTTCAATTTCGATCCTCAATGTACGAGGTGGGGGAAGCTGCTGGAAAGGTTCTAGCAAAACGTTTACAGCAAAGGGCTATAGCCAGCCAAATCCTCAGGGTTAAGGATCAGGCCGGTATAATTCAGGACTCTCCTAAGGGAGTTCTGAACACGTTTGTCGATTTTTATTCGACCCTTTACACTGAGGAGTCGAATATATCTGAGCAGCAACAAACCCGGTTAGCGCAATTTTTTGAATCTTCTGATACCCAGAAGGTTTCTACCGATCAGAATCTAACTCTCGCTGAACCCATCAGTTGGGAAGAGATTTTAGTTGCTATGAAATCTCTTTCTAACGGTAAAGCAGCTGAGCCTGATCTTATTCACCTAGAATTTTATAAGACTTTTTCATATCTATTTAAGAAGCAGCTGCTAGAAGTCTTTCAACTTGCCCAGATGGGGGTTATCCCCGACTCCTGGTGGCAGTCGACAATTGTACTATTTAAGAAAAAGGGTAAGGATGAACTAAACCCCGCATCATATCGACCTATAGCACTCATAAACACTGATAGTAAAATCTATCCAAGGATTTTAGCTTTTCGGTTAGCTCAAATAATTTCTCCTTTAGTCTCTCTCCGTCAGCACGGGTTCATCCCTGGTAGGGACACGACTGATCATATCAAGCAGGTTATTGTCCTCCTAGATTGGGCCAAGGTCACAAATTCTCCCCTCGGGGTGATCCTGTTGGACGCCGAGAAGGCGTTCGACAGGGTCTCCTGGGGGTACCTATGGGCTGTCCTGCATTGGAAAGGTATTGCGCCGGAATTTATTCTGGCTTTACAAACCCTGTATATATCCCCAATTGCTAAAATACGTATTTCAGGGAATGAATCATCTTATTTCCCGATCAGCAGGGGCACCAGACAAGGATGCCCCTGTTCTCCCCTCCTTTTTGCTCTATTCATCGATCCTTTTCTGTCCCTTATAGAAAAGTCTCAAAATATTTCTCCAATTATAGCTCATGGTATTGAATATAAGGCACTGGCATATGCCGATGATATAGTAGTATTAACAGATAATGTTGCTGGCTCTTTTCCGGCATTGGAGACTTTAGCAGCTCAATTTGGCTCAATTTCGGGCTATAAGTTAAATATTGCAAAAAAGCAAATCCTACAAACGTCGGCTATGCCAGTATCTCAGATTCCTATCAGTTCACAGGCAACATACTTAGGCGTTCAGATTTCGGCTGCAGTCGAACAGATTCCTGACCTGAACTATATTCCTGTTATCGATTTGCTTCATAATAAACTAGAAAGGTTGAATCATCTTCACCTTTCTTTATTTGGGCGTTGTAATGTTCTCAAAATGTTCGTCCTCCCTAAATTTTTATACCTATTTAGATCTATCCCATTATTAATTACTAGCTCTACTACTAATAAGAGCTCAAAGGATTTGTCAAAGGTTTTTATGGACATACCGTAAGCCAAGAAGGGCCACCAAATGGCTGTGCCTCCCGCAGGACCGTGGGGGTTGGTCAGTTCCGAACTTAGTTTACTATTACTGGGCAGCCATGATCCAGCAATTTGTTTTCCCATTATCAGGGGAGACTGTCGAGACATCACTCCATTTGGTACCATCTATATACTCAATTGCACTAGGCGACGCCACAAAATGAATACTAACTCGTATTCTTGAAACAAGTTATTTCAAGAAAACTAGATTCAAGGTGCTGTGGGCTCTATTTTCGATTTGGCAGAAAGTCCGCCGTCATTTTTTGATTCCTAAGCTTAATTACTATACACCGTTAAATGCCTCTGGACTACTTCCAGCAATATTTCAAGAGGGTGTAGTCTCTATCTGGGCTTCTTATGGTCTGAGACATATTGGAAATCTCGCCGATACTGGCCAGATGGCCTCTTTTCAGTTTTTAAAACATAAGTTTAAATTACAGCATAATCACTTCTTTAAATATTTACAAATACGAAGTTTTCTCGATAAAATCTTTTTGTTGAACCCAAGTTTGTTTGAATAAAATTCCGATAGTTGAACTAATTCAAAGGAAAGCAAAAATAGGGACTCTATATCAATCTCTTTTGTCTCAACTCCCAGATGACCTATCAGATCACAATAACAAATGGGCGATTAAATTTGGAGTACCTAGTATTGACTTAAAATTTCCATTGGTCTTAGCTAGGACCACTTTGGTTTCCGGTACCCTTCGCACTCAAAGCTATATGGCCACGTTCAATCTCTACTACACACCTGCAAAATTGGTCAGATGGGGGACGGCTATCGGGGGTAAAAGCTCAACCTGTGCAAGATGCAAATTTCCGTCTGCAGATTCGCTTCATATGTTTTTTGACTGCCCCGAGCTGTTGCTTTTATTAATCAAATTGAAACTTTTCTAATACAGATTACTCATACTCCAATTAAAATCTCTGCAGAAATGGTAATTACCGGCTATCAATACTCTATGGCCCCTGACCAAGTCACATACAGGCCTTCTTGTTTATCGCAATGGCAATGGTCAGACTCTGTATTACTTCTCTTTGGATAAATGCTGAGCCACCTACTTTTCCTCAGTGGCAGGCTAGGATGTTGGCCTGGTTTAAATTAGAAAATGCTGTACAAAAGTTTAGAGGAAAGACACGACGCCTAATTACTTTCAAGAATTGGGCTCCTTTTCAAGAATGGTTGATAAATTAATAATCTATCTCAGTCTATGTATTGCTACTATCTATACATTTCTGTACGATTTTGCTTTTAGTTTTAGTTTTGGTTGTATAATTCCCTTTTTTTTCAGTCTATATGACTTTAGTTTCATGTATAAAAGTTTAGAGGATTGGCTTGATGTTTATCTGTTCTCAAGAATTGGGCTCCCTGTCTAGAATGGTCGACAAATTAATAATTTATATGAGTTTTCTGCATTGCCTTCATGTATACTTCTATGTATGATCTTGCTTCTAGTTCTTTAACCTAATGTATCTTTGTCGTACAATTTTTTTCTTCTTCATGGCTATCTGTTTGTAAGATTATGATTTCATTGCTAATTCCTCCCCCACCACCACGGGGGGTATGTAACCTAAAAAAATTAAAATAAAATAAAAAAAATAAAAAAAACAAAGGCCTCCGGGGTCTAGCATGAGCCCATAAGAACCTCCCAATCATACCATCCAGAGTCTTGAATCATGTGTTATTCACCTCGAGGGGTATGGCTCTGAAAAAATACAAGATTCTTTGAGAAATATAATTTTAATTAGAATGCACCTGCCAATCAAGGTGAGTCTAAGATTATTCCATATAAGCAGCTTAATCTTAGTTTTATTAAGTAACGGGCCCAAATTACCCTCTACCACTTTATCCATATCTGCACTAATATTAACGCCCAGATAAACTGCATTCGATGCTACCCGTGTATGCTCAAACCGGACATTATCATTTATGAGTATCTGTGTTTTGTCCCTATTGAGTCTATAACTCAAGATACAGCCAAAAATATCAGCCTCTGCTTCAATTTTTTTAACTGCCAAATTGGGGTCTGGAGTGACGATCGCAAGGTCATCCACGTATGCCAGGATTTTAGTATCCCAGCCACTAGTGGACATCGGCAAGATTGAAGCATTACCTTTAATTAGGTGAATTAGAGGGTCAATATAAAGGACAAAGAGCAGGGGGGAACACAGACATCCCAGCCGTGTCCCCGCTGAATCTTAACTATCTCCGATGCTCCCCCATTATCGAGATTTTAGCCATAGGATTAATATATAACATTTTAATCCACCCAATAAACTCCCACCCCAGACCCTTCTTCTCCAATATTGCCCAAAGATAAGGCCAGGAGACCCTATCGAACGCTTTCTCAGCCTCTAGTAATAGCAGAGCCATAGAGTCTCCTTGGATTTTAGCCACATCAAATAAAGAAATCACCCGCCGAATGTGATCTGTTGTTCCCATTACAGGGATAAAACCATGTTGTACGGGTGAAACTATTTTCTTTACGATCTCAGATAACCGTGAAGCTAACATTTTTGCAAAAATGTTAGTGTCCCAGTTTTTTGAAAACTTTATTTTCATTATGTTTCATAAAACAAAAGCATATGGACAATACAAATAGAATTATCTTTGGCAGGTACAACATACTTATCGCATCATTTCCCTTCATTCAGAACACCATGGAAATAGTCATCTTGAATTTTTCGCCATGGCCCCAATATACAGATCAACACAGAACCCTGTTTGGCAAACAACGTGTCCCGCCCTGGAATGTCCCTTCAGTGCATGTCAATACATCCAGAGACCTGTCCGACACCTGACAGCATCCTGCTCCACACATAACAGTACCAGCTGTTTGGACAAAAAAGGGCAGTGAAGTAAAAATCAGCAATGTCATATAGAACCTCTTTGTGCTCATCCAGGTACATACCATATAATTTATCCTATACCCGCTGGTACAATCCCCGAAGTAGATTGGGAGGGGGATGAGTTGCGCAAAGTATCCAGATATGTCTTGTATGGGCCCCAGATATTTTTAGGGCGGGAAGTGCTGGGTATGAGGCTAGAGTAGATTTCGCTGTGTGAATTGCAATATGCTAAGCTATTCAACCAGCTTTGTAGCGTGGGAGAAACTGAGCTGCCCCAATGTAGTGCTATCTCCCACTTTGCTAAGAGAAGGCCTAGAGAAGCAAGCTTTCTGACTGGTTTGAGAAATTTGATCGTGTAACCCATCAACGCCACTTCCGGTATAAGGACCAGAGGAAGCCCAAGAATGTCCCCTAATACTTTGTGCAATAGGAATGTATGTGCGGGCATGTTCAGGTTAAATGAGCAAAATCTGCATACTGAGCGCCACATTTTCGACATGTGTGTGGCCTATCGGGATCAATTTTATGCAATTTGGCAGGCGTCATGTATATTCTTCGAAGAAATTTAAAGTGTAATAATTTATGTCTGCTATTTAAGGAAATGTCCTTTGTGACTTTGCAGCAGGCCATCCACTGGTCGTCCAAAATCGGGTGCCCTAAATCTGCCTCCCACTCTGCTCTAAGTTTATCATCAACGATGGGGACCTGTGCTATGCATAGCTTATAAAGTTTGGAGATTATATGTGTACCACTTTTATTCTCTATCAGGAGCGATAGTGGTTTGAAGGAGACAGGCTCCAGCGGAAAGCCATCAATCGTGGCCCTTAGCGCCGAATGTAGTCTCTTGAGAACAAATTTGTCCATGAATGTGGCTTCTTGGAAGCGGACGTCCTCTGTAGCCGAGAAGACATGTCCACCCGGGTACAAATCACCAACCGAGCTGATGTCAAATTTAGTAAGCGTGCGTTGCACCAGCCGCTCTTCGGTTATGGGGAGCCAACAAGCATTTGGCAGCGGAAGGACGGAGGAGTATAGAACTGCCGTGCCCGTGTAACGGATCCGCCTACTCCAGGCCCAGCTAGTGGTAGACACAGTTTGAATGTCTACTGGACTCCTGGGTTCACCCCTAGGTAAAACCGCAGCTAATTTCCCAGGAAGAACGAAGTCGGCCTCAAGGCGCAAGAAAGGGATCCTCGCATCTGGGTGGTACCAGGCAAAGGCATAACTGCACTGTGCCACTAGATAGTATAAATAAAAGTCTGGCACCCCAAATCCTCCTCTATCGTACGGTAATGTAAGTATCTTTCATCTTACCCGGGGATTCCCGCCTCCTCAAACCAGTCGGAGAAGATGAGAACGCAGTGTTCGGAAAAAACTGTGCGTGAGGGGTATGGCAATATTACTAAAAAGATATAAAAATTTAGTTAAACCAATCATTTTAATTATGGTGATTCTGCCAGCCATGGATAAAGGGAGCCGCAACCATTTCTCCACCTGGGAGTCCAGTCTCGCCACCGCTGCACCGTAATTAAGGCGCAGAATCTGGTCTTGATCTAAATGGACCTGAATAC